>NW_027507685.1:150194317-150794317 GCF_037356315.1 Lithobates pipiens
CTCTCGTAATGGCAGTCGCCAAAGAGCATCTACCACCAAACGCACCAGGTCTGCGTACCAGGGACGCTGAGTCCAATCTGGGACCACCAGTATTACTGGGATCCCCTTGGCTTCCACTCTGCGAATCAGATGTGGTAAAAGCTTCAGTGGAGGAAAGGCATAGATCAGCTCGTACTGATCCCACAGAGCCACAAGCGCGTCTGACGCGTCTGCCCACGGATCTCTTATCCTGGACACGAATCTTGGCACCCTCCGATTGAGACGGGGGGCCAGAAGATTCACATCTGGCATGCCCCACCTCAGGCACAGTAACCTGAATATCTCCGGATGCAACGCCCATTCTCCTGTCCAGCATCTGGCGACTCAGACAGTCCGCCTTTCAGTTCTCCACTCCGGGAATGTAAATGACTGACAAAACCAGTACATGTTGCTCTGCCCACCGAAGTATGTGAGCGACCTCCCGGGCCGTGGCTGAGCTACTCGTCCCCCCCTTGGTGATTGACGTATGCCACTGCAGTGGCGTTCCCTGACTGGATCCTGATCGGATGTCTTTGCAGTCTCATTGACCATGTGGAGAGGCACAGCCTGATCGCTCTCAGTTCGAGCAGATCGATATGCAAATTGGATTCTTCCGTCAACCAGAGGCCCTGAGCCAAATGAACCCCCATTACTCCACCCCAGTCGAAAAGGCTGGTGTCCTGTGTGATCACTGTCCACTTTAGAAGGAGGAATGACTTTCCGGCCTGAATCACCAGGGACCTCAGCCACCAGATCAGTGATTCTCTGACTGACTGGCTCACCTGAATCTGATGATCCAGGGACAACTGAGATCTGTCCCATTTTGACAAAATCTCCTTCTGCAGGACTCTGGTTTAGAACTGGGCAAACGGTACAGCCCGAGAGGAGACCACCATGAGCTCCAGGACTCGCATGCAAAAGCAAAGCGACGACCACCTGTTTTACCACGGATCTAAGAGTCTGCAGCTTGTCTGAAGGGAGTCTAGCAGAAAGCCTAGGTACTCCAAATGCTGAGTCGGTACAATCACTGAGCTCTTTAGGTTCAACAGCCACCCAAATTCTCGCAGAGTCTGCATGGTGATCGGCACATCCTCCTCTAATTCTGAGGTGGAAGATGCTCTCAGGAGGAGATTGTCTAGATATCGCACAATCGTGACCCCACGTTGCCGTAGCAACACCAAAACTGGAGCCAAAACCTTGGTAAAGACTCGGGGGCTGATGCCAGACCAAAAGGGAGAGCCACAAACTGGTAGTGGGCTTCCCCAACTGCAAATCTCAGAAACTTCTGCTGTCACAGGCATATGGGTATGTGCAGGTACACATCCTGGAAGTCCAAGGGTGCCAGGGAGTACCCTTGGAGTGCAGCAACTA
This sequence comes from Lithobates pipiens, assembly GCF_037356315.1. NCBI lineage: Eukaryota > Metazoa > Chordata > Amphibia > Anura > Ranidae > Lithobates > Lithobates pipiens. Next base: position 150,195,707 of record NW_027507685.1, read on the forward strand.
CTGGGTGAACTGATTCCATTCTGAACCTCTGCACTTTAACAAAGTGATAGAGGGCTTTTAGGTCCAAGATTGGATGTACCCCTTCCTTCTTGGGAACTACAAGCATATTTGAGTAGAATCCCTGGAAACATTCCGATTCCGGAATCGGTACAACCACCCTTTCGACTCAGCAGGTCCCTTACTGCCCCCAAGAGGGCCTCCAGGTTAGCCGGGGATACGGGTATGCTGGAGAGGAAGAATTTGTTTGGCGACCAAGAGAGAAACTCTATCTTGTAGCCTAAGGAAATCAGATCACAGGTCCATTGGTCGAAAACCGAGGGGACCACCGGGCTGCAAACTCCCGAAGGCAACCCCCCACCCGAGACATGGGTGGGGATATACCTTCATGCAGTAGCACTTATACTCGCAGGCTTGTTAGGCTTGCGGTTCCAGGGACATTTTTGTCCGTCCGTGGTCGTCCTGTCGGGCTGGGGACATTATACCGAACCTCCAGGCAGACTGAAAAGCCGTTAGTGAACGGAAAAAGGGGCCCTTGCCTACGGTGTGGCTCCTTAGACTTCCTGGCCTGTGGGAGTAGTGTACTCTACCACCCATGGCATTTTTACTAATGCCATCCAAAGAGGCTCCAAAGAGCCGGTCGCCAAGGAGGGGAAGATCCATCAGGGCTTTTTTAGATGCCTGGTCAACAGACCAGCATATTAGCCAAATCAGACGCCTCAGCACCACAGCTGACACTGAAGCCCTAGATACAGAGGGAGGGTATCCAGGGCTGCATCACAATGTACTTAAGGCCTTGCACTAGTTGGTCTGCTAATTTCGTGCAGACGGTAGAAGCCTGTTGCTCTCCCAATTTGTGGTGCAAACGTTTTGCCCGCTCAGTCAGTGTCTGTGACACAAGTGTGGGTGCCAGTACTGGTCGCACAGCGGACCCCACAACCGTAAACAAGGAACATGCCACTGCCTCGGCCTTCCTGTCCACGGGATCCTTAAATGCAGGAGTTCCCACTACCGGGATCATGGTTACTTATTTAACCTGGATACTGGAGGTCCACGACCAGAGGAGCCGACCACTTGTGAGAAGGCTTTCCTCAAAAGGGTAATGTACCGCCATGTGTCTGGGGACCAAAAAGGTCCATTGCATGCGACCCCACTCCCTGTAAGTGAACTTGCAAATAAGTCAGATACGGGAACACCATAGGTGAACATGGTGGCTTGCGGGACCCAAAAGGGACAAGTACATCAGCAGGGGGACCTGCTGGCTCCTGAATCTTCAGGGTATCACGCACAGCTGTGAAAAGTGCTTTGTCATGCACGGACCCGGACGGGGACTCATCCTCACTGTCTAAACGGTCCTGGTCAGCATCATCTGACAAGACAGAGCAGGGGTCACCAGCCTCAGCAGAGCCAGAGTCTGTGCCAGAGCTCTCCCCAGAGGACAGGGGAACAGGGGCCATCTTATTGCACCCATCTTCCCACGCACCACCTCCATCTAGCAATGAACGAGTTGAGGACTCATAGGCACTGCGCAATCTGCAGGTGACCCGGTTGCCATTGCCTGGACTTTGGGGGATGAAACACTAGTTTCTGAGCCATGCTGACCCTATACTGTCTGCCACCCGAAGGGGACTTAGGACAGTGACAGTCCCACTCTCCCTGCTGCCGCTGACTGAGGGGGTCATTTCCGCCAGACTCACCACCCTGGGGAGTTCTGCGCTGTTCACAAGTGGTGCCAGTAGTCCCTCGGTGCACCCAGGTGAAGAAGAAACCAAAAACTGAGTTGGTGATAACTGCTGGAACGATCACTAAAACGATCAGAAAAAATGCTCAGGCTTCCATAAATTGCCCGCTCAGCGTCCAGTACACAGACGGGAAACACAGGGAAAAAAGTCTGTGAGAGCACATGAGCCATGCTGCTGTCAGGGAACACTGAAATATGTTCAGGCTTCCAGAAAATGGCCACCAGTGCCTTGAATAGGAATCACAAAAAAATGACTGCTGAAGCCCAGACAGTCAGCCTGCTCTGCCCACACCTAAAATGGTCACCAAACATCGCCATGAGGTAGATATAAAAAAAAACCTGCAAAGCCACAGTGCTGCACCATTCCCAACAGACCCTCACAGGCACCTTCCAGGGGCATACCATACAGGTCCCAGGACCACCACCATTCAGCCAGCCCCCCCATGTCAGGTGAAAGCCCACCGAGAGCCCCTATATAGGCACACACACACCGCTCAGCAGCCACATGCAGCACCCCCCCCCAAAGGGGGGAGGGAGGGAAGATAGGGACAGAGGAGAGAAGATAGGGAGGTGAGGGGGCCCCCGAATCGACCTCCCAGGGAATGCCCAGCTGCTCAGCCCCATCATAACAAGGAGAGCTGTACTTACCAGTCCTAAAGAGCTGGGAGACATTCCATTGTAGATCTACTCCTGATCAGTACAGGGTAGCTACTGGCCTCGGCATACTGTGAGCCAGACATCAGTAGCCCGGTTATATGTACGCCCCGGAGCATAAACGCTTACGACCACCTCTGGTGCTGAGGTATGTCATGGCCTGCCGAGCCATAGCTGCGACTTGCACATGCTCGATGGCCGGACTGGTGAGACTACAAGGATAACTGAACCAGCCTGTCAACCAGCCGACTGTTGATAGAAGATCACAGGATCATTCATCTTGCGCAAAAAGCAAAGCTTCTGCATAAAAAAAACAGACCTATGGGCCCAGCAGGGTTCCTAGGCCTGTCTTCTTCACTAGGCAAAATAAAACTGATTACTGCAAGGCAGGGTGGAGGGTTGATAGCTAGGGGACCGCCCCCTGGGCAGAACTGAAAGTTCTGAGTGTTGTGTTACAACTTTGCCTAGTGTCTCCTAAAGGGAAATGTATACAACCCAATGGTCTAAGAGAGGAGCTGTGTTGGTCGGTGAATATAAGAGAAAACTAAATTTACATGCGTATGACACTTTGTCCAAAATGACATCCGCTACATTAGTATAATTCTACTTTAAGGAGGCGTGACAAGGGGCGTGTCCTATGCCTACATTGTTAATAGGTGTCCCTCAGTCCCATCTCAAAAAGTTGGGAGGTATGTATATGGACCTCATATACTTTGCAAGCATATAAAAAGGGCTTATACCCCATAGATCAGGGATATGCAATTAGCGGACCTCCAGCTGTTGCAAAACTACAAGTCCCATCATGCCTTTGGCTGTCAGAGTCTTGATATGCCTCATGGGACTTGTAGTTCTGCAACAGCTGGAGGTCCGCTAATTGCATATCCCTGCCATAGATGTTTAACACAGGTTGTTAGAATTATGTGCATGGCATAAAATGAATGCCATTTAATTTGGCATTGATTTCCCTGTGCATTTACTCACTCCCAATCCTAAAGTAAACTCCACTATACCTCCAGTCAGACAAAAAAAATCACTTTCAAGTGAATTCCAAGGCAAAAAATAAAAAATATGTAGCACATCTCTGGAATACTCCTACATTCTTCCATGTTAAATCTCTGTAAACATGCTGCAAACACAGGAAAGAAATTATTGATGTGCCAAAAGTATAGAGTGTTTCTACCTTACTCTTTGTCATGACAACACTGTGCACTTTCGGCTCCAAAAAACACGTTGTCAGCCCTGCCTACATTTCTGATGCATTACAAAGAACACAGACCTCTCTTCCATCTCATCTCCATACCTCCTCCTTGTGCATGAGCAGGAAGCTACTAGCTCACATAATTTCTGGCAAAGTCCACAGATATTTTTTGCACTTTTTTAACAAAACATTTCCAATGCCATGTTTATCTGTCCAAAAGGGAACAAATAAGAAAAGTTCACTATTAGGGTTTACATACACTTTAAGCATATCTAAACCTAAACACAAAAATTTTATATATTGAAGCCTACCAATCCTTAGATGTGGTGTCTGCATTCGTTTTTTTTTCAAGCCAAGAACATTTTCAGCAAGTACACAAAATATCTGTTGATCCTGCCTAAAATGTTGTGTCCTTGCAGCATGGAACACAATGTGGATTAGACACATCGAGGATGACCTAAGCCAACAGCAACCGACCTTCAATGGGCAAGAAATATTGCCTCCTATCGCCAAAGGTGGATTTGTATTGAGAACAACACACATAATCCAGCGGTACCTACAGCAATGTATTAGCTATTTGAGCCACTCCCCAAATGCCAGCTAAGGATTAAAGAAGAAAAAAGTAGGAGTAATCTAGTCCCATCAATCCACCAAGTAAAGAAGCTGAACAAAAGCAGACATGTTTGAAATCCAGCCTGCATGATAAGGTAGACACAGTGATACAGTGCAGAAATAAAGGCAACAACAAAGTAACAAGAAGTATGTTATTTGTACGCTGCAGTACAGGGTGGTTCTGAAGCAGCCCTATTCCCCTAAATGGGTCACGTTCAGCAGTGGCACTGCCCACCGATGGCAACAAAGGGAATAATATTTGCTGCAGCCATGGCAAGTGTACATCCCCATCTGGCTGCCTTTGCAGCTTAACCACTTGCCGCCCACCCTATAACAAAAGCACGGAGGCAAAGTGGTTCCAAAATCCTAACTGGACGTCATATGACGTGATCAGGATTTTGAGCCGCTGCGTGCCCCCGGGGGCGCGCATCGTGGCGATCGTTGTTGCAGGGTGTCAGTCTGACACCCCGCAACTACGATCTCGGTAAAGAGTCTCCGACGGAGACTCTTTACCATGTGATCAGCTGTGTCCAATCACGGCTGATCACAGTGTAAATAGGAAGAGCCGGTGATTGGCTTTTCCTCACTCACGTCTGTCAGACGCGAGTAGAGGAGAGTCGATCGGCTGCTTTTCTGACAGGGGGGGGGGGTCTGTGCTGATCGATTGTCAGCACAGCCCCCCCGAGGATGCCCACACTGGACCACCAGGGATGCTACCAGACCACCAGGGATACCCAGCACAAGGTATGCCACCCTAGACCACCAGGGATTCCAGTCAGTGCCCACAATGGATGCCAATCAGTGCCCACAATGGGCATCACTGATTGGCATGCATTATTGTTTGGCACTGATTGGCATCCATTAGTACAGTATAAAACAATACAATGCCGCCTATCAGCGCCCATCTGTGCCTCCTATCATGCCCATCCATGCCAATCTGTGCCAGCTATCAGTGCCAATTTGTGCTACCTATCAGTGCCCATCCGTGTCGCCCATCAGTGCCGCCTATCAGTGCCTATCATCGCCGCCTATCAGTTTCGCCTATAAATGCTACATATCAGTGTCCAACAATGCCACCTCATCAGTGCCACTTCATTGGTGCCACCTCATCGGTGCCCATCAGTGCCGCCTTATCAGTGCCCATCAGTGAAGGAGAAAACGTACTTATTTACAAAGTTTTGAAACTGAAACAAAAAAAAAACATTTTTTTTCAAAATTTTCGGTATTTTTTTATTTGTTTAGCAAAAAATAAAAACTGTAGAGGTGATTAAATACCACCAAAAGAAAGCTCTATTTGTGGGAAAAAAATGATAAAAATGTAATTTGGGTACAGTGTAGCATGACCGCGCAAATGTCATTCAAAGTGCGACAGTGCTGAAAGTTGAAAATTGGTCTGGGCAGGAAGGTGTATAAGTGCCCTGTATTGAAGTGGTTAAGGCCCCTTTCATGCGGTGTGTTCGTGTACGGACTCCACTTTGCTCAGCAGGGATCGCTCCATTGATCCCAGCTGAGCAGACGGATGACAATGTGGAGAGACAGACCTCTCAAAGCCCTGCTCTCCTCTATGGGGGATCGGATGAAAACGGACCGCCTGTCCTTTTTCATCCAATCCACCAGACTGATGGAAAATAGGGTTTCCATCTGTCTGAATTTAGCGGATCGGATGTCAGCAGACATATCACTGCTGACATCTGTCGATCCATAGACCTGCATGGAGATTCCGTTCAGGTCCACCTAAAAAAACTGACAGGTGGAGCGTTCAGGGGCCTTAGGGAGCTCAACCACCTGTTTTTTACAGTCCCCCAGCTGCAAGTGTAAACAAGCCCTAATATAGCCCGACATCTAATGACTAGTAAACTGCAATATAGTATTTTTTTTTAGGTTTAGATATGATTTATTGACAGTCCAAGACTAAAAAGCATTCACCCTTGGCCTGTAAGCACTCTACTGACTAAAGACACCGCCTGACTGCTGACAACTCCCCTCCATACTTTACAAACAGAGCTGTCTGCCCTTACACCTATGGCTTTATCATCTGCCTTAAGCTGGCCATACAGTGAGGCAAACAAGTATTTGATCCCCTGATGAGTTTGCCCACTGACAAAGAAACGATCAGTCTATAATTTTAATGGTAGGATTATTTTAACAGTGAGAGACAAAATAACAACACAAAAATTCTGAAATACGCATTTCAAAAAAGTTATAAATTGATTTGCAATTTAATGAGTGAAATAAGTATTTGATCTCCTATTAATCAACAAGATTTCTGGCTCCCAGGTGTCTTCTATACAGGTAACAAGATGAGATTAGGAGCACTCTCTTAAAATAAGTGCTCCTAATCTCAGCTTGTTACCTGTATAAAAGACATCTGTCCACAGAAGCAATCAATCAGATTCAATTCAGATAAAATGCTGCAGCACCTGCAAGAAAGCACATATACAGGTCTGTCTAAAATTTGCTAATGAACATCTGAATCAGGGGTCTCAAATTGGTTTCCCTCCAGCTCTTGCGGAACTACAAGTCCTGTCATGACTCTGCCTGAGGGAGTCATGCTTGTAACTGTCAGCCTCGCAATGCCTCATGGGACTTGTAGTTTCGCAACAGCTGGAGGGTCGCTAGTTTGAGACCCTGAATTCTGAATGATTCAGAGGAGAACTGGGTAAAAGTGTTGTGGTCAGATGAGACCAGAATCGGGCTCTTTGGCATCAACTCAACTCGTCGTGTTTGGAGGAGGAGGAATGCTGCCTATGATCCCAAGAATACCATCACCACCGTCAAACATGGAGGTGGAAAAATTATGCTTTGGGGTTTTTTTTCTGCTAAGAGGACTGGACAACTTCACTGCATCAAAGGCAAGATGGACGGAGCCATGTACCGTCAAATATTGGGTGAGAACCTCCTTACCTCAGCCAGGGCATTGAAAATGGGTCGCGGATGGGTCATCCAGTATGACAATGACCCAAAAAACACAGCCAAGGCAACAAAGGAGTTGCTCAAGAAGAAGCACATTACAGTCCTGGAGTGGCGTAGACAGTCTCCAGACCTTTATCCTATAGAAAATATTTGAAGGATTTTAAAGGTTCGAGTTACCAACCGTCAGCCTTAAAACCTTAATGATTTCAAGAGGATCTGCAAAGAGGAGTAGGACAAAATCCCTTCTGAGATATGTGCAAACCTGGGGGCCAACTACAAGAAACGTCAATACTTATTTCACTCATTAACCACTTCCGCCCCAGTAGAATTTACCCCTTTCCTGACCAGAGCACTTTTTGCAATTCGGCACTGCGTTGCTTTAACTGACAATTGCATGGTCATGCGATGTGGCTCCCAAACAAAATTGAAGTCCTTTTTTCCCCCCACAAATAGAGCTTTCTTTTGGTGGTATTTGATCACCGTTTTAAATTTTTTTTGCGCTATAAACAAAAAATAGCGACAATTTTGAAAAAAAAACGCATAATTTTTTACTTTTTGCTATATTAAATATCCCCAAAAAATATTTCAAAAAACATTTTTTTTTCGGCCGATAAGTATTCTTTTACATATTGTGGCAGCACGCAGGTAAAATCACCTGGTTGTATTCAGGATGGGAAATATGTGTGTCCTAGATTCAGGCTTTATGCAGACTTTTACAATTAGAGGGGAAGAGTTAATGAGCCCAGCTGTAGTAAGTGGGCTCATTAAGACCTCTACAAAAAACCCCAGCATGCATAGGGAGATGCTCCATCCTGGAACCAGTTTTGTGTGTATAGACTGGGGAGTCTGAGATCTGTTCTGTGCGGTGAGTTAACGCCTGTGTGGCAAACCCCTACAATAGAGACAGGGACTGGGGCAGCACAAGGCTGCACCCAGTTGTTAGACAGGGAGTCTACGTGTGTAGTTAGAGGTCAAGCTGACCAGGATTTATTTTCTTGTTTTATTTTGTTTGGCTGTTATATGTATCACTGCATGTAGCCTAAATAAACCGGATCTTTTGTTTTTTGCACCTACACCGCTGTCTGCTGTGCCTGACTTTGTGTTGTGAACCCATCCAGGGGGTCACACACACCCGCTACCGAGCGAACCCCCTCACAGTTGGTGGAGAATGCGGGCAGTTTTTTTTTTTTTTTTTTGTTAAGGCCAGCATGGAGGAGATACTGAGACAGCTGGCTCTAGCAAATGCAAACCAGCAGCAAACAAATGCAGCTTTACAAAAGAGCCTTGCAGCTCAACAACAAGCCCAGCAGCAGGCAAATGCAAATCAGCAGCAGAAAATTGCAACTTTGCAGCAGAGTTTGGAAGCCCAGCAGCAGGCAAATGCAAATCAGCAGCAGACAAATGCAACTTTGCAGCAGAGTTTGGAAGCTCAGCAACAAGCCCAGCAGCGATGTGAAGCCCGCTTCATAGACCTGTTGCAGAAGCAAGAGCAGAATTTTCAACAGCAAATAGAGACATTGATACAGCAATGTCCGCAGACCAATGAAGCAAGTGGGTACAATAATACCGCAACCTTTGGTGTGAGCCGTTTACTGACAAAAATGACTGGAGAGGATGATCCGGAGGTGTTTTTGACCACATTTGAAAGGACTGCTGAAAGGGAAAAGTGGCCTAAGGAGCAATGGGCTGGACTGGTGGCCCCTCTGTTAACTGGGGAATCGCAGAAAGCTTATTATGACCTAGAGCCTGACTAAGCAAAAGACTATGTGGTGCTAAAAGCAGAAATATTGGCACGGCTGGGTGTCACCCTGGCAGTCCGGGCTCAGCGTGTGCATAACTGGACTTTTCAGGTTGGAAAACCTCCCAGGTCTGAAATGTATGATCTCATTCACCTGAGCAGGAAGTGGCTGCAGCCAGAGATTTTGACCGCACCAAACATTGTGGAACATGTGGTTATGGATCGTTTCCTGAGAGCTCTTCCTACTGCCATCCAAAAATGGGTAAGCCATGGAGACCCAGAAAATGCAGATAAACTTGTGGATCTGGTTGAGAGGTACTTGGCTACAGAGAACTTGACCACCTCTTCCAGGGACTCACGGACTTTCCCCCCTAAGACCAGATCATCCCCAGTGGCGGGTAAGATGACTCCAAGGGGTGAGGGTGGAGAGAGTGAGAGGGTGGGAGTTCTACCTAAGGTCTGGCGGGAGCAGCCCAGGAAGCCCATGCTGCAAGAGGCAGCGAAAAAAATTATTTGCTACCGCTGCCGGCAAGAGGGACATATTGCAGCCAATTGCCCAGTTGTGGATGAGCCTATGCAATGTGACTTTATAAGGGAGAGACGTCAGTCGCTGTTTGCGACAGTTGCATGCACTGCCATTCGGGGACCTGAGAAACATTTATGTAAAATGTGTATTAATGGTAGACATGTTGATGTGTTGCTAGATTCAGGTAGCCTGGTAACATTGATAAAAGCTGAATTAGTTACTACAGAGGTCTCTGGGAAGAACAGGGTGGCTGTTATTTGTGTGCATGGGGACACCCGAGAGTATCCTGTAACTTCAGTGTTTTTTGAGACCCCCAAAGGTAACCTCTCTCATCAGGTGGGGTTAGTGTCTCAGTTACCACATGATGCTATTGTGGGAAGGGATTTTCCAAAATTCTGGGAACTCTGGGATTGTCCTGAGGCCCCCATTGGTGCCCCTATAAACCAGGAAGATGACCAGAATTCCTCTGGGAGTGGTGAGGACTCTCCTGAATTTCCCTTGTCGGTATTGGCGGGGGAAACTCGAGAAACTGGGGAGGAGCCAACATCCTCAGATGAAAACATGCCGTCTGTGGAGTTTTCGGATCTTGAGGTTCACAGGGAAAATTTTGCCACAGAACAGTTAAAAGACCCCACCCTAATAAAGGCACGGGAAAATGTGGTGAAAATAGATGGCGAGTTAGTGAACCCAGATAAGACTTGCCCTTATCCTTACTTCACTATGGAAAGGGACCTGCTATATCGAGTGGCTCAAAGGGCAGAAGAAACCATTGAGCAACTTGTAGTGCCCAAACCTTACAGGAAGTTGGTGTTAGAATTGGCTCATGGACACATTCTGGGAGGTCATCTGGGGACAGAGAAAACCAGAGAGAGGGTATTGCAGAGATTCTATTGGCCTGGGGTCATGAAGGAAATAGAAAAGTATTGTTCCTCCTGCCCTGTGTGTCAGAAGTCGGCACCTATGCCACATTTCCGTAACCCACTGGTACCTCTTCCTATCATTGAGGTCCCCTTTGAGAGGATCGCAATGGATTTGGTAGGTCCGATAATGAAGTCTGCTAGGGGGCATCAGTACATTTTGGTTATATTGGACTATGCCACCCGTTATCCGGAAGCAATTCCTCTCCGAAATACCTCGGCCAAAACCATAGCCAAAGAGCTATCCCTTGTTTTTAGCCACGTGGGTATTTGTAAGGAACTGCTTACGGACCAAGGTACACCCTTTATGTCCCGGGTTATGAAAGAATTATGCAAGTTGTACAAAGTGAAGCAATTGCGTACATCTGTGTATCACCCCCAAACAGATGGGTTGGTTGAAAGATTCAACAAAACCCTAAAACAAATGTTAAAGAAGGTGGTGGATAGAGATGGAAAGAATTGGGATTGTCTAATACCCTATCTGATGTTTGCCATTAGGGAGGTACCCCAATCCTCTACGGGTTTCTCACCCTTCGAGTTGCTCTATGGGAGACACCCAAGAGGGCTGCTGGATATCGCCAAGGAAACTTGGGAAAATGAGAGTTCTCCTCACAGGAGTGTGATTGAGCATGTCGCCCTGATGCAAGATAGAATTGCACAGGTAATGCCAATTGTAAAGGAACATTTAACCCAAGCGCAGTTAGCACAGCAGAGAGTGTACAACCGTGGGGCCAAGACCCGTACTTTTTCCCCGGGGGATAGGGTCTTGGTGCTAGTCCCTACGGTTGAAAGCAAATTTCTGGCCAAATGGCAAGGTCCATATGAAGTAATTGAAAAAATTAGTGAGGTGAACTACAGGGTTAGACAGCCAGGAAGGCGAAAGCCAGAGCAGATCTATCACGTCAATCTGCTGAAAGCCTGGAGGGATAGGGAATCCCTAGTCGCAGAGACTTTGTCACAAGTACAGCCTGATTGCTTAGTTCCTGAGGTTGGAATAGCAGACACCTTATCGAAACCCCAACAACAGGAGGTTAAAGAGTTTGTACTTCGTAACAAAGAGATTTTCTCTGAGCTTCCGGGACAAACATCTGGCGTAGAGCATGACATTATCACCCCGCCAGGAGAAAGGGTAAAACTAAAACCTTATAGAATACCAGAGGCCCGACGGGAGGCAATACGTGGGGAGGTTCAAAGGATGCTGGAATTGGGTGTGATAGAGGAGTCCCAGAGTGACTGGTCCAGTCCTATTGTACTAGTGCCCAAACCTGATGGGAGCTGGCGGTTTTGTAACGATTTTAGACAATTAAATAAAGTTACAAAATTTGACACCTACCCCATGCCACGTATAGATGAGTTGGTTGACCGGCTGGGAACAGCCCGATATATGACAACTCTTGATCTCACCAAAGGGTATTGGCAAATTCCCCTGGCCGAGTCGGCCAAGGAGAAAACTGCGTTTGTAACCCCAGATGGGGCATTCCAATATAAGAGAATGCCGTTTGGGTTACAGAATGCACCGGCAACATTCCAGCGGAAAATGGATAAGATTCTGAGGCCCCATCATAAATATGCTGCAGCTTACCTGGATGATGTGATTATCCATAGCACAGACTGGGTCTCACATTTGCCAAAAGTACAAGCAGTCCTAGACTCTATCCGGGAAGCTGGGTTTACGGCCAATCCAAAGAAGTGTACCATTGGAAAGGAGGAGGCCAAATATCTTGGGTACACTATTGGGAGGGGGGGTGATAAAACCCCAAGTCAATAAAGTCGAGGCCATACAGAGTTGGCCACGTCCCAACAGCAAGAAACAGGTACGAGCCTTTCTGGGAATCGCTGGCTATTATCGACGATTCATTCCCCATTTTGCTTCTCAGGCTGTGCCCCTCACCAACCTGACAAAAGGGAAAGAGTCGGTTATGGTTAAATGGTCCCCAGAGGCTGAGGAAGCATTTCAGTCCTTAAAAACAGCCTTATGTAGCCAGCCAGTGTTGTACTCACCAGACTTCTCTAAGGACTTTGTTGTACAAACTGATGCATCAGACGGTGGGTTAGGAGCAGTGTTATCCCAGGTCTGGAACGGGGAAGAGCACCCAGTCATTTACCTCAGCAGGAAGTTAAAGTCCCATGAGGTAAATTACTCCACGATTGAGAAGGAATGTTTAGCAGTGAAGTGGGCTCTAGATTCCCTTCGGTACTATCTGCTAGGTAGGCACTTTGACCTGGTGACTGATCACGCTCCTTTAAAGTGGATGGCTCAAAACAAGGAGACCAATAGAAGGGTAAATAGGTGGTTCCTGGCCCTACAGGAATTTAACTTTACAGTTAAGCATCGCCCTGGTGTTAAAATGGGGAATGTGGATGCTTTGTCTCGGATACATGCGTGTCTGGCTGCTTGTGTTACAACCCCAAGGTTGAAACAAGAGGGGGGGGGTATGTGGCAGCACGCAGGTAAAATCACCTGGTTGTATTCAGGATGGGAAATATGTGTGTCCTAGATTCAGGCTTTATGCAGACTTTTACAATTAGAGGGGAAGAGTTAATGAGCCCAGCTGTAGTAAGTGGGCTCATTAAGACCTCTACAAAAAACCCCAGCATGCATAGGGAGATGCTCCATCCTGGAACCAGTTTTGTGTGTATAGACTGGGGAGTCTGAGATCTGTTCTGTGCGGTGAGTTAACGCCTGTGTGGCAAACCCCTACAATAGAGACAGGGACTGGGGCAGCACAAGGCTGCACCCAGTTGTTAGACAGGGAGTCTACGTGTGTAGTTAGAGGTCAAGCTGACCAGGATTTATTTTCTTGTTTTATTTTGTTTGGCTGTTATATGCATCACTGCATGTAGCCTAAATAAACCGGATCTTTTGTTTTTTGCACCTACACCGCTGTCTGCTGTGCCTGACTTTGTGTTGTGAACCCATCCAGGGGGTCACACACACCCGCTACCGAGCGAACCCCCTCACAATATTTTTGGTAAAAAAAAAAAATCACAATAAGTGCTTATTGATTGGTTATAGAGTCTACAAAATAGGGGATAGTTTTATGGCATTTTTATTGATATTTTTTTTTACTAATAATGGCGGCGATCAGCATTTTTTATCGTGACTGCGACATTGTGGCAGACACATTGGACAATTTTGACACATTTTTGGGACTATTGGCAATAATACAGCGATCAATGCAAAAAAACTGCATTGATTACTGTAAAAATGTCACTGGCAGTGAAAGGGATAACCACTAGGTGGTGCTGTAGGGGTTAAGTGTATCCTAGGGAGTGATTCTAACTGTGGGGGGGAGGGGCTGTGTGTGACACATCACTGATCAGCGCTCCTGATTACAGGGAGAACTGATCAGTGACAGTGTCACTAGGCAGAACGGGGGGATGCTTGTTTACATTAGCATTTTCCTGTTCTTCCTCACTGTGAGTCAATCGCAGGTAACCCCGCGGGCATCAGGTCCGTGGGACCCATGATCGCGGTTACGAACCGCCTCTTAAAGGGCAACGTACAGGTACGTTAATCTGCCTGTATGTGCCCTTCTACCGCAGGATATCTGCGTGAGGCGGTTAAAATGCAAATCAATTTATAACTTTTTTGAAATGCATTTTTCTGGATTTTTTTGTTGCTATTCTGTCTCTCGCTGTTAAAATAAGCCTACCATTAAAATTATAGACTGATCATTTCTTTGTCAGTGGGCAAACATACAAAATCAGCAGGAGATCAAATACTTTTTCCCCTCACTGTAGGTGGTTCTAATCTAATCCGGTCAAGATTTGAATCATGTATGGGAAGGCTGAATGTACCCAAGTTGATCGATCAATCAACCTGGGTACAATAAGCCTATTGGATTTTACATGTGATTATAAGGGGGCAGCACCCCCTGTCCCCCCTGCTGGGAGAACGCAATTCACCTCTGGAGCAGCAGATGTCATTGGTGACATGTCCACTGACACCCACTGCTATCCGATCCAATCCTGTCCATAAAATCCAGACAGATGGAGACCCTATTGTCCATTCGTCTGGAGGATCGGATGAAAACGGCTCTGACAGGTCCCACTCTGCATAGTGAGCGAAGACGGACCTGTCATCCGTTTACTCGGCGGGGATCAATGGATCGATCCCCCGCTGAGCAAAGATGAGTCCTGTCTAAATGAGCCCTAAGTGTATTTTATACATTTAACATGCCCCTCTGCCCAGACTGACGATGCTGCTGCTTGCTGAGCCTCCTGTGCTATTGCTTTAAAGGAACGTGTGTTACCGCAACCCGCAGCCTCCTTGCTGCTTCAAAGACCTAATCTGGCCCATATGTACTGCACTGCTTTTGAAAATGTGCTCTGCTAACAGTAATAGTCCCAAAAATCACACTCCCACATGACCAAATGGGACAATAGGGTTTAGTCACTAACGGCAAATCCACTTTGCAATGCAAGTGTTCTTGGACGCAGGGGCATAGATAAGGGGGGTGGGGGGTCAGGGGTGTCCAATCCCCCCCAGAGCATCCTGGCAAAATGCCCAGACAGTGTCCCTGCTGTTTAGCCTTAACTTTAGCTCAGAAGAAGCAATCAGAGTTTTGTAGTGCAGCAACCAGCCCCCCATTCTATTGTGCCCCATACCCTCATTTTAATAAGAGGTACCCCTGAAAAGCATGAAATTACTGCAAGGTCTCAGATTCCGGCAACAGTGCACGGTTGAGGGGACTCCTCCTTGAGGTATCATATGACACAGCCGAAGAAGTTTTCCTGCTTGCCGTGCTGAATCTCAGACCTGGTAAGTGGGAAGGCATCAATTGTCTATTTTGGGAAGGAGGAAGTTAGAATTCTATCCTGGAGGAGTTTCTTTTGGTGGGGGGTTACTTTTGGAGAAGGGGGGAGTTTCTTGTAGAGATGTTTACAGGGGGTGGTTAATGGCAGGGATTTGCTTCTGGGGGGGAGTTTGATTGGATAAAGGGAAATATTCTTCATAATTAGGAATCTTTGCTGGGGGAGAGGGTGCTCACTGAGGGAGATATTTTTGTATTGGGGGGGTCGGTTTAGAGACAGGGGGGTTTAATTTTTGGGGGGATATTTGAGGGAGGGAGATATTTTACAGGGGGAATCGTTGCTTGGGGAGGGAGGGTTCTCAGGAGGGAGATTTTTTTTTTTTATTATTATTATATTTACCTAGGTGGATGGAGCATTGATCCCATGTTGCATCTGTCCTCAGCTGCTTCTAGAACCAACAACAGCATGATCAAAGACCACTGATCACTCAGTTCTCAGCCTTCAGTGAGCAAAACGTGGAGACTGTCAGTCCCTGGCTCTGCCCCCCCTCCCCCACACTGACTGGAATGCCAGGCTGTGGAGGAGGGCAGGAGCAGCTAGCTCAGGGTCTCAGTGGCTCACTGAGAGACTGAGCAAGCTGCTGGTCCAGGCATCTGAGCAAGCTGCTGGTCCAGGCAGCCTAGACTTGCTGAGCTCAGCTGACAGTGGGCTATAGCTGGCTGTCGGCTCAAAATGGGTCACAAAAGTGCAGAACTGTTACGTACCTGCTAGATGAGTCTGACGTGCAGTGGGAAGGCTGTCTCTTACAACCCCGGCCCAAGGGCCACCAATGTTGCAACAGTGACCGCAAGAGCCTGGCGGTGTATGGGTGTCTGGTTCGTCTTTGGTCTTGTCAGTTCAGCTGGTGCAGCAGGAAACAGGAAGCAGGTTGGTAAGCTGGGAGGACACTGAATACGTAGTGTGACATTGGGGTGTTTAGCTCAATTGGTAGATGCATTTTTTAGTCCACATCAGGCAGGCGTTGATGGTTAAGGGCCTGGTAGCCCACGTTTATTATAAGAAAAACAAAATATTAGTCCATCCAGTAATCCCACGCAGGGGTCCAAGCTTAAATTAAATACACACAAAAATCCAAACGAAAATGCTAGCCCACCTGGCTACTCTTCAGCAGTAGTGCTGCTATAAGTACTTGCCCCTCAAATGAACTGCTTGGATACACACAGTCTTAGGCTCCTTGGACGCACACAGCTTCAAGCCCTTTAACACACAGATTTGGACTCCTTGGATGCACACAGCTTCAACCCTTCAACGCACACAGCTTTGGGCTCTTTGGACGCACACAGCTTCAACCCTTCAACGCACACAGCTTTGGGCTCTTTGGACATGCACAGCAGCAAGCTACTCCACTCCACCATCCTACTCCCAACAGCCCCTTTGTTTTATGGCCTGTGTGCAGCTGGGCACACACCCTGCTCGTTATCACCAAGACCTGGACACAGGGTTGGAGATCCCTCTTTCCTCCAATTTCACAGGGACAGAGCCTCGCTCTGTCACAGTAGTCAGACAAGCCAGGTTTGGTAACAGATGATCAGATGTAAATATAGACGACAGGCAGAGAATGGTCAGGATACAGGCAAAGTTCGGCAACAGAATATCAAGCAGTGTAGAGTAGAGCGTGGTTACAAGGCAGACCAGGGTTAGGATAGCAGAGATCAATCGTAGTCAAACAAGCCGGGTCAAACACAGGAAACAGATCGGATCACTGGAACAGGTATGAGCTGCAGACCAGACAGCAAAGACACAGTGCTTCTGAGGTGTTTAAATAAGGCAGCCTGTTACCAATCACTGAAATTAGTCTGCACTACTTTAACCCCTAGGTGGCAGATCCATGACATTGCCCCCCTCTTACGGGCAACCTCCAGGTGCCCAACAGGTCTCGCTTCTGTGGGTGACTGCGAAAAAAGGCATTAACCAAGTCTCTGGTGTGCACATCCTGTTCAGCCTCCCAAGAGTTATCCTCTGGGCCATAACCTTTCCACTTAACTAGGTACTGTACCTGATTCCTTCTTTTCCTACAGTCTATGATGGCCTCTACCTCGTACTCCTCTTCGCCATTAATGGTCACAGGTTCTGGTGGCCTGGATACTCTATCTGGGAAAGAGTCAGGGACTGCGGGTTTCAAGAGAGAAACATGGAAGACAGGATGTATCTTAAGTGAATCAGGTAAAGATAATTCATAAGCAACCTCATTAAGTTTCTTCTTGACTGGGAATGGTCCCACAAACTTAGGTGCCAGTTTCTTTGAGGGACATGCCAACCTGAGATTCATAGTAGACAGCCATACCTGGTCTCCTGGGTGGAGAATCAGTTCACCCCTTCTTTTCTTGTCAAAATCCCTCTTGCTTGTTGCTTGTGCCTTGGTAACCACTTCTTGAAGTAACTTATTGTTGCGGTTGAGGAAATCCACGGTGTCTTGGACAGCAGGGACTGTGGTCTCTGGAATAAAGTCGGGCAAGAAGGATGGGTGAAAACCATAATTTGCAAAGAAGGGTGACTGACCTGTGGCTGAGTGAGTGGCATTATTGTAGGCAAACTCCGCTAGTGGTAGTAGCGATACCCAGTCATCCTGGACAAAAGTGGTGAAGCATCGGATATACTGCTCCAACGTCTGATTGGTCCTCTCTGTCTGTCCATTGGTCTGGGGATGGTAGTCGAAGGACAAGGATCTTTCAATTTTGAGGGCTTCACAAAGAGTTTTCCAGAATCGGGAAGTGAACTGAACCCCCTCCGATCAGAGATAATGTTCATAGGGACTCCATGAAGCCTAACAATCTCCCTGATAAACACTTTAGCCGTCTCCATGGCAGAGGGAGTACTCTTCAGAGGCAAGAAATGGGCCATTTTGGACAATCGGTCCACTACCACGAAGATGACTGTGCCTCCTTCTGATGGGGGAAGATCCACAATGAAATCCATGGCTATCATTCCCCATGGTCTGTCAGGGACTGGCAGTGGCCAAAGTAGACCCCAGGCTCGGTTCTTTGTACCCTTGCTCCGGTTGCAGATTTCCCAGGAATTTACGTATCTCTTACAGGTTTCTTCCAGGTCTGGCCACCAGAACGTGCATTTCAGGAGATCAAGCGTCTTATGCACACCAAAATGACCTGCTAGGGGATGATCATGACACAGACCCAAAATGGTTATACGTAGACATTCAGGCACAAATACCTTGCTTCCATTAAACAGCAATCCTTCCTGGAGTGTCAGCGTGATACCTGGAAGGCTAGGAACATCTGTCGAAGCCCACTTCATTCGGTTGAGAAGGTTGCCCTGTAAAAGTAAGAAGTTATTTTCAGACAAGATGGTATCTGCCACTGGTGATTCCTTGGGGTCATCAAACATACGAGACAGTGCATCTGGTTTGACATTCTTCGAACCCGGCTGGTAGGTAATGTGGAAAACAAAGCGGGAAAAGAACAGGGCCCAACGTGCTTGACGTGGCTTAAGGCGTTTAGCAGTCCTCAGGTACTCAAGATTTTTGTGGTCAGTATATATTAATATGGGATGCGCTGCTCCCTCCAGGAGGTACCTCCATTCTTCTAAAGCCACCTTTATGGCCAGCAATTCTCGGTCCCCAACATCATAGTTTCTCTCTGCTGGAGACAGCCTGTGGGAGAAAAAGGCTACTGGATGCATCAGATCCTTAGGGCCTTGGCGTTGGGAGATGACTGCTCCAATAGCGACTTCAGATGCATCTACTTCTAGTGTATATGGCAGAGACGGGTCTGGGTGACCAAGAACAGGTGCTGAAGTAAACAGTCCCTTCAAGGTATCAAATGCGGCTTGTGCCTCGGGTGTCCAATGAAAGCGGAGGTTCTGTTTAGTCAGCTGTGTGATAGGGGTTATGATAGCGGAGAAGCCCCTAATGAACCTCCTGTAAAAGTTGGCAAATCCTACGAAGCGCTGCACCCCCTTCTTGTCAGTAGGTACAGGCCAGTCTAAGATAGCAGAGACTTTTTCAGAGTCCATCTTAATGCCTTCAGGTGAGATTATCAGTCCTAGGAATTGGATGCTGCTTCGTTCAAACTCGCATTTTTCACCTTTAGCATAGAGTCTGTGCTGGTGGAGCCGGCTCAGCACCCTTCTGACATGATCTCGATGAGAGTCTAGGGAAATGGAAAAAATCAAAATGTCATCTAGGTAAACAATCAAAAATATATCCAGGAAGTCTCGGAAAATGTAATTGACAAAGTGTTGGAAGGTAGCCGGGGCATTGCATAGTCCAAAGGGCATCACAAGGTATTCATAGTGGCCGAATCGGGTGCGAAAAGCTGTCTTCCACTCATCCCCTTGACGGATGCGGACTAAATTGTA
Source organism: Lithobates pipiens (assembly GCF_037356315.1). Lineage (NCBI taxonomy): Eukaryota > Metazoa > Chordata > Amphibia > Anura > Ranidae > Lithobates > Lithobates pipiens. Next base: position 150,215,135 of record NW_027507685.1, read on the forward strand.
GGCCCCCCGTAGCTCTAGTTTGGTGAAAATGGTTGCCGACCTTAATCTCTGAAATAGTTTGGGTACTAGAGGGAGAGGATTGTTAACTGTAATTTTGTTGAGCTCCCGATAGTCCACACAAGGTCGTAGGGAGTGGTCCTTTTTCTCAACGAAAAACATTCCTGCTCCTGCTGGGGAGGTAGAGGGTCGGATGAACCCCTTTTTCAAGTTTTCTTGGATATATTCTTTTAGTGCCTCCTGTTTTCGTTCAGTGAGGGGGAAGATTCTACCAAAAGGGATCTCAGACCCTGGAAGCAGTTCAATTGGGCAGTCGTATGTCAGCCACTCGCTTACTAAAGACATCCAGGAACTCATGGTAAGGTTCAGGTACGACTTGCCACACCTCAGACTCAGAGTCCACACAAAGTAGTGTTGTAGAAGAAGCTGGGGCTCTTGGAAGGCAGTGTTCCTGGCAATAGGCTGAGTGGAAATCAATTCTCCCTGTGGCCCAGTTAACTCGTGGATTATGCGCCTGCAGCCAGGGTAGGCCCAGAACAACGGGGAATAGTGGGGAAGAGATGACATCGAGGCTTAGGACTTCCTTATGTTGGGAGGAGGCCAACACGGGTAAGGGAACTGTCTCTTGGGTCACAGGTCCGGACTTGATACATGACCCGTCAGCTAGAAAAACAGAAAGTCCTTGTGCTTTAGGTCTTAAGGGGATACGTTGTTGTGTTGTAAAGGTTAGATCAATGAAGCAACTGCAGGCCCCGGATCAATGATTGCGGTAACTGGCACTTCCCTTTCTAGCAACTGGAAAGAGATGGGAAGGGTTAGGTTGGTGGCGTTGGTAGATGAAGAAAAGTTATTAACGGAAGAAAACATCCGCCACTTACGTGTCTTGGTTGGACAGGAACGTACATAGTGGCCCGCTTCCCCACAGTATAGGCAGAGGTTGTTCTGTCGTTGGTGCAGGCGCTCCTCCGGAGACAGAGAGGGGCGTATTAGGCCAACTTGCATAGGCTCTGGTGCTTCGGCGGCAATAGTAACAGGAGCTGGCTGAACTGGAGTCAAGCTAACAGGTGCAGAGTGAGTAGGAGCTGGGATCCGTGGCATCATCCAGACCGGGCGTGGCTGCTGGGCTGATCTTTCGGATCGTCACTCACGGAGCCGACGGTCAATTTGAATGGTTAGTGAGATAAGGGCCTCCAGGGTATTTGGGACTCCAACACGGGCCAATTCGTCTTTCAGACCTTCTGATAACCCCAAGTGGAACTGGTGTCGCAGGGCTGCGTCATTCCACTGTGTGTCTGCACTCCAGCGTCTAAAGTCTGTAACATAATCTTCGGCCATTCTGTGGCCTTGCTGGAGTGCATGAAGGGCAGCCTCTGCTGTGGTGGTTCTTTGCGGGTCGTCGTATAATTCGGCCATCGCACCGAAGAAGGCAGACATGGACTGTAACAAGACATCGTTCTTCTCCAACATCCGATGAGCCCAGGACTGGGGCTCACCCTGAAGCAGTGATATGATGAATCCTACTTTGGTGGCTTCAATGGAGAAGGTTCGAGGTTGCAAGGCGAAATACAGTTCACATGCATTACGGAAGGATCGAAATTTCCCCCGGTCACCTGAAAATCTCTCTGGTGCTGGAACTCTGGGTTCAGCAGGCCACATCACCACTGATGTTGCTGCAGTGGCAGTCCCTGAAGCAGAAGGCGCAGCATCGCTTGCTGGTGTAGCTATAGTCTGTACACGTTGTTCCAGTTGTGTATAACCCTCCTGTAGAGATTTAACTGCTTGGGTAAGGGCTGCAAGATGCTGACAGATGTCATCCATGGCTGACTTCCCACTTGCAGGCTCAGACATGGCTGTCTGGTACTGTTACGTACCTGCTGGATGAGCCTGATGTGCAGTGGGAAGGCTGTCTCGTACAACCCCGGCCCAAGGGCCACCGATGTTGCAACAGTGGCCGCAAGAGGCTGGCGTTTTATGGGTGCCTGGTTCGTCTTTGGTCTTGTCAGTTCAGCTGGTGCGCCGGAAACAGGAAGCAGGTTGGTAAGCTGGGAAGACACTGAATATGTAGTCAGACAAGCCGGGTTTGGTAACAGATGATCAGATGTAAATATAGACGACAGGCAGAGAATGGTCAGGATACAGGCAAAGTTCGGCAACAGGATATCAAGCAGTGTAGAGTAGAGCGTGGTTACAAGGCAGACCAGGGTCAGGATAGCAGAGACCAATCGTAGTCAAACAAGCTGGGTCAAACACAGGAAACAGATCAGATCACAGGAACAGGAAGTCACTGGAACAGGTATGAGCTGCAGACCAGACAGCAAAGACACAGTGCTGCTGAGGTGTTTAAATAAGGCAGCCTGTTACCAATCACTGAAATTAGTATGCACTATTTTAACCCCTAGGGGGCAGATCCATGATAAGAACGAACTGCACTCCTCCCCAGGAGAAGTACAACCAAGTGGTATGTCATCCCTTCAGAGCACATGCACCAGTGACATCCCCGGCTGCTTTCCATGTGAATATCACCTAAACATCACATATTTAGGAGATATTTGCTGTACCTACAGGTAAGCGTTATTATAGGCTTACTTGTAAGTACACGTTCAAAAGCTGGGTTTACTACAGTTTAAGACTGAATAAAAGCTAACCATATTGACCAGGTGAAAAGGGCACCATCCTGTGGTAGGCAGTGCACAACATATATATTTTTTTAATCTCTTAAAACATTTCATAAGATTTCATAGGACACTAAATTTACTGCCTACCACAATATGTTCCCCCTTGCACCTGCTCAACTTGCATAGTAAGGTTAGCTAAAATCCAGTCTTGGGTCTCATTCATACATGCTACATGACCATGGTGCAGCAAGTATACTGCAAATACCTGCCTCCGGGATTTCAAATGTTCCAGTATCTGCTCAGCCTGTACACCTGAGTGATGGGCTTAAAAGAGCCAAGGCTGTCTGCTGCTGTAAACATATATCCACACGTATCTGCACATCCAGTGGTGACCTGCAGGTAGGGATACATTTTTGCCCTTGGATAAAATCTCTCTACATCCAGGGTCAGAAATGTGTCCCTAACAGCCGGTAACCACTGTGACCCACGGTTTGTTAGTGTGCCACTCAGGCTTAATCAATGTGGGGAGTAATGTAGATGATACCGAATGTGCTGCAGGAGTGCCAGCGAGGGATGGAGCTAATCCCAGCTCCTGTAGTCAATGAAGGGAAGAGAGAAAAAAAAATCACTGGTGCCACACATCCACAGAGTCCTATGGTAAGGTAGTAATGATAGGAGAGACTACCTCAGCGTGGATTCCCACCAGGCCACACCCCAATGTGTTTTGCTTTGTCCCCCGAGCACTGAATGCGCAGATACATGTTAACAGCAGTGGCTCTCTTCAGCCAATCACTCAGGTGAACAGGCTAAGCAGCTGACAAAAATTGGAACATCTAGGATTCTGGCTGTAGGTATTCATGGTATATTTGCCATTACTCGACCATTTAGAACATATGAATGAGATCTAAAGCCTGGTTCAGATTTTTTAGTTCAACCTGGGGGGCTGAACAGAAAAAAAAAAGGAGCTTAGGAAGAGCTTGCTGTAGTAATGAGTACACTATCGCACCACAACTGCGTGCATTGCGTTCTATTCAGTTGAATGGGAATAATTTTTGCTGCGCTGCATTGCAAAGCCTGATGGCCCCACTCTGCTGTCACATGTTTTTACCATACCTCCCCCAACATAAAAGTGTACATGATGCCTTTAAGTTTGAAAGACCTGAAATCCCCTCCCTCAGGAAGAAAAATGATCTACGGCCCTGCTTGAAAGTGCAGTCGCTGTAGATCTGAGTGGGACATGCAAAGAAAATAAAAAACAGCATTTTTGCTAGTACATGATTGGATGATAAAATCAGCAGAGTTTCCCCTAATTTCAGATCTTCCCCTCAGATCTAAAGCGACTGCAATTCCAAGTGCACTTGCATTGCACTTGTAGTGCAAAGCGGATTTGCCTTTGGTAAATCAACCCCAATTTCCTTTCTTCATGAAAAATCTAAGAAAACATGGCTGAACGTATGAAAAGCTGCAATGAATTGCTCTATAATTGAATCTTTTCTCAAACCATTTATAGGCTGCTACCTGGCCTGCATAATTTTTTTTATAGTATTCAGGCCAGGCAAAAGACCATGGATAAACAATTTTACTTAGTATATGTCATACATTATTCTTGCCTTTATCTTTACGCTTCAACCAAACATATAGTAATAGACTGTAAAACAGAGAGTACTAAAAATTCTAGATCTGAATACAAACTTGTGGGATTATACTTTTTCAAAAGTCATCATCTTCATGTAAATGTAAGATAGCATAGCATGCAGTAAATAGGCATTATACGATTGGGGTACCTGTGTAAAAGAGCACCCTGATTACTTTTATTTTTCCTTCACTTCTGTGCTATACATATGCAAGTGGAATGCAGAGGTGGGGGGAGTAGCTTTAGCTTGCTCCAGATAAGCCTCAGCTGAAAATATGACATTTTCATGCTATCTTAAAAAAGACTTTCCAACATGAAGAGAGAAAAAGTTGAAAAGAAACAGAGGCAGATATGCCTTTCTGGCAAGTTCAGTGTTTTTTAGAAGGAGATTTTAGCTGCGTCGTGAACAGTTTGTGGATTAAAGCTACGGGCTTCAAAAGGCAGTTGACGAGGAAGCATAAAGCATGCTAAGGGCTGTAGTCACTGCGGCTTAAAGAGAATGCTTGGTATAAATAGCAGCTTGCTTTACTGGAACCCTAATGAGTACACATCTGTAGAGCTACACATCTTCCCCCTTGTGCTTTATTCTAACTTATTAGACAACAATGATCTTGTGAAATGGAGAAATTGTGTTACCCAGTAATGAAATCAGTTGTAGGTAGTGTAACATCCATGTTGTAAATATACTACAGCGCCTTTGTTAAAATGTACCTGTCACCTATGTAGTGTGGTGGGAGCCATCTTGTCTGCTGAAATACTTCTGTTTTTAGCATGCAGTTTATATTTCTTCTGTAAAAGTCTACCATTGAGGCAGTGAATTTGTCAGCACAACCATTGTTTCTGAGCATGCAGGTTATACTTCTTCTGCACAAGTTTTATTAACCTCCCTGGCGGTACGATTATTTTTGATTTTAGGTGCTAAAAGCGGTAGAATTATTTTGCATGAAAATTTGGCGTTTTATATTGTAGTCCTGTAATTCTTAGGAATAACTCTCTTAAATCTGTTCAAACCAGAGTCTAGCAGACATCCCGGGTATGATAAAGTTTGAAAAATGAAATCATAAATTATAATATAATAAATAACTATAAATAATAATACCAAATAATAATATAACAATAATAAAAATTATTCAATAATGTAAGCAAATCAAAAACACTGAAATTTGCTCAGTTGCAGAATTGTCACTGTCATTACTTTTCAGTATTTGATGACGGATCTCCCCACAAATCGCTATCGCTCAATTCTGCGAGTGATTCTAATTTATTATCGCTGTTTTCTAGCTGGTCTAAAACCATTTTTGATGTAAAGTGACAGTTTGGTTGCTATGGACAATCTCCAGTTTCCAGGCAGAAAGAACAGTTTTTATTATATAAAACTGCATGCAGGACACTGGGCAGACCACTAGGGACAAAGGTGATGTGAAATATTTACATACAGCAATGTAATCTGTAAGATTATATTATACTGTATGTATACTGTGTGTTTCACTTTTTGAATTTGGCGCCGATCTCCGTCCCCGTGCGTCGCAACGCTCGCAGGGAACGGAGATCGGGTCCGTGATAGATTGAGCGTGACACGGCTCGCTCGTACAGCGGGGAGACAACGCTGGATCCGAGGGAGAAGGTAAGTAAACATCCTCCTGGATCCAGCGATGCAGTCCCGAGTCTGGCTCGGGGATACCGCTTTTGGTATAAAAATTCCACCCCGAGCCAGACTCGGGAATACCGTCAGGGGGGGGTTAAAGAACATTTGTCACCTGTGCACAAAGAATACAGGGAATTATTTAGGTAACCTATTTTGTGTTTCATAGGATGCAGACTGCTGTAAAGGGCCCTCCTAAAGTGTAAATTACTTCTGTGATATACAATGAAGGCGACAAGTTAGTATACAGATGCAATGATTTAGAGCAGCGGTTGGCAACCAGTGGTCCGTGGACCACTGATGGTCCATGAGAAAATGTTAGCGGTTTCCAGGAGTTCTGCCACAAATCAACATTGTGGCAGATTTATACCACCCAATGTTGTTTCCAGTGTTGTTCTTAATGTGCACATTGATACCTGAGGCCTCCTCTGTAGTTTCGGGCTCCTGTGAACTTAGAGGGAGGCGTCAGGAGTAGTGCAGAGTGGGAGGTGAAGAAGGAGGGGGCTTTCAATGGCAGCGCTGATCACATACTGTGGGAGGGAGCACGGAGCTTGAGTACATGGTTGGACAACAGGCTAGTAAATTTTTGGCAGACAACGGTTTTACGTCAGATTTTCGTATACTCAGTACACAAATCCGTCTCACAAAAGTCAAAAGTAAAAACACGCATGCTCGGAATCAATTCTCACCAAACACAAAATTAGCAGAAGGGGCCCAAAGGGTGGTGCTCAAGAGCTGAAATTCCTCGTAGTACGTCACTACGTTATATATTGAGGCAAAAAATATCCAAAAAAAGTATGTAATACATCTTTGCAAAAACATGTACATTTCCCTATGTGTTATCCCGTTAAAGCGGCTCTTCACCCTCTGCAGCATGATCCCTTCTCTCCACCCCTCCTCTGGTCCTGAGCATGTTGAGCACTGTTTTTTGTATGTTTATTGACTGCTACGTCCTACTAAAATTGTCTGTCCACACATATCTTTTCCTGTACTGGTGACACCTGCATGTAGGGCAATTCTCATCAATGAGGACGCACAAGCATTCTCATTCATGAGAAGGCTCCAACAGTCGCCACCTGCTGTTAGAGCTGACATTCATTTGTCCTAGAAGCACAAGTATCATTGGCCATACACCACTTCCAGCACTGACTAGCTGAGGCTAATAAATCATACACCCACTGGCCACTCTGTGTTCGGCTCTGTAGGGAATTGTGGTCATGTAACTGGGGAGGAAAACCTTAAAATTACAAGTATTGCAATAAGCACAAAAAATTTATTGAATGATCATCTACTTTAAGACCTGTTGCGAATTGACAACACACAGCATTTTTGTGGACTGACTTCGTTCTACGTTCTCCGCCCCGCCCACTATCTTTTGCTAAAAAAAAACTCAACCACTCCCACTCTGATCTCTACAACATAAAAGCTAACCATTTAGCAGTTGGGGCTGAATGAAAAAATGGAACCAACTCCCCCATCCACACATTCATGGCGGATGGGGGAATCCTCCCCACTTACGGCACTGTATGACAGTGGGGAATCTCCCCCACTGTCATAATACAAAGAGCTGCAGCCACTGATTGAGCGGCTTTTATCCTATAGGGCGGTTGAACAGAAGTTGATCTATAGAGCAACTTCTGTTTAACTGCAGTGGCCACACATGGATCAAAATTCAGTTGGTCCCTGCTGAACCAGCCAAATTCCAATCCATCTCTGGCCACATTAAGGGTGCATTAACACTGCTAGTTTTAAACAAACCCAGGCACAATTCACCCCCTTTGGTCTGGTTTGTTTGTGTAGTGTGCGTGATCCGAACTGTACCCAGGAACAGTTAAGTTTACCGTGTCTGGGTACACTTGGAGGAGGTGGTCCTTGGCATGGTTCACTTTTGTTCCGCTGCGGTTTACTTCAGTATGAGTGCAAACCATGCCTGAGTACAGAACTCTCCATAGATAACTGAGCACAGAAACAGGGATCACTGTGGTCTGGTTGACAAAGGTGATGATGTAAGTGTGATGGGGAACACTTTCTTTTAGCCCAGTGTAAGTGTGAACCAGCAGGGGAGTGGGAATGGGGGACAATCAAACTCGGGCATGGTTCAGTTCAACTATTCCTAGTGTGAATTCACCCAACGATAAGAGTCAGGAAGGTTCTTTGAGGAAAGCACAGGAATTGTGCAGAAGATACAGAATGGCTCTGAATTTCTGACAAGATCAACAGGTATTTTTTTGGACTTATCAAACAGGCATAAAATACTTTAAAATATATTTTTAACAGACCAAAAAAATATCAAATATAAGTTAATCTTTATGTTTTACATACGCTAAGGCCTGGTTCACATATGTGCATGCATTTTTTTGGCGTGTGCACATAACAAGTAGAGCAGCCCATTCATTTCAATGGGCTGCCCTACCTAGAAGAAATGTGGGAAAAAATTCCCCGACCCTCTTTTAAAATCATGCTGCACCATGCAGTTTGGCGTACATGAAAAAGCACCACAGGTGCCATTATGAGTTAATGGCACTTCTGCACATCTACTAAATTGCAGCATGTTTGTCTATGGATCAGGACTGTGTGCAATTTTGTGAACCTACCCTAAATACTATGCTTGCAGTTGTTAGAGTATCTTTGACAGGTGGCTATGACAATGACTAACAGTTTTGTGACCTTGCAGGAAACTGAAACTAAGAAGTGATAAGAACTCTTCTTTTAGTTAGAGCCTAACTGTAGTTTTGAAGAATAAACCTCAATATGCCCTCTTTCCCTGCCAGATTAGCAAAAATTATACCTGTTAATCAGAGTCTTGTGTTGCCTGATTGTAGGTCTATAAGGCATGTTATTATGTTTTACTGCAGAGAGTTAGCAAATGTGCAGCACAGCAGAAATGTTGGCTTCCAGGGTATTAAAGCCTTTGATGACATGAGCTAGCCAGACAACAAAAATCAAAGAAAGAGGTAGAGTGCCCTCCTATTTAGAATTTTGTAACAGAAAAAAAACTACTTACTTATGACGAGGATACAGTCTTAAGTATTATAATAATGCAAGTTTACTAGTTACAAGTTAAACTACAAGTACAATCAGTCCCAGGATGTTCCCAAAAGCAGTAAAAATAAAAATCTTTTGCTGATAGAAGACTACGGTGGTCTTCTATCAGCAAAAGATTTTTATTTTTCCCGCTTTTGGGAACATCCTGGGACTGATTGTACTTGTAGTTTAATACTCTTGGAGAACCCCGAGCAAATCTAAAAGCAGTGACCATCTCAACTTACTAATTATTAGGTGAGGAAAAATGTAAATATTAAAAACTATATAATTTTTGGGGCACTTTTTTTTTTTTTATCTATAGCAGTAATTTCACACCACATAACATCCTAATTAGGACCAAGAAGTATCTTCAATCTTCCCTGTCCTTGGCTGTATACCAAGGTCTATATCACTATCCCCCGCTCGTTTATACGCTTACTTTACCCGTATGAGGGAATGTAAGTAATAAAATGATTCTTTTATATTTAATAGTACCTAACTTTGGAGCTTGTTACACCCGTTCCCATGGTGCATTTTACCTTACACCTGACAATCTAACTAGAAGTCTTTTCTCCTCTTTCCCTCTTTTCTTCTCTTTTCTCCATTTTTTTCCTTCTTTTCTCCCCTTTAAGTCTATGACGGTGGTGGATAAAATTCTGTGTTTCGGGTGTATGTGAGCACATTTACAAAACAATATATGTACTATATGAATTATTTGTTGAAATTGTGTATTTTTTTATTTTTGTGTATTTATTTTTAGAAAACGCCAAAAGCTCCTGATGAAGCGTTTGTATAATGTGTAACATGTAGGGCAATTCGAGCTGAGTCATCTATGATACACTGTCTGCATTATTGTTTCTTTTATGTCAAATTATTATTTGCCATATCTAAGTGTAATTATTTGAGTTTTTGATCAATACATGATCTAAGTAGACTACATTGACAGTGTAATCTTTATGCTCTGAGGCAATTAGTGTTTTATGCAAATCTCTGTATGTTTTTTGCATTTAGTATCTTTTACTTTGTAAATACATTTTGTTAAAACACAGAGCAATGACACTCACGGTAAAGCACAGGGAAAGCAGACACAAGAGGAAGACAAGTACATAAAATTTTAAGAGAGACAACTTTACCAAATTGCACGCCATAATGCATGACACTAAATGGGAAGATATTCTAGAAAGAAAAAAAACACAAGGAAAATGTGATAGTGCTTAACCACTTGCTTACTGGGCACTTAAACACCCTTCCTGCCCAGACCAATTTTCAGCTTTCGGTGCTCTCACACTTTGAATGACAAATACTCAGTCATGCAACACTGTACCCAAATGAATTTTTTGTCCTTTTATTTCCCACAAATAGAGCTTTCTTTTGGTGGTATTTGATCACCTCTGGGGTTTTTATTTTTTGCACTATAAATGAAAAAAGACCGAAAATTTGGAAAAAAAACGCATATTTCTTTGTTTCTGTGACAAAATTATGCAAATTATTCATTTTTCGTCATAAATTTTGGCCACTATTTATACTGCTACATATCTTTGGTAAAATAACCCAAATTAGTGGATATTATTTGGTCTTTGAGAAAGTTAGAGAGTCTACAAGCTGTGGTGCAAATCGCACAAAATTGATCACACCTGATGTACTGGTGGATTATCTCACTTCTTGCGACCCGAACAAGTCAGGAAAGTACAAATACCCCCCAAATTACCCCTTTTTGGAAATTAGACATTCCAAGGTATTTAGTAAGAGGCATGGTGAGCTTTTTGATGCTGTTATTTTTTCCCACAATTCTTTGCAAAATTAAGATTTTTTTTTTCCACAAAATTGTCATTGTAATAGGTTATTTCTCTCACGTGACAGGTGTATACCACAAATTACACCCCCAAAAAAATTCTGCTATTCCTCCTGAGTATTACAATACCACATGTGTGGGACTTTTTCACAGCCTGGCCACATAGAGAGGCCCAACATGCAGGGAGCGCCGTCACATGTTCTAGGAGCATAAATTACACATCTAACTTGTTGACTACCTATTACACTTTTGAAGGCCCTGGAGCACCAGGACAATGACACGTGGCACTGATGACAGATGGCACTGATACGTGGCACTGATGACACTTATACGTGGCACTGATGACAGGTGGCACTAATATGTGGCACTGATGACAGATGGCACTTATACGTGGCACTGATGACAGGTGGCACTTAACGTGGCACTGATGACACGTGGCACTAATACGTGGCACTGACAGATGGCACTAATACGTGGCACCGATGACGCGTGACACTGATGACAGATGACACTGATAAGTGGCATTGATGACATGTGACACTGACAACAGATGGCACGTGACACTGACAGGTGGCACTAATGACAAATGGCACTGATACGTGGCACTGATGACAGATGGCACTAATATGTGGCACTGATGACAGATGGCCCTATGTGGCACTGATGACAGATGGCACTGGGGACAAATGGCACTGACAACAGGTGGCACTGGGGACAGATAACACTAACAGGTGGCACTGGTAACATATAGCACTAACAGGTGGCACTGGGGGGCAGGTGGCTCTGGGGAGGATGGCACTGGGGAGGATGGCACTGGGCGAGGATGGCACTGGGCGAGGATGGCACTTTTTTTTAAGTTACGGCCGCTGCAGCCGTTGATCTCTCCCTTCTCACACGCTGTCTGTGTGAGGAAGGAGAGCGGTGCTGAGAGATGATCTCATATGCTTACATATGAAATTATCTCACATTGGACACGCCGATCGCGCTGTAAACGGCCGCTGTGATTGGCCATTTACAGCGATCTGTGACTGAATGTGTCTCCGAGGGACACGGCCAGCACTGAACTTCCCCGATGCGCGCTCGCGGGAGCGCGCATTGCAGAAGTAAACAGGAGGCCGTTCAGGAACGGCCTCCCGGCAGTTAGCGTCCACTCTGTAGCCGTATTTCGGCTATAGGGCGGGCGCGAATCGGCTAAAGAACATTTTAGGTAATGGCTTTAGCCAGTGTATTCCAATGGGCAACAAATACAAAAGAACCAAGGTTAAACCTGGGTGGCTAAATTTGAGTGTAAAAAAGCACATAAAAGGGAACAAAAACTGTCCTTTAAAAAAATATAAGGCAGAGGGGACACCGTCAACATTCCAGCACTAAAAAGAATGTAATAAAAAATGCAAGTGCACAATCAGGGCAGCACAAATAGACCACCAGAGACACATAGCAGAGGAGAGTAAAAGGAATCCCCAAAAAAGTTTAAATATATGAATAGTAAAAAAGCAAAGCCAGAGCATATTGGCCCCATAAAGAATGATCAAGGGATGTTGATTACAGGTGATAAGGAGAAGACTACTGTCTTAAGTACATTTTTCTTCGTCAGTTTTTAGCATGGAAAAGTAGGGGTATAATAGACAAGACTGTATTGTGAATGATAGTACCCTGTAGTTAACAGAAGCTGGTGTTTAAAAAAAAAAGACTACAAAAAGTTAATATGAACAAATCACCAAGACCAGATGTTTTGTACCCGAACATTCTCAAAGAACTTAGCCAGGTCATTGCTAGACCATTATTCACAAACTTTAAGGAAAGCTTACTGACCAGAATGCTACCAGTGGATTGGCAAAAGGCTAACATGGTACCAATATTCAAGAATGGGCTGATATACATAACTAGAAACTATAGGCCAATCAGCCTAACACCAATAGTTTGTAAACTGTTGGAGGGGTTGATAAGGGACCATATGTGAACATTTGCTGATAAGAATAGTATTATTAGTAGTAACCAGCATGACTTTCTTGCCAGAACAAGCTTTTACCATTCTATGAGAAAATGAGCTGTAACCTGGATAAAGGAAGGCCTGTGGATGTAGTGTAGGTCAACACACAGTTCCTCAGAAATGTCTATTCCACAAATTGAGATCTGTTGGCATTGACAATATTATATGTACCTGGATATCAAACTGGTTACAGAGGAGCATCCAGAGGGTGTTGATAAGCAGTGTATCTTCTGAATGGTCTGGAGTTATAAGTGGGGTACCCCAGGGCTCTGTCCTGGAACTAATCCTGTTTTACCTGTTCATAAATTATATAGAGGTAGGGATAAATAGTTCAATCTCCAATCTCATCATTTGCTGATCATACAAAGCTAAGCAGGGCAAAAACTTCACAACATGATATAGCAGCTTTACAGGAAGACTTTAATAAAATAGAGAGGTGGGCAAACGCATGGCAAATGAGGTTCAATGTAGAGAAATGCAAAGTAATGCACTTAGGGGCTAAAAATATGAATTCAAGCTACACACTAGGGGGGGGGACCTCTGGGGGAATTGAGCATTGAAAAAGATCTGGGAGCCCTAGTTGATGACAGACTCAGCAATAGTATGCAATGCCAAGCTGCAGCAAGCAAGGCCAGCAGAATATTAGCATGCATTAAAAAAGGGTATTTACTCAAGACAAATTAGAATTCTGACACTTTACAAAACTCTGGTTTGGCTGCATCTTCACTATGCTGTACAGTTCTTGTCACAAGTCCTCAGAAAGGGTTGTGTTGGAACTGGAGAGAGCACAGAGAAGGGAAGCAAAACTAGTAAGGGGACTGGAGGACCCCAGTTAAAAAGAATGATTACAAAGAATGATTACAAACATTAAACTTATTCTCCCTGAAGAATAGATGCTTAAGAGGGGATATGATAGTGATATACAAATATCTTAATGGTGATTCCAACATTGAAAGGAAACTATTCAGTCTCAAATCACTCAAAAGGACACATGACGACTCAATGAAGTTGGACGAAAATGGGTTTAAGCTTAAACTGCATAAAGGATTATTTACAGAGCGGTAAGGATGTGGAACTCCCTGCTACAATCTGTACTTTCAGCGGGAAGTTACATAGTTACATAGTAGGTGAGGTCAAAAAAGTCCAACCTATGCGTGTGATTATATGTCAGTATTACCTTGTATATCCCTGTATGTTGTGGTTGTTCAGGTGCTTATCTAATAGTTTCTTGAAACTATCGATGCCTCCCGCTGAGACCACCGCCTGTGGAAGGGAATTCCACATCCTTGCCACTCTTAAACTATGCAGAGGGTTACTTACTGTAAGGTTAAACCTCTTTTCTTCTCGTGGCCACGAGTCCTGTTAAACTCCATTCAGCAAAAAAGTTTTATCCCCATTGTGGGGTCACCAGTACAGTATTTGTAAATTTAAATCATATTCCCTCTCAAACGTCTCTTCTTCAAAGAGAATACGTTCAATGCTCGCAACCTTTCCTCATAACTAATATCCTCCAGACCCTTTATTAGCTTAGTTGCCCTTCTTTGTACTCGCTCCATTTCTAGTACATCCCTCCTGAGGACTGGTGCCCAGAACTGGACAGCATACTCTAGGTACGGCTGGACCAGAATCTTGTAGAGCAGGAGAATTATCATTTTATGACTGGAATTAATCCCCTTTTTAATGCATGCCAATATTCAGTTTGCTTTGTTAGCAGCAGCTTGCCATTGCATGCCATTGTTGAGCCTATCATCTACTAGGACCCCCAGATCCTTTTCCATCCTAGATTCCCCCAGAGGTTCTCCCCCCAATGTATAGATTGCATTCATATTTTTGCAACCCAAATGTATTATTTTACATTTTTCTAACCACCCCTGACCATTCTGAGTACTCCCCATTTATCACCACCCTCTGAACTCACCCTTGAAGCCAGTTTTCAATCCATGTACTCACCCTATGGTCCATGCCAATGGACCTTATTTTGTACAGTAAGGGTTTATGGGGAACTGTATCAAAAGCTTTTGCAAAATCCAGACACACCACGTCTACAGGGCTTATTTTATCAAGATGCCAACTCACCTCCCTAATAGATTGGTTGGGCAATAGAGATGGCCTTGCGGTTCACCCGGCGGTCGATTTGCAGCGAACTTTGCTCGTTCGCGATTCGCCCAAACCGGCGGACTTATGGCGCTGTTCACGGCGGCCATATTGGTTTACATTGTGAAGAACATTGACCCATGACACATCCATCATGGGGTACATGACAGCAAATTGAGATATTTCAGCACATGGACATACCCCCTACCTTATAAATAGACCTGATCTGATGGCCATTTTACATTCTGTCTTTTGTCAGTGTAGGGAAAGGACACTGTGTGGAGCAGGGACAGTCAGTCTGTAATCACTAGCTATTACTATTATGTCCACAAAAGTCCTTTTAAGGACTAGTATAGGTGTACAGTATATAGGGTTGTAATACACTTATAATATACTTTCTTTCAAATATAAAGAGCATATTATAGTTCACTGCAGTGCTGACCGATTCTACAGCTGTCTTTTCTCAGTGTAGGGATAGAGTTTGCTGTTTGGAGCAGGGACAGTCTGTAATTCACTAGCTAGCTACTATTAGGTCCACAAACGTCCTATTAAGGACTGGTATAGGTGTATAGTATATAGGGTTGTAATACACGTATAATATACTTTCTTTCAAATATGGAAAGCATATTATAGTGCACTGCAGTGCTGACCGATTCTGCAGCTGTCCTTTCTCAGTGTAGGGATAGAGTTTGCTGTTTGGAGCAGGCACAGTCTGTAAATCACTAGCTAGCTACTATTAGGTCCACAAACATCCTATTAAGGACTGGTATAGGTGTATAGTATATAGGGTTGTAATACACTTATAATATACTTTCTTTCAAATATAGAAAGCATATTATAGTGCACTGCAGTGCTGACCGATTCTGCAGCTGTCTTTTCTCAGTGTAGGGATATAGTTTGCTGTTTGGAGCAGGGACAGTCTATAATTCACTAGCTAGCTACTATAATGCCGCGTACACATGTATACATACTGCACTTCTCTAGAGACTTTTGTCACAGGGTCATTTAAAAATTACAGGCAGAGGAAGAGGCAGGCCCTTCCGCAGGGGTGGTAGGGGTAAGGCAGGAGCAGAAGGCTTGAGCCAAAGTGGGAAATTGCAGAAGGTGCGTTCGATTACGTCAAAGGACGCACCAGACTTGGTTGAGTGGCTCACCGTTGATGATGACGGTTCTAGTGATGTCAGGTGGGTGCCCACAAGAGAGGAAGAGGAGTGGAGTGCAGAGGGAGATATGGACCAGCAGATAGGGAGGAGAAGCAGGCGGAATTTAGATTGCACAGGAGGGACAAACCAGACTGCTAATGTATCAGGAGCGAGGCATCAACCATGTACTGTCACATCTGGCGCTCCCAGGACGTCGGCATATGGCTCCGCAGTGTGGGCTTCTTTTAACGTGTCTGCTGCTGACAATAGTGTTGCCATCTGCAGCCTTTGCAGTCAACGCATAAGTTGCCGTAAGCCCAACACTCACCTAGGGACGACCGCCTTAAGAAGGCACATGAGCTGCCATCACCGAGCCCAGTGGGAGCAAAGGAACCCACAAAGCCACACTCCAGGCTCTCACCGTCCAGCCTCGTCTTCTACTTCTCCTTCTCCCCTCTCCTCACAATTGTCCTCCATTCCACCTCCCATCATGTCGTCCTCACATTTTTCTGGAAAAAGGCAGGCTCCCATGGGCCAAATGTTCGAGCGTAAAAAAATGATGACGCCGGATAACCCTCTTGCCCAACGGTTGATGGCTGGCTTGTCAGAACTGGTAGCCCGCCAACTACTGCCATATAAACTAGTGGACTCGGAGGCCTTTCGAAAATTTGTGGCCATTGGAACACCACAATGGAAGGTCCCAGGAAGGACGAATTTCTCACAGAAGGGCATCCCAGAGCTATATGGCCATGTTCAGCAGAAAGTGAATGTATCTCTGGCACACAGTGTCGGTGCCAAGATACATCTGACCACAGACACGTGGTCTAGCAAACACGGGCAGGGAAGGTATATAACTTTTACTGCCCACTGGGTGAACCTTCTGATGGCCGTCAAGCATGTAACCCATGGCACCCGTGTAGATTTGGTTTTACCGCCATGGATTGCATGCAGGCCGGCCTCTTCTTCTCCTTCTCCTACTCCATCCTCCCGCTCCTCCTCGGCTGACTCCTCCTTTTCTGCTGCTAGCGTCTTTTCTGCTGTGCCGCCCAAGATCCCCAGAACCTATTCGACATGCCAGGTGAGACGTTGCCATGCTGTGCTGCATCTGTTGTGCCTGGAAGCCAAGAGCCACACTGGCCCTGCACTCCTTTCAGCTTTGTGTTCACAGGCAGATCAGTGGCTAACACCGCTCAATTTGACAGTTGGTAAAGTGGTGTGTGTTAACGGTGCCAATCTGCTTAGCGCATTGAAACAGGGCAAAATTACACATGTGCCATGCATGGCACACGTCTTAAACTTGGTCGTGCAGTTATTCGTTGTCAAATACCCTGGGGTCCAGGACATCTTGCGGCAGGCAAAGAAAATCTCGGCCCATTTCAGAAGATCTTACATGGCCGTGGCTCGCCTTGCTGACATTCAATGGCAACACAATCTGCCGGTCAGACGTCTTATTTGTGATTGCCCGACGCGATGGAACTCAACCTTTTATATGCTTGATAGGCTGCTCCAGCAGAAATGCACAGTTAACAACTACCTGTACGAGCTCTGCGCAAGAACAGGTTCTGGGAAGCTTGTTTTTTTTTACAGCGCCAGTGGCTGCTCATGCGCAACGCATGCAGACTTCTGCGGCCATTTGATGAGATCACCAAACTGGTCACTTGCCGCCATGGCGCCATCAGTGACATCATACCTTACGTCTTCTTTATGGAGCGTGCATTGCGTTGTGTCATTGATCAAGCCGTGGAGGAGCAGGAAGGTGAGGAAGTCGCAATACTGGATGAATTCCCAGGGGGGCTACTCTATCTGAGACAAGTCAACAACAGGAGTCTGAAGAGGAGTCAGAAGAGGATGGTGCCGGGGTGGATGAGGAGGAGCAAGAAGAGCATGCTTTAAACCTTTCTGGGATCCCTGTTGTTGTCCGTGGATGGGGGGAGGAGAACGAGTAGGACGACATTATCCTGGTTGATGAGCAGGAGCCAGGCCACCACACCGCTTCCAGTTTAGTGCAAATGGGGGCCTTCATGCTCCAGTGTTTTAACAGGGACCTCCCTATAACGAGCATAAAGGTCAAGGACCAGTACTGGGTGGCAACGTCCTTAGACCCCCGGTACAAACACAAAATGGCGGAAATGTTACCACCATCACAGAGGGCTGTCAGAATGGAGCACTTACAGGCCTTACTTAGAGAAATGCTGCATTCTGCTTTTGCGTGCGCTGGCAAAGGAATTCCCACTCCCAGAGAAAGATTTGCGGGTACCAATCCAACAGCGCCTGCAAGAAGAAGGCGGTTTGAAGATGTGTTGATCACTTCTGATATGAGATCATTCTTTCAGCCTACCCATCAACAGGTGTCATCCGGATCCAGCATCAAGGAATGCCTAGACCGACCGGTGTCCGACTACATCGGGTTAATGGCCGATGTGGACGCTCTGAGAAGTGATGAACCCCTGGACTACTGGGTGGGCAGGCTTGACCTCTGGCTAGAGCTTGCACAATTTGTAATGGAACTGTTGGCTTTCCCCTCGTCCAGTGTCCTGTCTGAAAGCACATTCAGCGCAGCAGGGGCGATCGTGACTGATAAGCGCACTCGCCTAGCTCACGACAGTGTTGACTACCTCACATTTAGAAAAATGAGTGAGGCATGGATCTCGGAGGAATTCAACACATGTGACCAGTAGACCATGTATATGCATAACTCTATAAACGATTTATATAATCTAGGTCACGGACCTTTTTTCTACCTTTGGCTCACTTGTACAAAAAAAAGCACACCATACTATATGCCCATACCCTCCTGTTTGAAGAGGTTGAGCGGTGTCATATTTTTGGGTCCTACAGCGAGTTGCTGGTGTCAGTGCTCTCTATCTCGGTGCTGATGTCAGTGCTCTCTATCTCGGTGCTGGTGTCAGTGCTCAGTCTCTATCGCGGTGCTGGTGTCAGTGTTCTATCTCAGTGCTGGTGTCAGTGAGGGAGATAGCAGCGGAGAAGCCAATCAGCAAGAAGTGCCAGCACCATGGCTAAGGATCGGCACTGGACTGGCACCTCCAGACCACCGCAGTGGAGCCCTGCATAGGTGGGGGTAAGGGCCAGGCAGAGGGAGGGGTCAGGGGCTCAAGCACAGGTTGGCACACTGGGACACTGGCACAGGACTGCGCTGCCCTGACTGTAGCACTGATCATCTCCTGCACCCCCTTCATAGCCTGGCCTGACCTTGCCTCTCCTCCATGACCTTCATGCGCTCCTGAATTGACAAAATTTCTCAGATAAAAAAAGAATGCTTGTCGTTGTCGATCCCAGATTCTCTTAATACTTCTGGTATGTCAGTGTCTATGTTGTGAGACTATGTGTGCACAGCTAGTAAGTATTTTTTGGCTGAAAATATGACCTAGAGGTTTTTAAGGTTCGCCTGCCATTAAAGTGAATGGGATCCGCCATGAACCTGCGGTTCGCGAACATTTGGGCACGTTCACGGATCGCGTTCGCGAAACGTCCCGTCGGAAGTTCGTCCATCACTATTTGGCAAAAACAATTCTTCATGAAGTGTCACCAATATAAAAAGAATTTTTAGATAAGCATCTTACTGAACACAATATACAGAGATACGTGAAGCGGTAGAGATATAAATACACACACACACACACACACACACACACACACACACACACACTGAACTAGATGGACCAATATCTTTATTCAACCCTACCAACTTTGAAACTATGATTGAAAATGATGTATGGAAGCTCTGTATTACAACTATGTGATATGAGAATGTGTAATGAACTGCGATTTCTGTGTTTTCCCTTTTGTACCTTGTACTTGTTTTCCTTTGTATTTTTGATACATTTCAATTATAAACAAACAATACCAATAAAAAATTACCTGATCAAAAAAAAGTGTTAAGGACCCTACTATCTGCACCCTTGTCACAGCAAATTACTATCCCCCAATTTTATAGTGCCACACAGCTACCGCCCCTGGTGGTGTGGTTAAAAAAGGCAGTTAACAGGCTGTCTCCTCAACACCTGTCAAACTCCCTCTGAAAAGCAATTCCCCATGGATTGCTCTTCAGAGAGTCATTGTTAGTGTAAATGAGCCCTAAAGGTGCAAGTGCCATCTTAGTAACAGCTCAAAAATTTAATTAACGTAAACGTAATGGTGTCATCTAAGTTATCAAGCCTTATCTGAATTTTCCTCCAGGCACTGAACTTCTCCTTGCACAGCCAGACACATATTCTGCACGTCTTCTAGGTTCGGGAAGCCAGCTCCTGATGACAAGCACCATCTCCACCCAATAGTCGCTGTGTGTTCCTACTCCTGCAGACTCCTTAGATATGTGACAAGGTTATCCCAGGGGAATGAAGAAGCAGCACACGTCATTCTCGCCTAAAGAAGAATGGTGGAAGGGGTCACCATTCCTTATAAGAAATGTACTGCATGGTAAGGTAATTGTCCCTTGTGCTTTTGGAAGTAGAATTCTTTAATGCCGCATGCATTTTAGTTATTTAGACCCTGAGCATAATATTCCAGCGTTTTCATGCAGGTGGAAGGTACAGTCTAAAAGCTACCATGAAATGAAGGGGCTGGATGTTACTAAAGTTTAGGTTGGTATGCTCCAAAGACTACAAACGTCTTGCTAAATGCCTAATGTTCATGAGCACTAAAGTGTATTTAAAGCCAAGAAAAAAAAAAAGTACCGTAATATATTGCAGGTTACCAGCCCTTAGATTTTGTGACTGCCATTCATTTTATTTTTCCCTTCATTCTCACCTGGTGCTCCTTCCAATAATACACTTCCTGTTCTAGTGTGACAACACTTTACTCATTATTCTGTATCTATGTAAGAGCAGTGTTGTCACCCTAGGAGAAGATATAACTGCTTGAGATAGCATGGAAAGAGTAAACAGGACAGCACAAAATTTCTGACAGAATCAGCTGACAGATATAAGACCATGCTTTTAATATAAAAAATAAAAAATGAACAGACTGAAAAGTATATATGGGGGAAGGGAGTGGCAATTACCTTTTTGCCCCACTGTAGCCATGAAAAGAGGGCACATGCCATAGTCTATTTTCTCAAAATCCCCTGAACTTAGGCCTCAACATGCAAATCTTGAATTTCTGTCTTGAAACCAAGGCTCTTTATTGGTCGGAAAGGCTTATGCCCAATACAAATGGTTGGAAAATTCAGACAGAAAAAGTCCTATCGGATTATGTTGTCGGAAAATCAGATCATGCGCGGGCTCTATCTGACTTTTTCTGTCGGAATTTCCGATGGGAAAAATTTGAGAGCTGGATCTTAAATTTTTCCGACAACAAAATCCGATCTGACTTTTTCCGATCGCGTGTAGAGAATTCCGAGACGAAAGCTATTGGCTACTGGCCTCTATGTAGTCCCATCGTACGTTTTGTACTTCACCTCGTTCCGAATGATCAGCTTTTCCTACAACTTTGTGTGACTGTGTGTATGCAAGACAAGTTTCGGCCAAAATCCGGAAAAAAAAAATCCGGAAAAAATACAACATATTTTGTGGTTTGAATGTCCAATCGTGTGTATGGGGCATTAGACCATTGAGGAATGTACAACAGCAAATCTCTGATTTCAGAGCTGAATACAGCCATGGAAATTGAGTGGCCCAGGCTCCCAGGGCATTGTGAAAGATACATCAAGATATGTCTTTGCACTTCTCTATGTCTGCTTCTAACTGGTAATGTCGACCCAAATGCTTTTTCTTAAGTCTATGGCGCTTTAATCTGCAGTATGCATTTGTGAAGGGAAAGCATGGGATGGTTTAGGTCAGGGCACGGGGCAAAAAGAAAAAGTACATTATATCCGAAAGGGCACTTATCCTTTAAGCTGTGATCTTTCTATCTTTGCTTTGATTTAGCAAGTAAGCTGTGAATTTTAATGGCTTTTTGTAGAACCATGCATTTAGGAGTTAGTTTATCTATGAGTAATTGTACTGGACCAAACAAATAAGCATCCATGAGTATTTGTATTCTATATAATACAATAAAAAAATATTAAAAAAATGTACTCTTCTAAAACATTTGAGCAATATTTAAAGTCTGCTCATGTTAGCAAATATAGCTTGACTAGTTTTGCCTGGAAAAAGAAATGAAGGTGGGGGAAAAAAAAAGTTCACCGGCAGTGTAGAAATACCGGATTTTCAAGCTGTACAAAATCTGCAGCCTCTCTTGCTCACAAGGATGGCTCATTAATCACTCGGCACTTCCACAGAAAGAAAGCCCCTGCACCGCATTAGCCAATCACAGAGCTGTTACCACAGGGACGACCTTTACCCTTGAGAGGCTTCATAGATTTTTTTTTTTATTTCTGTTTTTTTTCCGGGAATCATTGGCAGGCTCAGATGTGAGAGAAAGGAGGATGATTACCAAAATAACAAGTCGAATCGCGATGGCACAGCTCGGAGCTCGAAATGCATATGAGAAATACGAATAAAACAGGATATACGGAGCAGAATTTAAATGCTGTAAATTGTTTTAGACATTCTAGCAAAATATTGATGTCTGTTGTTTTATTGTTTGTATTTTCTTTTCCTTTTTCTCCTTTAGCCTTCATGTTTGCTTCCTTATGGTAGAACGCTCTTGTGTGCACAGGCAGCTCGGAGAAAAAAGAATGCATCGATCAATGTGCTCCAGAGGGATAAAAAACTAAGGTCAAAGGATGCCGCAAGATGGTTTGAAAGGACCAGGAGGGCTTATAAAAGCAAGAGACAAGCAGAAAAAAATATATATATTCTTAGAGTGAGACCAGAAACCGTGACATAAAAAGAAGGTTAACAATTACAATGATCTGAAAATGGCTAAGCTGAAAAGAAAAACTTGCATTTCATGGTAGAAATAACAATGTAGAAAAATTATAGTTGAAACCTTTTTCTGTTTTGTCTCTTTTTAAATCAAATATTGCCCCACTAAACAGAAAGACAAATATACAGAACAATTTTGTTGTAGTTGTGTCAGTCTTTTTGTATAAACCAGGGCTGAAGACAAATAGGATCTGATAGAGTAAAAATGATCAACAGATTACCCATTATTCACTGCTGAAGATGCATAAATGAGCTAGTTCCAAGTTCATGTAGTACAGAGAACTCACCTAACACATACTGAATACCAGATGTGTTGGTTGCAAAAGGATCTTGAAATGTATGATCAGTTCACTTCATGTGTGTCTGCCTTCCTAGTAATAAAGTATCACAGTCTACTACTGTGCTGGTCCTGTGGAGGTGTTGCTTAAAGTGGTTCTAAAGGCTGACATTTTTTTTCCAAATTCAGCTCCACCCCTAATACTTACTTGAGCCGAAACTTGATCCAGCGATGTCCACGAGAGTAGCTGTTCTCCTGGCTCTCTCCCACCTCATTGGCTCACACAGCTATCAATCAGAGCTAGTGAGGAGGAAGCATGGCTGAGCCCCATTCTGTGTATCAATGGATACACAGAGTGGGGTTTGGAAGTGAGCATGCATAAGTGCCCCCACTCAGCAGGGTGGAGGAACCAGAAGTGCTGGTAGGGGCCCAGAGAAGAGGAGGATCAGGGCTGCTCTTTGCAAATCCATTACAAAGTATAAGATGTTTATTTTTTTTAAGTATCACTTTAACCTCTTAGAGGTTTATGATGCCAGGCAGCGGGGCACCTGGTCTGAAAACTCCAGATCGCAATGAGCGATCGGGAGCTTTCAGTTAGGGGACAGTAACTGTGCTGGGAGCGTGTGCGATGCATACACTGCAATTCATGCAAATATGTGGCCCCTCAGCGGTAAGGACTGGGTGCCGGGAGGACACATATTTGCATATGGCCTGGGTCGTGGGTTAAAATGTAACTTTAGACAGAAAATTAAGTCCTGCTAGATCACGTTGGGTTCGCCAATTTTGCAGGTATAACTATGTAAAACATTAAAAATAAGAGCTTATACTGTTTAAAATCCAGTATTACTCTTTCTTACTCTGCTCTGCACATGCTCAGTTGCTCACTATTTTTAAGCACTGTGAGAAAAATCAGAGCCACTAGAAGCTGATCTGCTGACAGCCTAAAGATTTGCTGATGCTCAGGGGCGCTGGGCTTCAGCAAAATGGCAGCCTCCAGCAAGAATAAACAGGAATAATGCTGGAGGCAATTTACAGCAAACATTAAGTTCTGCTTTAAAAAAAAAAAACAAGTAGATTCCAGGTATAATGTTGATCAGATTTGTTGGAAGGGGCAACACACATTTTCTGAGTGCCGGTTCACACTTGTGAGATACAGGAACCATGCGAATCCGCTGCGGGTTCCCGCATCGCACCTGACTCGCATGGCAGTTCACACTGCTATATGTGAACTGCGGGGAGTGTCAATACATTATTAATGAAACCCCCATTTCAGCTTGCATATCGGACATGAATTGGATCGCATAAGTGTGAACACCCAGGCGTTCTGATTCTGGTGCAGACCAAAAAAGGGTTCTATGCGAGTTTAGTCCGAATGCGATGCGATGCGATGCGATTTAAGTCATACTATCTGTATGGCTGAAATCGCATTGCACGGACATGGCATGTGATTTGCACTGCGGTGCGAATCACATGAAATCTCGCACCGTGCAGCAGTGTAAACAGGCCCTAAAGCAGCTGTAATCTAACAGAATGCCCAAAAGACTTGACACTTCCCATAGAAAAAAATTGTACCGCATAACTCCTCTTTTATTCTCATTAAATGTTTTCAATAAAGGAGTTTTTGCATCCAAAGATTTCAATTGACATACAAACATGGCAGACTTTAGCTTAAAGCATTTATAAAATTTTGTATATTTTAATGTTTTTTTTTTGAGTAAATGTAAAGTCTAATGCCCAGTACACACGGTTGGACATTCCGACCACAAAATCCGTCAGATTTTTTCCCATGGATTTTGGCCAAAACTTGTGTTGCATACACACGGTCTCACAAAGTTGTTGGAATTTCCGATCCTTCTGAACGAGATGACGTCAAACATGTATGTCGGGACTTTAAACGGGCCAATAGCTTTCATCTATTAGTTTATTCTGAGCATGTGTGGCACTTTGTCCAACAGAATTGTCTACACACGATCGGAATTTATGCGATCGGATTTTGTTGTCGAAATTTTAGATCCTGTTCTCAAACTTTGTGCGTCAGAAAATCAGACGGAAAAAGTCTGATGGAGCCCACACACGATCAGATTTTTTGACAACATGATCCAATCGCATATTTTCCGTCTGAAAATCTGACCGTGTGTACAGGGCATAAAGACAAATCTTTTTTTTTTTTTGACAGCATGGAGGGGAATTAGAACACCTGTCAGGTTTTTATTGTCTGCATATGTGTTAGGGAGAGTCGCATTCTCTATTTATCATGTTTAACCCCATCAGGAAAGTTAAAGAAAATTTCAAATTTTGGGTTCTCCCCAGAACAGTAATAGAGGGGAAATGTTTCAATGGGGACACTAATTCTGGTGACCAGGCATTTCGTCACTTTTGGGGGGTGGGGTGGTTTCCTTTCACTTTATTCTGGCTATGGGACAGGAAGTGAAGGGAAATCTCCTTAACTGGACACAGATGTTAAAAAAAAAAAAATCTGACAGGGTTTATAAGCTTCCCTTACGCTATCCAAAATAAAATAAAAAAAACAGTTTTTGCCTTTAGCCCTACTTTAGGTAAGCTTGGTATAGATTTGATACAAAGCCTGAGGGCTGAACAAGAGAAATCAATAGATTTCCCCATTCATGCTGAACAGTCTCCCCTGGCTGTCAGAATAACCAAGCAGTGAGGTTGATTTGCTAAAACTGGAGAGTGCAAAATCTAGTGCACCTCTGCATAGAAACCCATAAGCTTCCAGGCTTTTTAGTTAAAGCCTAATTGAACAAGCTGAACTTAGGATCTGGCTACCATGCACAGGTGCACCAGATTTTGCATTCTCCTGTTTTAATAAATCAACCCCAGTGACTACATCTAATTTGATACAGTCACTAGCTGACTAAAGCCTTGTATACACGATCGGATTTTCCGCAGACAAAACCTCTGACTTTTGTCCGAAAGCGTGTGCCTGCATTTTTGTCTTGCATACAAACGACAAAGAATTGTCGGCCAACAAACATGAACGTAGTGACGTACTACGTGTTTTTTCAGCTCTTTAGCGCCACCCTTTGGGCTCCTTCTGCTAATTTCGTGTTAGTAGAAGTTTGGTGAGTGTTGATTCACACTTTTCATTTCTCGCTTTTCAGTTCATTCCTGAGCGGCTGTTCGTCAACCAGACATGTTGCGGAATCAGAGGAGATAACATGTTATTTATTATTGGCCTTGGAGTTATTCCTTTGACCCAAGTCCAGTCCAGAACAGGAGGAGGGGGAGTTCTTGGAAAATAGGTTGCTTTATTAATCATGACAATTATGTCATATGCCTTTGCTATGCAAGCTCCAGGAGAATAATCCTGACGCTGGACCCCTGCTTTCACCAACTCTTGTTGACAAAAAAAGTCTTTGAAAACTAGTTTTCAATAACTCCATCAGTATCACCAGCAAAGCAGCTTCACTATTATCCCATTAAAGAAGAAGAGAATGTGCGCTGCATTTGGAGATTTCATAATTTTGTGCATCACAAAAGTTAATTCTCCATTACGAATGCCAGTTTACAAGACCGACCACTTCTGGCTCGTCCTTGCTTCCGAGCATGTGTGTTTGTATTTTGGACTTTTGTTCAACAGACACTCTCGGAAAATTCGACAACACACATTTGCGGAAAAATTTTAAAAGCTGCCATCCAACATTCGTCCATGGAAAATCCGACAATTGTCCAATGGAGAGAACAAGCGGTCGGATTTTCCACCAACAGCCTGTCATCATACATTTCCCATCTGGAAAATCCAATTGTGTGTATGCGGCTTTAGCCTAGGTTCACATTGGAGTGATTTGTCATGCGATTTGAGAGGTCAAATTGCATTATAAGTTGCAACCTACTGGAGGCAATGGCAATGTTCCAATCGGTGTGACACCGATTTTGCAGTGCTGCACCGATTTGCAAAAGTAGTTCCTGCACTACTTTTGCAGATTTCAGGTGCAACTTCAATAGATATCTGTATGTACCTGAAATCGCGCTGAAATTGCTACTTTGAGATCGCGCTACTTCAAGTGAATGGTAGATATAATGTAAAAGTGCAGGCAGGGCACTGGACATAGCACTAGGGACAAAAGGGAGGTAAAATGGTTTGATACAGCAACGTACTGGAAATCTTACAGATTGCAGTGTATTGTGTGTTATGTTTTGTGTACTTTTTTGAATTTTGCCGCCGGGCTCCGCCCCATGCGTAGTGACACTCGCAGGGAATGGAGCCTGGAACATTGATGAATTGGGTGGAGGATACAGTGGGGGGGGGGGGGGGGGGGGGGGAAATGCTGAATCACATTTTGTCATGTTACAACTAAAAACGCAAATGTACTTTATTTGGATTTTATGTGATGGACCAACACTTTGGGGGTTATTTACAGAAGGAAAATCCACTTTACACTACAAGTGCAAACTACAAGTGCAAAGTGCACTTGAAATTGCACTGGAAGTGCAGTCGTTGTAAATCTGAGGGGTAGATTTGAAATGGGGGGGGGAAGCTATGCTGATTTTATTATCCAATCATGTGCAAGCTAAAATGCTGTTTTTTATTTTCCTTGCGTGTCCCCCTCGGATCTACAGCTACTGCACTTCCAAGTGAACATTCAGTGCAATTTCAAGTGCACTTTGCACTTGTAGTTTACACTTGTAGTGCAAAGTGGATTTGCCTTTGGTAAATAACCCCCAAAGTGTCACATAATTGTGAAGTGGAAGGAAAATAATAAATGGTTTTCAATCTTTTTTTACAAATAAATATCTAAAAAGTGTGGCATGCATTTGTATTCAGCCCCCTTTACTCTGATACCCCTAACTAAAATAGAATGGAACAAATTACCTTCCAAAGTAACCTAATTAGTAAATAGAGTCCACCTGTGTGTAATTTAATCTCTGTCTACAGCTGTTCTGTACAGAGGTTTGTTAGAGAACCTTAGTGAACAAACAGCATCATGAAGGCCAAGGAACACATCAGACAGGTCAGAGATAAAGTTGTGGAGAAGTTTAACCACTTCAGCTCCGGACCAATAAACACCTTAAGGACCAGAGGTCTTTTTGCAATTTCGCACTGCGCTGCTTTAACTGGTAATTGCGCGGTCATGCAATATTGCACCCAAACGAAATTTGCGTCCTTTTCTTCCCACAAATAGAGCTTTCTTTTGATGGTATTTGATTGCCTCTGCGATTTTTTTTTTTTGCGATATAAATGGAAAAAGAGTGAAAATTTTGAAAAAAAAAGATATTTTCTTCTTTTTGTTATAAGAAAAATCGAATAAACTAAATTTTAGTCATACATTGAGGGCAAAATTTATTCAGCCACATGTCTTTAGTAAAAAAAATGTCAATAAGCGTATATTTTTTGGTTTGCGCAAAAGTTATAGCGTCTACAAACTAGAGTACATTTTCTGGAATTTACACAGCTTTTAATTTATGACTGCCGATCTCATTTCTTGAGGTGCTAAAATGGCAGGGCAGTACAAATCCCCCTCAAATGACCCCATTTTGGAAAGTAGACACCCCAAGGAAATTGCTGATGGGTATGTTGAGCCCATTGAATATTTATTTTTTTTGTCCTAAGGGATTGAATAATGACAAAAAAAAAAAAAAAAAATTTTTTTTACAAAAAGTTGTCACTAAATGATATATTGCTCACACATGCCATGGTTATATGTGGAATTGCACCCCAAAATATATTCCGCTACTTCTCCCGAGTATGGCGATACCACGTGTGTGGGACTTTTTGGGAGTCTAGTCGCGCACGGCACCCCGAAAACCAATCACCACCTTCAGGATTTCTAAGGGTGCAAATTTTTGATTTAACTCCTCACTACCTATCACAGTTTCGAAGGCCATAAAATGCCAAAATAGCACAAAACCCCCCAAAATGACCCCATTTTGGAAAGTAGACACCCCAAGCTATTTACTGAGAGGCATGTTGAGTCCATGGAATATTTTATATTTTGCCACAAGTTGCGGGAATATTACAAACTTTTTTTTTTTTGCACCAAGTTGTCACTAAATGATATATTGCTCACACATGCTATGGGCATATGTGAAATGACACCCCAAAATACATTCTGCTGCTTCTCCCGAGTACGGGGATACCACATGTGTGGGACTTTTTGGGAGTCTAGTCGCGCACGGCACCCCGAAAACCAATCACCACCTTCAGGATTTCTAAGGGTGCAAATTTTTGATTTAACTCCTCACTACCTATCACAGTTTCGAAGGCCATAAAATGCCAAAATAGCACAAAACCCCCCCAAATGACCCCATTTTGGAAAGTAGACACCCCAAGCTATTTACTGAGAGGCATGTTGAGTCCATGGAATATTTTATATTTTGCCAAAAGTTGCGGGAATATTACAAACTTTTTTTTTTTTTGCACAAAGTTGTCACTAAATGATATATTGCTCACACATGCTATGGGCAGAAGTCAAATTACACCCCAAAATAAATTCTGCTGCTTCTCCCGAGTACGGGGATACCACATGTGGGGGACTTTTTGGGAGCCTAGCCACGTACGGGACCCCGAAAACCAAGCACTGCCTTCCGGATTTGAATATAAAATGCTATAAAAAACAAACTAACCAGAGTCACCCGTAACACTTATACGGTGATCAGTGGTGAAAGGGTTAACTAGGGGCAATCAGGGGGTTCCAATTTTTATTAGGTAGTATATGGGGGTCCCTGGCACTATATAAAAACCTGACGGGGAACCTAAATAACTAACTGGCTAACCAGCTTCACCAGTGACACTTATACTGTGATCGCTGGTGAAAGGGGGTGAAAGGGTTAACTAGCAGCAATCAGGGGGTTAAAACCATTATTGGGTAGTATATCGGGGTACCTAGCGCTATAAAAACCTGGCGGTGAACCTAAAAAAATAACTAGCTACCTAGCGACACTAGCGACACTGATGCAGCGTTCAGAAAAATTATCGCTTAGTGACACTGGCAAAAGGGGGTGAAAGGGTTAACTAGCGGAAATCAGGGGGTTAAAACCATTATTGGGTAGTATATCGGGGTACCTAGCGCTATAAAAACCTGGCGGTGAACCTAAAAAAATAACTAGCTACCTAGCGACTGTAGCGACACTAATGCAGCGATCAGAAAAACGATCGCTTAGTGACACTGGCAAAAGGGGGTGAAAGGGTTAACTAGCGGCAATCAGGGGGTTAAAACCATTATTGGGTAGTATATCGGGGTACCTAGCGATATAAAAACCTGGCGGTGAACCTAAAAAAATAACTAGCTACCTAGCGACACATGCAGCGATCAGAAAAATGATCGCTTAGTGACACTGGCAAAAGGGGGTGAAAGGGTTAACTAGTGGCAATGAGGGGGTTAAAAACATTATTGGGTAGTATATCGGGGTACCTAGCGCTATAAAAACCTGGCGGTGAACCTAAAAAAATAACTAGCTACCTAGCGACTGTAGCGACACTAATGCAGCGATCAGAAAAACGATCGCTTAGTGACACTGGCAAAAGGGGGTGAAAGGGTTAACTAGCGGCAATCAGGGGGTTAAAAACATTATTGGGTAGTATATCGGGGTACCTAGCGATATAAAAACCTTGCGGTGAACCTAAAAAAATAACTAGCTACCTAGCGACACATGCAGCGATCAGAAAAATGATCGCTTAGTGACACTGGCAAAAGGGGGTGAAAGGGTTAACTCTAGGGGCAATCAGGGGGTTAAATCTTTATTGGGGGGTGATAGGGGGCTACCCTGGACCTAACACTAACTGTCCTGACAGTTTTTACTGTCACAACTGACACTGAATGCATTGATCAGTAAAGAAATGATCAATGCAATCAGTGACACTGTGACTAGGGGGGGGGGGGGGGATCGGGGGGCGATCGGGGGGGGGATCGGGGGGGGTTTGTGTGCCTGTGTGTACCTACATGTCAGTGTAGTGTTGGTGCACACTTACTTTTACTCTTCTCCTCGTAGTCCGGTCAAAAAGACCGCCCCGAGGAGAATGACATCACTTCCTCCTTCCTGTGTAAACAATACACAGGGGAGGAAGCTTCTCATTGGCCAGGAGCGATCCAGAGGGGGTGGCCGAAAACCAACGGCCATCCCCTCATCACGGAGCGCTCCTGGACCGAATCGGACCGCCGTAAACAGCGGGAGGGGGTCCGATCGGACCCCCCACCCGCTGGAAGGCAATCACGTAGATGTACGTGATTGTGCCTGCCTGTGCCATTGTGCTGACGTACAATGGCAATACGGCGGTCCTCAAGTGGTTAAAGCAGGGTTAGGTTATAACCAATATCCCAAGCTTTGAACAGCTCCCTGAGTACTTTTCAATCCATCATCCGAAAATGGAAAGAGTATGGCACAACTGAAAACCTACCAAGACATGGCCATCCACCTAAACTGACAGGCCGGGCAGGGAGAGCATTAACAGCGGTCCACAGCTCAGGTGGAAGAATCTGTCCACAGGACAACTATTATTCCTGCATTCCACAAATCTGGCCTTAAAGGAAGAGTGGCAAGAAGAAAGCAATAAGAAGTCCCTTTGCTGTTTGTGAGAAGCCATGTGGGGGACACAGCAAACATGTGGAAGAAGGTGCTCTGATTTGATGAGACCAAAATTTATCTTTTTGGCCTAAAAGCAAAACTCATTGTGTGGTAGAAAACTAACACTGCACATCATCCTGAACACACCATCCCCACCGTGAAACATGGTGCTGGCAGCATCCTGTTGTGGAGATGCTTTTTTTCAGCAGGGACAGGGAAGCTGGTCAAAGTTGATGGGAAGATGGATGGAGCCAAATACAGGGGAATCTTAGAAGAAAACCTGTTATGCCGCATAGAAACGACTGGACTTTCCGGAAGAAAATGTATGACAGAATAAGGAAATCAGGAAAAAAGTTTGTCTGTATGCTATTCTGACGGACCAAAAACGACGCAAGGGCAGCTATTGGCTACTGGCTATTGAACTTCCTTTTTCTAGTCCCCTTATACGTCATTGCGTTCTAAATGAACAGACTTTGGTGTGATCATGTGTAGGCAAGTCCGTTTTGTCTGAACTCAGTCGGAAAGACCGTGAGAGTTTATTCTGACTGAAAAAACGGTTGTGTGTACACTGCATAATGCCCCATACAAAAGGTCGGACATTCCTACGACAAAATCCGTCTGATTTTTTTCAGACGGATTTTGGCCCAAATTAGTCTAGCATACACACAGTCGCACAAAGCTGTCGAAAAATCTGATCGTTCTGAACGTGGGGACGTAGAGCGCGTACGAAGGGGATTATAAACGGGCCAGTATCCAATAGCTTTCGTTTTATAATTTATTCTGAGCATGCGTGGTACTTTGTCCGTCGGAATTGTCTACACACGATCGGAATTTGAAATTTCAAATCCAGCTCTCAAAATTTGTGCGTCGGAAATTCCGACGGAAAAAGTCCAATGGAGCCCACACACGGTCAGATTTTCCAACAACATGATCCGATCGCACATTTTCTGTTGGAAATCCGACCGTGTGTATGGGGCATTAGAGTCTGCAAAAGACTTGAGACTGGGGTGGAGGTTTGGCTTCCAATGACTCTAAACATACAGCCAGAGCTACAATGGAATGGTTTAAATCAAAGCATATTCATGTGTTAGAATGGCCCAGTCAAAGTCCAGACCTAAATCCAATTGAGAATCTGTGGCAAGACTTGAATATTGCTGTTCACAGAAGCTCTCCATCCAGTCTGATAGAGCTTGAGCTATTTTGCAAAGAAGAATGGGCAAACATTTCTCTCTCTAGATGTGCAAAGCTGGTAGAGACATCCCCAAAGAACTGCAGAAAGTAATGACTCAGGGGGGCATATTTATTTGTAAAAAACATTTATCATTTTTCCTTCCACGTCACAATTATGTGACAGTTTGTGTTTGTCTATAACATAAAATTCCAATAAAATACATTTACGTTTTTGGCTGTAACATGACAAAATGTGGAAAATTACAAGGGGCATTAATACTTTATCAAGGCACTGTATATAACCAGCACTGAACAGCAGATTTCTATGACTCACGCAAACACTGCCAACTGATATCTGCAGCATGGCTTCCCCTTTACCTTCCACTGACTAAACCTATTCACCCTCAATGAACCAGATGCAATTCGGGGGTGTGGGTGGCCATGTCAACACCATCCCACCCAACATGCTTTAATCGAAATAATAGAAGGGGCAAGGCAGAAAACTAACAGCAGAATAGCAGATGCAGCCACTGTTTGGGTAGTCTGTCAGCACAGGGGAGGGGAGATCCTCCATCCACACCGCTTAGCATGGAGTGCACAGTTGCCCAAGGCAACCATTTGTGTTTAGGCATGTGCTGCTATTAAGTAGGCTTGAAGAAAGTTGAATTGTGTGTGGGTGCCTGACTACTCATTAGTGTCTATGGTCAGTTTTAGTTTTACCAAGTGTATAGTTACCCAGATCCACACATGCTAGTCTTTTTACATACATGTTTATCTAATGGCAACTCATTTTTATTAAAAATCTTCAGCCAAAAAAAAGTAACTAAATACAGCCCATTAAGAGCTGTATGATGTTGAACAAAGGTGGTTGCATATTTTAATATGAATTTAAATAAAACAACATGCCATTTATTTCTTTACATAAAATCCAAATATCTACACCATTAAGTTCTTTCACATTTAGCGGTATTCTTTTTGCATTTGTCAGAGATCCCGAGGAAAACCTAGAGGCATTCTATCCTGTGTCACTTGGTGAATACAGCTAAGGCATGTATAAAACTTAAGTGGAAACAGACACAACCTCCTAATGTGAGCATGTGGCTTAAGAAAGTAGAGGAGGTGAACAGGATGGAAGACCTAGTATGGACAGCCAGGAAAAGAAGAAAAATTTACTTGAAATTTGGACACCTTGGAATTGCTACATTTCTTCTGGGGGAAGTAAAAAAAAAACAGATTGATGCAATTTAGAGGGGGGGAGGGGTGTAGGAGACGAGGATGAGAACTGGGGGGGGGGAGGAAGAGGAGGAGATATGGGTGGAGAAGGAACCCCCCCCCCCCCTGGTTCCTTCTCCCCCTTTTTTTTTTTTGGTTTGTTAGTTGTTAATTTTGGGGAAAGCAAGGAGGGAAATGAACACAGGGTACGGGGGGGGGGGGAATTCAGAGGGAGGTGTTACCTCGTTATCAACCCCATACTTTACCTCCTTCACTTGCCAATTTAGCTGTTTCCTTAGATTTTACACAGAATTATAAGGAAGGCCAGAGACGAAGGAAATAGAATTAATTGATTTATTTTATGTGTATATATATATATATATATATATATATATATATATATATATAGAAATGCAATGTAAAACATTTGGAAAGATTGTTCATGTAAGTTTATGTCCTTGTTTAAAAGAAAAAGAGAAACATAAAGGAATTGGGAAAAAAAAGTTCTTTCACAAATAGGGTTGTAGTTTTCTCAGAATTACAGCAGGATAGTGCTAAGTTGTACACATGGGCAATTCACATTGAAGAGAGGATACATTCAATGAAAACACATATTAAAATGACCAACATGATGACTAAACAGCTATAGTTATACGCAAATCTTGATACTTCTTGGAAAAATTAAGTTTGGTTCTGCTCTTCCTACCTCTCAGGCCTTCTTGTTGGTTTCTCCAATGATGGGTGGTCTAATAAACAGTATGGATGGCTCGTGAAGCAGAAAAATGTTTTATTTTCAAAAGATAATGCAAGAATTGCATGTAAATTCAGTTGCTCATATCTCTGGATCTACTGCTCATTTTCACATATAGTTTTGAGTAAAGACATTTTCTGCATATAAGTTTTTTATCATATGCACAGCATGAAATTCCCAGGTTTTTGACAGTTTTACTTTAATCTTCAACATTAGGACTCTTGGAGCTCAAGATAAAATGTAAAAAAATGAAAAAACAAAACAAAACACAAAGTGTTCTATAAACCCATATATTTTCTGACAATGTTTATCCTGACTGGAAGATGGAAACCTCTCATCTCTTAAGGTGTTAGATATTTAAAGCAATCATCTCCAATCAGAAAAAATGTGAGTGACAACTGGAAGTGAAGTTTTCCTTAATCTTCTGTTGCACAGCAAATGTTTAATGGGGTTGCAAATAGGAAAAGCCGGCAAGGAAACCTGGTGTACAAATCATTACTTGTATTACACAACTAGGGTCACTTTGGAATGGTATTAAATTATGGCAACCTGCTGTGGCAGTTTTGCATCCCTATCGCACGGTGATGTGTTCCTATTAAGGGATTTTCTATGTATTGCAAGGACAGATGAACCTGCACGTCAGCTCTTTTGCATAATATACCAGCGATTGGCTCCATGTCATGGGCAAATTACATTTAATGGTTGAACCAGTTGTGCCACATACAGGAATGAAAAGCCCCAAGCAAAACATCCTTGTACTCAAGCTATTCTGTGGGGTCCTTTATTAAAACTCAGAGAAAAGAAAGGATATCTAAGCTGATTTATTACAGGCCTTTTTTTAAACCAGGTCAGGAGGGATTTGATCAAACATTACAATCAAATTCAGGGAAATTTCGGATATTTTAACTCGCCTGTTCTTAACCAGTTGTCCCAGGGCCATTGTTATTTTAAAAAATCCCTTATAAGCATTGCACAGAGCTGCCCTGATCCTTCTTCTATCAAGTCCTCCCCCAGTGCTCCTGGCTCCTCCTCTTCTTACTGTGGTACGCTTGTGGGCTCGATACCCAAGCTGTGCCGCCTGCGTCTATAGACATGGACAGTGAGAATCAGCCCTGCCCCTCATTCTCTTGTCACAGAATTTGATTGACAGCAGCAGAAGCCAATGGATCCCACTGCTATCAAACTGCCCTGTGAGGAGGGCTAGATAGGAGAGAGACACTGCTCTCGGGCATAGTGCTGGATCGAGATCAGGCTTATGTAAGTATATAGGGAGGCTGGAGGGGATCCTGGGATCCTGCAGCACAGAAGGGTTTGTACCCTAATACAGAGAATATATTAGGGTAAGAATCCTTAGAGTGGTTGTAAACCCTCTCATATACCCAGTGAAGTGACTGGCCTAATGTGATACCCAGAGATTAACCACTTGCCGACCAGCCACCATCATTATACTGCGGCAGGTCATAGTTTCATAGTTACATAGTAGGTGAGGTTGAATAAAGACCATCAAGTCCAACCTATGCGTGTGATTTTATGTCAGTATTAAATTTTATATCCCTGTATGTTGTGGTCATTCAGGTGCTTATCTAATAGTTTTTTTTAAATTATCGATGCCGAAACCACCGCCTGTAGAAGAGAATTCCACATCCTAACTGCTCTTACAAAAAAGAACCCTCTACGCTGTTTAAGGTTAAACTGATTTCTAGTGAATTTTAAGGTTAAACCGTTTTCTAGTAAATGGCCATGTATCTTATTAGATTCCCTTTCGTGGAAAAGTTTTATCTCTATTGCTCTTATCTTATTATCTCTTATCTATGGCCCTCCAGTCCCTTTAACAATTTTTTTGCCCTTCTCTGGACTCTCTCCAGTTCCAGCACATCCTTCCTGAGGACTGATGCCCAGAACTGGACAGCATACTCCAGGTGTGGCTGGACCAGAGTCTTAGAGTAAGCGAATTATCGTTTTAACTCTGTAGTTAATCCCCTTTTCAATGCATGCTAATATTCTGTTTGCTTTGCTTGCAGCAGCTTGGCTTAGCATGCCATTGCTGAGCCTATCATCTACTAGGACCCCTAGGTCCTTTTCCATCCTAGATTCCCCCAGAGGTTCTCCCCCTAGTGAGTAGATTGCATTCATATTTTTGCCATCCAAGTGCAGTATTTTACATTTTTCTAAAATAAACCTTGTTTGCAATGTAGTTGCCCACCCCATTGGTTTGTTCAAATCTTCTTGTAAGGTTTCCACATCCTGCAGAGAAGTTATTGCCCTGCTTAGCTTAGTATCATCCACAAATACAGAGATTAAGCTGTTTATCCCATCCTCCGGGTCGTTTATGAATAAAATAAATAGGATTGTTCCTAGGACAAAACCCTGGGGGACCCCGCTTTCCACAGCAGAGCATTTCTGAGTACTCCCCATTACTACCCTCTGAACTCGCCCCTGTAGTCACTTTTCAATTCATGTAGTCACCTTATGGTCCATGCCAACAGACCTTACTTTGTACAGTAAACGTTTATAGGGAACTGTATCAAATGCTT
The DNA here is from genome assembly GCF_037356315.1 of Lithobates pipiens. Lineage (NCBI taxonomy): Eukaryota > Metazoa > Chordata > Amphibia > Anura > Ranidae > Lithobates > Lithobates pipiens. The sequence continues at coordinate 150,252,358 of NW_027507685.1, forward strand.
TTGCAAAATCCAGATACACCATATCTACAAGCCTTCCTTTATCTATTATTTAGATGGCAGCTCACCTCCTCATAGATTGGTTTGGCAAAAACGATTCTTCATGAATTCATGCTGATTACTGCTAATGATACCATTGTCATTACTAAAATCTTGTATATAGTCCCTTATCATCCCCTACAAGAGCTTGCATACAATTAATGTTAGGCTAACTGGTCTGTAATTCCCAGGGATGTATCTTGGCCCTTTTGTAAATATTGGTGCTGCATTGGCTTTTCTCCAATCAGCTGGTACCATTCCTATCAGTAGACTGTTCATAAATATTAGGAACAATTATACTTGACTGAGTTCAAGGACCCTTGGGTGCAAGCCATCTGGTCCCGGTGACTTATTAATGTTATGTTTTCCAAGTTTTTCCAATTTTGTCCTCTGTTTGCCATGAGGGTGCTTCCTGTGACGTGTCATGAGGATAAAAATTGCAATTTTGGTTACTGAAGCCCCCCATTTCCCTTGTGAAGACTGAGGAGAAGAATAAATTCAATACCTTCGCCATCCCTCCATCTTTAGTAACCAGATTCCCTTCATCATTCTTTATGGGACCAATATGATCTGACCTCCTTTTCTTACTATGTATGTACTTAAATAATTTCTTCAATTCTTTTTTTACTCTCCTCCATTATGTGCCTTTCATGTTTTATCTTATCCACCCTGATTACACCCTTACATTTCTTGTTGCATTTATTGTAAAGTTGGAATGCCGACGATGATCCCTCAAGCCGCGTACACACGGGCGGACTGTCTGGCCAACTAAGTCCGTCAGACAATCCGACAGACAGTCCGTCCTACTTTTGAATGAACGGACTTGACCACACACGATGAACAGACAGTCCGTTGAAAGCTTGCGCGATGACGTGTACAGCACGTACGACAGGACTAGAAATGCGACGTCCAATACACTGCAATGCAACCTTCGGCCGTGTAAATCCTTTCTGAGCATGCGCCATACTTAGTCTGTCCAACTTGCCTACTCACGAGCGGACTGTCCACTGAAACCAAAGTTGGACGGACAATATTACGGAAATTCCGAAAGACTTAGTCCGCCAGACAGTCCGCTGAAAAAGTCCGCTGAAGCCCACACACGAGCGGACTGTCCGCTGAAATGTGTTTCAGCGGACTAAGTTGGACAGACAGTCCGCCCGTGTGTACGCGGCCTCAGTCTTGTATTTTTTGAAGGTCTTCTCCTTTGCTTTTATATGCATTTTTACATTAGAGTTAAGCCACCCAGGACTTATTAGCTCTTTTAAATGTATTTCCCATTGGGATGCACTGGCTAATGCCCTTATGTATTATGCCCTTAAAGCATACCCATTTTTCCTCCGTGTTCTTTGTTCCTAAGAATCTATCCCAATTATTATCTTCTAGCAAGGATCGTAGTTTAGAGAAGTTGGCTAATTTGAAATTCAGTGTCTTTGTATTCCCCTTATGTTTCGTATTTGTGTGATTTATACTAAAACTCATTGACTTGTTTCCTAAATTGTCCCGTTTTTCCACATCCATGATCAGGTCTGTATTGTTGGTAATCAGTAGTTCTAGTAACACTTTGTTTCTAGTTGGTGCATTTACCAACTGACCCATGAAATTGTCCTACAAGACATTTAGGGACTGGCGAGCCTTAGTCAAATGCACAGTTCCTTCCACCTAGTCTATATCTGGATAATTAAAATCCCCCATTATAATGACACTTACCATTCTTGCAGCTAATCCAAATTGTGATAGGAGGCCCGCCTCCACCTCCTCCCTCCCTCCCCTGGTTAGGGGGTCTATAGCATACTTGCAGTATTACTTTGCCCTTAGTTTCCTCCCTTTGTAGCTCTATCCATAAGGATTCCACCTCTTCCCTTGCTCCCTTAGTGATACCATCTCTCACGTTCACTAGTACATCATTTTTGATATACAGGTATAACCCTCGGCCCGTTTTTTTCCCCTCTCTATCCCTGTGATATAGGGAATACCTTTGAATGGTTGTCAGCCAATCATGAGAGAGCTGTCAAACCAAGTTTCTGGAATTCATACAAAATCTAAATCCTCCACACAGTAGCTGGTACGATCAGGGGTCAGGCTCGAAAACCAATTGCTATAGCAGTTGCAGGACTACCACTAACCAGCAGGATAGGTACACAGGCAGTCACCCTGGCAGATGACACAGGCTCAACTGAGGGGCGGAGTCTAAGTACTAACCGGTTTTCACCAGAGCTCCTGATGGTGGAGATAGATTTAGCTGCGTGTTCGTACCAGGTCGCGGTCCTCAGGATTGCCCCTCACCAGGAGGTGAGCAAGCTGGGGTTCAGTAGCGGATGAGCAGGTAAGGATCAAACAGAAGCGTGGTCAGAAAGCAAGCCAAAAGGTCGGTAACGGGTTGTTGCAGGTTGGGATCAGGCAGAATCGTAGCCGTGGAACCGGCCAAGGGTCGATAAACGAGCAGTAGCAAATATAAACGGCAGCAGGGAAGACAGGAGCGAGATACAGGCTGGAGATAGCACAATATTCTGGCAAGGAGGAAGTGCAGAGATATGGCTTATATCAGGAAGTTCATGGGAGAAGCAAAGCGTTCAAGGTTCAGCTGAAATCAAGGTACAAAGCAGGGTTGTCTAAAGGATCTGACAAGGCACTGTCCAGCATCTCAGATAGCTCAGTGGGAAGGTTCATTGCCAGACACAGCTGAAGTCCCAGGTTCAAGTCCAGCTCCTGACAGTAGCTCTAGTTCTCCCATCTTGTCTGCCAGACTCCTGGCATTGGTGAACATCCCACGTAGTTTAGACCGGTCGCATACTATCTCCTTATTGGGTGCTCTGGGGTTGCAAATAGGACTTTTTTCCACAAATCACTGTAGCTGTATGTCGGCCCTTTAAATAGCTATACCAAGTGCACACCCGCTGCATGGCCAGGGAGCTGTCTTTCAGCCACCCGCAATCACTCCACAGAGAGGCAGAATGAGGATCTGTTCCTAGTGATCAGGAGCTCTCATTTCCTGCAGTCAGTACACCACCCCCACAGTTAGAAACACGTCCCAAGGAACACATTTAACACCTTGATCACCCCTTTTATAGCACTGATTGCTGTATAAATGTCAATGGTTCCAAAAAAGTGTCAAAACTGTCCAATCAGTCCTAAAAACAATTTAAAGAGCATTTAGACCCATAAGCAAAATGTTATTATATTGCAGTCCTTACCCTAAGTGGTGAGTTTGTTTTTACTTTTTAGGCAAATAACATTTTCAACAATACAGAAAATACCTGTTGATCTTGCTAAAAAGTGTCACTTCTTGCAATCTTTAACGAAAGCACAAAAAACCTTATCTACCTTGTGTGAACTACTAGCAATCCACCATATAATAGGGATGAACAAAGGCAGGCATGTCCAACCTGTGTGAGAACCATGGCTCCCTCCATGAATAAAAAGTAGAAATAGAATCTAAAAGATCAAACCGACTATTAATGTTTCTAGCTAGCTATATACACTCTGATCAGGTGGGCTTTCTGCCGCATAGACGGGCAGCCAACCAGGTTCATAGACCAATCGACCTCATATCCATACTTCACTCCTCCTGGGATCAGGGCCGGTGCTACCACTAGGCATACTGGGCAACCGCCTAGGGCGCACTGCTGCCTAAGGTGCCCGGCCACTGGTGTTCCTACTCTCTTCTCTCTGCAGCAAGCAACTAAGTCTAAGCAACAGCCAGCAGCAACTGCTCCGTTCGCACATAGCCTCAGGGGCGCAGCAGCGGCGGAGGACTGTGTCTGTGTCCTGACTCCCAAATGATTGGAAGCAAGCAAACATTCAATGATGGGTGCTGGTGAGGCTGCATTTGATGGGTGCTTCATTAAAAAGGTGGGGTATACATGGGCATGGCAAATGGGGTGGAATCAGGGGTGAAGCCAAAGAGGGGTGGCAGCAAAATTAGGTTTCGCCTAGGGTGCCAAAAATCCTTGCATCAGCCCTGCCTGGGATGGTGGGACAAATAGGACAGGGATGCTGCTGTCCCTTGACACCCGCAAAGCCTTTGACTACCTATCGTGGCCCTTCCTTTTTGAGATGGAATTTCAGTCCCAAGTTCTTGGCCTTACTACACTCATTATACAGCTCACCCATAGCCCAGATAGTTATGCGTAGCAATAGATAGGATCTTATACAAATCTCATCGGGTATTCGGCAAGGACGCCCGTTATCTCCAATATTGTTTGAAACCCTTGCAATAGCAATACGTAAAAACTCAGACATTTTAGGAATAGAGAGTGGGGGAAAGAGCCCTAAGTGTGCTTTATTCTCAGATGACCTGTTGCTGTTCATCACCTACCCTCACTCTGCAAAACCTATTGTCTCTCCTAAACCATTTTGGGAAAATTTGGGGGCTCATGGTTAACCACGATAAATCAGAGGCATTGAATATAAATTTGCCAACCTCAACTTTGCGAAGTATCCAGACTCAATACCCTTTTCAGTGACAACAGATATCCCTTCCCTATTTAGGAATCTGACTGCCCCCCACCATCTCTTTTCTTTGCAAAGCTAATTATCTGACTTTTTTTCGCTAAGCTATTAGAGGATATGTAAGCATGGTCTGATGTGAATTTGTCATGGATGGGTAGAATCGTCTCTATGAAAATGACAGTTTTACCTAGGTTACTATATTACTTTTGTATTTATCCAGTTCCCTGTTCATGTCACACAACAGTTTCAATCAAACATCTTCCATTACATTTGGGGAACCAAAGGTTCCAGGATAGCTTGGGCCACAGTGTATCCTCCTAAGGATTCAGGCAGGCCAGGCAGGCCTGATTTTAGGAAATACTATGTGGCTGCACAGCTTGCCCAATTATACCAACTTCATAGCCGACATTATCAACCAGATTGGGTTTCTATAGAGGCCCAGGCGTGTCCTCCACTTAGAAATAGATCTTGTCCCTTGTGTCCACCAAAACATCATAAAGCTATACTGTGCCCTACGCTCTTCCACTCATAACAAGTGTGGGACATGAGCTATAAGAGATGGCCTTCGTGCTAGGCACATATCATGGTAGCTCTTCTTTTTGGCAATACCCTGTTTCCACCAGGTGTGCAACCTGAAAGGTTTGGCTGGTGGTTGAACAAGGGATTGTACTGTATAGGCAACTATTTTGTTCATAGGGGCATACTCCCCCCTCCTATTTCACTGGAAGTCTGGAGATGCCCCCTGCGGAGATCTTCCATTTGCAACAAATTTACCACTTTCTAAAATCAATGCAGAAGAAAAGCTCTTTTCAGTCCAAACCGTGTTCCAAAACAGATGCATGCAGGATTCTGCACTGTGAACTGTTTGTTGACTCCATTGCTAGATTATCTTACCAGGTAGCTTGGGAAATGGACCTGTCCATAACCTCTGAGATGGAGGACTGGTGTAAATGGAGTACATGAATCCATAAAGGTATCCTTAATTTTGCCTTTATTGAGGCATGTTACAAAGTCCACGCCAGATGGTATTTAGTGCCAGAGCGCTTGTCAAAGACCCAGGCACCTCTGCTACCTGTTTCAGGGGCTGTGGCCAGATAGGCTCACCATTGCATGTGTGCTGGTCGTGCTCCAAGGGTCGTCGTTTTTGGATGAGGGTTCACTCATTTATTTTTTCAGTCACAAAGGCTAACAAGACTAAAGATGCAAATATTGCCCTTCTAAATAAGCCTGCTGAAAATTTTCCACACTCAGACCTTAATTTACTTGTTGTTGTTTCTAGCAGATAAAATCACTGTAACGACAGCGTGGAAAAGCTCTGTTATAGACATTGCGATAGTAAAAGAAAACTCACATGGCTCATGTTGAATGAAAAAATTGTGTCCTATGAGATAAACAATCAATTTTTGACAAAATGTGGTCACCTTGGCTTGCTTACTTGCAGGTCCCAGATGAATGAATCTAATTGTAAGAATGGGTTGATGCAGGATCCCTGGACGGATCCATTTCCTTTCCTTTCTTTGTTTCCTTGACTCATGCCAGCCTTGACATCACATTCTGTTCGCTTTTTCTTTTCCTTTCCTATTTAAGTTACCAATGTTTACATTTGGGGGACGGGAGTAGTGATGGATGAACTTTGGATGGGACGTTTCGTGAACACGAACCACGAATGTGGCCAAAAGTTTGCAAACCGCAAGGTTCGCAGTGGACCCCATTGACTTTAATGGCAGGCGAACCTTAAAAACCTCCGGAGAACATATAGGGATATAAGAAATATCAATACTACACTTCGTGGTAGGAAGTGGATATCTCGAATAAAATTACTTAAAGGAAGGTGCCATCATCCTTAACCACTTAAGGACCGCCGTATTGCCATTGTACGTCATCACAATGGCACAGGCAGGCACAAGCACGTACATGTACGTGCCTGCCGTCCAGCGGGTGGGGGGACCCGCTGGATACGGCGGTCCGGTTTGCTCTGCATTAGTGTCACTAGTGTCGTTAGGTAGCTAGTTATTTTTTTAGGTTCACCGCCAGGTTTTTATAGCGTTAGGTACCTCCATATACTATCCAATAATGGTTTTAACCCCCTGATTGCCCCTAGTTAACCCTTTCACCAGCGATCACAGTATAAGTGTCACTGGTGACGCTGGTTAGCCAGTTAGTTATTTAGGTTCCCCGTCAGGTTTTTATATAGCGCCAGGGACCCCGATATACTACCCAATAATGGTTTTAACATCCTGATTGCCCCTAGTTAACCCTTTCACCCCCTTTTGCCAGTGTCACTAAGCGATCATTTTTCTGATTGCTGCATCAGTGTCGCTACTGTCGCTAGGTAGCTAGTTATTTTTTTAGGTTCACCACCAGGTTTTTATATCGCTAGGTACCCCGATATACTACCCAATAATGGTTTTAACATCCTGATTGCCCCTAGTTAACCCTTTCACCCCCTTTTGCCAGTGTCACTAAGCGATAATTTTTCTGATCGCTGCATCAGTGTCGCTACTGTCGCTAGGTAGCTAGTTATTTTTTTAGGTTCACCGCCAGGTTTTTATAGCGCTAGGTACCCCGATATACTACCCAATAATGGTTTTAACCCCCTGATTGCCCCTAGTTAACCCTTTCACCAGCGATCACAGTATAAGTATCACTGGTGCCGCTGGTTAGCCAGTTAGTTATTTAGGTTCCCCGTCAGGTTTTTATATAGCGCCAGGGACCCCCATATACTACCTAATAAAAATTTGAACCCCCTGATTGCCCCTAATTAACCCTTTCACCACTGATCACCGTATAAGTGTTACGGGTGACTCTGGTTAGTTTGCTTTTTATAGCATCAGGGCACCCACCATTTATTACCCAATAAAGGTTTAACCCCCTGATCACCCGGCGGGTGATATCAATTAGGTTTTAGGGTCAGGGTCTGCGTCGCCCCAGGCAGTGCTAGGTTAGTGCCAGTACCGCTAACACCCACACGCAAAGCATAAACCTCCTGTAGTGGTATAGAATCTGAACAGATCAATATCTGATCTGATCAGATCTATACTAGCGTCCCCAGTAGTTCAGGGTTCCAAAAAAACGCATTGTTAGCGGGATCAGCCCAGATACCTGCTAGCACCTGCGTTTTGCCCCTCTGCCCAGCCCACCCAAGTGCAGTATCGATCGATCACTGTCACTTACAAAACACTAAACACATAACTGCAGCGATCGCAGAGTCAGGCCTGATCCCATTTATATTTAAATCCGGAAGGCAGTGCTTGGTTTTCGGGGTCCCGTACGTGGCTAGGCTCCCAAAAAGTCCCCCACATGTGGTATCCCCGTACTCGGGAGAAGCAGCAGAATTTATTTTGGGGTGAAATTTGACTTATGCCCATAGCATGTGTGAGCAATATATCATTTAGTGACAACTTTGTGCAAAAAAAAAAAGTTTGTAATATTCCCACTTGTGGCAAAATATAAAATATTCCATGGACTCAACATGCCTCTCAGTAAATAGCTTGGGGTGTCTACTTTCCAAAATGGGGTCATTTTGGGGGGGTTTTGTGCTATTTTGGCATTTTATGGCCTTCGAAACTGTGATAGGTAGTGAGGAGTGAAATCAAAAATTTGCACCCTTAGAAATCCTGAAGGTGGTGATTGGTTTTCGGGGTGCCGTGCGCGACTAGACTCCCAAAAAGTCCCACACATGTGGTATCCCCATTCTCGGGAGAAGTAGCGGAATATATTTTGGGGTGCAATTCCACATATAACCATGACATGTGTGAGCAATATATCATTTAGTGACAACTTTTTGTAAAAAAAAAAAATTTTTTTTTTTTTTGTCATTATTCAATCCCTTGGGACAAAAAAAAATATTCAATGGTCTCAACATGGCCCTCAGCAAATAGCTTGGGGTGTCTACTTTCCAAAATGGGGTCATTTGGGGGGGGTTTGTGCCATCTTGGCATTTTATGGCCTTCAAAACTGTGATAGGTAGTGATAGGTAGTGAGGAGTAAAATAAAAAATGTATGCCCTTAGAAATCCTGAAGGCGGTGCTTGGATTTCGGGGTCCCGTACGCGGCTAGGCTCCCAAAAAGTCCCACACATGTGGTATCCTTGTACTCAGAAGAAGCAGCAGAATGTATTTTGGGGTGTCATTTCACATATGCCCATAGCATGTGTGAGCAATATATCATTTAGTGACAACTTTGTGCAAAAAAAAAAAAAAAGTTTGTAATATTCCCACAACTTGTGGCAAAATATAAAATATTCCATGGACTCAACATGCCTCTCAGTAAATAGCTTGGGGTGTCTACTTTCCAAAATGGGGTCATTTTGGAGGGTTTTGTGCTATTTTGGCATTTTATGGCCTTCGAAACTGTGATAGGTAGTGAGGAGTGAAATCAAAAATTTGCACCCTTAGAAATCCTGAAGGTGGTGATTGGTTTTCGGGGTGCCGTGCGCGACTAGACTCCCAAAAAGTCCCACACATGTGGTATCCCCATACTCGGGAGAAGTAGCGGAATATATTTTGGGGTGCAATTCCACATATAACCATGGCATGTGTGAGCAATATATCATTTAGTGACAACTTTTTGTAAACATTTTTTTTTTTTTTTGTCATTATTCAATCCCTTAGGACAAAAAAAATAAATATTCAATGGGCTCAACATACCCATCAGCAAGATAGGCAGTCATAAATTAAAAGCTGTGTAAATTCCAGAAAATGTACTCTAGTTTGTAGACGCTATAACTTTTGCGCAAACCAAAAAATATGCGCTTATTGACATTTTTTTTACTAAAGACATGTGACTGAATAAATTTTTCCCTCAATGTATGACTAAAATTTAGTTTATTCGATTTTTCTTATAACAAAAAGAAGAAAATATCTTTTTTTTTCAAAATTTTCGCTCTTTTTCCATTTATATCGCAAAAAATAAAAATCGCAGAGGCAATCAAATACCATCAAAAGAAAGCTCTATTTGTGGGAAGAAAAGGACACAAATTTCGTTTGGGTGCAATATTGCATGACCGCACAATTACCAGTTAAAGCAGCGCAGTGCGAAATTGGAAAAAGACCTCTGGTCCTTAAGGTGTTTATTGGTCCGGGGCTGTAGTGGTTAATGAGTACAAAATTTCAAAAATGGAGAAGGGGAGGGACTTTGGGATTTTAAAGGCACCAATATAAACTTGTAGGATACAGTATACTCTTTTTATATAAATTTATTCAACAAATAGAAAAAGTACAAAAAGCAATGATTAAAAACCATAGACAGAGATTCTATCCATACAAACACTGGGATCTATATCAGCAAAAACCATCATAATATACTATAGTGAAATCCTAATTATACAGTGCCTTGCGAAAGTATTTGGCCCCCTTGAACTTTTCAACCTTTTGCCACATTTCAGGCTTCAAACATAAAAATATAAAATTTAAATTTTTTGTGAAGAATCACCGGCCTTTTTACTTTCAGTGCAGCAAACTCACTCCAGAAGTTCAGCGAGGATCTCTGAATGATCCAATGTTGTCCTAAATGACTGATGGTGATAAATAGAATCCACCTGTGTGTAATCAAATCTCTGTATAAATGCACCTGCTCTGTGATAGTCTCAGGGTTCTGTTGAAAGCGCAGAGAGTATCATGAAGACCAAGGAACACACCAGGCAGGTCCGTAATACTGTTGTGGAGAAGTTTAAAGCTGGATTTGGATACAAAAAGATTTCCCAAGCTTTAAACTTCCCAAGGAGCACTGTGCAAGCGATCATTTTGAAATGGAAGGAGTATCAGACCACTGCAAATCTACCAAGACCTGGCCATCCCTCTAAACTTTCAGCTCAGACAAGGAGAAGACTGATCAGAGATGCAGCCAAGAGGCCCATGATCACTCTGGATGAACTGCAGAGAACTACAGCTGAGGTGGGAGAGTCTGTCCATAGGACAACAATCAGTCATACACTGCACAAATCTGGCCTTTATGGAAGAGTGGCAAGAAGAAAGCCATTTCTCAAAGATATCCATAAAAAGTCTTGTCTAAAGTTTGCCACAAGCCACCTGGGAGACACACCAAACATGTGGAAGAAGGTGCTCTGGTCAGATGAAACCAAAATCGAACTTTTTGCCCACAATGCAAAACGATATGTTTGGTGTAAAAGCAACACAGCTCATCACCCTCAACACACCATCCTCACTGTCAAACATGGTGGTGGCAGCATCATGGTTTGGGCCTGCTTTTCTTCAGCAGGGACAGGGAAGATGGTTAAAATTGAGGGGAAGATGGATGCAGCCAAATACAGGACCATTCTGGATGAAAACCTGTTGGAGTCTGCAAAAGACCTTAAACTGAGACGGAGATTTATCTTCCAACAAGACAATGATCCCAAACATACAGCAAAATCTACATAGGAATGGTTCACAAAAAAACGTATCTAGGTGTTAGAATGGCCAAGTCAAAGTCCAGACCTGAATCCAATCGAGAATCTGTGGAAAGAGCTGAAAACTGCTGTTCACAAACGCTCTCCATCCAACCTCACTGAGCTCGAGCTGTTTTGCAAGGAAGAATGGGCAAGAATTTCAGTCTCTCGATGTGCAAAACTGATAGAGACATACCCCAAGCGACTTGCAGCTGTAATCGCAGCAAAAGGTGGCTCTACAAAGTATTAATGCAAGGGGGCCGAATAATTTTGCACGCCCCACTTTTCATTTTTTTATTAGTTAAAAAAGTTTCAAAAATCCAATAGATTTCGTTCCACTTCACAATTGTGTCCCACTTGTTGGTGATTCTTCATAAAAAAATTTAAATTTTATATCTTTATGTTTGAAGCCTGAAATGTGGCAAAAGGTTGAAAAGTTCAAGGAGGCCGAATACTTTCGCAAGGCACTGTATATAATGGCTATTATCTTAGACCAGAATATAATGAATATTCAAATATGTAGTCACTGTAGTGACTACAGTGACTACATATTTGAATATTCATTATATTTTGGTCTAAAATAATAGTCATTATATATAATTATGATTTCACTATAGTATATTATGATGGTTTTAGCTGATATAGATCCCAGTGTTTGTATGGATAGAAGCTCTGTCTATGGTTTTTAATCATTTCTTTTTGTACCTTTTCAATTTTTTTAATAAATTTATATAAAAAGAGTGTACTGTATCCTACAAGTTTATATTGGTGCCTTTAAAATCCCAAAGTCCCTCCCCTTCTCCATTTTTAAAAACCTCCAGGTCATATTTTCAGCCACAAAATACTTACTAGCTGTGCACACATATTCCCACAACATGGACACTGACATAACAAAAGTATTAAGTGAATCTGGGATCAACAACGATAAGCATTCTTTTATATTCTGTCAAATGTTGACAATTCAGGAGCGCATGAAGGCCATGGAGGAGAGGCAAGGTCAAGGCAGGCTATGAAGGGGGTGCAGGAGATGATCAGTGCCACAGACAGGGCAGCGCAGTCCTGTGCCAGTGTCCCAGTGTGCCAACCTGTACTTGAGCCCCTCCCTCTGCCCGGCCCTTACCCCCACCTATGCAGGGCTCCACTGCGGTGATCCGGAGGTGCCAGTCCAGTGCTGATCCTCAGCCATGGTGCTGGCACTGCCTGCTGATTGGCTTCTCCCCTATCTCCCTTACTGTCTGAAACCAGCACTGCGATAGAGACTGAGCACTGACACCAGCACTGTGATAGAGACTGAGCACTGACACCAGCACCGAGACAGAGAGCACTGACACCAGCACTGAGATAGAGAGCACTGACACCAGCACCGTGATAGAGAGCCCTGACACCAGCACCGAGATATAGAGCACTGACACCAGCACCGAGACAGAGAGCACTGACACCACACCAGCACCGTGATAGAGAGCACTGACACCAGCACCGTGATAGAGAGCACTGACACCACCAGCACCGTGATAGAGAGCACTGACACCACCAGCACCGAGATAGAGAGCACTGACACCAGCACTGATACCAGCAACTCACTGCGGGACCCAAAAATATGACACCACTCAACTTCTTCAAACAGGAGGGTACGAGCATATAGTACGGTGTGCTTTTTTTGTACAAGGAAGTGAGCCAAAAGGTAGAAAAAAGGTCCGTGTGCTAGATTAAATAAATTGTTTATAGAGTTATGCATATACATGGTCTACTGGTCACATGTGTTGAATTCCTCCGAGATCCATGCCTCATTCATTTTTATAAATGTGAGGTAGTCAACATTGTCGTGAGCTAGGCGAGTGTGCTTATCGGTCACGATCCCCCCTGCTGCGCTGAACGTCCTTTCGGACAGGACACTGGACGAGGGGCAAGCCAACAGTTCCATTGCAAATTGGGCAAGCTCTGGCCAGAGGTCAAGCCTGTCCACCCAGTAATCCAGGGGTTCATCACTTCTCAGAGCGTCCACATTGGCCCGTTGTTCCCTGATGCTGGATCCAGATGAGACCTGTCGATGGGTCGGCTGAAAGAATGACCTCATATCAGAAGTCACAAACACATCTTCAAACTGCCCTCTTCTTGCAGGTGCTGTTGGATTGGTACCCACAACTCTTTCTCTGGGAGTGGGAATTCCTCCTCTGCCAGAGCACGCAAAAGCAGAATGCAGCATTTCTCAAAGCAAGGCCTGTAAGTGCTCCATTCTAACAGCCCTCTGTGATGGTGGTAACATTTCTGCCATTTTGTGTTTGTACCGGGGGTCTAAGTAAGTTGCCACCCGGTACTGGTCCTTGACCTATATGCTTTTTATACGGGGGTACCTGTTAAAACACTGGAGCATGAAGGCCCCCATTTGCACTAAACTGGAAGTGGTGTGGTGGCCTGGCTCCTGCTCATCATCCAGGATAATGTCGTCTTCCTCGTTCTCCTCTCCCCATCCACGGACAACAACAGGGATCACAGAAAGGTTTAAAGCATGCTCTTCTTCCTCCTCCTCATCCGCCCCGGCACCATCCTCCTCTGACTCCTCTTCAGACTCCTGCTGTTGACTTGTCTCAGATAGAGTAGCCCCCCTGGCAATTCATCCAGCATTGCGACTTCCTCATCTTCCTGCTCCTGCCCCTTGATCAATGAAACAACGCAATGCACGCTCCATAAAGAAGGCATAAGGTACGATGTCACTGATGGCACCATGGCTGCGACTGACCAGTTTGGTGATCTCATCAAATGGCCGCAGAAGTCTGCATGCATCGCGCATGAGCAGCCACTGGCGCAGTGAAAAAAAACAAGCTCCCAGAACCTGTTCTGCCGCAGAATTCGTACAGGTAGTCATTAACTACATGTTTCTGCTGGAGCAGCCTATCAAGCACATAGAAGGTTGAGTTCCATCTCGTTGGGCAATCGCAAATAAGACGTCTGCCCAGCAGATTGTGTCGCCGCTGAATGTCAGCAAGGCGAGCCATGGCCGTGTAAGATCTTCTGAAAAGGGCCGAGATTTTCCTTGCCTGCCGCAAGATGTCCTGGACCCCAGGGTATTTGACAACGAATCGCTGCACGACCAAATTTAATACGTGAGCCATGCATGGCACGTGTATAATTTTGCCATGTTACAATGTGCTAAGCAGATTGGCACCGTTGTCACACACCACTTTACCAACTGTCAAAGTGAGCGGTGTTAGCCACTGATATGCCTGTGAACGCAAAGCTGAAAGGAGTGCAGGGCCAGTGTGGCTCTTGGCTTCCAGGCACAACAGACGCAGCACAGCATGGCAACGTCTCACCTGGCATGTCGAATAGGTTCTGGGGATCTTGGGCGACGCAGCAGAAAAGACGCTAGCAGCGTAAAAGGAGGAGTCAGCCGAGGAGGAGCGGGAGGATGGAGTACGAGAAGGAGAAGAAGAGGCAGGCCTGCATGCAATCCATGGCGGTAAAACCAAATCTACACGGGTGCCATGGGTTACATGCTTGACGGCCCTCAGAAGGTTCACCCAGTGGGCAGTAAAAGTTACATACCTTCCCTGCCCGTGTTTGCTAGACCATGTGTCTGTGGTCAGATGTATCTTGGCACCGACACTGTGAGCCAGAGATACATTCGCTTGCTGCTGAACATGGCCATATAGCTCTGGGATTTTCGAAAGGCCTCCGAGTCCACCAGTTTATATGGCAGTAGTTGGCGGGCTACCAGTTCTGACAAGCCAGCCATCAACCGTTGGGCAAGAGGGTTATCCGGCATCATCATTTTTTTACGCTCAAACATTTGGCCCATGGGAGCCTGCCTTTTTCCAGAAAAATGTGAGGACGACATGATGGAAGGTGGAGTGGAGGACAATTGTGAGGAGAGAGGAGAAGGAGAAGTAGAAGACGAGGCTGGACGGTGAGAGCCTGGAGTGTGGCTTTGTGGGTTCCTTTGCTCCCACTGGGCTCGGTGATGGCAGCTCATGTGCCTTCTTAAGGCGGTCGTCCCTAGGTGAGTGTTGGGCTTACCGCAACTTATGCGTTGACTGCAAAGGCTGCAGATGGCAACACTATTGTCAGCAGCGGACACGTTAAAAGAAGCTCACACTGCGGAGCCATATGCCGACGTCCTGGGAGCGCCAGATGTGACCGTACATGGTTGATGCCTCGCTCCTGATACATTAGCAGTCTGGTTTGTCCCTCCTGTGCAATCTAAGTTCTGCCTGCTTCTCCTCCCTATCTGCTGGTCCATATCTCCCTCTGCACTCCCCTCCTCTTCCTCTCTTGTGGGCACCCACCTGACATCACTAGACACGTTATCATCGACGTCAGCTTCCCCACCGCTATAATTAGAGATCTTGGAGTAGGCAGCAACACCGGGGACCAACCTCCTCCTTGGGCTGATCTGGGTACTGTCGTCAGACTGCTGAGTGGCGGTTGTTGTTACCTCCTCTTCCTGATCCAATGCCAAGAATGGCTGCCCATCGGCAATGTCTTGATATGGATCGGAAAATAATTCCTGTGACTCAAGCGGAGGGTATATGGTGGTGTTGGTGGTAGTGTCTTTGGGGGTGCACACAGCAGAGAGTAAAGAAGAGGGTGCAGATCGAGAGGATGAGGAGGGTGCAGAAGAGTAAGGCTGAGTGAGCTACTCATCCAAGTCTGGTGCGTCCCTTGACGTAATCAAATGCACCTTCTGCAATTTCCCACTTTGGCTCAAACCTGTTGCTCCTGCCCTACCCCTACCACCCCTGCGGAAGGGCCTGCCTTTTCCTCTGCCTGTCATTTTTTAAATGACCCTGTGACAAAAGTGCAGTATGTATGTGGAAGAAGGTATATAACACCCCACTTCAATCTGTCGTTTTGGGGGGCCACTGGTCTATCACACCAATTATAATACTTTTTTCTAATTGCGTTTGTCACTCTTTGTAGTATCGCTGCAGAACCGCTCAGCAGTCACAATTCTGCACAGTGGAAATTCACTATACTATGCTTTCTATATTTGCAAGTATTTTATATGTGTATTACACCCCTATATACTGCACACCAAATAGTACACCTATACCAGTCCTTAAAAGGACCTTTGTGGACCTAATAGTAGCTAGCTAGTAGCTAGTGAATTACTCCAAACACCAAACTGTCCCTCCCTATACTGAGAAATGACAGCTGCAGAATCGGTCAGCAGCACTGCATGCAGTGCACTATAATATGCTTTCTATATTTGAAAGAAAGTACCGTATTTATCGGCGTATAACACGTGCCGGCGTATAACACGCATCCCAAGTTTAGGAGGGAAATTTAAGGGAAAAAAAACAGCCCATCAATGCAGCCTTATCAGTGTCCATCTGAAGCCTTGTCAGTGTCATTTGCAGCCTTGTCATGCAGCCTGTCCATCATTGCAGCCTGTCCATCATTGCAGCCTTGTCATGCAACCTGTCCGTCATTGCAGCCTTGTCATGCAGCCTGTCCATCATGCAGCCTTGTCATGCAGTTTTTCCATCATTGTAGCCTTGTGCATCAGTGACGTCAGCTTATTTTTTTAAAAATGGCACCACCGAGAGGTCCTGTGTATCTCGGCGGTGCCCAGAAGTTCTTGGCGGCTTTTGGCCGCTCTTGGACCTTCTCGGCGGCTTTGGCCGCTTCGGCCCTTCTCGGCAGCTTTTGGCCGCTCTCGGCGGCTTTCGGCCGCTCTCGGACCAAAAGGGCCAAAAGTCGCCCAGAGCCCAAAAATTGTGCGGAAATCGCGGAGGATCGGCGTATAACACGCACCAGCGATTTCCCCCCAATTTTAAGGGGAAAAAAGTGTGTGTTATATGCCGATAAATACGGTATATTATACGTGTATTACAACCCCATATACTGTACACCTATACCAGTCCTTAAAATGACCTTTGTGGACCTAGTAGTAGCTAGTGGTTTGAAGACTGTGCCTGCTCCAAACACCAAACTGTCCCTCAGTCCCTACATTGATAAAAGACAGCTGCAGAATCGGTCAGCACTCAGCAGCACAGCAGTCAGCAGTGCACCATAATATACTTTCTATAT
The DNA here is from genome assembly GCF_037356315.1 of Lithobates pipiens. Classification (NCBI taxonomy): domain Eukaryota; kingdom Metazoa; phylum Chordata; class Amphibia; order Anura; family Ranidae; genus Lithobates; species Lithobates pipiens. The sequence goes on from NW_027507685.1 coordinate 150,269,261, forward strand.
TTGAAAGAAAGTATATTATACGTCTACAACCCTATATACTGTACACCTATACTAGTCCTTAAAAGGACCTTTGTGGACCTAGTAGCTAGTGATTTTCAGACTGTCCTTGCTCCAAACACCAAACTGTCCCTCAGTCCCTACACTGATAAAAGACAGCTGCAGAATTGGTCAGCACTCAGCAGCACAGCAGTGCACCATAATATACTTTCTATATTTGAAAGAAAGTATATTATAAGTGTATTACAACCCTATATATTGTCCTTAAAAGGACTTTTGTGGACCTAATAGTAATAGCTAATTAGCTAGCTAGTGATTAGACTGACTGTCCCTGCTCCACACAACGTCCTTTCCCTACAGTGACAAAAGACAGAATGTAAAATGGCCGCCATATCAGGTCTATTTCTAAGGTAGGGGGTATGTCCATGTGCTGATATGTCTCAATTGTCTGTCCTGAACCCCATGATGGATGTGTCATGGGTCAAAGTTCTTCAAAATGTAAATGAATATGGCCGCCGCGAACAGCGGCAGAAGTCCGCCGGTTTGTCGAATCGCGAACGAGCAAAGTTCGCCATGAACCGACAGCCGGGCGAACCGCAAGGCCACCTCTAGCCGGGAGTCCCTTCTGTGGGACCATTACAATGCTTGGTAACGTGTAATACTTCATGAACCGTGGTCGCTGGACGTGGGCTTTCCTACCTGGTGGGCCTACTTCCAGTGATTACGTTTTAAGGTGGTTTCGATCTCGAAATCTTGGGCTTTATTGTCCCACATTACGATTCAAGGTTTGATCCTATGGATTACCACTGACGAGTGTTTATAATGTTTTTGTTGTTTTATAACACAAAAAATGTGTAGCGCCGGTACTTCTGAAGAGTACGCGCTATGTTTGTAAATTTAGTTTTTTCTAAGACCATAGTTGGGTCTTAGGGTTAAATTATATAAAATTGTGATTCTGGCATCAGTTTGGCTGGACTGTACTATGTTCTGCCTGGTCATAGGGGTATGTATCATCTTTGACATCGAAACAGTCTGGTTGGACGCATTGGATACCAATCTCTCTCTCAGAGCCAATCAGTGGGTGCGATGTCTCGCTGTGTATTCTGGGAGAGGGTACTTAAGGTGCTGAAGTCACGTGGTTTGGGGTTCCGGTCCAGAAGTATGTTCTGACTTAATGGTCTTCATGGAAAAACGCATTACAATTTCTCAAATACAATCCAGAAACACTCTATGTTCCCATTGCACAAATAAGGCACTAATCCTCAGAAAGGTCAATAACGTACGGTACAGGTCTATAACCAGTATTTCCATTTTTCAAAAAACATTCAGTGTAAATTCAGACTACCCATGCCCCCAGACATCTCTTGTCTGCACCGCCACTCACAAAGTCTACCCCTTATCTCTGAGTCAACTCGTTCCTAGCTCCAATATTTACTGATACTCTAAGGACATATATGTGGTTAAAAGCAATAATCTATCCAACACCAAGTCTAGAGGTGAAAGGCCAGGGGTATCCAGCCAGGGGGACCATAGTTTGTCAAATTTTTGTAGGCGTCCCCTATGTTAGTATATATATTTTTCCAGCCAGAGCGTGTCTCCCATCTGTGCTATCCACTCCTTAAGCGCTGGGGGGTCCGCCGCCTTCCAGCACCTAAGGATCAGCTTGCGGGCCTGAAACAAGTCCCTGGCAATGGCCTATCTCTGACTCTCTCCTGTTAGGATGTCATCCACTATCCCTAGCAGACAAGGCTTCGGGTCCATCGGCACCATGACCTGAAAGGCACCATTAATCGTGGACACAACCCCCGTCCAGAACCTGTGCCCTTCCTCAAAGGTGCCTACGTCTTTTTCCCACCTGTTCGTTACTCCCAGGGGGAAGCCCCCCAGATGGATCTGGAGGATCATAGAGTAACATCTAGATATAAAGCCTCTGAACTGGGACACCCCCTCCATGTAATGGAAGACAGACGTTGGAGAAAGGATCCACGGAGCCCCGCTAATCTGAGCCGCCACTGCATGACGCAGCTGCATGTAATGAAAAAGCATTGAGATGGGGAGGCAGAACTGATCTCTCAACTCAGAAAAGGGACGCAGTTTCCCGTGAGCAAAAATGTGCTTCGGGAGCGTAACTGTCAGAAACCATGAATCAGGCTGAGACAGAAGTACAATTAAATCACACTTGTTTATTAATAAAAAATAAAAAGGTAAATAGAAAAAGCATAGTTAAGCATAGCCAGAGTCCAGTAACCAGATCGGGTAGTCAGCCAGGCCAGAAGTCAGGGATCCAAGTAGAGCACAGCACATAAGAAGGGATGTCAGCAAGCCAGTCTTTAAACAAACCGCAGGAGATGGTTTCAGTGATGTGACCAAGGCGAAAGGCAGAAGTGAAGTGAGCTGGAAAGCTTTAAGTAGGCAGGTCAGACAAGCATCATCAGGAACAGCTGGTAACTGTGGATAGAGAAGAGAGCTGACAATTAGCCGACAGCTGAGCGGCCAGCCCAGAGAAGGAAGGGCTAAGCCAGCCCTGACAGTACCCCTCTCCCTCGGAGGGCCACTGGGCTTGAGGGGAAACCGTCTATGGAACTCGCGGAGGAGGACAGGGGCATGTACGTCCGAGGATGAAACCCAGGAGCGTTCCTACGGACCATACCCCTTACGGACCACTCCTCTAACGCAGGAATACTCTGCGGAACAAACGAGTCAGGCAACATGGAAGGTTGGAAACCATAATTGGCCATAAATGGAGAGAATCGGGAGGCATTATTCAAGGCACTGTTGTGAGCAATCTCTGCCCAAGGTAATAGGTCAGACCAGTTGTTATGATGGTCAGAAATATAGCAACGTAGGAATTGCTCCAAGAACTGATTGGCTCGCTCTGCGGCCCAATTAGACTGCTGGTGATATGCAGAAGAGAACGCAAGCTAGATTCCCAACTGTGCACAAAAGGCTTGCCAGAACCGGGAAACAAACTGACTGCCCCTGTCTGAGACAATCATCTTGGGTAGCCCATGTAAGTGAAAGATCTCCTGAGCAAAAATGGAAGCCAGTTCCTTAGAGGTGGGCAACTTCTTAAGTGGAATACAATGACACATCTTTGAGAACCGGTCAACCACCATAAGGATAACAGTGTTGCCTTGGGAGTTGGGCAACTCCACAATGAAATCCATAGACAGGTGAGTCCAGGGCCTCTCTACATTGGGTATGGGTTGTAGGAGGCTCACTGGAAGGTGTCGTGGAGTCTTACTCTGAGCACACATGGGACAGGCAGCTACGAAGGCAGTAACATCAGCCCGTAGACTAGGCCACCACAATTGGTGGGAAATGGCCCAAATGAGTTGATTCTTCCCAGGATGGCCAGCTGCCTTGAAAGAATGGTAAGTCTGGAGCACAGCAGTACGGAGACTCTTAGGGACAAAGCAGCGGTCACAAGGTTTATCAGGAGGAGCATGGACCTGAGCAGCAAGAATTTTGTCACCCAAAGGAGAAGTAAGACTGGTGCGAATCATAACCAAGATACAATCAGGAGGAATCATAGAAACCGGAACCGACTCAGACTTGGAAGTGGAGGAAAATTGTCATGACAAGGCATCAGCCCTTACATTCTTAGTACCGGGTAAGAATGAGACAATGTAATTAGAGCTCGACAAGAAAAGAGCCCATCGCGCCCTTCTGGGAGAGAGTCGCTTAGCCTCAGACAAGAATGTAAGATTCTTATGGTCAGTAAAAATAAGAACAGGCACAGTGGTACCTTCAGGGAGATGTCTGCATTCTTTCAGGGCTAAAATGATCGCCAACAGCTCTCTGTCACCAATCTCATAATTGCACTCAGCAGGTGACAATTTCTTGGAAAAGTAGCCACACGGATGCATAGCGCTCTCAGAGTTAGGATGTTGAGACAGAAGGGCGCCAACTCCAGTCTCAGAAGCATCAACTTCTCGCATAAAAGGCAACGTAGGATCAGGATGTGCCAACACAGGAGCAGAAACAAAGGCAGCCTTGAGAGTCTCAAAGGCCTTAATGGACTCCGGAGACCAAATCTGTGGGTTACCGTCCTTTCTGGCCATATCAGTCAGGGGCTTGACCAGAGACGAGAAGTTACGAATAAACTTCCGATAGTAGTTGGCAAAGCCCAGGAAACGCTGCAGAGGACGTAAACCCACGGGTCAAGGCCACTGTAGGACTGCCGAAAGTTTCTCTGGGTCCATCGAAAAACCAGCAGTGGAAATGACATAGCCCAGGAATGTAACCTGTTCATGATGGAACTCACACTTCTCCAGTTTACAATAGAGATTGTTCTCTCTTCGTTTCTAAAGCACACGACAGACATCTGTGTGGTGGCTCTCCAGGGACTTGGAAAATATGAGGATATCATCGAGATAAACCACCACACACAACTGCAACAAATTTCGGAGGACATCGTTAATAAATTCCTGGAAAACTGCCAGGGCGTTATAAAGGCCAAAAGGTATTACCAGGTATTCATAATGGCCTGTTCTGGTATTAAACGCAGTTTTCCACTCGTCGCCCTCCTTAATGCGCACGAGATTGTATGCCCCTCTCAAGTCAAGCTTCGTGAAAACCGTGGCTCCCTTGAGGCAGTCAAATAACTCTGTAATCAATGGAATCGGGTAGGCATTCTTGATCGTGACACAATTGAGATCCCTATAATCTATACAAGGTCTCAGTTCACCGCTCTTCTTCTTCTTCTTCTTCTTACAAAGAAGAAACCAGCACCAGCAGGAGATGAGGATTTGCAGATCAAACTTCAAGAAAGTGCGTCAGCAACATACTCCTCCATGGCCTTATCCTCCAAGACCAACAAAGGGTAAACCCAGCCACGAGGAGGTATGGCACCAGGTTGAAGGTCAATTGCGCAATCATAAGACCGGTGTGGAGGCAAACTACCGGCTTGACCTTTATCAAAGACATCACTAAAATCACGGTACTCCTCCGGCAGGGAGGGGAGTGAAGAGGTGCACAGGACCTTGGATACTTTCAGGAAGCATGTCTCACGGCATTGTGGTGACCAGGAGAGAACCTCAGCACGGAGCCAATCAAAAGAGGGGTTGTGCCTCTGTAACCAAGGATAACCAATAACCAGCGGAAACCTGGGTGAGGAAATAACTTGGAATTGGATTATCTCATAGTTTCATAGTTAGTAAGGTTGAATAAAGACACCAGTCCATTCAGTTCAACCTGAGTGAGTGTCTACAACTGTCCCCATCCCTGTACACTGCACACTCACACCAGTCCCTACCCTCAAGGAGCCCACAATCCTAAGTCCCCATTCATATACTTGGGCCAATTTTAGACAGAAGCCAATTAACCTACCTGCATGTGTTTGGATTGTGGGAGGAAACCGGAGTACCCGGAGGAAACCCACGCAGGCACAGGGAGAACATGCAAACTCCAGGCAGGTAGTGTCGTGGTTGGGATTTGAACCAGCGACCCTTCTTACTGCTAGGTGAGAGTGCTAACCACTACACCACTGTGCTGCCCAATCTCATGGTGAAGAGCCCCTACGGCCATGGACAACGGAACCATCTCATGAGTCACATGGGCAGGCCTCCCGTCAAGAGACGCAATGGCAAGTGGAATGTCACGCAGCTGCATCGGAATCAAGTGCTGCAAAACAAATGCAGCATCAATGAACAGGCCTGCAGCCCCAGAGTCGATTAGAGCCTGTATCTCGATAGACAACTCAGCCCAAGAAAGAGTGACCAAAACCAGAGGATTATCCTTCTGGATAACTGGGGACGAAACAACGCCACCTAAGGTCTGTCCAAGACAGGACCTCAAGGTTCGGGCGTTCCTTGGACGGGTAGGACAAGACTTAAAAAAGTGACCTGCCTGGCCACAATCTCTCCCTCCTCCTAAAGGCTCTCTCATCCGCAGAGAGACGCGTGAAGCCCAGGTGCATGGGTTCATCTTCACTGACCAACTCGGTACCAGGAGGCATGGGAGGTGCGGGAGGCATGGGTGGGACTACAAAGCTCAGAGGCAAACTTACAGGAGGCTTCCGCAAGTGCTCCTTAAGAGAAAGTCTTTCTCTGAGTCTGTAGTCAATGAGGATGGCAAACGAGATCAAGCTCTCCAGCTCAGTGGGTATATCTCGGGCTGCTATCTCATCCTTGATGGAATCCGAGAGACCATGAGAAAAAGCAGCCACGGGGGCCTCATTGTTCCAAGCAACCTCTGCTGCCAAAGTACGGAATTCAATGGCGTAGTCGGCAACAGTTCTCGTACTCTGTTTGATGGACATGAGGCACTTGGCAGCAGAAGCGGAGCGTGCGGGAACGTCAAAAACCCTTTTAAAGGAGGCCACAAACTGAGAGTAACTCAAGACAACAGGTTTTTGCGTCTCCCATAGAGGGTTAGCCCAGGCCAAGGATCTCTCAGAAAGCAAAGATATCACGAAACCTACTTTGCTTCTGTCCGTGGGAAACGCCTGGGGCAGCGTCTCGAAGTATAGCTCAACCTGATTGAGAAACCCTCTGCATTGAAGTGGATCGCCCCCAAATCGCTGGGGAAGCGGAGCAGAACCAGACATACCTCTTATAAAGGTAATACTCGAGGCGGGTGCCTGCACAGAGACTGGTGCAACAGCAGGGACGGCCTGCGATTCAGGTTGTACCGGAGCAGCCACCGCGGGGGATTCCAGGTGAGCCGTGCGATTCAGGAGCGTTTGTAACGCCATGGCAAACTGATCCATGCGGTGATCTTGCTCATCCAATCTGGAAAAATATTACCAACAAGTGGATTGACTGTATCTTCTGAATTCATGGCCTTCGCCTACTGTCAGAAACCATGAATCAGGCTGAGACAGAAGTACAATTAAATCACACTTGTTTATTAATAAAAATAAAAAGGTAAATAGAAAAAGCGTAGTCAAGCATAGCCAGAGTCCAGTAACCAGATCGGGTAGTCAGCCAGGCCAGAAGTCAAGGATCCAATTAGAGCACAGCAAGCAGGATAAGGAGCCAGAAGGGATGTCAGCAAGCCAGTCTTTAAACAAACCGCAGGAGATGGTTTCAGTGATGTGAACAAGGCGAAGGCAGAGGTGAAGTGAGCTGGAAGGCTTTAAGTAGGCAGGTCAGACGAGCATCATCAGGAACAGCTGGTAACTGTGGAGAGAGAAGAGAGCTGGCAATTATCCGACAGCTGAGAGGCAGGCCCAGAGAAGGAAGGGCTAAGCCAGCCCTGACAGTAACTCCATGTCTCCTCCACAGTCCCCTGTCCCCCAGTAACTGCAATTCCTCGTAGTGTCCATTAGCCCATATCGGGCTGTAACTGGTAAACCCCTCCACAGACTGCAACTGCCTGAGCTTTTTCCATACCTTTTGTATGAGTACATATGTTGGGAACTTTCTATTGGATTTGGAGTACGCTAAAGCCTCCAGGCCTTCGGCCACATTCTTTGTACTCGTGGTGTGGCACATAAGAGCCCCAATGGGGTCAAATCCGGCATCCTCCTCTGCCGACTGTGGTGTGGTAGACATAGCCTGGGCAATATTTTGTAACTGCGTGGCCAAGTAATAGATCCAAGGGTTAGGGAGCGCAAGGCCTCCCCTCTCCTTGGACTTCTGTAATTGATCAAGCTTAACTCGAGGAGGCTTGTCAAGCCATATAAAGGGTCTGAATATGGTATTAATTATGTGGAATATCTTAAGGGGGGTCACCATAGGGGTATTGTGCAGTATGTACAAAAGCTGGGGCATAAACACCATCTTAATAAGATTGACCCGCCCCACCATTGACATTTAAAGTCACGACCAGATTTTTACTCTGTCCCTGATCCTGTTTATTAGGGGGGATAAATTAAGCAAGACAAAGTCTCTAGGTTCTGGAGTGACCTGTATTCCTAAATACTTAAAGCTATGTGTAACTGGTACCCCTTGAACCGCCTGCGGGACACAATCTGGGTCTGCGTCCAGCAGCATTAGAGAGGACTTGGACCGGTTTATCACAAGCCCCGAGTAATCGCCGAAGCGTTTAATCAATGCCATAGCCTCTCCCAAAGAGTTTTCTGTGTCAAAAACAACATAGCATCGTCCGCATATAGCATGAGTTTCTCATGAATTTCTGCATGTTGGAAGCCCCTAATGTGTGTGTTTGCCCTTATCAGTGCTGCCATGGGCTCGATGGCCACAGCGAAGAGGTGGGGGGACAACGGGCATCCCTGCCGGGTACCCCTGTGTAGTTGAAATGGTAGTGATACTCATCCCGCCTCTCTTATGACCGCCTGTGGAGAGCAGTAAAGCAGCTTAACCCATGAGAGAAAACTATCGCCGAAGCCAAAACCGCCCATGACAGCCCAAAGGTATTGCCACTCTATGCTGTCAAATGCCTTATGGGCATCTAGCGACAGCCGTGCCCTTTCACCCTGTCCTCCCGTCCCCGTCTGTATGTTTAGGAATAGTCGCCGGAGTTTAATTTGGTGGATTTTTGAGGCATGAAGCCTGACTGCTGAGTGTATAATGCTGGAAATGACTCCGTTAAGGCGTAGTGCCAGGACCTTAGCTAGGATTTTTATATCACTTTGTAGTAAGGATATTGGTGTATATGATCCCAGGTCTAGGGGGTCCTTCCCTGGTTTAAGAATTAGGACAATATTGGCCCTGGTCATAGACGTAGGCAGGCACTGTCTCTCTCTAGCCGCATTCAGTACCCTGAGCAGGTGGGGCAGGATATTTATACCATATTGTTTAAAAAGTTCTATATGCCATTGTCTCCTGGGGCCTTAAAGCTGGGGAAGAGGCCAAGTGCCTCCTGGAGATCCTCTATCAGAATTGGGGCGTCTAGCTGCGATCTCTGTATATCAGTCAGGCGGGGTAGTTTTATACCTTGTAGATAGCCCTGCAGGTCAGCTGGCGTATACTTCACTCGAGATCTATACAGATCCGAGTAAAATTTTACCAAAGTTTGCATAATAAGGTCGGGGGTGTTCACCAGTTTCCCGCCATCAGATCGCAAGGCACTAATGGACGGTGAGGTCTGCGAGGTTCGTAGAATTTTTGCAAGAAGTCTGCCCGTCTGCTCCCCCTCCTCATAAAAGGCTAGTTTATTAAAAAACCTTTTCCTGTCTGCTGCAGAGCCAGTAATTCTATCAACTGTTTCCTGGGCAGCTAACCAGGCCTCTCTAGAGGTATCTGAAGGGTCAGCTATAAAATCCGCCTCTAACCGACTAACTTGGGCCGCCTACTCCCGTTGGGAATTTGTTTTGGACTTAACCCTATTCACCTCCTTAATAAGTATACCGCGTAGGAAAGCTTTAACTGTATCCCATGTTAAATTTAGATCAGGGTGGTCATGATGCCACTGCCAGAACTCAGATATCTCCGCAGATATCCTCTCGGGGGCGGGGAACAATTTAAGCCAGAAGGCATTCAGTTTCCACTGAGCTCTAGGCAGGACTAAGGTCGGTCTAGCTAGCACAGACACTATCAGGGGAAGTGGCCCGATATACCCCTTACAAGGTATTGAATGTCCTGCAAAAGGCATGCAGTCTGAGGGGAGCACAAACATAAGTCTATTCTAGACAGGGAAAGGTGTGTTTTGGAGAAGCAGGAAAACTGCTTTTGGAGTGGGTTATGGTCCCGCCATGGATCAATCCATCCAACTTCCTTCCTGTTTGTCCAGGGCTGGGTCCATATAACAATTTAAGTCACCCAACACCACAAAGGGGACATCCGGGCAGCCCAGCTGATACGTCAACACAGTTCTCAACACCTAAACCAAACGGCGGCGGTATATACAAGGCTGCAATTATACATTTTATCTGATATATTCTACAGAGTAAGATTACAAACCGCCCTTCAGGGTCAATTAACTTATCGTGCAATTGGAAGTCCACCATTCAGTGCACCAGCACACTCACACCCGGTGAATATGAGGTGTGAGTGGAGTGGTACGCCCATCCCACCCAGGAGTAGTTCACACAAGACAATGAGTCCAGTACAAGATGTGTTTCTTGCAGAGCATTTATACCAGGGGACTGTTTTTGTCCATAGAGATATGTATAAGACATGGCTAGGCAGTTCTATAGCCATGAGTGACTGGGGTAGTGGCTGGTGTCCTCCTTGCAGACCATCCGAATGAGGGGACTCAGACGTGAGGCCCACGTAGTGGAGTTTGTGCCTTCACACATAGTGTTGTAATCTGGACAGTTGCTGGTTAAAACAGTGAAAGAAATAGTTAAACGTAACACAAACAAGTCCCCCAACCCAAATAGGCCTCTGTATGCCTCCAGCGCCTGCAAAATCTCTACTCTGGGTCTCCTCCTGATTTCGCAACCTGTATGTTGAGGAGTAGAGTAATGCCAGGAAAATGGGGCACAACTGGAGGAAAACATACTATCGGGCATCCCGATCCAACTGGTATCCTGCTCGCCCAACAGTGGTCGAGCTAGTGTACAACTGTATGAGTAAAGTCTCAATGCGTCATTTGTAGATCTCACTTGCTCACATTGCTTTAATAAAGATCAAGGTTATGGCTTCCCAGCTGAACGTAGTGGTGGTAAGGTGTAGTTTCAGTCTCCCTCTGCTGGGCCTTTCCCTGCCTGGCGAAAGATGGGTTCATTTGCATCTAACCAAGTGGAGGCATCTTCTGCCATTTCAAAAAAGTATGACTGCCCCCCACAGTGATCCGCAGCTTTGTTGGAAACAGCATTGCATAAGTAGCATGGAGACGTTGAAGCCTCTTTTTTTACATCTGTAAATCTGGATCTGCGTTTTTGTATGTCCGCCGAATAGTCGGGGTAAAAGGAAATGCGGGCACCATTAAATTGCACATTGTGCCGTTCACGAGCCTGGCGTAGCACTATCTCCTTGTCCTTGTAGTTAAGCAGTCTGGCTAATACAGTACGGGGTGGGTGTTCCGGCGGTAGGGGTCTGGATGGGACCCTATGAGCTCGCTCCACCGAGTATAATGGTGTGAACACCTCCTTCCCAAAGATCTCCAGTAGCCATCTTTCTATGAACTCTGTGGGGTCTCTTCCCTTCCGTCTTTTCAGGGAGCCCCACGATGCGTATGTTGTTCCTATGCAAGCGATTTTCACTGTCATCCAACTTAAGTTTGTTCACCCTGGCGATCCTGGAATTAATTTGCGTATTTCTGAGAAGGGGGCTAACTTATCCTCGATATCGCTTATGCGACCCTCCGCTGCAGTGGTGTGTTCCCTGATTTTTTGCAGGTCATGCCTAATAAAACCCAGCTCTTCCTTAAGGCCTCCAAAATGTTCCTGGAGAGTATGCACTGATGCTGTGCATCTATGTACAGCTTTAAGTATTGCAGCTAGGGTGGGTTGCTCATCCTCGTCCCCCTCCTCCACCTCATCTGGGTCAAGGGATGACTGTCCTGTGAGGGGCCCTGTGAAGACCATGCATCCTCGGCCTGTGGCTGGAAGATGGCCGGGGTGACTGACAAATCCTCCCCCTCTCCCTGCTCCGCAGTGCCTGCCAGCTTTTTAGCGTAGTATAACATGTCCTTAGGAGGATCCTTCACAGTGCCCCTGGGTGTTTTAAGGGTCTTACCTGCTTCCTTGGATCTGTCTGTGCCTCGTGCGTTCTGGGAGAGGGGGGCTGCAGCGCCATTTTGATTGTCCGCCGAGCCTCCGAATTCCTGCTTTTTGCGGGTCATCATGCCACCGCCTGCACCCGGTTTCAGCTCCAGGGGGGTCCGTGGAAGGTATCCAGGAGAAAGTGGGGTATTTTGAGCGGTTTTATGGGCCATTCCTGGCCATGCCCCCGAGAGACATCTTTAACCACTTGCTTACTGGGCACTTAAACCCCCCTCAGTCCCAGAGCAATTTTCAGCTTTCAGCGCTGATGCATTTTGAATGACAATTGCGCGGTCATACAACACTGTACCCAAATGAAATTTTTATCATTTTGTTCCCACAAATAGAGCTTTCTTTTGGTGGTATTTAATTACAGCTCGGAGTTTTATTTTTTGCTAAACAAACAAAAAAAGATGCAAAAAAATAAATAAAAATCATGTTTAAAAGTTTGTTATAAAATTTTGCAAACGGTCATTTTTCTCCTTCATTGAAGTGCGCTGATGAGGCGGCACTGATAGGCTGCACTGGTGGGCACTGATGGGCTGCATTGGTGGGCACTGATAGGCTGCATTGGTGGGCACTGATAGGCTGCACTGGTGGGCACTGATAGGCATAGTTAAGGCGGCACAAATAGGCGCAGATAAGGCAGCCCCGGTGGGCACAGATAAGGCGGCACTGATGGGCAAAGATGGGCACATAAGATGGCACGGATGGGTGGCACAGATGGGTGGCACGGATGTGTGGCACGGATGGGTGGCACGGATGGGCACTGATAGGTACCACTGATAGATGGGACTGATGGGCACTGATAGGTGGCACTGATAGGTGGCTCTGATAGGTGGCACTGCTGGGCACTGATGGGCGGCGCTGCTGGGCACTGGTAGATGACACTGATGGGCACGGATATGTGGCACGGGTGCAGCACCTTTGTTAAGGCAGATTGTGGGCACTGCTGGGTGGCACTGTGGGCACTGCTGGGTGGCACTGTGGGCACTGCTGGGTGGCACTATGGGCACTGCTGGGTGGCACTGACGGGGGGCACTTACTTTTTTTATTGTTGCACTGGCAGGGGGCAGGTGGGCACTGACAGGGTTGCAGGTGGGCACTAGCAGTGCTGGCCATGATCGAGACTGATGTCCCGATCACGGCCGCCGGTGATCGGCTTTTTTTTTCTCCTCGCGCTGACAGCGCGAGGAGGAATAATAGCCGATTACCGGCTCCGTTATATCACATGATCAGCTGTCATTGGCTGACAGCTGATCACGTGATAAGGGGTCGGGATCGACCCCTTGCACGGATGGGTGATCAGGCGAGTCTCGTAGACTCGCCGATCACAGAGCGCGCCGCGCGCGCCCCTCAGGGGGCACGCAGGCCGCTCGTGCACGGGACTACGTCAATAGACGTAGTCCCGGAAAAGGAGATCCGCGCTGTAGCCGTCAATTGACTATAGCGCGGATCTCAAGTGGTTAAGTATCAGCAGTTTCCAAAGTGCTTGAGCTTTTCTACCCATACCCTCTATTCCCAACTAAGAGATTGTGTTCTGTTCAACGTTTGATGCAAATAAAAATTCCTAAAAGGGATTCAAGTGTCAGTTTCTGCAGTTATTGGGCCATCAACCTCGGGAACCCCTAAACAAGAACAACGAGGTGGAGAAGGTAAACGGTAAGCCCAGAAAAAACAGCCGCTCCTTCGGGGGTCAGTGCTACGTGTTATACCTGTCCACATCTGTTTGTGGCTAAATGCTCACCTGTGAGCTTAGAGAAAACCTAACCCAATTGCCAAGATTTTCTGTAGTTTTGTCCCCCCCACTACCATTGCTTATTGTCTATTCAGAGCATGCGAGGATTGTTTGATGCTCTGCACAGTGCTCTTTTTGCATTTACTCTTCTCAAAATCTTAATAAAAACAATTGAAATGGTAACTAAAAGACAGGAAGCTTGTTATTTGCAGGATCGAAAAGGGAAGAAGCCTAAAAAAGAACACTGATGCAACCACCACATTTTGTATGATACTGTCACCCTCAAGTCCTGTGCTAAGACTTTATTAGAGCAGTTATCTTTAAACCACTGTTTTTTTCCATGCTTTCCCTATTTTAAGTATCCAAAGTATTCAGTAATTCTTCATCTAGATTAAACATATGATATGATGTGGTGGTATATTTTAGCTACCTTGGAACCTGATTTGCAATTACTTGTCCTATGTAATTGACTCACCTAGTAATTAAAGTATGACTAAAGGAAAAACTTTTTTTTTAAGATTTGGATAGAGTGGAGGGGGATTGCTGTCTTTGCCCTTATTAGGGAGATTCACCCTTTCAATTTGTCCTGTTTACCATTATCATTGAAAGTGAAAGTAAAAGAAAATTCCAAATTTTAGGTTGTTCCCAGAAAAGTAATAGAGAGGAAATCTTCCAATGGGGACACTAGTTCTGGTGACCTGGGGGTCCCCCAAAGAATTTCCTTAGATTTCCTCTCTGTTCCTGTGTGGCTATGGGACAGGAAGTGAAGGGAAATCTCCATAACAGGTCACAGATGGCAAAAAAAAAATCTGACAGGGGTTTTAACCCTCCCTTAGCCCTATCCAAAATTTAAAAAACAAAACAACATTGTTTCATACTTACCGTAATTTTATTTTCCTGGTGCCTATCCATGGCAGCATATTTGTGACAAGCTCCGCCTTGGCTCCTCCATCAGGACCAGTTAATATTATAAAAGAAAAGGATTAGTGCACTCCCAGCATTCTATGTAATATAGTAAACTGAGGGTGGGATTGTATGCTGCTATGGATAGGCACCAGGAAAATTACAGTAAGAATGTAAGAATGTAAAACAAGTATGAAACAATTTTCTGTTTTCCTGGTGCCTCCATGGCAGCATACCTGTGACAAATAACTAGCTGAAATGGGTGGGATGATGCATAGTAAAAGATTTATTTGAAAAAGAATTTAAAATAGGCAAATGCTGGCCTAATAGACTGTCTGCCAGTTTCTACAGATGAGAAAGCTGCCGTATCTACTCTGTAATGTCTCGTAAACGCATGTTGGGATGACCATGATACTACCCCTTAGATCGTTTTGATGGATACATCTGCTCTGGCCATCTAAGAAGCAGAAAACAACTGGGTGGCATACAGACCAACTATAGAGGGGTTTCCAGTCCCCTATCCCTGTACACTTTCTTAACCAACTTGATTATCCATGAAACTATTGCACTAGAGCAGGGATCTGCAAACTATGGCTCCCCATTTGACACAGAACCACATGTCCCATGAGTTAATGTAAAGCTCTGATATTCACAGACATGACTAGACATAATGGATCCTGCAGTTCCAGAATGGCCGGAGGGCCCCAGATTATGATTCTTTGCCCCTGTCTTTTTTTTTGAGTATTACAAATGATGAATCCATGTACCATTTTAAGTTCCACTCTCTGAGTACAAAAAATAATATTATTTTCCTCTGATCCCAGAGCCTGAAGTTCTGATACTCCCTAGCCCGATGCCATTGCCACAAAGAAAAATAGTTTCCAAGTGAGATTCCACAGGGATGCTGAATTAGATGGGGCAAAAGGTTGTTTGGATAAGGGCTCCAGAGTAAGGACAGAGATCCCAAGTGGGAAAGATTTGTTTTAATGAATGGGATTATCTTCTTGACTGCCTTGAAGAATTTGATTATTAAAGGATCTTCAGCCCATCTCCTGTTGTCACAGCAAAGATTGCCACCAGCTGTACCTTTTAAGTTGCTTAATGCTAATCCTAAATCAAGGTATGCTTGCAGGAAGTCAAGGAGTTGGGAGGAAGAGGGTACATCAGGACTGAAGTCTTGCCGTTCGCGAAAGATCTAAACTTATTCCAAACCCTGTCACGCTTATTGTTTATTGAAGGTTCCTGTGCTTTCAGGTTGAAACAACTCTGGAGGAACATCCTAATGATTAAAGCCTCTGTTTTAACATTCTAATGTGAAGGTTCAATCTGTGAGGATTCTGATAGGTATGATATCTCGAAACCAGAAGAAAGGGTATCAGAGGAATATTTCCCGAAGGCTGGACACTAAGAAATATTGCCCTAGGGAATCATGGGTCTCCCTGCAAATATAGCAGGACTGTTATCACCATTTATCGAGATATTGCAAGTCTCAAAAGAATTTTTAAGGTAGGAGGCCAGAGGAAG
Source organism: Lithobates pipiens (assembly GCF_037356315.1). NCBI lineage: Eukaryota > Metazoa > Chordata > Amphibia > Anura > Ranidae > Lithobates > Lithobates pipiens. Next base: position 150,284,980 of record NW_027507685.1, read on the forward strand.
CCTAAATTAGATTGCATGCCCAAGGTCTTGACAGGGCATCTATTGCTTTTGCCTAGATGTGAAGTAAACCTCCTCAGCTGGGTATTGCTTGCTGTAGCAAAAGGATGCAGTTCAGGAAAGGCCCACAATCCAACGGAATAACTTTGGTTGTAGGGACCATTTGTTGGGATCCAGGATTCCTTGGGATAGGTGATCGGCGTCTGTGTTTACGTGAGTAAGGAACTGTTGTTGGTTCCACCTTAGTAATGTATGTATGATATTGCAGCTCTATTGTCTATCCGAATCAGAACTAATTTGTCCTTGATCTGAGAGAGCAAATGCTGTCGATGCGAGATAAGCCATCTGGATTTCTAGGATATTTGCGATGATGTCTGCCGCATTGAACGCCCATCTCTCTTGAACCAACATCTGGTTGCAATGTGCCTCCTAGCCTATTGCATTGGCTTCTGTGGTAACTGTAGTCTAGAAGACATGCCTTAATGGATGTGGCTTTACAGGCATCTCCCTCTTTGCCCACTAGTGCAGACCCCTGTGCATCAAACTTGTTTCATATGTGGACTGGGATAGATGATTTGCTCCATTGCTTCAGGAATTCTAACTAAAAGGTGCCTGAGGTATCCATGGGACCATCTGGATACAAAAAGACAAAAATCCCTATTAAGTCGAGTTAGCTCGAGGCTGTTGTGTAGGACCATGTCCTCACTCTCCTTACTTTCTGAATGATCGCCCACACTTTCTGAGATGGCGGGGAACCTGTCCACTTTGTGCTGTTAAATAAGGTGCCTAAACTGGAGAAAAGATGACTCGTTGGATGATTTACCATCTATCCGTATCTTGATAGTGTAGGCCACAGCATCCACCTGTGTTCCATTAGCTGGGCTGGATCTTTTGATAAAAGGAGGATATTGTCTGGTTAGTGATAAGAACAGAGACACAGCTCTCGTAAAGAAGCTTGGATAGTGAGCCGAGACCTTGTCAGGCCTCTGAAGGAAGTGCAGGGACTGAAGGGGAGACTCTGGAATTGTAGATGGGCCTGTTCGACCAAAAATCTCATATACTTCTGTAACAGTTATAGTATGGGTGCGTGCAAGTAAGCATCCCTGAATCCCCGGGTAAATCTAATTCTGTAGTTCTGGGGAATCAAGTCTGCGAGGCGGGAAATGGCTTTCTGTAACATCTCTGCAAAGAGTGATTTACCATCAAAAAAGGGTATTTATACTAATTTTGTTTTGACACAGTTTCAGCTGCCCATAGTTTTGACCACAATACCCATATGGCTATCACAAGTAGTGACATTGATCTTGCAAAGTAAAGAATTGTATGCATAGCCGCCTCACCAGTGAAGTCTGCTGAGAGCCATAATTCGTCCAAAGCCTTGACTATAGTTTCCCTAGGAAACATTTTAATGAATCCCTATTTCCATGTTTTTGGTCCATGGGTACATAGCTTTGGATACAGATAAGACAATTGCTAACTTCAAGGTCTTTACCCGCCATTTGGTAAGCTCCTTTAAGTTGGGGTCTATTCATCTGTCTAAAGGATCCCCAATTGAAGCTGAATTATCGATTGGTGAGATTAAATTCTTTGTTATATGAACCACTGACGCTTCTACCTCTGGCAGACCGCCTGGCATTGCAAAATCCTGTTCCGGTCGTGGATAAAGTTTTCCTAGGCAATTGAGAGGAAAAAACATAATTTTTTATTTTTTACTTTCCTCTTCAACAATGTCTCCGATATCATCCATCAGAGTAAGCCTATGATTCCACTATTGCGACCTGAAATGTACACGATTTTGCTGCGACTTGAAACAATGCCTGTATATTCTTGAGGTCTATGGACCTTAAGTCGCATCAAAGAGGGGCCAAAGTAGTGCAGGGACTACTCTGAAGTGGCTGCGACTTGAAATTGCACAGATAAACAGTACTCACTGGAAATCATGGGGTACGACTTGTCATTTGACTTTGCAGTCCCAAGTTGCATGACAAATCGCACTAGTGGAAACCGAGCCAAAAGAAGGAAACCTGCTTCTTTAGAAATGGGAAGTACATCTTTTGACTACTCAGATGTAGTGTCAGCATTCTCCCAGCCAATAGCTGGCTTTACAGCCTGGACATAGGGCTGAACTAGGAAAAAGTTGAAGTCCGAGAGCCGAGCTCTTCTGAGGTATCCTCAGATGGTCCCCATCATCCAGATGTCTAGGAGGGATACTTGCTGCGTGGTGAGAGGATTTAAATCCTCTGACTCTCTGTCTGTTGCATAGACTCTAAAACAGCTTTTGCAGACCAACTGGCTGGTAATGGGATGACTCCACATGCTCAGCCTTTAGGGATTTGAGAGTTGGTGAATGTGAAGAACTATGTCTTTTCACGCATGAATCCTCGCTGCTTGCATGGTATTCTGATCTAGTTGGGGCCATCATCGGTTTGTATATGTCACCTTGATGTACGCTTGGACTTCTTCTGGCGAACAAGGCTGATATACATAAAGGTACCATCATAAGTACACTCTTTTTTTCTTTTTCTTTTTCTTACCTTGATGACGGGTCCCTACCATAAATGTTGGAGGAGGTCTTGTGGCATACTGCTTATTTTAGGCAACAGATCAGATGACAACAGGCTACCATGCTGAAAGCCCCCAGAAATAAATAATGGAGAGGGGAGGGGCATCTATGGAAGATACAATCCTCTAAAAAATGATTTTGACAAACAAGGGCAACAAATGTAAAATTTGCCCCTATTCAAGATGGCCACTACGACCTCAGGCCAGACCGTGCATGAGCCGACGGCGGCACTAGGACCTATGCAGTCCGCCCGACTCAAAGGAATGTAAAGAAAGGAAAGCGAGAGAGAAAGGAAAGGATAAGGCTAAGTGAAAAATAGATATAGCTGCTTTCTCTGCTGCAGGCATGAGCAAATGCCAGTATATAAATGCAGATAGGAGCTCTTAGTTAAGAGATAACTGTTGTCCCAAAAGACCCACAGAAGGGACTCTCTATCTTATCAGCTCATTTAGCTGCCCAAGAATAGGGCCTGCATCTGGGAGAGGCTTGAACCCAGCTGGAAGCTGCCGACTGCAGATGTAAGGGACGTTCGACCACCATTCACTGACCATGAGGTATGAGGGAAAAAAATGAGAATGTTGGGAGTGCACTTATCCTTTTCTTTTATTATATTCACTGGTCCTGAGGGAGAAGCCAAGGCGGAGCTTCTCACAGGTATGCTGCCATTGAGGCATCAGGAAATTTTTTTGCCTATAGTTCTAATTTAAGCAAATATTAAAATGACAGCTTCAAAACATGCACTTTAAAAATACAATGGCACCTCCCATGGACCTTCCCTAACCAGTTACTTTTAAATATAACAGACACCTTTGGTAGATGAAATTATAATGAATCTCCTTCGATTTACTAAAACTGGAGCAGACAGAATCTGGAGCAGCATCCTCTAGCTTCAGCTTAAGTTTTGAAATTGAAAGTTTGAAGCTGATTGATTGCCATACACAGTTGCCCCATATTCTGCCTCCTCAAGTCTTAGTAAATTCCCCTCAATGTGTATTGCTATAATTAATCAACATTTTGCAACCAATCAGATGTTAGATTTTTATTAAGGTAAACTCTAAATGGTTGCTATGGACCAACACAGGTCTTTTCCTTTCCTCAGTTTTCAATAAGTTTCTATTATATGTTTCATTTGTAGGAAGGTAAAGTAAAATATACCACTTTTGGTTAGACTTGGTAAGGGTTTGCTGTCGTATTAAAAGAGTGAACGTAGTTTATGACCTGGGCTATCAAGATGCTGATGCATCTGTATCTGTAAGTGGCTGTCTGTCTGTCTGAGCTATGCTTGTATCACACAAGATGTAGTAATGAAGGTGGATTGTAATGCCCTTGGTGGCGGGATGTTAAGCTGGGTCCCATTTTAGGGTCTACTGTAATGTTTGCTTTGGCTCCACTTGGTCTAGAGACCTGTCAGAAAATACACTGCTTGAGTAAGACTTAGTTGTATTGGGCCAAGATGCATGGTTGCAGGCTTGGTTTGATGGGTGCTACGCCAAACACCCAGCTTAAAGGCTACAGAGTTGTGTGTGAAAAGGTGTGCAGTCCAGACAGGGAACTTCTAGGGTAAGTGCAGCTCTTGTTTACAACAAATTAGCAAATTATATGGTGTATAAATCTATAGACCATTTAAGCAGCGAGACTCATAGCACTTAACTTTGCAAAGATTTGACACTATTTCAGACAGGGAACTTGTCACCACTGTCAGGCTGGCCAACCCACTGTTTCCTGACCAAACAAGTCTCAATGCCCTTGCTCCACCAGTATTATTGGATTACTAGAGCGTATTTGTGATCAATCCAGCACTTACAGTAGTATCATCCAACTTCTTACCAAACTGAGCTTGGATTCCTTCATGGTGGCAATTTTTACAGGACACATCACAGAGGTGAAGTCCAAAGAATTAACGTAAAAGTTTCTTGAGGGCAAAACAAGCAAATTTCTCACCAATGGTCAGGTATCTAAAAGTGTCCTTGAAAGTACTTTTCATTCGGTAGGGGTCGCTGTGCCAGGTCTATGGGATGACTGCTGAGAAGCAATTTTCCTTCGGCCAGAGAAGAGAGCCTTTGTGTAACATGTGATATAATGAATATATACAGTGTATACTGTATATCAGAGCCACACCAAAACGGCTGACTAAATTCAGTGCCTATCAAAAGCACTGGGTTTCCCACCATGGCAAGTGCACAGTACATGTCAGTTTTCTGCCGAGTTCCCGGGTGCACAGAGCACAGCAATGGTCTTGTGACCCACTTATGACTCTATACATAGCTATAGCCATGACAAAGTATCCAGTTGCCACTTTATAACAACCGGGTGAGGTTGCCTGCCTTTTCCAGGTAACATCCCATTACAAAGTCCAAACAAATACTGGGCTGCATATTCATCATCAAAAATAAAGTGTCAACAGATTGTATTTAATGTAGAATACTTGTTTTTAACTAATATGCTACTTTCTGATTAGCGTTCTTCTTCCAAGAAGAGCACACTATTGTGTCCTGTAGTGATCTAAGGTTAAGGGGTAGGCAGCGGCAGGAACCACTGAGCACATCAGGGGACAGAGGAAATGGACACTCTCAGAAGTATTGGTTTCTGAGGAAACATCACTTGACAATTTCTCTTCAATGGATGAGCATTCAGCAGTGCGGGCAACAGGAGATGTGTTTACTTTCTCCATTGCAGTTTTTTTTTATTGGCAAGGTTATTTAAAGCTAAACTCCAGGCAAAAAGCCAACTACAAAAAATTAAAATATATACCGTGTAAGGGAGCTGTTTTCCTTGTCATAGGATTTGTATTTCTGTTTGTCTAGTCCTGAGATTTACAAAGCTCTGCCACACAATACAGCCATGTCTTATCAAATTTTTCTCTGATGAAAAATACCTACAGGTCTTGTTCTTCCTCTACCCTGTGATTGGATAGTCAACACAGAAGCACCAGACTAATGAGCTCATCTCTCCACTCTCTCCTATCAGTATGTTCCTTGTTAGAACATTAGAGGAGCATAACAACTGATTGGCTCCTTGTGCTGCTGTTCCCCCTCTCAGTCTAAGCCTAAGTTTAAGTTGCAGCGATTTGGCATTCAATTTTACATGTCAAAGCGCATGCCAAATTGGCGGCTATTGCCGGCAATGATCTGAATCGGTGTGATGCAACTTTGCGGTGCTACACCGATTCCCAAAAGTAGTTTCTGTACTACTTTTGACGACTTTGGGGTGCGATTTGTATAGACATCTGTGCAGCAAACCACACATATGTCTCTGAAAACGCCCCCCCCGAAGTCAGGACTGACATGCGGGAATGAAATTGTGTAAGTTCAGCTGAAATCGCACGATTTTATCATCGCTGTCAGTGTGAACCTGGGCTAAACTCTGTTGCACAGAGTTTGCAAAAGGCTGATACCAAGTAACAAGAGGCTCTTACACTGCATGCGTTCCAAAAAAATATATTTATTGAGATATTAATGAATACAGAGTTGCCTTCATTTGAGTTTTTTTATATAAACCATAAGTTCAGTTTTAAGTACCCTGTAGGTAGAAGTTTTGTGAGCATTGATTCGCAATTTTCAGATCGTTCCTGATCTTCAAATGACAGTCCCCACAGCACTCTCTCCTGGATCATTGAGTGACTCTGCACCCTTGGCCTCCCAAGATCGAGGATCAGACATAGCAGACCTCATGGATGATGGTGACATTAAAAGGCACATCTGGTCCCTTCCCACTAGGGAGGACCTGGAGTGGTTTACCACCTGGGTGGAAAGGGCCTTTAAAGAGAACATTGCACAGCTTAAGGAGGATACCACACACCTGGGGACAAGAATGGAGACACTGGAGCAGAGGCTAGATGAAGCTCTCCCCACAATATCTGCTCTGCAGATGAGATGTATTGCTCAGGAACATTGGCAATGACAGCTTCAAAACGCCTCTTGTATGGAGAAACTAGTCGCATGCATTGCTTAGGATTTTGGCCCATTCTTCCACACAAAGTCTGCAAATCTTGAAGGTTCCATTTGCCTCTTCTATGAAACTCTGATCTTTAGTTATTTCCATAAATTTTTTTATTGGATTCAAGTCAGGTGATTGGCTGGGCCATTCTAGCAACTTTATATTCTTTCTCTGAAATCAAGAATTTCCTTGACTTTGTGTTTAGCATCATTGTCTTGCTGAAATGTCCACTTTCATTTCATCTTCATCATCCTGGTAGATGGCAGCAGATTTTTATCAAGAATGTCTTGGTACATTTTTCCATTCGTCCTTCCTTTAACAATATGAAGTTTGCCAGTACCGTATCCTAAAGAACCCACCACCAAATGTCCCTGTTGGTATGGGGGTGTTTTTGGGGTGATGTGCAGTGTAATTTGACCTCCAAACATGGCGTGTGTTATGGCATTCAAGGAATTCAATTTTGGTCTCATCTGATCAGACTGTATTCTCCCGGCATTTCACAAATGTGTCTAAATGTTGTGCAGCAAACTTTAAAAGAGCTTCAACATGCTTTTTCTACAGCAATGAAGTCTTGCGTGGTGAGCGTGCATACAGGCCATGGCAGTTGAGTACATTACTTATTGTTTTATTTGAAACAATAGTACCTGCTAATTCCAGGTCTTTCTGATGTGATCCTTGTCTCTTGGACCACCCTTTTCATAATGTTTCACTCCTCTGTCAGACATCTTGTGAGGAGCACCTGGTCGTGGCAGCTTTATCGTGAAATTATGTTCTTTCCATTTCCGGATTATGGCATTAAAAGTGCTCCCTGGAACATTCCGAAGTTTAGAAATCCTTATGTAAGCAACGGCATCAGTATGTTTTTCAACAATAAGGTTGCAAAGGTCTTGAGAGAGCTCTTTGCTTTTACCAATCATGAGATGTTTCTTTTGTGACACCTTGGTAATGAGACACCTTTTCATAGGCCATCAGTTGAGACTGAACCAACTGATATTAATTTGCACTGACAAGGGGCAGGTAGGGAGGATTTTTATTCATTTCATTTTTCAAAACAAAAACAGGGTCTGTCCATTCATACAAATAACCAATTGACTACTGGGCACTTAAACACCCTTCCTGCCCAGACCAATTTTCAGCTTTCGGTGCTCACAAACTTTGAATGACAATTACTCAGTCATGCAACACTGTACCCAAATTAATTTTTTGTCCTTTTTTCCCCACAAATAGAGGCACTGGGGACAGATGCACTTATACGTGGCACTGATGACACATGGCACTAATACGTGGCACTGATGACAGATGGCACTAATACGTGGCACTAATACGTGGCACTGATGACAGATGGCAGTAATACGTGGCACCGATGACGCGTGGCACTGATGACAGATGGCACTTATACGTGGCACTGATGACAGATGGCACTGGGGACAAATGGCACTGACAACAGGTGGCACTGGGGACAGATAGCACTAACAGGTGGCACTGGGAACAGATAGCACTACAGGTGGCACTGGGGGCAGGCGGCTCTGGGGAGGATGGCACTGGGGAGGATGGCACTGGGCGAGGATGGCACTGGGGCGGATGGCACTGGGGGCGGATAGCACTTTTTTTTTCCTTTTTTTTTTTTAACTTACGGCCGCTGCAGCCGTTGGTCTCTCCCTTCTCACACGCTGTCTGTGTGAGGAGGGAGAGCGGCGCTGAGAGATGATCTCATATGTTTACAGTGCAATTGTGAAGTGGAACGAAATCTATTGGATTTTTGAAACTTTTTTAACTAATAAAAAAATGAAAAGTAGGGCATGCAAAATTATTCGGCCCCCTTGCGTTAATACTTTGTAGAGCCACCTTTTGCTGCGATTACAGCTGCAAGTCGCTTGGGGTATGTCTCTATCAGTTTTGCACATCGAGAGACTGAAATTCTTGCCCATTCTTCCCTGCAAAACAGCTCGAGCTCAGTGAGGTTGGATGGAGAGCGTTTGTGAACAGAAGTTTTCAGCTCTTTCCACAGATTCTCGATTGGATTCAGGTCTGGACTTTGACTTGGCCATTCTAACACCTGGATACGTTTATTTGTGAACCATTCCTTTGTAGATTTTGATGTATGTTTGGGATCAATGTCTTGTTGGAAGATAAATCTCCGTCCCAGTTTCAGGTCTTTTGCAGACTCCAACAGGTTTTCATCCAGAATGGTCCTGTATTTGGCTGCATCCACCTTCCCCTCAATTTTAACCATCTTCCCTGTCCCTGCTGAAGAAAAGCAGGCCCAAACCATGATTCTGCCACCACCATGTTTGACAGTGGGGATGGTGTGTTGAGGGTGATGAGCTGTGTTGCTTTTACGCCAAACATATCGTTTTGCATTGTGGGCAAAAAGTTCGATTTTGGTTTCATCTGACCAGAGAACCTTCTTCCACACGTTTGGTGTGTCTCCCAGGTGGCTTGTGGCAAACTTTAGACAAGACTTTTTATGGATATCTTTGAGAAATGGCTTTCTTCTTGCCACTCTTCCATAAAGGCCAGATTTGTGCAGTGTACGACTGATTGAACGAAACAACCAAGCATAGAACCATAAGAGAAGAAACAATTAAACTATTAAATTAAATTAAACAATTAAATTCTCTATGGAGGTGCCTTTTGTAATTTATCAATGATATGTTAACTATTTAGTGAATGTTATTTTCTGGTCAAATATTAATTATCATTATTGTTTATTGCTAGCTGCATAATTCCCCTGATGAAGCACACCGCGAAACATGTTGGGAATAAGTGCTGACAGCCTGTTAACCAGTATCCTTGGGATCTCATCCGCTCAGTAAACATTGTGTATAGTGTTTTTCCTTTTTTTTAAATTTCATACACTGTATGTGCTGATATCATGTTCTTTTAATGTATACTAATAAATATTTTCTATGAAATTTTAATTATGTCGTGATAGGATCCTTTGTTACATCTAGCACCGCATAAAAATCCCCAATTTTTTCCAACCTCTTTTCCCATGCCCTTTATGTATATCATGTTCCATGTTATGTTATCAACCCTATTGCATCAACAAGGGGATAAGCAAAAAGACCTTACCCACCAAACATTCGGTTATATCACTTACAAGCAGATTAAATTGAACAGAACTTCTCTGTTCCAAATGAACCCCACTTACAACCACACTCTGATATCTATTTTCCAGCCAATTGTATATCTACTGAAATACCCAAGGGTTAAGTCCTAGCTTGTACAAATTTTAAGAGCTCATTATGTGGAAGTGTATCAAATGCTTAGCTGATATCAAAATATGCTGTATTCAATGCACCACTGTAGTCCAAAACATTTGTGATATTGTCAGAAAATTGAGTTGGATAAGTCTGACATGATCTGCCCCCTTTGACAGTTCCAAATCGCATGACAAGTCACACCCCATTGGCAGCAATGGAACTGTTCATATTGCCGTGACTCACATCACAGCAATTCTGAAAAAGGTTCCTGCACTACTTCTTACCGATTTCATTGTGGCTTGCATAGATGTCTGTTGTATGAATTCACAAGTAAATAAACAGTGCAAATCGCACTGATGTGCAGCTTTGAAATCGCGCTGAAGTAGTGCACTTTCAAAGCCACGCTGGTGTGAATGGGGGCTTAAGCCAGTTGCTTTGGGTCCAGAAAGTTGTGTTTTTTAACCACTTAACAACCGCCCATTGCCGATTAACGGCATCAGGGCGGTTGTTTAACTCTAAGAGGCCGTTAATTAACGGCCTCCTAGAATTCTGCTCTCGCGCGCCCCCTGGGGCGCGCACACGAGAGCATCCGTGACCGCTGGGTCCAGTGGACCCGGCGCATCACGAATCACGGTAAACGGCCGCTCATCGCGGCCGTTTACCACGTGATCGCTCCGTCAAATGACGGAGTGATCACTTGTAAACAAGCCGGCGTCATGTTATGACGCCGGTTCCTCCCTCCCCCTCTCTGTACCGATCGGTACAGCGGAGGGGGAAGAGATCGGTGTCAGCAGCGATGTGGGCTGCATCTGCAGTGCCCACATCGCTGCTCACCGAAAATTAACCCCTCAAATCCCTGCAAATACTCTGCATTACTCTGCAATTCCCTGCAAATACTCTGCATTACTCTGCAATTCCCTGCAAATACTCTGCATTACTCTGCAATTCCCTGCAAATACTCTGCATTACTCTGCAATTCCCTGCAAATACTCTGCATTACTCTGCAATTCCCTGCAAATACTCTGCATTACTCTGCAATTCCCTGCAAATACTCTGCAATTCCCTGCAAATACTCTGCATTGCCCTGCAACACTCTGCATTGCCCTGCAACACTCCGCAATGCCCTGCAACACTCCGCAATGCCCTGCAACACTCCGCAATGCCCTGCAACACTCCGCAATGCCCTGCAACACTCTGCAATGCCCTGCAACACTCCGCAATGCCCTGCAACACTCCGCAATGCCCTGCAACACTCCGCAACGCTCTGCAATACCCTGCAACACTCTGCAACACCCGCCAATACCCTGCAACACTCTGCAATGCTCTGCAACCCCCGCCGATACCCTGCAACACTCTGCAATGCTCTGCAACCCCCGCCGATACCCTGCAACACTCTGCAATGCTCTGCAACCCCCGCCGATACCCTGCAACACTCTGCAATGCTCTGCAACACCCGCCAATACCCTGCAACACTCTGCAATGCTCTGCAACACCCGCCAATACCCTGCAATGCTCTGCAACGCAGTACTCTGCAACACCATGCTCTGAGATACCCAGCCATAGTCGGTGATACCCTGCAATACCCAGCCATAGACATCTCCCGCCGCCCTCCGCCCTCCGGTGCTTCTACCGAATCGCTAATACGATCAAAGCCAGAATCTTTTTTTTTTTCAGGCTTCCCAGCTTAGAGGTGAGATGTGGGTCTTATTGACCCCACATCTCACTGTAAAGAGGACCTGTCATGCCATATTCCTATTACAAGGGATGTTTACATTCCTTGTAATAGGAATAAAAGTGATCAAAAAAATTATTTTTGGGGAAAAAAATGTCAAACTAAAATAAATAAAGTAAAATGAACAATAAAAAAAAAATGTTTTTTTTAAAGCGCCCCTGTCCCCATGTGCTCGCATGCAGAAGCGAACGCATGCGTAAGTCCCGCCCACATATGAAAACGGTGTTCAAACCACACATGTGAGGTATCGCTGCGAACGTTAGAGCGAGAGAAATAATTCTAGCCCTAGACCTCCTCTGTAACTCAAAACATATAACCAGTAAAAAAAATGTAAATCGTCGCCTATGGGGATTTTTAAGTAGCGACGTTTGCCGCCATTCCACGAGCGTGTGCAATTTTGAAGAGTGACATATTAGGTATCTATTTACTCAGCGTAACTTCATCTTTCACATTATGCAAAAATTGGGCTAACTTTACTGTGTTTTTTTTTTTTTTAAGCACAAAACAGTTTTTTTTCCAAAAAAAAGCATTCGAAAAATTACTGCGCAAATACCGTGCGAGATAAAAAGTTGCAAAGACCACCATTGTATTCTCCAGGGTGTTTGCTAAAAAAACATATATAATGTTTTGGAGTTCTATGTAATTTTCTAGCAAATAAATGATGATTTTTACATGTAGGAGAGAAATGTCAGAATTGTCCTGGGTGCTCCAGAACGCCTGATGGCGCTCCCTGCATGTTGGGCCTCTGTATGTGGCCACGCTGTGTAAAAGTCTCACACATGTGGTATCACCATACTCGGGAGTAATAGCAGAATGTGTTTTGGGGTGTAATTTGTGGTATGCATATGCTGTGTGTGAGAAATAACCTGATAATATGACAATTTTGTGAAAAAAAAAAAAAAAGTAAAAAGAATCTTGATTTTGCAAAGAATTGTGGGAAAAAATGACAACTTCAAAAAACTCATCATGCCTCTTACTAAATACCTTGGAATGTCTTCTTTCCAAAAAGGGGTCATTTGGGGGGTATTTGTACTTTTCTGGCATGTTAGGGTCTCAAGAATTGAAATAGGCCGTCAGTCCTTCAGGTGTGATCAATTTTCAGATATTGGCACCATAGCTTGTGGACTCTATAACTTTCACAAAGACCAAATAATATCCACCAATTTGTACTTATTTTTACCAAAGATATGTAGTAGTATAAATTTTGGCCAAAATTTATGAAGAAAAAATTTCTAATCTGCTAAATTTTCTAACAGAAACAAAGAAAAATTCGTTTTTTTACAGAATTTTCGGTATTTTTTCTTTTATAGCACAAAAAAAAAAAAACCCAGCGGTGATTAAATACCACCAAAAGAAAGCTCTATTTGTGTGAAAAAAAGGACAAAAATTTCATATAGGTCCAGTGTTGCATGACTGAGTAATTGTCATTCAAAATGCGAGAGCACCGAAAGCTGAAAATTGGTCTGGTTATTAAGGGTGTTTAAGTGCCCAGTGGTCAAGTGGTTAAAGTGATCAATGATCCTTCTTTTTAGCAGTGATTCCATTAATTTGACTACAACAGATGTTAAACTCCCTGGCCTGTAGGTGCTAGCTTCTACCTTGCTGCCCTTCTTTTAGATAGGTACAATATTAGCTGTCCGCCAGTCATGGGGAGCTTCTCCTACTTGATTAAGAATGATTAAATAGATCAGTTAATAGTCCAAGTTCTCCTAAAACTCCGGAATAAATATCATCATGGCCCATTACTTTATTAAAGTAGTATTAAACCAAAAAGCAAACATTTATTATATTGCAGCTTACGAATTCTTAGATGTGATGGCTGCATTAGTATTCTTTCTTACACTTTCTTTCTCCTATTTTTATCTGGTGATCCAACTAGCAAGTCTGTTGTTTTTCAAAAGAACAAGCTTTCCAGTACAATGCATCAGTTACAGCATCAGTTACAAGCCTCTCACATACGCAGCGGCCGCGCATATAGATGCGGATTTTTAGGGAAATTAATAGTTAAGCAGATGCAGATTTCCAGGACTGGAAATGTTTATAGTGAAAGGCAACTGGTGTTTTCTATTAAACAATGTCTAAATGGGCCATTGACATGCATCACAGTTGAACTTATGAATGTGTCTTTGCAAAGTTAAACTAAATGAAATCCTTTCTTATTTTTGCCCACCCCCCGCCAGTACATACAAACTCATTTGGGTCTGTTAAAGCTTAAAATGAGAACCTCCACGTGAAAAATCCCACCCCAAACATAAAAAATATTGTGCCCTTCCCAAACACTAACAAACCCCTAGCCAAACACACAGCAAGCCAGCCCATGAAAGGCTGCTGGATGCTTGGGGGCAGGAGGGGTTTGGGCACCCCAAACATCAACCACCTTGTTCCCATGTTCAGGGGGACAAGGGCCTCTTCCACACAACCCTAGGCTGGGGTTGTGGGGGGCTACAGACAGGGGGCTTTATGGAATGTAGAAAGCCCCTTTAAACCAGTGGTTACAAGGTGCTTTTTGGTTGGTATTGGGCTGAGCCCAACATGCCCCAAAGACAGCCACCTATGTTGAGTGCATGTATGTGGCCTTGAATGGTTCAGGAAGAGGTTGGGAGATCGCTCTTCTCGCCTCTTTCCTAGCTGGCCCTGTTGTATGCTCTGAAAAATGATGTGGTTTGGATTGGTGAAGGCAGCTCACAGCCTTTGGAGAATGGAGTGGATTGTGGCTAGTGATGGACGAACTTCCGATGGGACATTTCGCAAACGCGAACCGCAAACGTGGCCAAAAGTTTGTGAACCGCAAAGTTCGCAGCGGACCCCATTGACTTTAATGGCAGGCGAACCTGAAAAACCTACAGGTCATATTTTCAGCCACAAAATACTTACTAGCTGTGCACACATAGTCCCACAACATGGACACTGACATAACAAAAGTATTAAGTGAATCTGGGATCGACAATCTGTGAAATTTTGACAATTCAGGAGCGCATGAAGGCCATGGAGGAGAGGCAAGGTCAGGACAAGCTATGATGGGGGAGCAGGAGATGATCAGTGCCACAGTCAGGGCAGCGCAGTCCTGTGCCAGTGTCCCAGTGTGTCAACCTGTGCTTGAGCCCCTCCCTCTGCCCGGCCCTTACCCCCACCTATGCAGGGCTCCACTGCAGTGGTCTGGAGGTGCCAGTCCAGTGCTGATCCTCAGCCATGGTACTGGCACTGCCTGCTGATTAGCTTCTCCGCTGCTATCTCCCTAACTGTCTGAAACCAGCACAGCGATATAGACTGAGCACTGACACCAGCACCGTGATAGAAAGCACTGACACCAGCACTGAGGTAGAGAGCACTGACACCAGCATTGTGATAGAGAGCACTGACACCAGCACTGAGATAGAGAGCACTGACACCAGCACCAAGATAGAGAGCACTGACACCAGCACAGAGATAGAGAGCACTGACACCAGCACCGAGATAGAGAGCACTGACACCAGCACCGAGATAGAGAGCACTGACACCAGCACTGAGGTAGAGAGCACTGACACCAGCACTGTGATAGAGAGCACTGACACCAGCACTGAGATAGAGAGCACTGACACCAGCACCAAGATAGAGAGCACTGACACCAGCACAGAGATAGAGAGCACTGACACCAGCACCGAGATAGAGAGCACTGACACCAGCACCGAGATAGAGAGCACTGACACCAGCACCGTGATAGAGAGCACTGACACCAGCACCAAGATAGCGAGCACTGACACCAGCACCGAGATAGAGAGAACTGACACCAGCACCGAGATAGAGAGCACTGACACCAGCACCGAGATAGAGAGCACTGACACCAGCGCCGTGATAGAGAGCACTGACGCCAGCACCGAGATAGAGAGCACTGACACCAGCACTGTGATAGAGAGCACTGACACCAGCACCGAGATAGAGAGCACTGACACCAGCACCATGATAGAGAGCACTGACACCAGCACCGAGATAGAGAGCACTGACACCAGCACCGAGATAGAGAGCACTGACACCAGCACCGTGATAGAGAGCACTGACACCAGCCCCGAGATAGAGATCACTGACACCACATCAGCACCATGATAGAGAGCACTGAGACCACACCAGCACTGAGATAGAGAGCACTGACACCACACCAGCACCGTGGTAGAGAGCACTGACACCAGCACCATGATAGAGAGCACTGACACCAGCACCGTGATAGAGAGCACTGAGACCACACCAGCAACAAGATAGAGAGCACTGACACCACACCAGTACCGAGATAGAGAGAGCACTGACACCAGCACCAAGATAGAGAGAGAGCACTGACACCAGCAGCGAGATAGAGAGCATTGACACCACACCAGCACCGTGATAGAGAGCACTAACACCAGCACCATGATAGAGAGCACTGAGACCACACCAGCACCGAGATAGAGAGCACTGAGACCACACCAGCACCGAGATAGAGAGCACTGACACCACACCAGCACCGAGATAGAGAGAGAGCACTGACACCAGCACCGAGATAGAGAGCACTGCCACCAGAATTGATACCAGCAACTTGCTGCGGGACCCAAATATATGACACCGCTCAACCTCTTCAAACAGGAGGGTACAGGCATATAGTACGGTGTGCTTTTTTTGTACAAGTGAGCCAAAGGTAGAAAAAAGGTCCGTGACCTAGATTATATAAATCATTTATAGAGTTATGCATATACAAGGTCTACTGGTCACATGTGTTGAATTCCTCCAAGATCCATGCCTCATTCATTTTTATAAATGTGAGGTAGTCAACACTGTCGTGAGCTAGGCGAGTGCGCTTATCGGTCACGATCCCCCCTGCTGCGATGAACGTCCTTTCGGACAGGACACTGGACGAGGGGCAAGCCAACAGTTCCATTGCAAATTGGGCAAGCTCTGGCCAGAGGTCAAGCCTGCCCACCCAGTAGTCCAGGGGTTCATCACTCCTCAGAGCGTCTACATCGGCCGTTAACCCAATGTAGTCGGACACCTGTCAGTCTAGGTGTTCCCTGATGCTGGATCCGGATGAGACTTGTCGATGGGTCGGCTGAAAGAATGACCTCATATCAGAAGTCACCAACACATCTTCAAACCGCCCTCTTCTTGCAGGCGCTGTTGGATTGGTACCCGCAACTCCTTCTCTGGGAGTGGGAATTCCTCCTCTGCCAGCGCACGCAAAAGCAGAATGCAGCATTTCTCGAAGCAAGGCCTGGAAGTGCTCCATTCTGACAGCCCTCTGTGATGGTGGTAACATTTCTGCCATTTTGTGTTTGTACCAGGGGTCGAAGTACGTTGCCACCCAGTACTGGTCCTTGACTTATATGCTTTTTATACAGGGGTCCCTGTTAAAACACTGGAGCATGAAGGCCTCCATTTGCACTAAACTGGAAGCGGTGTGGTGGCCTGGCTCCTGCTCATCATCCAGGATAATGTTGTCCTCCCCGTTCTCCTCTCCCCATCCATACACAACAGGGATCCCAGAAAGGTTTAAAGCATGCTCTTCTTGCTCCTCCTCATCCGCCCCGGCACCATCCTCCTCTGACTCCTCTGCAGACTCCTGTTGTTGACTTGTCTCAGATAGAGTAGCCCCCCCTGGGAATTCATCCAGCATTGCGACTTCCTCATCTCCCTGCTCCTGCACGGCTTGATCAATGACACGACGCAATGCATGCTCCATAAAGAAGGCATAAGGTACCATGTCACTGATGGCGCCATGGCTGCGACTGACCAGTTTGGTGATCTCATTAAATGGCCGTAGAAGTCTGCATGCGTCGCGCATGAGCAGCCACTGGCGCGGTGAAAAAAAACCAAGCTCCCCAGAACCTGTTCTGCCGCAGAGTTAGTACAGGTAGTTGTTAACTGTACGTTTCTGCTGGAGCAGCCTATCAAGCATATAGAAGGTTGAGTTCCATCGCGTCGGGCAATCGCAAATAAGACGTCTGACCGGCAGATTGTGTTGCCGCTGAATGTCAGCAAGGCGAGCCATGGACATGTAAGATCTTCTGAAATTGGCAGAGATTTTCCTTGCCTGCCGCAAGATGTTCTGGACCCCAGGGTATTTGACAACGAATCGCTGTACGACCAAGTTTAAGACATGTGCCATGCATGGCACGTGTGTAATTTTGCCCTGTTTCAATGCGCTAAGCAGATTGGCACCGTTGTCACACACCACTTTTCCAACTGTCAAATTGAGCGGTGTTAGCCACTGATCTGCCTGTGAATGCAAAGCTGAAAGGAGTGCAGGGCCAGTGTGTGGCTCTTGGCTTCCAGGCACAACAGACGCCGCACAGCATGGCAACGTCTCACCTGGCATGTCGAATAGGTTCTGGGGATCTTGGGCGGCGCAGCGGAAGAGGCGCTAGCAGCGGAAAAGGAGGAGTCAGCCGAGGAGGAGAGGGAGGAGGATGGAGTAGGAGGAGGAGAAGAAGAGGCAGGGCTGCATGCAATCCATGGCAGTAAAACCAAATCTACATGGGTGCCACGGGTTACATGCTTGACGGTCGTCAGAAGGTTCACCCAGTGGGCAGTAAAAGTGATATACCTTCCCTGCCCGTGTTTGCTAGACCACGTGTCTGTGGTCAGATGTATCTTGGCACCGACACTGTGAGCCAGAGATACTGAACATGGCCATATAGCTCTGGGGTGCCCTTCTGTGAGAAATACTTCCTTCCTGGGACCTTCCATTGTGGTGTTCCAATGGGCACAAATCTTCGAAAGGCCTCTGAGTCCACCAGTTTATATGTCAGTAGTTGGAGGGCTATCAGTTCTGACAAGCCAGCCGTCAACCATTGGGCAAGAGGGTTATCCGGCGTCATCATTTTTTTACACTCAAACATTTGGCCCACGGAAGCCTGCCTTTTTGCAGAAAACCGTGAGGACGGCATGATGGAGGGTGGAGTGGAGGACAATTGTGAGGAGAGAGGAGAAGGAGAAGTAGAAGACGAGGCTGGACGGTGAAAGCCTGGAGTGTAGCTTTGTGGGTTCCGTTGCTCCCACTGGGCTCAATGATGGCAGCTCATGTGCCTTCTTAAGGTGGTCGTCCCTAGGCGAGTGTTGGGCTTACCGCGACTTATGCGTTGACTGCAAAGATTGCAGATGGCAACACTATTGTGAGCAGCGAACACGTTAAAAAAAGCCCACACTGCGGAGCCATGTGCCGGCGTCCTGGGAGCACCAGATGTGACCGTACATGGTTGATGCCTCGCTCCTGATACATTAGCAGTCTGCTTTGTCCCTCCTGTGCCGCCCGCTTCTCCTCCCTATCTGCTGGTCCATATTTCCCTCTGAACTCCCCTCCTCTTCCTCTCTTGTGGGCACCCACGTTACATCACTAGACATGTCATCATCGACGTCACCTTCCCCACCGCTATAATTAGAGATCTCGGAGTAGGCAGCAACAGCGGGGACCAACCTCCTTGGGCTGATCTGGGTACTGTCATCAGACTGCTGAGTGGCGGTTGTTGCTACCTCCTCTTCCTGATCCAATGCCAAGAATGGCTGCGCATCGGAAATGTCTTGTGATGGATCGGAAAATAATTCCTGTGACTCAAGCGGAAGGTATGTGGTGGTGGTGGTGTTGGTGATAGTGTCTTTGGGGTTGCACACAGCAGAGAGTGAAGAGGGTGCAGATAAAGAGGATGAGGAGGGTGCAGAAGAGTAAGGTTGAGTGAGCTACTCAACCAAGTCTGGTGTGTCCTTTGATGTAATCGCACGCACCTTCTGCAATTTGCCCCTTTACTCAAGTCTATTGCTCCTGCCCTACCCCTACCACCCCTGTGGAAGGGCCTGCCTCTTCCTCTGCCTGTAATTTTTTAAATGACCCTGTGACAAAAGTCTCTAGAGAAGTGCAGTATGTATGTGGAAGAAGGTATATAACACCCCGCTTCAATCTGTCGTTTTTGGGGGCCACTGGTATATCACACCAGTTATAATACTTTTTTTTTAATTGCATTTGTCACTCTTTGTAGTATCGCAGCAGAACCACTCAGCAGTCACAATGCTGGACAGTGGAAACGCACTATACTATGCTTTCTATATGTGCAAGTATTTTATACGTGTATTACACCCCTATATACTGCACACCAAATAGTACACCTATACCAGTCCTTAAAAGGACCTTTGTGGACCTAGTAGCTAGTGATTTGCAGACTGTCCCTCAGTCCCTACACTGATAAAAGACAGCTGCAGAATCGGTCAGCACTCAGCTCAGCAGTCAAGTATAATAGACTTTCTATATTTGAAAGAAAGTATATTATACGTGTACAACCCTATATACTGTACACCTATACCAGTCCTTAAAAGGACCTTTGTGGACCTAATAGTAATAGCTAGTGATTAAACTGACTGTCCCTGCTAGACACAGCGTCCTGTGCCTACACTGACAAAAGACAGCTGCAGAATTGGTCAGCAGTGCACTCAGCAATCAGCAGCACAGCAGTCAGCAGCAGTGCACCAGAACCCTATATACTGTACACCTATACCAGTCCTTAAAAGGACTTTTGTGGACCTAATAGTGATTTGTGTCACTACAGTCTGCCCCTGCTCCACACAGCAACCTCTCTCTACACTGACAAAAGACAGAATGTAAAATGGCCGCCAGATCAGGTCTATTTATAAGGTAGGGGGAATGTCCAATTGTCCATGTGCTGAAATGTCTCAATTGGCTGTCCTGTACCCCATGATGGATGTGTCATCATGGGTCAAAGTTCTTTCACAATGTAAATGTATATGTCCGCCGCACGAACAGCGCCAGAAGTCCGCCGGTTTGGTGAATCGCAAACACGCAAAATTCACTGCGAACCGACCGCCGGGCGAACCGCAAGGCCATCCCCAATTGTGGCGTTCCCCTTTAACCACTTCCAGCCCGGCCTATAACAGAATGACGGCCGGGAAGTGATTCTGTTTTCCTGACTGGGCGTCATATGATGTCCAGCAGGATAACATGCAGCACAGCGAGTGCGGCGTCTCAGCCTGACACGCCGCATCTCCGACCGTGATAAGAAGCCTCTTACAGAGGCTTCTTACCACGTGGTCAGCTGTGACCAATCACAGCTGATCATTGCAAGAACCAGGAAGTGCCGGTAAACAGCATTCCTCGGTTCGCGCTGTCAGGGAGAGCCGATCAGTGGCTTTCCCTGTTAGGGTTTGTTCTGATAATCAGTGTGCTAACCCATGAAATGTACCCATAAGCTGCCAATCGGTGCCCAGACGGTACCCCATCATAACCCCCTGCCAGTACCTAATAAAGTGCCAATCGGTGTCCATCACAGTGCCAATCAGTGCCCAGCATTAACACCTGTCAGTACCTGCCCAATCAGTGCTGCCCATCAGTGCCATCTATTAGTGTCCATCAATGCCACCTGACAGTCCCAATCAGTGGCACCGGTCAGTGCCCATAAATGCCACTTGCCAGTGTCCATCAATGCTGCCTTTCAGTGCTGCATATCAGTGCCACCTATCAGTCCCCATCAAATCTACATATCAGTGCCTCCTCATTAGTACCCATCAGTGCCCCCTTATCAGTGCCAACTCATCAGTGCCCGTCGGTGCCGCCTCAACAGTGCCCATCAGTGCCGACTCATCAGTGCCCATCAGTGAAGGTGAAAACAAAATTTTGTAAAAGAAACAAAGAAAAACTTTTTTTTTTTAAATGTTGGTCTTTTTTAGTTTGTTTAGCAAAAAATTAAAACACAGAGGTGATCAAATACCACCAAAAGAAAGCTCTATTTGCGGGAAGAAAATTATAAAAATTTTGTTTGGGTACAGTGCCATTGTCATTTAAAGTGCGACAGCACTGAAAGCTCAAAATTGTCCTGGGCAGGAAGGGGCAAAAGTGCCTGGTATTGAAGTGGTTAAAAGCAAAAGCTAGCCCGTGGAAATCCAAGGAGTTAGATGGGGAGACAGGAGCATTGGAGAATGACGTGTGCAGTTCCCCTTTAATAGCAAAAGCTAGCTTAAAGAAATATGCATTAGGAGGGGGAGACAGGGTCATTGGAGAATGTAGTGTGGAGTTCCCCTTTAAAAGCAAAAGCTAGCCCAAGGAAATCATATGTATTAGAAGGGGAAGGTTAAATGCCCTTTTAGGAGGAGCTAGAGGAGCGAGAGTCTTTTTACAAAATTTTAACATGGCACATGTCACATGTTGGCAACGTAACATGCTAACATGACCTGTGTGCAAATATTGTTAAAAAAATACATAAAGGTGAACCAGCGTATAAAAAAATGTCAGGTTTAGAGGTGCGCCCATTCAACCCACGCAATTGCATTTACATCGGTTGACATTTACTAAGATTTTGGCTGTGCAGTGAACAAACGCATTTGAATGAGCGCAAGAGCCGCTTGCGCATGCACAGTGCTTACATTGATCTTGCGCAGTTCTAAATGTCCTTGCAGGCACAGCAGGCTTGCTCTGAAAAAGGTACTTTCTTATTCTATTTTAGGCATATTTGTTACCTGGGCAGTTGTTACTAAACTTCCTCATATCACCCCATAATATTAGCACCTCCATCTTCTGTTAATATTGAATTGAAGATGCCGTGCACCATGTTCATAGTGGCGCACAGATTGCATTCTCCCTCACTATAGTAAATGGGTAATTCGCGCTCTGTTCCCGGCGCACCATTTTGTAAATATGAAAATGTGCATTGTGCCTCACCGTACACTTCTACTGATGGTGCATGGCTTTCATAAATCAGCCCCACAGTGTCCTCACCATAAGTAATTTTTTTCAACATGGCTTAAA
Organism: Lithobates pipiens; assembly: GCF_037356315.1. Lineage (NCBI taxonomy): Eukaryota > Metazoa > Chordata > Amphibia > Anura > Ranidae > Lithobates > Lithobates pipiens. The sequence goes on from NW_027507685.1 coordinate 150,307,158, forward strand.
TATCTGTTTGCTTCTATTTTCTAATGTCAGTATTGGTTTACAAATTAGTTATAGCCTAGCTCCATATAATATCAGCAGGACCTTCAATGCAAACAGAGACATTCTTCTTTAGTAGACATCTCAAGGTTTGCTCTTCATCTGACAACGCTTACATCTCCCTTAATGACAAAGCTACACTTATATATTAATGTGGTCAGGAGTTGAAGCCTCTTAAAGCAACCTTGAGTCCAATGACACTTTGTATATGGTTACCGTTAGGAAAAATGAATCCATCCACTTTTATTTTTTTTTTCCCAATAAATACAATATATCCAGACATACTGTTCACACAAAGGGCACAGTGATACACCATAATGTTTATGTCCAATTAGATGGACGGAGAATTGTTTGTTATGCACTAACATTGTTGAGAGTCCACTTGCCTTCACTGCTGAAATCAAAATGTCCCACTGACTGCTGGTTTTTAACTAAAGCAACAAGTTAAACCAATCAATGAATTGCTAATGTTTTCTTGGAAACTGTGTGTTAAACAATTGTGTTAATTTGGACATTCATTCAATTTAATTTTAATGTCTCTGTTTTGTATAATCCTTTGCAGCTACTTAGATTGAGCAGGCTTTTCTCAGTGATTCTGTGTTGGCCCGTAGCCTCTTGTCATATGACTCTTTGCAATTCCCTTATTTAAAAACTACAGTGGGTGTCATGCTTGGAACCAGGGAACACATTTTCCTTCATTTTTACAATCTTAAGCCGCGTACACACGGGCGGACTGTTTGGCCTACTTAGTCCGTCGAAACACATTTCAGCGGACAGTCCGCTCGTGTGTGGGCTTCAGCGGACTTTTTCAGCGTGCAGTCTGGCGTACTAAGTATTTCGGAATTTTCGAAATTCTGTCCGTCATACTTTGGTTTCAGCGGACAATCCGCTCGTCAGTAGGCTAGTTCGACGGACTAAGAATGGCGCATGCTCAGAAAGGATTTACACGGCGAAAGGTTGCATTGCTGTGTATTGGACTTCCTATTTCTAGTCCCGTCATACGTGCTGTACACGTCATCGCGCAAGCTTTCGACGGACTGTTTGTGCATCCGTGTGTGGTCAAGTCCGTTCATTCGAAAGTATGACGGACTGTCCGTCGGATTGTATGACGGACTAAGTAGGCCATACAGTCCGCCCGTGTGTACGCGGCTTTAGATTCAGTGAGCATAGCAGCAACCAAAAGAATATAATGAGCAACTAGCTGTATAAGAGAAAAGCCAAGTTGAAAATTACATCCACTAAACTTTGAAGGTAAATACAAAGCATTTGACTAGTCTGAACCTCTTTTTTTGTAAGGGCCGGTTCACACTACAGAAATGCAGTCCGGATGCATTCCTGCATGCACGTTTATGACACGTTTTTGATGTTCATTTTTTCCCTCTTTTCTTTTTCTTTACCTTAGAGACATGAGCTTTCCTGTGCATTTTTGGTGCGCTTAGGTGCGTTCCAGCACATTTTTGATGCTTTCTCAATACAGTTCAGTGCAAAAGAAATATGTATATAAAAAACAATATAACCAATGTGAATGAACACAAAATTATATATTATAAAACTCTGAATGAGTTCATATAGTCCTATGAAATTTGATAATTCCGTAGAAATCACATAATATAAAAATATATTTGAAATACAGATAATAAAATACAATACATAATTGAATGACATACCCAAAGTTATACAATGCATTTTGCGCCTTATTAATAACAGCATTAATGTAATCTAGGGACATTATGTTTGGTATCTCCTTTTTTAATAAGGGTGCACACTATGTGGAGTATTTGTTTCTTTTTTGGACACACTGCCTGACTACATGAGAAAGACTGCTCATCTTGCTGGTTAGATCTGTGAAATGTCTATCTGAGCCATCCATTGGATGGAGGAATCATCTTCCACATTGGTCAAAAGCACAGGCGCGGATGTTCCATCTATTGATGTTTAAACCAAAAGACTCATGGATCGTATGCCCATTTGAGTCCATTCACTCCAATAATCTTCTTCACAACCGGATGTGGTCATATTGTGCACTCATTCAACACTTTTCTTCTCTTGATCAAGTTTATTTCATCGCTATTCTTCTACGGAGTTATCAACTTTCATAGGGCACTGTATGGACTCATTTAGAGTTTTATAATATATAATTTAGTGTTCATTCACATTGGTTTATATTGTTTTTTATATACACATGATTTTGTAGCTGTACAGAATTTTTAAGCACTGCACATATATTTTATTTCTAGTTTTACTAGCATTTGTTTATTCCTGTGCCAGCTGCTTTTTTAACGTTTTTTGGTGTCAGCATGATATACATAATCTCCAGTGCAGAACAAATGCACTGGAACTGACCGCAGTGGTGTGAACTATGCCATTGGAAGCCATATAACCTACTATTCATGCATATTTTATTCAGAAAAAAAACGCATTAGACTGCATGTGGTGTGTTTACGGCCCTTAAAGAATTAGATTCTGCCCATTTTGCCCCTGTAGGGGTGCAATCTGGTATGCTGCTCCCAATGTCTGAGGCCCCATTCACACCTGAGTGACATGGAGCTGTTTTTGTGCATTTTTTACTGCACAAAACCATATGAAAGACTATTCTTGAATAGTCTTCCCTACATGCGACAAATGGGCCAAAAAAAACACAAGTACCTTTTTTTGGGACTGAGTGCTTTGCTGCATTTGTGTCGTGCAGCAAATACGTGAGAAGCTGCACTGCTATCTGTGTTTGGGGGTGCCAATGGGAAATAATGGCTCTGATTTTAATGCATTTCCATTTCTTTTTGTTAAACTGCGTGCATTTCCTCTTCTGCCTGCATTTTCATGACATCGAGTTTTTGTAGAGTACCAAGGCCTCTGTATATGCTGATTTTTTTAATGTATACAGTATCTCACAAAAGTGAGTACACGCCTCACATTTTTGTAAATATTTTTCATGTGACAACACTGAAGAAGTGGCGCTTTGCTACAATTGAAAGTAGTGAGTATACAGCTTGTATACCTAAGCTCAGTGATGTCCTCATGGAGGAGTGGTAGAGGACTCCAGTGGCAACCTGTGAAGCTCTGGTGGACTCCATGCCCAAGAGAGTTAAGGCAGTGCTTGAAAATAATGGTGGCCACAAAAAATACTGAGACTTTGGGCCCAATTTGTACATTTTCACTTAGGGGTGTACTCACTTTTGTAGCTAGCTGTTTAGACATTAATGGCTGTGTGTTGAGTTATTTTGAGGGGACAGCAAATTGACACTGTTTTACAAGCTGTACACTCACTACTTTACATTGTAGCAAAGTGTCTTTCTTCATTTCTTCTTGTCACATGAAAAAAAATATTTACAAAAATATGAGGGGTGTGAGGGGTTAGCTCGGCAGCGGGTGTGTGTGACCCCCTGGATGGGTTCACAACACAAAGTCAGGCTAAGCAGACAGCGGTGTAGGTTCAAAAAAACAAAAGATCCGGTTTATTTATGCTCCATGCAGTGATACATATAACAGCCAAACAAAATAAAACAAGAAAATAAATCCTGGTCAGCTTGACCTCTAACTACACACGTAGACTCCCTGTCTAACAACTGGGTACAGCCTTGTGCTGTACCAGTCCCTGCCTTTGTTGTAAAGGTTTTGCCACACAGGCGTTAACTCACCGCACAGTACAGGTGACACACTCCCCAGTCTATACAACACAAAACTGGTTCCAGGATGGAGCATCTCCCTATGCATGCTGGGGTTTTTTGTAGAGGCCTTAATGAGCCCACTTGCTTCAGCTGGGCTCATTAACTCTTCCCCTCTAATTGTAAAAGTCTGCATAAAGCCTGAATCTAGGACACACATATTTACCATCCTGGATACAACCAGGTGACTTCACCTGCCTGCTGCCACATACCCCCCCTCTTGTTTCAACCTTGGGGTTGTAACACCAGCAGTCAGACACGCATGTATCCGAGACAAAGCATCCACATTCCCCATTTTAACACCAGGGCGATGCTTAACTGTAAAGTTAAATTCCTGTAGGGCTAGGAACCACCTATTTACTCTTCTATTGGTCTCCTTGTTCTGAGCCATCCACTTTAAAGGAGCGTGATCAGTCACCAGGTCAAAGTGCCTACCTAGCAGATAGTACCGAAGGGAATCTAGAGCCCACTTCACTGCTAAACATTCCTTCTCAATCGTGGAGTAATTTACCTCATGGGACTTTAACTTCCTGCTGAGGTAAATGACTGGGTGCTCTTCCCCGTTCCAGACCTGGGATAACACTGCTCCTAACCCAACGTCTGATGCATCAGTTTGTACCACGAAGTCCTTAGAGAAGTCTGGTGAGTACAACAATGGCTGGCTACATAAGGCTGTTTTTAAGGACTGAAATGCTTCCTCAGCCTCTGGGGACCATTTAACCATAACCGACTCTTTCCCTTTTGTCAGGTTGGTGAGGGGCACAGCCTGAGAAGCAAAATGGGGAATGAATCGTCGATAATAGCCAGCGATTCCCAGAAAGGCTCGTACCTGTTTCTTGCTGTTGGGACGTGGCCAACTCTGTATGGCCTCGACTTTATTGACTTGGGGTTTTATCAACCCCCTCCCAATAGTGTACCCAAGATATTTGGCCTCCTCCTGTCCAATGGTACACTTCTTTGGATTGGCCGTAAACCCAGCTTCCCGGATAGAGTCTAGGACTGCTTGTACTTTTGGCAAATGTGAGACCCAGTCTGTGCTATGGATAATCACATCATCCAGGTAAGCTGCAGCATATTTCTGATGGGGCCTCAGAATCTTATCCATTTTCCGCTGGAATGTTGCCGGTGCATTCTGTAACCCAAACGGCATTCTCTTATATTGGAATGCCCCATCTGGGGTTACAAACGCAGTTTTCTCCTTGGCCGACTCGGCCAGGGGAATTTGCCAATACCCTTTGGTGAGATCAAGAGTTGTCATATATCGGGCTGTTCCCAGCCGGTCAATCAACTCATCTATACGTGGCATGGGGTAGGTGTCAAATTTTGTAACTTTATTTAATTGTCTAAAGTCGTTACAAAACCGCCAGCTCCCATCAGGTTTGGGCACTAGTACGATAGGACTGGACCAGTCACTCTGGGACTCCTCTATCACACCCAATTCCAGCATCCTTTGAACCTCCCCACGTATTGCCTCCCGTCGGGCCTCTGGTATTCTATAAGGTTTTAGTTTTACCCTTTCTCCTGGCGGGGTGATAATGTCATGCTCTACGCCAGATGTTTGTCCCGGAAGCTCAGAGAAAATCACTTTGTTACGAAGTACAAACTCTTTAACCTCCTGTTGTTGGGGTTTCGATAAGGTGTCTGCTATTCCAACCTCAGGAACTAAGCAATCAGGCTGTACTTGTGACAAAGTCTCTGCGACTAGGGATTCCCTATCCCTCCAGGCTTTTAGCAGATTGACGTGATAGATCTGCTCCGGCTTTCGCCTTCCTGGCTGTCTAACCCTGTAGTTCACCTCACTCATTTTTTCAATTACTTCATATGGACCTTGCCATTTGGCCAGAAATTTGCTTTCAACCGTAGGGACTAGCACCAAGACCCTATCCCCCGGGGAAAAAGTACGGGTCTTGGCCCCACGGTTGTACACTCTCTGCTGTGCTAACTGCGCTTGGGTTAAATGTTCCTTTACAATTGGCATTACCTGTGCAATTCTATCTTGCATCAGGGCGACATGCTCAATCACACTCCTGTGAGGAGAACTCTCATTTTCCCAAGTTTCCTTGGCGATATCCAGCAGCCCTCTTGGGTGTCTCCCATAGAGCAACTCGAAGGGTGAGAAACCCGTAGAGGATTGGGGTACCTCCCTAATGGCAAACATCAGATAGGGTATTAGACAATCCCAATTCTTTCCATCTCTATCCACCACCTTCTTTAACATTTGTTTTAGGGTTTTGTTGAATCTTTCAACCAACCCATCTGTTTGGGGGTGATACACAGATGTACGCAATTGCTTCACTTTGTACAACTTGCATAATTCTTTCATAACCCGGGACATAAAGGGTGTACCTTGGTCCGTAAGCAGTTCCTTACAAATACCCACGCGGCTAAAAACAAGAGATAGCTCTTTGGCTATGGTTTTGGCCGAGGTATTTCGGAGAGGAATTGCTTCCGGATAACGGGTGGCATAGTCCAAAATAACCAAAATGTACTGATGCCCCCTAGCAGACTTCATTATCGGACCTACCAAATCCATTGCGATCCTCTCAAAGGGGACCTCAATGATAGGAAGAGGTACCAGTGGGTTACGGAAATGTGGCATAGGTGCCGACTTCTGACACACAGGGCAGGAGGAACAATACTTTTCTATTTCCTTCATGACCCCAGGCCAATAGAATCTCTGCAGTACCCTCTCTCTGGTTTTCTCTGTCCCCAGATGACCTCCCAGAATGTGTCCATGAGCCAATTCTAACACCAACTTCCTGTAAGGTTTGGGCACTACAAGTTGCTCAATGGTTTCTTCTGCCCTTTGAGCCACTCGATTTAGCAGGTCCCTTTCCATAGTGAAGTAAGGATAAGGGCAAGTCTTATCTGGGTTCACTAACTCGCCATCTATTTTCACCACATTTTCCCGTGCCTTTATTAGGGTGGGGTCTTTTAACTGTTCTGTGGCAAAATTTTCCCTGTGAACCTCAAGATCCGAAAACTCCACAGACGGCATGTTTTCATCTGAGGATGTTGGCTCCTCCCCAGTTTCTCGAGTTTCCCCCGCCAATACCGACAAGGGAAATTCAGGAGAGTCCTCACCACTCCCAGAGGAATTCTGGTCATCTTCCTGGTTTATAGGGGCACCAATGGGGGCCTCAGGACAATCCCAGAGTTCCCAGAATTTTGGAAAATCCCTTCCCACAATAGCATCATGTGGTAAGTGAGCCACTAACCCCACCTGATGAGAGAGGTTACCTTTGGGGGTCTCAAAAAACACTGAAGTTACAGGATACTCTCGGGTGTCCCCATGCACACAAATAACAGCCACCCTGTTCTTCCCAGAGACCTCTGTAGTAACTAATTCAGCTTTTATCAATGTTACCAGGCTACCTGAATCTAGCAACACATCAACATGTCTACCATTAATACACATTTTACATAAATGTTTCTCAGGTCCCCGAATGGCAGTGCATGCAACTGTCGCAAACAGCGACTGACGTCTCTCCCTTATAAAGTCACATTGCATAGGCTCATCCACAACTGGGCAATTGGCTGCAATATGTCCCTCTTGCCGGCAGCGGTAGCAAATAATCTTTTTCGCTGCCTCTTGCAGCATGGGCTTCCTGGGCTGCTCCCGCCAGACCTTAGGTAGAACTCCCACCCTCTCACTCTCTCCACCCTCACCCCTTGGAGTCATCTTACCGGCCACTGGGGATGATCTGGTCTTAGGGGGGAAAGTCCGTGAGTCCCTGGAAGAGGTGGTCAGGTTCTCTGTAGCCAAGTACCTCTCAACCAGATCCACAAGTTTATCTGCATTTTCTGGGTCTCCATGGCTTACCCATTTTTGAAAGGCAGTAGGAAGAGCTCTCAGGAAACGATCCATAACCACACGTTCCACAATGTTTGGTGCAGTCAAAGTCTCTGGCTGCAGCCACTTCCTGCTCAGGTGAATGAGATCATACATTTGAGACCTGGGAGGTTTTCCAACCTGAAAAGTCCAGTTATGCACACGCTGAGCCCGGACGGCCAGGGTGACACCCAGCCGTGCCAATATTTCTGCTTTTAGCAACACATAGTCTTTTGCTTGGTCAGGCTCGAGGTCATAATAAGCTTTCTGCGATTCCCCAGTTAACAGAGGGGCCACCAGTCCAGCCCATTGCTCCTTAGGCCACTTTTCCCTTTCAGCAGTCCTTTCAAATGTGGTCAAAAACACCTCCGGATCATCCTCTCCAGTCATTTTTGTCAGTAAACGGCTCACACCAAAGGATGCGGTATTATTGTAACCACTTGCTTCATTGGTCTGCGGACGTTGCTGTATTAATGTCTCTATTTTCTGTTGAAAATTCTGCTCTTGCTTCTGCAACAGGTCTATGAAGCGGGCTTCAGATCGCTGCTGGGCTTGTTGCTGAGCTTCCAAACTCTGCTGGTGAGCCTTCTGCTGATTTTCCAAACTCTGCTGCAAAGTTGCATTTGTCTGCTGCTGGGCTGCAAGGCTCTGTTGTTGAGCTGCAAGGCTCTTTTGTAAACCTGCATTTGTTTGCTGCTGATTTGCATTTGCTTGTTGCTGGTTTGCATTTGCTAGAGCCAGCTGTCTCAGTATCTCCTCCATGCTGGCCTTAACAAAAAAAAAAAAAAGTGCCAAAATTCTCCACCAACTGTGAGGGGTTAGCTCGGCAGCGGGTGTGTGTGACCCCCTGGATGGGTTCACAACACAAAGTCAGGCACAGCAGACAGCGGTGTAGGTTCAAAAAAACAAAAGATCCGGTTTATTTATGCTCCATGCAGTGATACATATAACAGCCAAACAAAATAAAACAAGAAAATGAATCCTGGTCAGCTTGACCTCTAACTACACACGTAGACTCCCTGTCTAACAACTGGGTACAGCCTTGTGCTGTACCAGTCCCTGCCTTTGTTGTAAAGGTTTTGCCACACAGGCGTTAACTCACCGCACAGTACAGGTGACACACTCCCCAGTCTATACAACACAAAACTGGTTCCAGGATGGAGCATCTCCCTATGCATGCTGGGGTTTTTTGTAGAGGCCTTAATGAGCCCACTTGCTTCAGCTGGGCTCATTAACTCTTCCCCTCTAATTGTAAAAGTCTGCATAAAGCCTGAATCTAGGACACACATATTTACCATCCTGGATACAACCAGGTGACTTCACCTGCCTGCTGCCACAGGGGGTATACTCACTTTTGTGAGATACTGTATCTGGCAATCGATCAATCCTGAAAAATTGGAAAGAAAATGGAAAGGCATGCCTATTTTTACAGCATTTTGTTCCTCTAGGCTTCATTCACACCTAGGTGTTCTGAAACATGGGCAGGAAACACGTGTTTCTGGCTTATCGCCTAATGGCACCCTAATCGTGGGAAGAAGTCCAACATTTTGTTGCACGACAAACAGTGCCTTCACTTGGTGATTACTATACCATGTAGGCATGTAGGATTCCTTACCACAACTAGTTATTCAGAATTACATTACATAATGTTTCCACATCTGCCAGCAAAGCCCATCTACTATAGTTATCATAGATTTTAAATAACTTGTATTGTTGACTATGTTAACCCACCATGTGGTTCCCATTGAAAGTTCCAGAGAAATATTAGGAAGTTTTAGTCAAATTACACATTACAATGAGCATACAGCTTTAACTAATATGTAGATGTACCCTCAATCTTTGCTCTTTCATGTATTATAATTTATTTATTTTTGTTTTGTCTTTTTCTTTTAAGAAACTTGTATCAAAAATGGTGATGGAAAAAAAATTATATACACAGAGTTCTGAATGTAAACTAACTGGAAGTCAATTTCCCATTAAAAAATCATAATTTTCCATTGTTTTTGTGCATTAGGTTTTACTTTTATTTACGTTAATTACATAAGTCCTGAGTATAGTACAACTTGGTAAATTTCTTGGTACCCAACCATCCCTATCAATAAAAAAAATAAAAAAGCCCACAGTAATTTTTCTGGTCTCGTATTTTCCTATAAACAGTTTTGCATATATTTAAATTCCACCGCTGATTTTTTTTTTCCTCCTCCTTTTCTACTCTAAACCCAATATCAATCCTTACACCGAATAAATTACACAAATCAGTCTTCTTTTTTTTTTTTACTCCCCGCACCCCCATCTATCAGAGTTTAAAGGCAAGTCAAGTCGAATGTACTTTGGAGCAGAAGACGTGGGGTTTAATGGAAATCTGCTCCTGACTGTGCAGTGCCACATCGAAGCTAGGACAGGAGCTGGCGCATTTGCATACATATTAAACGAAAGCTGTAAAAATGCATACATGCAAACCACTTGGACTAGGCTCGCCTCAGTAACGCGCCTGCCGGGGAATCAATCTTCTTTTCTGTAAAAGGAAGCCCACCATGGAAAGAAGAAAATAAAAACAGCCTCTCTCTGGGGAAGAGATTCAATTGCTGGGAAGCCCCCCACTTTATGAATCCTATTTATATATAATTCCTTGTGATAATCCTATATCAAAATATTATGTTGATGATAAAAAGGAAACATATTTTTTTTCCGTTTTATTAGCTCTAGTAGCCTGAGCCATAACACTCTGTATGTAGAGTGTATTATCGATTCATAGTGCTGCGTGTATATGTGTTTTGCTACTAATTGTCAGCAGTTATTTATGTAAAATTGGGTATCATTGTCACCCATTTTGATGTGCAAATTTTCCTTCTCTCCCAAGTGGATACTGATAATTAGAGTGTTGTTATGGAAAGGATGACTTTTGTAAAGTGGGGTAATATGACACACAATTAAAAAAAAACAAAAAAAAAATGATTCAGTTAATAAATGTTTTTAACAGCTGCGGGGTACATTTATAGGACTCACACAAACTGAAAATTAGCCAATATTTGGGTTTTACCAGCAGAATGTGGAGTGACGTATTGTTTACCTTGCAAAATCTGAAAAAACATGCAATTGTATATCAATAACATACATTAGAAAAATACATGCTGAAGAACTGTACTGAAGTGCTTTATTGTGAGATATTTCTAAAAGCAATGCAGGCGGAGCACTGGGTAGTTGTTGAATTTTCTCTAAAATAGGTCATTTTTATATATATTATACAAATAGTAGTATGCAATTGAGAATAAAAATACACAATTGAGATGAGAAAATAAATCATATAATTCCAGAAACTGACAGATTATGGTTGTTCATCTATTCGTGGAGAATATGTTCATCAGTCCAGGAAATTCTGTGGTATGAGGGTTCCTACCAAATTTTTGATGGTGTGCAGCTTGTATGGGTAGTTGATAAGTTGAGGGGTATTTAAGAAAGTTCTTGCTGCAAGCAGTGATAAGTATAAGGGGGTGGATGTAATCTGCAGTTTCTCATCAGCCTAGGACAGGGCAAAATTGGGATTGCTTGTTATTTCAGGAGGGAAAAGGTAGCAGGTGCTCCTCATGCCGCGTACACACGATTAAACAATCCGGCGGACTCAAGTCCGCCAGACAATCCCCCCCGTGTGTGGGCTCCAGTGGACTTTTTTTTTATCCAAAAATCCGGTGGACTAAGAAAGTAGTTTTGCACCAAAATATGTCCGCCGGACTCGCAGTCCGGCGGACAATACGGTCGTGTGTGTGCTAGTCCGCCATACTTTTGAAATGAACGGACTTTTCCCGCACGGAGAAGTTAGCGAAGGAAGCGTCTCTGGCCCCGTCACCTGGTATGGAGTTAAAGGGGAAGCCCTACGCCGAAAAAACGGCATGGGAGTCCCCCTCCAGGTCCATATCAGACCCTTATCCGAGCACGCAACCCGGCCGGTCAGGAAAGGGGGTGGGGATGAGCGAGCGCCCCCCCCCCTCCTGAGCCATACCAGGCCACGTGCCCTCAACATGGGGGGTGCTTTGGGGAAGGGGGGCCACGCTCCCCCCGACCCCAAAGCACCTTGTCCCCATGTTGATGAGGACAAGGACCTCTTCCCGACAACCCTGGCCGTTGGTTGTCGGGGTCTGCGGGCGGAGGGTTTATCGGAATCCATGAGCCCCCTTTAATAAGGGGGCCCCCGGATCCCGGCCCCCCACCCTATGTGAATGAGCATGGGGTACAATGTACCCCTACCCATTCACCTTTGAAAAAAATGTAAAAAAAAACACAACACACAAGGGTTAAAATAGTTTATTGCACAGCTCCCGGGTCTTCTTCCGTCTTCGGGGGTCTTCTCGTTGGACTCCTCCGCTATCTTCTGCTCTTTTGATAGCTCTTTTACTAGCGGAGGAGCCTGGCTTTCTTCTTCGTCGCCGCCCTCTTCTTCCGACTTCAGGGGTCTGGTTCCCCTCTTCAGGGGTCTTGTCCCCCTCTTCGGTTCTTCTTGCCAGGCCTCCACGCCTTCTTCTAGCTCTTTTACAAGCGGTGGCCCGGTCTTCTGTCGCCTTCTGTTCTTCTGTTCTTCCGGAAAAGTCACGTGTGTGGGCAGGTCCGCTTGTTCGGACAGTCCGGTGGACTTTACGGTGGTTTGTCCGCCAGACTAAGTCCGCCGGATAGTCTGATCGTGTGTACGCGGCATCAGTCCCAAGTCAACAATAGGTAGTAAGTTATCAGGAGGTTTGTAGGTGGTTCAGGAAGAGGTGAGGGTAATTATGATGCTTATTATGAGGGTCTCTCACCATGCCTGTGCTGTGCTGATTTCCTCCTGGGGCTGCTTATTATGAGGGGCATTCACCATCCCTGTGCTGTGCTGACTTCCTCCTGGGGCTGTACCTCTGCTGTGCATATTATGAGGGGCTCCCACCATCCCTGTGCTATGCTCATTATGAGGGGCTCCCACCATACCTGTGCTATGCTGACTTCCTCCTGGGGCTGCTTACGGTGCAGGTGTCAGTGCTGTATATCACGGTGCTGGTGTCAGTGCTGTATATCACGGTGCTGGTGTGAGTGCTTTATGTCACGCTGCTGATGTCAGTGCTCTCTATCACGGTGCTGCTGTCAGTGCTGTATATCACGGTGCTGGTGTCAGTGCTTTATGTCATGCTGCTGATGTCAGTGCTCTCTATCACGGTGCTGGTGTCAGATCACTCTATCACGGTGCAGGTGTCATTGCTGTATGTCATGGTGCTGGTGTCAGTGCTTTATGTCACGCTGCTGATGTCAGTGCTCTCTATCACGGTGCTGGTGTCAGATCACTCTATCACGGTGCAGGTGTCATTGCTTTATGTCACGCTGCTGATGTCAGTGCTCTCTATCACGGTGCTGGTGTCAGTGCTCTCTATCACGGTGCTGGTGTCAGTGCTTTATGTCACGCTGCTTTTGTCAGTGCTTTATGTCACGCTGCTTTTGTCAGTGCTCTCTATCACGGTGCTGGTGTCAGATCACTCTATCACGGTGCAGGTGTCATTGCTGTATGTCACGCTGCTGATGTCAGTGCTGTATATCATGGTGCTGGTGTCAGTGCTTTATGTCACGCTGCTGATGTCAGTGCTCTCTATCACGGTGCTGGTGTCAGATCACTCTATCACGGTGCAGGTGTCATTGCTGTATGTCACGCTGCTGATGTCAGTGCTCTCTATCATGGTGCTGGTGTCAGTGCTGTATATCACGGTGCTGGTGTCAGTGCTTTATGTCACGCTGCTGATGTCAGTGCTCTCTATCACGGTGCTGGTGTCAGTGCTGTATATCATGGTGCTGGTGTCAGTGCTGTATATCACGGTGCTGGTGTCAGTGCTTTATGTCACGCTGCTCATGTCAGTGCTCTCTATCATGGTGCTGGTGTCAGATCACTCTATCATGGTGCAGGTGTCATTGCTGTATGTCACGCTGCTGGTGATCATCTCCTGCACCCTCTTCTTTGCCTACCCTGACCTTCCCTCTCCTCCATTGCCTTCATGCGCTCCACAGTCCTGAATTGTCACAACAATTTCACATATAAAAAAAGAATGCTTGTAGTTGTCGATCCCAGATTCACCTCATACATGTGTTATGTCATTGGCCATGTGGTGGGACTATGGTTGCACAGCTAGTAATTATTTTGTGGCTGCAAATTTGACCTGTAGGTTTGCAAAGTTCGCCTCCCATTGAAGTCAATGGGGCCCGCCGCCAACGTTACGGTTCGCGAAACGTCCCGTCGGAAGTTCGTCTATCACTAATCGTAACCTCCATGTGTTTATCTCTCCTAGATGTGGATGAGTGTCAGATTCATAGGCCATGTTCCCACACCTGTCATAACATCCTGGGCAGTTACTCCTGTTCCTGCCCAGCAGGGTATCCCTTGGAAATGGACAACCGTAACTGCAGAGGTAAGCACTGTGATCAATAGTGATGGATGAACTTCCAACGGGACGTTTCGCGAACGCGGACCGTGAACGCGCCCAATAGTTAGCGAACCGGAACGTTCACGGCAGGCCCCATTGACTTCAATGGGAGGCGAACTTTGCAAACCTACAGGTCAAATTTGCAGCCACAAAATAATTAATAGCTGTGCAAACATAGTCCCACCACATGGCCAATGACATAACACATGTATGAGGTGAATCTGGGATCGACAACTACAGGCATTCTTTTTTTATATGGGAAATTGTTGTGACAATTCAGGACTGTGGAGCGCATGAAGGCAATGGAGGAGAGGGTAGGTCAGGGACCAGGGTAGGCAAAGAAGAGGGTGCAGGAGATGACCACCAGCAGCGTGACATACAGCAATGACACCTGCACCGTAATAGAGTCATCTGACAACAGCACCTTGATAGAGAGCACTGACATCAGCAGCGTCACATAAAGCACTAACACCAGCACCGTGATATACAGCACTGACAGCAGCACCGTGATAGAGAGCACTGACATCAGCAGCGTGACATAAAGCACTAACACCAGCACCGTGATATACAGCACTGACAGCAGCACCATGATAGAGAGCACTGACATCAGCAGCGTGACATAAAGCACTAACACCAGCACCGTGAAATACAGCACTGACAGCAGCACCGTGATAGAGAGCACTGACATCAGCAGCGTGACATACAGCAATGACACCTGCACCGTGATAGAGTCATCTGACAACAGCACCGTGATAGAGAGCACTGACATCAGCAGCGTGACATAAAGCACTAACACCAGCATCGTGATATACAGCACTGACAGCAGCACTGTGATAGAGTACTGACATCAGCACCGTGATATACAGCACTGACACCTGCACCGTAAGCAGCCCCAGGAGGAAGTCAGCATAGCACAGGGATGGTGGGAGCCCCTCATAATGAGCATAGCACAGGGATGGTGGGAGCCCCTCATAATAAGCAGCCCCAGGAGGATGTCAGCATAGCACAGGGATGGTGGGAGCCCCTCATAATAAGCAGCCCCAGGAAGAAGTCAGCACAGCACAGGGATGGTGGGAGCCCCTCATAATGAGCATAGCACAGGGATGGTGGGAGCACCTCAAAATATGCACAGCAGAGGTACAGCCCCAGGAGGAAGTCAGCACAGCACAGGGAAGATGGGAGCCCCTTATAATATGCACAGCAGAGGTACAGCCCCAGGAGGATGTCAGCACAGCACAGGGATGGTGGGAGCCCCTCATAATAAGCAGCCCCAGTAGAAATATGACACCGCTAAACCTCTTCAAAGAGGAGGGTAAGGGCATGTAGTATGGTGTGCTTTTTTTGGACAAGGAAGTGAGCCAAATGAAGAAAGAAGGTCTGTGTGCTCGATTAAAAAAATAGTTTATAGACATATACATGGTCTACTGGTCACATGTGTTGAATTCCTCCGAGATCCATGCCTCATTCATTTTTAGAAATGTGAGGTAGTTAACACTGTCGTGAGCTAGGCGAGTACGCTTATCGGTAACGATCCCCCCTGCTGCGCTGAACGTCCTTTCAGACAGGACACTGGATGAGGGGCAAGCCAACAGTTCGATTGCAAATTGGGCAAGCTCTGGCCAGAGGTCAAGCCTGCCCACCCAGTAGTCCAGGGGTTCATCACTCCTCAGAGTGTCCACATCGGCCATTAACCCAATGTAGTGGGACACCTGACGGTCTAGGCGTTCCCTGATGCTGGATCCGGATGACACCTGTCGATGGGTCGGCTGAAAGAATGACCTCATATCCGAAGTCACCAACACATCTTCAAACCGGCCTCTTCTTGCAGGCGCTGTTGGATTGGTACCCGCAACTCCTTCTCTGGGAGTGGGAACTGCTCCTCTGCCAGCGCACGCAAAGGCAGAATGCAGCATTTCTCGAAGCAAGGCCTGGAAGTGCTCCATTCTGCCAGCCCTCTGTGATGGCGGTAACATTTCCGCCATTTTGTGTTTGTACCGGGGGTCTAAGTACGTTGCCACCCAGTACTGTTCCTTGACCCTTATGCTTTTTATATGGGGATCCCTATTAAAACACTGGATCATGAAGGCCCCCTTTTGCACTAAACTGGAAGCGGTGTGGTGGCCTGGCTCCTGCTCATCATCCAGGATAATGTCGTCCTCTTCATTCTCCTCTCCCCATCCACGCACAACAGGGGTCCCAGAAAGGTTTAAAGCATGCTCTTCTTGCTCCTCCTCATCCGCCCCGACACCATCCTCCTCTGACTCCTCTTCAGACTCCTGTTGTTGACTTGTCTCAGATAGAGTAGCCCCCCCTGGGAATTCATTCCTCATCTTCCCGCTCCTGCTCCTCCACAGTTTGATCAATGACACGACGCAATGCACGCTCCATAAAGAAGGCATAAGGTACCATGTCACTGATGGCGCCATGGCTGCGACTGACCAGTTTGGTGATCTCCTCACATGGGCGCAGAAGTCTGCATGCGTCGCGCATGAGCAGCCACTGGCGCAGTGAAAAAAAACCCAGCTCCCCAGAACCTGTTCTGCCGCAGAGTTCATACAGGTAGACGTTAACTGAACGTTTCTGCTGGAGCAGCCTATCAAGCATATAGAAGGTTGAGTTCCATTGCGTCGGGCAATCGCAAATAAGACGTCTGACCGGCAGATTGTGTCGCCGCTGAATGTCAGCAAGGCGAGCCATGGCCGTGTAAGATCTTCTGAAATGGGCCGAGATTTTCCTTGCCTGCCGCAAGATGTCCTGGACCCCAGGGTATTTGACAACGAATCGCGGCACGACCAAGTTTAAGACGTGTGCCATGCATGGCACGTGCGTCATTTTGCCCTGTTTCAATGCGCTAAGCAGATTGGCACCGTTGTCACACACCACTTTACCAACTGTCAAATTGAGCGGTGTTAGCCACTGATCTGCCTGTGAACGCAAAGCTGAAAGGAGTGCCGGGCCAGTGTGGCTCTTGGCTTCCAGGCACAACAGACGCAGCACGGCATGGCAACGTCTCACCTGGCATGTCGAATAGGTTCTGGGGAGCTTGGGCGGCGCAGTGGAAGAGACGCTAGCAGCGGAAAAGGAGGAGTCAGCCGAGGAGGAGAGGGAGGAGGATAGAGTAGGAGGAGGAGGAGAAGAAGAGTCAGGCCTGCATGCAATCCGTGGCGATAAAACCAAATATACATGGGTGCCACGGGTTACATGCTTGACGGCTGTCAGAAGGTTCACTCAGTGGGCAGTAAAAGTGATATACCTTCCCTGCCCGTGTTTGCTAGACCACGTGTCTGTGGTCAGATGTATCTTGGCACCGACACTGTGTGCCAGAGATACATTCACTTGCCGCTGAACATGGCCATATAGCTCTGGGATGCCCTTCTCTGAGAAATACTTCCTTCCTGGGACCTTCCATTGTGGTGTTCCAATGGCCACAAATTTTCGAAAGGCCTCCGAGTCCACCAGTTTATATGGCAGTAGTTGGCGGGCTATGAGTTCTGACAAGCCAGCCGTCAACCGTTGGGCAAGAGGGTTATCCGGCGTCATCCTTTTTTTACGCTCGAACATTAGGCCCACGGAAGCCTGCCTTTTTGCAGAAAAACGTGAGCTTGGCGTGATGGAAGGTGGAGTGGAGGACAATTGTGAGGAGAGAGGAGAAGGAGAAGTAGAAGACGAGGCTGGACGGTGAGAGCCTGGAGTGTGACTTTGTGTGTTCCGTTGCTCCCACTGGGCTCGGTGATGGCTGCTCATGTGCCTTCTTAAGGCGGTCGTCCCTAGGTGAGTGTTGGGCTTACCGCGACTAATGTGTTGACTGCAAAGATTGCAGATGGCAACGCTATTGTCAGCAGCGGACACGTTAAAAAAAGCCCACACTGCGGAGCCATGTGCCGGTGTCCTGGGAGCGCCAGATGTGACCGTACATGGTCGATGACTCGCTCCTGATACATTTGCAGTCTGCTTTGTCCCTCCTGTGCAATGTAAGTTATTCCTGCTTCTCCTCTCTATCTGCTGGTCCATATCTCCCTCTGGACTCCCCTCCTCTTCCTCTCTTGTGGGCACCCACGTGACATCACTAGACACGTCATCATCGACGTCACCTTCCCCACTGCTATAAGTAGAGATCTCGGAGTAGGCAGCCACACCGGGGACCAACCTCCTCCTTGGGCTGATCTGGGTACTGTCGTCAGACTGCTGAGTGGCGGTTGTTGCTACCTCCTCTTCCTGATCCAATACCAAGAGTGGCTGCGCATCAGAAATGTCTTGATATGGATCAGAAAATAATTCCTGTGACTCAAGCGGAAGGTATGTGGTGGTGGTGGTGGTGTTGTTGGTGGTAGTGTCTTTGAGGGTGCACATAGCAGAGAGCGAAGAAGAGGGTGCAGATCGAG
The DNA here is from genome assembly GCF_037356315.1 of Lithobates pipiens. Taxonomy (NCBI): domain Eukaryota; kingdom Metazoa; phylum Chordata; class Amphibia; order Anura; family Ranidae; genus Lithobates; species Lithobates pipiens. Next base: position 150,325,498 of record NW_027507685.1, read on the forward strand.
AGGATGAGGAGGGTGCAGAAGAGTAAGGCTGAGTGAGCCACTCAACCAAGTCTGGTGCGTCCTTTAAAGTAATTGAACGCACCTTCTGCAACTTCCCACTTTGGCTCAAGCCTGTTGCTCCTGCCCTACCCCTACCACCCCTGCGGAAGGGCCTGCCTCTTCCTCTGCCTGTCATTTTTTAAATGACCCTGTGACAAAACTCTCAGTCCCTATACCGATGAAGGACTGCTGCAGTATAGGGCAGCGGTCAGCAGTAGTGCACCTCAACCCTATGTATTGTGGACCTATACCAGTCTTATAGAATGGCAGACTGTACCTCACTCAACCCTATGTACTGTAGCACCCTAGACAGACCAAGCTACCAGTCCTTATAAGGACCTTTGTGGAACAAGTAGGTTGTGTGTGACTGATTAGCAGACTGTACGTCAGTCCCTATACCGATGAAGGACTGCTGCAGTATAGGGCAGCGGTCAGCAGTAGTGCACCTCAACCCTATGTATTGTGGACCTATACCAGTCCTTATAGAATAGCAGACTGTACCTCACTCAACCCTATGTACTGTAGTGCCCTATACCTTACCAGTCCTTATAAGGACCTTTGTGGAACAAGTAGGTTGTGTGTGACTGATTAGCAGACTGTACGTCAGTCCCTATACCGATGAAGGACTGCTGCAGTATAGGGCAGCGGTCAGCAGTAGTGCACCTCAACTCTATGTATTGTGGACCTATACCAGTCCTTGTAGAATAGCAGACTGTACCTCACTCAACCCTATGTACTGTAGTACCCTATACCTTACCAGTCCTTATAAGGACCTTTGTGGAACAAGTAGGTTGTGTGTGACTGATTAGCAGACTGTACGTCAGTCCCTATACCGATGAAGGACTGCTGCAGTATAGGGCAGCGGTCAGCAGTAGTGCACCTCAACCATATGTATTGTGGACCTACACCAGTCCTTATAGAATAGCAGACTGTACCTCACTCAACCCTATGTACTGTAGTACCCTACACCAGGTTATTACCAGTCCTTATAAGGACCTTTGTGGAACAAGTAGGTTGTGAATGATTAGCAGACTGCAGCAGAAGGGCAGCAGTCAAGTATAATATTCTTTCTATATTTGGAAGAAAGAATATTATACGTGTACAAGCCTATTACCATACCACTGATACCAGTCCTGAAAAGAACCTTTGTGGACCTAATATAGTAACAGCTAGTGATGGACGAACTTCCGACGGGACGTTTCGCGAACGCGAAACGCGAACGGACACAAACGTTCGCGAAAACGACCGTTCGCCGCGGGCTCCATTGACTTCAATGGGAGGCGAATTTCGCAAACCTTTAGGTCGAATTTGCGGCCACGGGGTAATTATTAGGGGGTAGCACGTAGTCCCACCACCTGGACAATAGCATAATACATGTATGAGGTGAATTTGGGATCGATAACTACAAGCATTTTTTTTTTATTTGGGAAATTGTTCTGACAATTCAGGACTATGGAGCTAATGAAGGCAATGGAGGAGAGGGAAGGTCAGGGACCAGGGTAGGCAAACAAGAGGGTGCAGGAGATACAGAGCACTGACAGCAGCACCGTAATACAGAGCACTGACATCAGCACCGTGACATACAGCGCTGACAGCAGCTCCGTGACATACAGCGCTGACAGCAGCTCCGTGACATACAGCGCTGACAGCAGCTCCGTGACATACAGCGCTGACAGCAGCTCCGTGACATACAGCGCTGACAGCAGCTCCGTGACATACAGCGCTGACAGCAGCACCGTGACATACAGCGCTGACAGCAGCTCCGTGACATACAGCGCTGACAGCAGCTCCGTGACATACAGCGCTGACAGCAGCTCCGTGACATACAGCACTGACAGCAGCTCCGTGACATACAGCGCTGACAGCAGCTCCGTGACATACAGCGCTGACAGCAGCTCCGTGACATACAGCGCTGACAGCAGCTCCGTGACATACAGCGCTGACAGCAGCTCCGTGACATACAGCGCTGACAGCAGCTCCGTGACATACAGCGCTGACAGCAGCTCCGTGACATACAGCGCTGACAGCAGCTCCGTGACATACAGCGCTGACAGCAGCTCCGTGACATACAGCGCTGACAGCAGCTCCGTGACATACAGCGCTGACAGCAGCACCGTAAGCAGCCCCAGGAGGAAGTCAGCACAGCACAGGGATGGTGTGATCCCCTCATAATAAGAACCCCCAGGAGGAAGTCAGCACAGCACAGGGATGGTGGGAGCCCCTCATAATAAGAACACCCAGGAGGAAGTCAGCACAGCACAGGGATGGTGGGAACCCCTCATAATAAGCAGCCCCAGTAGAAATATGACACCGCTCAACCTCTTCAAAGAGGAGGGTAGGGGCATATAGTACGGTGTGCTTTTTTGGGTCAGGGAAGTGAGCCAAATGAATTAAGAAGGTCTGTGTGCTTGATTCCAAAAATTGTTTATAGACATATACATGGTCTACTGATCACATGTGTTGAATTCCTCCGAGATCCATGCCTCATTCATTTTTAGAAATGTGAGGTAGTTAACACTGTGGTGAGCTAGGCGAGTACGCTTATCGGTCACAATCCCCCCTGCTGCGCTGAACGTCCTTTCGGACAGGACACTGGATGAGGGGCAAGCCAACAGTTCGATTGCAAATTGGGCAAGCTCTGGCCAGAGGTCAAGCCTGCCCACCCAGTAGTCTAGGGGTTCATCACTCCTCAGAGCGTCCACATCGGCCGTTAACCCAATGTAGTCGGACACCTGACGGTCTAGGCGTTCCCTGATGCTGGATCCGGATGACACCTGTCGATGGGTCGGCTGAAAGAATGACCTCATATCCGAAGTCACCAACACATCTTCAAACCGGCCTCTTCTTGCAGGCGCTGTTGGATTGGTACCCGCAAATCCTTCTCTGGGAGTGGGAATTGCTCCTCTGCCAGCGCACGCAAAAGCAGAATGCAGCATTTCTCGAAGCAAGGCCTGGAAGTGCTGCATTCTGACAGCCCTCTGCGACGGCGGTAACATTTCCGCCATTTTGTGTTTGTACCGGGGGTCTAAGTACGTTGCCACCCAGTACTGGTCCTTGACCCTCATGCTTTTTATACGGGGGTCCCTATTAAAACACTGGAGCATGAAGGCCCCCATTTGCACTAAAGTGGAAGCGGTGTGGTGGCCTGGCTCCTGCTCATCATCCAGGATAATGTCGTCCTCTTCATTCTCCTCTCCCCATCCTCGCACAACAGGGATCCCAGAAAGGTTTAAAGCATGCTCTTCTTGCTCCTGCTCATCCGCCCCGGCACCATCCTCCTCTGACTCCTCATCAGACTCCTGTTGTTGACTTGTCTCAGATAGAGTAGCCCCCCCTGGGAATTCATCCAGCATTGCGACTTCCTCATCTTCCCGCTCCTGCTCCTCCACAGCCTGATCAATGACACGACGCAATGCACGCTCCAGAAAGAAGGCATAAGGTACCATGTCACTGATGGCGCCATGGCTGCGACTGACCAGTTTGGTGATCTCCTCAAATGGCCGCAGAAGTCTGCATGTGTCGCGCATGAGCAGCCACTGGCGCGGTGAAAAAAAACCCAGCTCCCCAGAACCGTTTCTTTCGCAGAGTTCATACAGGTAGACGTTAACTGCACGTTTCTGCTGGAGCAGCCTATCAAGCATATAGAAGGTTGAGTTCCATCGCGTCGGGCAATCGCAAATAAGACGTCTGACCGGCAGATGGTGTCGCCGCTGAATGTCAGCAAGGCGAGCCATGGCCGTGTAAGATCTTCTGAAATGGGCCGAGATTTTCCTTGCCTGCCGCAAGATGTCCTGGACCCCAGGGTATTTGACAAGGAATCGCTGCACGACCAAGTTTAAGACGTGTGCCATGCACGGCACGTGCGTGATTTTGCCCTGTTTCAATGCGCTAAGCAGATTGGCACCGTTGTCACACACCACTTTACCAACTGTCAAATTGAGCGGTGTTAGCCACTCATCTGCCTGTGAACGCAAAGCTGAAAGGAGTGCCGGGCCAGTGTGGCTCTTTGCTTCCAGGCACAACAGACGCAGCACGGCATGGCAACGTCTCACCTGGCATGTGGAATAGGTTCTGGGGAGCTTGGGCGGTGCAGTGGAAGAGACGCTAGCAGCGGAAAAGGAGGAGGCAGCTGAGGAGGAGAGGGAGGAGGATGGAGTAGGAGGAGGAGAAGAAGAGTCAGGCCTGCATGCAATCCGTGGCGGTAAAACCAAATCTACACGGGTGCCACGGGTTACATGCTTGACGGCCGTCAGAAGGTTCACCCAGTGGGCAGTAAAACTGATATACCTTCCCTGCCCGTGTTTGCTAGACCACGTGTCTGTGGTCAGATGTATCTTGGCACCGACACTGTGTGCCAGAGATACATTCACTTGCCGCTGAACATGGCCATATAGCTCTGGGATGCCCTTCTCTGAGAAATACTTCCTTCCTGGGACCTTCCATTGTGGTGTTCCAATGGCCACAAATTTGCGAAAGGCCTCCGAGTCCACCAGTTTATATGGCAGTAGTTGGCGGGCTATGAGTTCTGACAAGCCAGCCGCCAACCGTTGGGCAAGAGGGTTATCCGGCGTCATCATTTTTTTACGCTCAAACATTAGGCCCACGGAAGCCTGCCTTTTTGCAGAAAAATGTGAGCTTGGCGTGATGGAAGGTGGAGTGGAGGACAATTGTGAGGAGAGAGGAGAAGGAGAAGTAGAAGACGAGGCTGGACGGTGAGAGCCTGCAGTGTGGCTTTGTGTGTTCCGTTGCTCCCACTGGGCTCGGTGATGGCTGCTCATGTGCCTTCTTAAGGCGGTCGTCCCTAGGTGAGTATTGGGCTTACCGCGACTAACGCGTTGACTGCAAAGATTGCAGATGGCAACGCTATTGTCAGCAGCGGACACGTTAAAAAAAGCCCACACTGCGGAGCCATGTGCCGGTGTCCTGGGAGCGCCAGATGTGACCGTACATGGTCGATGACTCGCTCCTGATACATTTGCAGTCTGCTTTGTCCCTGCTGTGCAATGTAAGTCATTGCTGCTTCTCCTCCCTATCTGCTGGTCCATATCTCCCTCTGAACTCCCCTCCTCTTCCTCTCTTGTGGGCACCCACGTGACATCACTAGACACGTCATCATCAACGTCACCTTCCCCACCGCTATAAGTAGAGTAGGCAGCAACACCGGGGACCAACCTCCTCCTTGGGCTGATCTGGGTACTGGCGTCAGACTGCTGAGTAGCGCTTGTTGCTACCTCCTCTTCCTGATCCAATACCAAGAGTGGCTGCGCATCAGAAATGTCCTCTTGATATGGATCGGAAAATAATTCCAGTGACTCAAGCGGAAGGTATGTGGTGGTGGTGGTGGTGGTCGTGTTGTTGGTGGTAGTGTCTTTGGGGGTGCACATAGCAGAGAGTGAAGAAGAGGGTGCAGATCGAGAGGATGAGGAGGGTGCAGAAGAGTAAGGCTGAGCGAGCCACTCAACCAAGTCTGGTGCATCCTTTAAAGTAATTGAACGCACCTTCTGCAACTTCCCACTTTGGCTCAAGCCTGTTGCTCCTGCCCTACCCCTACCACCCCTGCGGAAGGGCCTGCCTCTTCCTCTGCATGTCATTTTTTAAATGACCCTGTGACAAAACTCTTAGTCCCTATACCGCTGAAGGACTGCTGCAGTATAGGTGAGCGGTCAGCAGTGGTGCACGTCAACCCTATCTATTGTGGACCTATAGCGGTCCTTACAGAACAGCAGACTGTACCGCACTCAAGCCTATGTACCGTAGCACCCTATACCAAGTTACCAGTCCTTATAAGAACTTTTGTGGACCAAGCAGGTTGTGTATTAGTGTTTAGCAGACTGTACGTCAGTCCCTATACCGCTGAAGGACTGCTGCAGTATAGGGCAGCGGTCAGCAGTGGTGCACGTCAACCCTATCTATTGTGGACCGATAGCGGTCCTTACAGAACAGCAGACTGTACCGCACTCAAGCCTATGTACCGTAGCACCCTATACCAAGTTACCAGTCCTTATAAGAACTTTTGTGGACCAAGCAGGTTGTGTATTAGTGTTTAGCAGACTGTACGTCAGTCCCTATACCGCTGAAGGACTGCTGCAGTATAGGGCAGCGGTCAGCAGTGGTGCACGTCAACCCTATCTATTGTGGACCGATAGCGGTCCTTACAGAACAGCAGACTGTACCGCACTCAAGCCTATGTACCGTAGCACCCTATACCAAGTTACCAGTCCTTATAAGAACTTTTGTGGAACAAGCAGGTTGTGTGTTAGTGATTAGCAGACTGTACGTCAGTCCCTATACCAATGAAGGACTGCTGCAGTATAGGGCAGCGGTCAGCAGTAGTGCACGGCAACCCTATGTATTGTGGACCGATAGCGGTCCTTACAGAACAGCAGACTGTACCGCACTCAAGCCTATGTACCGTAGCACCCTATACCAAGTTACCAGTCCTTATAAGAACTTTTGTGGACCAAGCAGGTTGTGTATTAGTGTTTAGCAGACTGTACGTCAGTCCCTATACCGCTGAAGGACTGCTGCAGTATAGGGCAGCGGTCAGCAGTGGTGCACGTCAACCCTATGTATTGTGGACCGATAGCGGTCCTTACAGAACAGCAGACTGTAACGCACTCAGGCCTATGTACCGTAGCACCCTATACCAAGTTACCAGTCCTTATAAAAACTTTTGTGGACCAAGCAGGTTGTGTGTTAGTGTTTAGCAGACTGTGCGTCAGTCCCTATACCGCTGAAGGACTGCTGCAGTATAGGGCAGCGGTCAGCAGTGGTGCACGTCAACCCTATCTATTGTGGACCGATAGCGGTCCTTACAGAACAGCAGACTGTACCGCACTCAAGCCTATGTACCGTAGCACCCTATACCAAGTTACCAGTCCTTATAAGAACTTTTGTGGACCAAGCAGGTTGTGTATTAGTGTTTAGCAGACTGTACGTCAGTCCCTATACCGCTGAAGGACTGCTGCAGTATAGGGCAGCGGTCAGCAGTGGTGCACGTCAACCCTATCTATTGTGGACCGATAGCGGTCCTTACAGAACAGCAGACTGTACCGCACTCAAGCCTATGTACCGTAGCACCCTATACCAAGTTACCAGTCCTTATAAGAACTTTTGTGGACCAAGCAGGTTGTGTATTAGTGTTTAGCAGACTGTACGTCAGTCCCTATACCGCTGAAGGACTGCTGCAGTATAGGGCAGCGGTCAGCAGTGGTGCACGTCAACCCTATGTATTGTGGACCGATAGCGGTCCTTACAGAACAGCAGACTGTAACGCACTCAGGCCTATGTACCGTAGCACCCTATACCAAGTTACCAGTCCTTATAAGAACTTTTGTGGACCAAGCAGGTTGTGTGTTAGTGATTAGCAGACTGTACGTCAGTCCCTATACCAATGAAGGACTGCTGCAGTATAGGGCAGCGGTCAGCAGTAGTGCACGGCAACCCTATGTATTGTGGACCGATAGCGGTCCTTACAGAACAGCAGACTGTAACGCACTCAGGCCTATGTACCGTAGCACCCTATACCAAGTTACCAGTCCTTATAAAAACTTTTGTGGACCAAGCAGGTTGTGTGTTAGTGTTTAGCAGACTGTGCGTCAGTCCCTATACCGCTGAAGGACTGCTGCAGTATAGGGCAGCGGTCAGCAGTGGTGCACGTCAACCCTATCTATTGTGGACCGATAGCGGTCCTTACAGAACAGCAGACTGTACCGCACTCAAGCCTATGTACCGTAGCACCCTATACCAAGTTACCAGTCCTTATAAGAACTTTTGTGGACCAAGCAGGTTGTGTATTAGTGTTTAGCAGACTGTACGTCAGTCCCTATACCGCTGAAGGACTGCTGCAGTATAGGGCAGCGGTCAGCAGTGGTGCACGTCAACCCTATGTATTGTGGACCGATAGCGGTCCTTACAGAACAGCAGACTGTAACGCACTCAGGCCTATGTACCGTAGCACCCTATACCAAGTTACCAGTCCTTATAAGAACTTTTGTGGACCAAGCAGGTTGTGTGTTAGTGATTAGCAGACTGTACGTCAGTCCCTATACCAATGAAGGACTGCTGCAGTATAGGGCAGCGGTCAGCAGTAGTGCACGGCAACCCTATGTATTGTGGACCGATAGCGGTCCTTACAGAACAGCAGACTGTACTGCACTCAGGCCTATGTACCGTAGCACCCTATACCAAGTTACCAGTCCTTATAAAAACTTTTGTGGACCAAGCAGGTTGTGTGTTAGTGTTTAGCAGACTGTGCGTCAGTCCCTATACCGCTGAAGGACTGCTGCAGTATAGGGCAGCGGTCAGCAGTAGTGCACGGCAACCCTATGTATTGTGGACCGATAGCGGTCCTTACAGAACAGCAGACTGTAACGCACTCAGGCCTATGTACCGTAGCACCCTATACCAAGTTACCAGTCCTTATAAGAACTTTTGTGGACCAAGCAGGTTGTGTGTTAGTGATTAGCAGACTGTACGTCAGTCCCTATACCAATGAAGGACTGCTGCAGTATAGGGCAGCGGTCAGCAGTAGTGCACGGCAACCCTATGTATTGTGGACCGATAGCGGTCCTTACAGAACAGCAGACTGTACCGCACCCAAGCCTATGTACCGTAGCACCCTAGACAGACCAAGTTACCAGTCCTGATAAAGAGCTTTGTGGAACAAGTGAGTTGTGAATGATTAGCAGACTGCAGCAGAAGGGCAGCAGTCAAGTATAATATTCTTTCTATATTTGGAAGAAAGAATATTATACGTGTACAAGCCTATTACCGTACCACTGATACCAGTCCTGAAAAGAACCTTTGTGGAACTAATAGTAACAGCAAGTCTTTAAAATTATCCTCACTGCCTGACACACTGCTTCCTGCCTGTCCCTATACAAATTGGCAAAAAAGAGTAGGCTGGAACGATTAGCTGGAACAGCTCTTTTGTGGACCTGATAGTAACAGCTAATGATGATGATGATGATGATGATGAAGAAAGACTAATCTGGCTGAGCTGTCCCTAAAATAGCAGCATACAGCGCTCTGTCCCTTTATCTAAACTGACAAAAGAAACTCAGGCTGCTGACCTAACACCTATACCAGTCCTGAAAAGAACTTTTGTGTACCAAATAGCTAGCGTTTTCTCTGTCCCTACTCCACACAGGATCCTTTCCCTACAGTGACAGAAGAAAGAATGTAAAATGGCCACCGGATCGGGTGTATTTATAGGTTAGGGGGAATGTCCAAGTGTCCATGAGCTGTCATGTCTCAATTGGTTGTCCTGTAACACATGATAAACGTGTCACGAAAGGTTAAAGTTCTTGTATACATTAAACACGTAAGTCCGCCGGGGCGAACGACGGAAAAAGGCGTTCGAACCCGCGGACGGCGAAAGTCGGAAATTCGCCGCGAAACGACCGCCGGGCGAACCGTTCGGCCATCACTAGTAACAGCTACTGATTAAACTGACTCTCACTGCTTCCTGCCTGTCCCTATATAAACTGACAAAACAGAGGCTACTGGAACAATAACTGGAATAGTACTTTTGTGGACCTGATAGTAACAGCTAATGACTAAACTGACTGTCCCTACAGCAGACACACCATCCTGTCCCTTTCTCTAAACTGACAAAAGACACTCAGGCTGCTGCAACAATCAGTAGCACAGCAAACCTATATCCTGAACTACACCTAACACCTATACCATTCCTGAAAATAACTTTTGTGTACCAAATAGCTAGCGATTTGGGTCACTGCAATCTCTCCCTGCTCCACACAGCAACCTCTCCCTATAGTGACAGAAGAAAGAATGTAAAATGGCCGCCGGATCGGGTCTATTTATAAGTTAGGGGGAATGTCCAAGTGTCCATGTGCTGTAATGTCTCAATTGGCTGTCCTGTACCCCATGATGGATGTGTCATCATAGGTCAAAATTCTTTTACACATAAAACACAGAAGTCCGCCGGGCAAACGGCGCCAATAGTCCGCCGATCGGGCGGACCGCGAACAGCCGAAATTCGCCACGAAACGACCGCCGGGCGAACCATTCAGGCATCCCTAGTGATCAATACTGTATCTATAATGTTCTCCCGGGCTCCAGGCACAGATAATAACCCCAATCAATGCTGTTATTCATTCATTTCTTTCTAAATATATCTAGCATAACTGACTTTATCTCAATATAAATCTCCTGTGACCCCTTGCACAGCAGCTCTCAGACTGGTACTAATGGCTGCAGGAGAAGTTAACAAAGTAATGGCATATTGGTTCTGCTGCTTCTTTTGTTATCTAGTCAGAATTCGGGGGGGGGGGGGGGGGGGTATTTTTTGACCAAGTGATCACTAATTGAGCAGTTTGGCAAGGTTGTATATTTTGGAGCAGTACGATCTAAAATCTTTGGTAATATCTACAGAGCAGCAGGCAGTTTGGAGGCTGTCCATTTTATTATGTGGAATATAATTCCTAGCTAATGTGAAATAGGGCTCTGGTGGGTATTCTAGTCATAAAACATTTGTTTAAATCAAGTTAGGCATGCTTTTACCTTGTTAGTTAAGGATAGGTTTGTCTTGTCTCTAAGACTCCTTTCACACTGGGGTGGTTTTCAGTTGCTTTAGCGCTGGAGATAGACTCTGCGAAGTGCCTGAAAACAACCTTCTATTCATTCCAGTGTGTGACTTTTCACACTTGGCCAGTGCACTTGCAGGACGTTCAAAAAAGTCCTGCAAGCAGCATCTTTTGGGCAGGTTGGGAGTGCTATATTTAGCGCTCCCAAAACGCCCTGCCTATTGGAATGAATAGGCAGTGCTTCCAAAGCGCTGCAACACAGGAGTTTTTAACCCCTTCTTTTGGGTTAAAAGCACCCTGCTAGCGACTGAAAAAAAAACATGGCCGCAGCCCCAGTGTGAAGTGTGTCTTAAGAAATTAATTTGGGTCATAGTCTACTCCCTCACAAGAGGAAAATTTTGGAGAGCAAGTTTAACAGTGTTTTTACTCCAGTGGAGTAAACTTATATCAGGCTGATACACTTAGTGAGGTTGCGCCATGTAAGTTCATGATATCTATAAGATATGTGAGGGATCTACTGTACATAGTGTATTTAGTGGACTACCTGTGAATGAAAGCTTATAAAGAGATATCAATTTTATAATGAATAATCATATATATGTATAGACACCTCTTTTTATTCAGTAGCAAATTGTTTAATTCTGATTCATCTCATTTATGTCTATTGGGAAAAAAATACGCAATTGTATAACTATGTCTATTATTGTTATTTTAAATCACATTATCAGATCATCATTACATGATTACGCACCTAGAATATGCTGTCCAGTTCTGGGCACCAGGCCTCAGGAAGGATGTACTGGAAATGGAGCGAATACAAAGAAGGGCAACAAAGCTAATAAAGGGTCTGGAGGACATTAGTTATGAAGAAAGGTTTGGAGCACTGAACTTATTCTCTCCGGACAAGAGATGCTTGAGAGGGGATATGATTTCAATTTACAAATACCATACTGGTGAACCCCCAATAGGGATAAAACGTTTTTACGGAATGGAGTTTAACAAGACATGTGGCCACTCATTAAAATGAGAAGAAAAGAGGTTTAACCTTAAACTACGTAGAGGGTTCTTTACTGCAAGTGCGGCAAGAATGTGGAATTCCCTTCCACAGGTGGAGGTCTCTTGAAAAAACTATTAGATAAGCACCTGAACAACATTAGATAAGCACCTGAACGTGCAACAAATACTGACATATAATCACATACATATATGTAACTATGATAATGGTCCCAAGAAAACATGGATACATACGAAAGGAGTTGACCAATTTACAGTAGAAAATAGTATTGTATGTGTCCACAGTCTTGATGATTACGTAATAAGTAGTGATATAGAAGTGAATTGAATTGTGTAATATATGTAACAGTATATGTTTAATGCCTTTTGTACCAATAAATTATGTATGTTTGTATTTCAAGCCATGGGCAGGTACACCCCAGTATAGGGTAGATGGGTTAGATATTGTCACGGTACTACTTACAGCGAACCCACAGGCAAGCAGGTGACACGGGATCCCCCAGGGCATGGAATCTAAGAGGCAGCCGGTGTTCCGCCAGGGACCCTCTCACGAAGGTTTGGACTTAGCTGCGTGCTGACCCCAGGTCATGACCCCCGGGTTCAACCTGCTTGCTAGGGAAGTACCAGAAGACACTGTAGACAAGGATGGTTGGATGGAAGAAGCAAGGAAAGCCAGATAGTGAGCCAAGGTCAGGGCGGGCTGCAGACAATGTAATCAGAACAAGCCAGGTCGGTAAACAGAAGATCAGTTCACGAGAAGTCAGGTAAAACAGGTTACACAGGGAAGCTTCAGAAACAAACGTTGCTCAAGCAATGGTAGCTAGTTAGGAAGGGATTTAAATGAAGAAGCACATGAGGGGCTGGACAGGAAGTAGCAGGAAGGAAACATATATTAGGCAACAGGTGAAGGGCGTCGACACCCATAGCTGCAGAGTGCACAGAGCTGAACACCTGCCAGTGGACAACAGATGCCAGCCGACCCACTGCAGTAAAGGTGAGACACAGATCAGCTCCGCAGCTGATCTGTGACAGATATCATGAGAGTCGGACCTTGCTGCTGTCATGGGGAGCAGAGATTGTGAGCAGAAACAAGTATTAAAAAATCAAAGTATTGCAACAATATTCCTCCAAAACATAATATAACATTAATATAACATAAAATGTAGTCCATGTAAGAATAAATAGGCAGACTAATGGGTAATAATAGAATATGTTTTGTTGATAACATGTAACGTTACACCACAGGGCAGTATCGTTAAGGTTAAAAGGTGTGCTGGTAAACAGTCTGGCTTATTAGACGGCTTGTAGCAGTTTTTAGTTTCATGACTAAAGGATTCCTCAACCTTGGTCCTTACAATTAAAATAAAGACACAGAATGAGCGACATGAGTTTTTTTATGCCACAGCAGCCAAATTTTTAATTAACCAAAGAATAAACTAACATCACGTAAAACATACCCGTAAGTGCAAATTCAACAAAGTAATGCCCAACAAGAGGTCTTTGGGTGTGTTTAAGGCACAATTTTAATTGGAATGGTCTATTTCCTCAGCCGCGCCCCAGAAGGCTCGAAGACATTCCAACATCAGACATACTTACATATTCCCCTCCCAAGGGGACCTAGCTCCTGAGAGAACCACCGTTACCCAAGTGGAAGCCCCATACCTTAGATGGGCCCCACTAATCCTGTAACCATGTAATTCCTCATTGACCCCCCAAAGACCCCTTGACCCGCCAATTTATTTTTTTGTTGAAAAGACAAGGAATCTGCAATGGAATTCAGAACACCTGGGACATGAACAGTTTTCACAAAATAATTCAAACTTAAACACCGTAAGACAAGGTGACACCACTGGTGGCGAAGAAGCAGACAGACTGGACACAACCTCAACCACCCCCATATTGTCAAAATGAAAACAAATTTGATGATCCTGAAACTTAGGGCCCCAGATATCGACAGCTACCAAAATCGAAAACAGCTAGAGATAACACTAAGTTACACAAGAACCCAGCTGCTTACCATTCCTCGGGCCACGCCACTGCGCACCAGGCCCCCTGACAAAAAGCCCGAAACCCAGAACTGCCTGCAGCATCAGTGTAAAGGTCAAGGTTGGAAGCCGATACAACGCGAAAATCAACCCAAACCCCCAGATCAGCCTTATGCTTGTGCAAGAGCCTGATGAAGTGATGCAGCAGTAGTATCCCTGAAGTGGCAGCGACTAAAAATGCATCCCATAGGTATGATGTGGCAGGCAAAATTAAGCTTACTCAATAAAGACTGCAATTATTTAAGCCTAACCTTCTTTGCCGCTTTGACCTTAGCAACCCTCTGACACAGATCTTCCAGTGTGTCAATTGGCAAGCAACATTCCATGAGACGCGTGTCAATGACAAAACTCAAGAATTGTATGACCGTGGCAGGACCTTCCATTTTTTAAGGAGCCAGGGGAATCCTGAACCGTGTCACAATAAATTCCAAAGTACAGAACAAACTGAGGAATCTGGGGGGCCATTGCAAAGCAAATTGTTGAGTGTAAAATAGATCTCAACTGGATCTCTTCCCATTCCACCCATTCCACAAAGGTGCTAAAGACCTCAAAATATGCACAGGAAATGGAATAGCCCATCGAGAAACAAGGGCCAAGAAAAACTTTCCATTCCAAAAACAACCCAGCAAATTTTGGCTCTCTGGGTGAACCGGCAGAAGGCAGATTCGATATCCGTCTTCGCCAACAAGGAATCCTGGCCATGACTTGCACCCAACCGACTGCAGCATCAAAGGAGGTATAAGACACTGAAGCCAGGTCCGGAGAAATGGCATAATTCACAGATGCACCTTTTGGATACGACAAATGTTGTATTAACTGAAATTCATTGGGTTGCTTTTTGGGGACCACCGCAAAGGGAGACAGGTGCAAATATGGAATGGGCGGATGGTCAAATGGTCCAGCCATGCTCACAAGTTCCACCTCTTTAGCCAACTTGTCAGAAACAACCTGGGGAAATTACCATGTTGATTTCAGATTTGGAGGCTGTGGATACGGGGCCACCGGCCCAGAACACAGAATACAAAAACCATGTACAAAACCATCAGCCAAGAAACTTGCCGCATCCCTCCGTAGATATCTACCTAAATACGGCACCATCGCGAGAAGGTTTAATGATGTCCTCCCTTTTTGAAGCAGATTCCCCGGGTTGGCACTTTCATTTCTTAAAACATTTGGCTTAACTGTGGAAGCCCCTGCAACCGGATCACTCATTTCAGAAACGACAGGCCGCGATACAACGGCATGACCCCTCGTTGAACTGCCAACAAACTCCTCTTTTTTGGTTGGCAGACCGTTCAGCAGCATCCGAACTGCTGCCCCCCCAAGAAAGGGTTGACCCAGAGCCCTCGTCTGAGCCATGAGCTTTATCCAAAGCTCAATGTCCTTATGATCCCAGTGCAAGCCAGGCCACAAGGCCTTGCGCTGGCGGAACTGCTCGTCATATCACAGCCAAGCAGTACCCCCGTAAAAACTCTACACGCTTCTCCAATGGCATCAAGATAACAAAAATAGCAGAGAGCAATTCTCCGCTGCTTTTTTGACAATTACTCTGGCCAAGATGGCAAACGCCTAAAGCCAACTAGAAAAAGTGAAGGGTATAAGCCGCCAGTTCTCCTCTTCCTCCTCTTTCTTGCTTTCGTCAGCCTTACCTTTTTCTATATTAAATTTCTCCAACAGCAAAAGGGATAATATTTCAACATACTGATCCTTCCAGATCTTTTCCCTGATGTCCTGTTTTTAGATATATCCCCAGAGGGCCCTCAAAGCACATGTAAATCTCACATTTCGCCGCGTCCGCCAACCTCAGCCTATCCTCAGTGGACTCCTTTGATTTGAGGTTCTGACACCCAGCCATCTCCATCTGCAAATAGACAATGGAGGCGCGACTGCCCCAGTCTCTGTGGCTGCCTCCATGTGACCCTGCAAATCAGGCTCAACAGTGAACGACCCTCCCACAGAAATCGGCCCCGCTGAGGGAGGTGGAGATGGAACCACTAAGTCCACACTACCAGACGGAGAAGCAGCAGGGGCCCATTGCCCCATGGGCCCCTGGGATGGGGAAGAGGAACAACAGGCCAATAACTCCTGAAAAATTGCAAAACCGCCACGGTGCCCAGGGCCCTGAAGCAAGCTGCAAATCAGTGGGCTCCTGAACCTCCCACTGTCCTGGCACCCCTGAAAGAATCCCCTGTAAAACCTATAAACGAACCGCCCCACCCTGACAATTAGACATAGATAAAGAAAGCGACTTACCAGGCTGCTGCCACGCTGCAACACGACCAGCCACTCGTCCGGATTCCAGCTGGCTCCGCAAAGCAGGGAGCCTCCCGGCAGACCATTCTTCATCATCTGCCCTGGTGACCTTACCGGACTCGGCCGAAGATTCCCGCTGCATCGGTGTCCCTTGTCCCCTGCGTACTGGCGACTCTGGCTCAGGGCTCCTGGAAGCATCTCCATCCGCCCTAGCTGTGGCTCTCAAGGATGATGAGCTGCGGGGTACCTTAGAACCCCCAGCTGCAACAGGGACATGCTGTCTCTTTAAGGGGGCAGGTCCCCCAGCCCAATTTACTGGCCGACCTCCACTGTGAGGAACAGAGTGCAGCAGGGCTTGGGAGCCAGCAGAGGGCACCTAATCCTTCCTGCTGCTCATGGCTGAGCTATAGCCTTGCCGAGCTCCTCTCAGTGCTGTATCCACAGAGAGAGCTGACTGCTCTAGAATCCCTGTGGCAGCGACT
This sequence comes from Lithobates pipiens, assembly GCF_037356315.1. Classification (NCBI taxonomy): domain Eukaryota; kingdom Metazoa; phylum Chordata; class Amphibia; order Anura; family Ranidae; genus Lithobates; species Lithobates pipiens. The sequence continues at coordinate 150,341,881 of NW_027507685.1, forward strand.
GGCAAGGGAAGACACCCCGTTAGTGCGGACCCCCACATCTAGGGCAGACCTCCCACTGGGAGCAGATGAGGGGCAGTGACACCCCCACTACGTGTCCCATAGCGTCTCCCACGCCGAGCCACCTTCCCCTGGCACCTCAGCGGGGGACACAGCCGCAAGCTCCGGCATCTGATGGGAGGGAGAGGAGGATTCCTCCTCCCCCTCGGGTCCCGCCGGTGACGAGGATTCCCCCCAGGGCCCCCGTCGAGAGCAGGCCCTAGAGGGTCCCAGTTACAGAAGCTCCTATGTGGATGCTGGACCCAGGGGGCAGGGAATGGACTGAGGCACTTTTGAGGGTGAACCTTCTTAGCCCGTTTCCGGCCCGGAGGAGAAGAGGCAGGTGAGGGAGGCACTCCCAACCCCCCAGCACGTCTGACAGCTGCTGCTGCAGCCACTGCAGGCCCTGATCCACCCTTGCGGCCCTGACCTGTGCCAACAAGGCCTCCAAGTCATTAATATTTCTCTATCTACCTGCAGGTGGGGGGATGACCAAATTTGCCACTTCTCCTGACTCCTTCGAATACTACAGAAAATACCCCTTCACAAGATTCTCACCTCTGGACCCTGCCCCTTTCAACATCTGCCTCCAATCAGGTAAGGTCTCCACCCCTACCCTCCGCACTGACCTAGCTGACCGTTCCCTGACCCTGTTCCTCCCCTAGGAATGCAGCCCCTCCGTCCATTTTCTTCTCCAGGTCTCACTGGAAAGCCCACTTAGGTATCTGGAGAAACTCTCATGCTAGGTTAGCATGTGTAAAGAGAGGTAAAGTGGTCCTAGTCATGGCAACTTTCAGATTTTGAGTACTGGGGGAGAAATTCCCTTTCAACACAATGAGCCATCCTTCAGTGAGAGGATATAAAGAGAAGAAGCTAGATAATTCTGAGATTTTGCCCACAATGACATGGCATTGCAAAGTTATGGAGTACATTATAGGTATTCAGTTTTCTCTCTTAAGGTAGGAGGTGTAGGTCCCATCATTGAGTCTGGAATGGTGATCTAAGCACTACTTGCGCAAGATAACAGTTTCAGAACATACCTCAACTTACTCTGCCTGCTCAAGTGTCGCAGAGTATATGCTGGGTTCACATTGAGATCCTAAATGGTACTTCAGTGTTCCTGTAGAAATGAAATAGGGTGGCATAGGTGGCTATGGCAAGTTATATACTGTGGGAGTGAAAAGATGAAAGTCTTAGCTAGCTGGAGCAGACTGGGTTAACCAATTTATTGGGCGTCAGTGGGAAAATGCCCCCTACATTAATGGTGAGGTGAGTGGGAAGAATGCCCTAGTTACAGTGGTGGTCAGAATGCCACCCTTACAGACAGTTAAAAAGATCATTGGTATCATGCCGCAGGCTCAGCCAAGTGGCATTGGCCCTGGAACTATGCAGACACTATAAAATGGGAGGTCAATCAGCCACAGCTGGTGCAATCCCTAGCAACTTTTGGAGGAAACCTAGCTAAGAATGGATGTTTTGTAAAGGAACCGTATGAAAGTATTACAGTACCTCCTGGATCGGTATATGCACAGCCACCCTCTCCATCTGGAACATGTCACATGTGTGCTAGTACGTGGCATTTTGGCTATGACAGATTGTGCATGTAGGAGTGAGCATGAGTGCATTGGCACATGTAGGTTATCATGTGTCAGCATTTGTTGGCACGCATTTCTGATGCTGGGCTATCTCATTGTCTTGGAGACTATTTCAATGTTTTCCTTTCTGGTGGCTGGTGTTCTATCTTACCAGCTACCCTATATACTGTATGAGATTGTGGATTGTTCTGATTACCTGTTGCTGATCCAGATCACCTGCCTCCAGCCCCTGTTGACGACTTTTCCTCTCCCTGTGGCTTAGCCTCTGCTTGCTCCCTGACTATTCTCCCAAGCCTGCCTTGACCTCTGATTGGATTCCAACTATTCTGTTTCCTGGTGGGCTCTGGTAAACACCATGCTGTTGCTTAAAATCCTCATCTCAGGGGAGACCACATTACCTGTGTCACCCATAACCGTAAGAACCTGAAAGGAGTCTGTTAGCTGGGAGGTCAGAAGTTTTCCTGTCCCTTACACAGTTCAAAGAGATGCCCTCATATGTTGCCCTCTTTTCTTTCCAGCAAGGGTCCCTGCAGCTTACACATATGGAGAGTGCTTCTGGAGAGGTCAAGCACTATGACCTTCCATGTCCTGTGGTCCCTTCCTCCAGGCCTTTTGCGCGATTGTTCATTTAAGCATTAAAAAGTGTTTAGTGGCCTGTTTCTATCTGTGGTGTTTTTATTTTGGATCTTATGGATCCTATTGATTTTGATTTCACTAGAGGGGTCTCTGCCAGGTAGGGTTATTTGGAACTGGGATAACTGGTATAGAAATGAACAATGGGTTTTTCATGGTGCCACAAATATATACAAATAATAAATGTTTTTCAATAAAAGAATGTTATTATAAACAGAAAAGTATAAAAAGAGACAAAATAAAGATAACTCTCCATGACATACATAAATTCATCACAAATTGATAGAGACATAGAGACAGTATATGTAGCTATATAAATGCCTGTTAGGCTCTACATGTTTCACTGTGGTGCTTCTTTAGGAGCTGTAAGGCATAAATTGGCTACAAAAACAATAAAAAAATAAAAATATAAGGAATATATATAAACTATACAGAATAAATAGGAATCAAATTATAATATATAGAACATATAAATGAATATTGGATGAAATATATAAATGAAAATAAGTGTATGAGAAAAAGAAAACCATAATGGGGAATAATACACACCCCAACTGAATTGGTCTTGGGCTATTGTGGGGGCAATGTGTATACTGGTAATGGGAAATGTACCTTTCATATACAGTGCCTTGCAAAAGTATTCACCCCCTTTACATATTTTGTTACATTACAGCCTTTAGTTCAATGTTTTTTTTTTATCTGAATTATATGTGATGGATCAGAACACAATTGTCTAAGTCTGTGAAGTAAAATTAGAAAAATATATCCATAAAACAATTTTTCAGAAATAAAACCTGATAATTAGCATGTGAGTATGTATTCACCCCCTTTGTTATGAAGCCCATAAAAAGATCTGGTGCAACCGATTACCTTCAGAAGTCACATAATTAGTGAAATGATGACCACCTGTGTGCAATCTTAGGCCGCGTACACACGGGCGGATTGTCTGCCCAACTAAGTTCGTCAGACAATCCGACAGACAGTCCGTTCAACTTTTGAATGAACGGACTTGACCACACACGATGAACAGACAGTCTGCTGAAAGCTTGCGCGATGACGTATACAGCACGTACGACGGGACTAGAAATACGACGTCCAATACACTGCAATGCAACCTTCGGCCGTGTAAATCCTTTCTGAGCATGCGCCATACTTAGTCCGTCCAACTTGCCTACACACGAGCGGACTGTCCGCTGAAACCAAGTTTGGACAGACAAAACCAAGTTTGGACGGACAAAATTACGGAATTTACGAAAGACTTAGTCCGTCAGACTGTCCGCTGAAAAAGTCCGCTGAAGCCCACACACGAGCGGATTGTCCGCTGAAACACGGTTCAGCGGACTAAGTTGGGCAGACAATCCGCCCATGTGTACGCGGCCTAAGTGTCACATGATCTGTCATTACATATACACACCTTTTTGAAAGGCCCCAGAGGCGGCAACACGTACCCAAGAGGCACCACTAATCAAACCAAGAAACTCTCCAAACAAGTAAGGGACAATGTTGTTGAGAAATACGAGTCAGGGTTTGGTTACAAAAAAATATCCAAATATTTCATGATCCCTGGGAGCATAATCAAATCTATCATAACCAAATGGAAAGAACATGGCACAACAGCAAACTTGCCAAGAGACAACCACACACCAAAATTCACAGACCGGGCAAGGAGGGCATTAATCAGAGAGGCAGCACAGAGACCTAAGGTAACCCTGAAGGTTCACAGCAGAGACTGGAGTATCTGTACATAGGACAACAATAAGCCGTATGCTCCATAGAGTTGGGCTTTATGGCAGAGTGGCCAAAAGAAATCCACTTACTTTAGGCAAAAAAACATGAAAAATGCCAAGGGGGTGAATACGTTTGCAAGGCACTGTATGTGATAATTGGTTATATTGAACTCCTATTGTTCAGATGAAAAAGGCAGATAAGGGAGCATCAAAGTCCAGCCATGGGGATCGCAGGGTGAGCACCAGAAAAAATATATTTCAAAAGTGTTCCTAAAAAAATATATATGTATATAATGAATACAGTAATAGGGAAATTCCCTCCTGTATCATTGCAGAGAATACTCAATACAAAACATTATATAACAGCCCATACCAAGAAGAGGGGGAAGAAGTAAAAAGGGGGGGATTCTGTCTGCATATATGGGTTTCATACGGAAGTGTGGGTTGTCCCCCCTCGCAGGTAGGCCTCTACCCATTGCGGATTGCCCTGTCACGCAATAGGTGGGCCCCACTGTTTGACTAACCGTTGAGTTTCTCCTTGTCCCTCTGCTCACCTTGGGACTCTGGTGGATCGGAATTTCCCTTTCTCTTCCCTTTGTGATTCCCTAGTTAATGGATTTTCTCCCCATCCCTTGGGTTTGGCTCAAGTCAGCTGCCCTAGTTCTGGTTGTTGGATCCTGTTGGTTTGCCCAGTTTGGTTCCCCTGATTGGGGCTGACTGGCACCTATCGCACCCAATGATTCCATCCAGGGAGGTTTGTGGGAATCAGCCTCTCTGTATGGATATCTGCCTTTGACAAATTTTCCAAAATGATGGTGGTGGCAAACTTGAGGCACCTGTGTCTGATGTCACGGCCCTGTGATCTTCACGCATGCACAATTAGTCTTTTCGTGTCCGCGATCCACCAGTGACGTCAGATAGAGGCTGATCGAGGTGAGCCCTCTTAAACAGGGCTGCTGATGGATTCATCACAACTCCTGTTGCCAGCAGGATGGATGGCGTAATTTTCCTCGGTTGATGGGCTGACTGGTAAGTGATTTGCTAGTCATTTCTTCAATGGATGATATGTTCTCAAATTGTGCATTTGATTGAGTTTATTTCCAACTTTGGGAATCTCTTCTTGACATGTATACCTGTGTATGTATCATTATGTTTGTAGATTCAGTCTGACTAGTCCTGTGGGAGCTTGAATGCACCCTGGCTGCACTGTTATCAGAAACCATGAATCAGACTGAGACAGAAATACAGTTAAATCACACTTGTTTACTAATAAAAGTAAATAGAACAAACGTAGTCAAAACATACCCAAAGTTCAAGAACCGGAACGGATAGTCAGACAAGACAGAAAGTCAGGAAGCCAGGGATCAGCCTAGTGGGAAAGCAAGCAGGATCTGGAGTCAGAAGGAATGTCAGCCAAGCAAGTCTTTAACAAGAACGCAGGAGATAGTCTCTGTGATATTGACCAAAGCGAAGGCAGAGATCATCTGGGCTGGATGGCTTAGGTAGGCAGGACTGGCATGCAGCATATCATCAACAGGTGAGCCACTGTGGAGAGATAGGAGATGGAAATTAGCCGACAGCTGAGTGGCCAGCTCAGAGAGGGAAAGTCTGAGCCCAGCCCTGACAACTGTCTGGGAGTTTTAGTCTGTTCCAGATTTGGTCGTTTTTTTTTTGTTTTTTTTAAAAGCTGTGTTTTCCCACCCCTTAACACATATTTGTAATATGATGTGATGTTAAACCTGCATTCTGGGCTTACTTGTATCCTTGAATACAAGGTAATCCACTGATTGCACCCCCCCCCCCCCTTTTCCTTCTTCTCCCTCCTCTTGGTATTGGCTGTTATTTAATGTTTTGTATTGAGTATTCTCTGTAATGATACAGGAGGGAATTTCCCTATTAGGCCCCTTTCACACGGGGCGGATCAGTAATGATCCGCCCCGTGATGATCCGCTCGCTCAGCGGGGCTCGCTCCGTTGTCCCCGCTGAGCCAGCGGCGGACAGGGCGGTCTCCGCACACTGTACGGGGACCGCCCTGTCAGCTCTCCGTTCTCCTCTATGGGGATCGGATGCGCACGGACTGTATGTCCGTGTTCATCCGATCCGCTCTGCAGACGGATAGAAAAATAGGATTTTCCTCCGTCTGCAGAATCGGACAGTAGCGGAGGCGGACGAAATCGGGTGTCTGCGGATGTTCATCCGCAGACACCCGCTATCCCATAGGGATGAATGTATGCCCGTATTTCATCCGCAAACAGATGGATGAAATACGGACATATCGTCCGCATGTGTGAAAGGGGCCTTACTGTATTTATTATATTCATATATATTTTTGTAGGAACGCTTTTGAAATATATTTTTCCCCATGGCTGGACTTTGATGCTTCCTTATCTGCCTTTTTCATCTGAACAATAGGAGTTCAATATAACCAGTTATCACATATATGATAAGGTAAGTTTTCCATTACCATTATACTCATTCCCCTCTTTGAGACCCACAATAGCCCGAGACCAATTCATATAGAGTGTGTATTATTCCCCATTATGGTTTTCTTTTTCTCATACACTTATTATCATTTATATGTTTTATCAAACGTTATTGATTTATATGTTCTATATATTATAATTAGATATTTGATTTCTGTTAATTCTGTATGTCTTATCTTATAGGTATTCTTTATATATTTTATTTTCTGTAGCCAATTTATGCCTTACATTTCCTGAAGAAGCACTACAGCGAAACATGTAAAGCCTAACAGGCATTATATAGCTACATATACTGTCTCTATCAATTTGTGATGATTTTATGTATATCATGGTGAGTTATCTTTATTTTCTCTTTTTTTATATTTTTCTGTTTCTAATAAAAGAATTTTTTTGAAAAACATTTATTATTTGTATACATTTGTGGCACCATTAAAATCTCCCATGTCCATTTCTCTACCATTTACCTATTTGGGGTGTGGGTGCCTTGATCTTTTGAGTTAGCAAGGTAATTTCAATGAGGTAACTGGTGTTTGAGGTCCTCACCTGTTTTGATTTGCCTCTTATGTTTATGTTATTTATTCTGTTTCTGTTTGCAAAGGTGTCTATTAGAAGTAGTTGCATGTTGGATCTGTGATCTAGTGCTGCTCCTAGCTGCTCTATGTATTTCTGGAGTTTTTTCCCCATCAGCTTCTAAGGTGGACACGGGCATCTGTTTGGTGCATATCCCCCGGATGTTCTCTATGTCCTGTCAGGGAGCTATCTCTATACATTCTGAGACTGCCTCTAGGTCTTGCTTGGTGGTTAGGTAGTTTAGGATGGCTTGCATCCCCCTAAGTGTCAGGGTAGCTTTGTGGGCCATCAGCTCTTCTAAAGAGGGCCATTTGGTGGGTAGATGAGTGCTTTTTTTGTGGTTCTCTCTTGGGATGTTTATAGCAGCAGCATCACAGTAAGGAGGTTTATTGAGCAAACTGCTGGGTTTGAACTGTGTGGCCTCAGGCTAAACAAGTCCTATATGGTTGCAGGTGCAGCCTTGTTTGGCAGTTTGGAAGGGGTGCTGGAGAGTCAAAGTACTGCTGGATTGGTGCTGCTTTTAGTATCTGGCCTTATATAATAGGCACCAGTCTGGGGGATTCCTAGAAGTATATGTACGGAGAAAGTTGTGTTTTTTTTTTTTTTTTAATGCTGGTCATTTACATTATTGAGAATATGTTCAACTTTTATGACTGTTTTGAAAAGCTTGGTCTTTTGTTGATCCCTGAACAACCTGTCTATGACCTGCCTTCATCCATTGATTCAGATTAGGATAACAGACATGCAAACTTATTCATTAATTAGCTATGTAAGCTCATTCATTAAGGCAAAAAGCTAAGTGCAAAATGCAGGAATGCATACTGCTTAGATTAAAGTTTTTGTAAAGGTTCAGCTTTCAAAACAAAAAAAAACAAACATGTCATACTTACCTGCTCTGTGCAATAGTTTTGCACAGAGCGGCCCCAATCCTCCTCTCCTCTGGTCCCCCGCTGGCGCTCCTGGCCCCCCACCTTCATAGAAAGCTTCTTGCTATGAGGGCACACATGCATGCTCACTCCCAAGCGGCTTCTGTGTGTCTATGAGGCCTAATCCCCCACTCCCCCCTCACTGTCTGTGTTTGACAGCAGCAGACTCCTGCTGCTGTGTGTCAGCCAATGAGGAGGCAAAGACCTGGAAGAGCTTCTTCTGTTCTGCTCTTGTGCACATCACAGAATCATGCACAGAATGCATGAATGTAAAAAACCTTCAGCCATTAGAACCATTTTAAATCCACCTTTAATATTACCCTATGCAAGAAATCTTTTGGGTTAAATAAAAAGATGATAGATAAGATGATATTTTATAATAATGAGATGATGACATTTCTAAACAATTTTACCTTCTTTTCTATTTCCCTATGCAATCAAGGGTCTAAAGCACCATACACACTATCAGATTTTCTGAAGATTTTCGTCTTCAGATTTACCAAAACCAGAGTTTCAATTTGTATGCAATCAGACAGGCCCTTGCACTACATGGTTTTGGTAAATCTGAAGACAAAAGCCAGCAAAAAATCTGATGCGTATGGGGCTTAACACCTAAAATATTTATTATACAGAACAGAAAAGGGGAAATCGTATTTGCATAATGTGATTTTTGTTTCCTTGTTTACAAGAATACAAGGTTACAAGAATCTGGGAACAACCCACTGACCGTGCCCCAAAAAAAACATACACACTCACTGGTAGCCACCCCCACAAATTCACACAATGTTTTAACATACCCTGAAATAATTTGTCACAGACTTCTAGACCAGGAGGCAGGTTTTGGGGGTATAAAGACAATATACCATAAGTAATATGGTGAATTGTGGGCTTGGCCACTTTGTGTTAAGGGCTTAAAATGCAGCAGCTTTCAGAATGCCAGTGGATTCTGAGAGCTGCTTGTGTGATTTCTGTGTGGGGATAAAATCACTACATCTTGACCCTTTTTGGAATCTAGATAGCGGGAGTATCTTTTGCCTTTTGCTGAAAAAGTGTGTGTGATCTCTAGTGATGGACGAACGTTTCGCCCGGCGGTCGTTTCGCGGCGAATTTCCGACTTTCGCCGTCCGCGGGTTCGAACGCCTTTTTCCGTCGTTCGCCCCGGCGGACTTACGTGTTTAATGTATACAAGAACTTTAACCTTTCGTGACACGTTTATCATGTGTTACAGGACAACCAATTGAGACATGACAGCTCATGGACACTTGGACATTCCCCCTAACCTATAAATACACCCGATCCGGTGGCCATTTTACATTCTTTCTTCTGTCACTGTAGGGAAAGGATCCTGTGTGGAGTAGGGACAGAGAAAACGCTAGCTATTTGGTACACAAAAGTTCTTTTCAGGACTGGTATAGGTGTTAGGTCAGCAGCCTGAGTTTCTTTTGTCAGTTTAGATAAAGGGACAGAGCGCTGTATGCTGCTATTTTAGGGACAGCTCAGCCAGATTAGTCTTTCTTCATCATCATCATCATCATCATCATTAGCTGTTACTATCAGGTCCACAAAAGAGCTATTCCAGCTAATCGTTCCAGCCTACTCTTTTTTGCCAATTTGTATAGGGACAGGCAGGAAGCAGTGTGTCAGGCAGTGAGGATAATTTTAAAGACTTGCTGTTACTATTAGTTCCACAAAGGTTCTTTTCAGGACTGGTATCAGTGGTACGGTAATAGGCTTGTACACGTATAATATTCTTTCTTCCAAATATAGAAAGAATATTATACTTGACTGCTGCCCTTCTGCTGCAGTCTGCTAATCATTCACAACTCACTTGTTCCACAAAGCTCTTTATCAGGACTGGTAACTTGGTCTGTCTAGGGTGCTACGGTACATAGGCTTGGGTGCGGTACAGTCTGCTGTTCTGTAAGGACCGCTATCGGTCCACAATACATAGGGTTGCCGTGCACTACTGCTGACCGCTGCCCTATACTGCAGCAGTCCTTCAGCGGTATAGGGACTGACGCACAGTCTGCTAAACACTAATACACAACCTGCTTGGTCCACAAAAGTTCTTATAAGGACTGGTAACTTGGTATAGGGTGCTACGGTACATAGGCCTGAGTGCGTTACAGTCTGCTGTTCTGTAAGGACCGCTATCGGTCCACAATACATAGGGTTGACGTGCACTACTGCTGACCGCTGCCCTATACTGCAGCAGTCCTTCAGCGGTATAGGGACTGACGCACAGTCTGCTAAACACTAACACACAACCTGCTTGGTCCACAAAAGTTTTTATAAGGACTGGTAACTTGGTATAGGGTGCTACGGTACATAGGCCTGAGTGCAGTACAGTCTGCTGTTCTGTAAGGACTGCTATCGGTCCACAATACATAGGGTTGCCGTGCACTACTGCTGACCGCTGCCCTATACTGCAGCAGTCCTTCAGCGGTATAGGGACTGACGCACAGTCTGCTAAACACTAATACACAACCTGCTTGGTCCACAAAAGTTCTTATAAGGACTGGTAACTTGGTATAGGGTGCTACGGTACATAGGCCTGAGTGCAGTACAGTCTGCTGTTCTGTAAGGACCGCTATCGGTCCACAATACATAGGGTTGCCGTGCACTACTGCTGACCGCTGCCCTATACTGCAGCAGTCCTTCATTGGTATAGGGACTGACGTACAGTCTGCTAATCACTAACACACAACCTGCTTGGTCCACAAAAGTTCTTATAAGGACTGGTAACTTGGTATAGGGTGCTACGGTACATAGGCCTGAGTGCGTTACAGTCTGCTGTTCTGTAAGGACCGCTATCGGTCCACAATACATAGGGTTGACGTGCACTACTGCTGACCGCTGCCCTATACTGCAGCAGTCCTTCAGCGGTATAGGGACTGACGCACAGTCTGCTAAACACTAATACACAACCTGCTTGGTCCACAAAAGTTCTTATAAGGACTGGTAACTTGGTATAGGGTGCTACGGTACATAGGCCTGAGTGCGTTACAGTCTGCTGTTCTGTAAGGACCGCTATCGGTCCACAATACATAGGGTTGACGTGCACTACTGCTGACCGCTGCCCTATACTGCAGCAGTCCTTCAGCGGTATAGGGACTGACGCACAGTCTGCTAAACACTAACACACAACCTGCTTGGTCCACAAAAGTTTTTATAAGGACTGGTAACTTGGTATAGGGTGCTACGGTACATAGGCCTGAGTGCGTTACAGTCTGCTGTTCTGTAAGGACCGCTATCGGTCCACAATACATAGGGTTGCCGTGCACTACTGCTGACCGCTGCCCTATACTGCAGCAGTCCTTCAGCGGTATAGGGACTGACGCACAGTCTGCTAAACACTAACACACAACCTGCTTGGTCCACAAAAGTTTTTATAAGGACTGGTAACTTGGTATAGGGTGCTACGGTACATAGGCCTGAGTGCAGTACAGTCTGCTGTTCTGTAAGGACCGCTATCGGTCCACAATACATAGGGTTGCCGTGCACTACTGCTGACCGCTGCCCTATACTGCAGCAGTCCTTCAGCGGTATAGGGACTGACGCACAGTCTGCTAAACACTAATACACAACCTGCTTGGTCCACAAAAGTTCTTATAAGGACTGGTAACTTGGTATAGGGTGCTACGGTACATAGGCCTGAGTGCAGTACAGTCTGCTGTTCTGTAAGGACCGCTATCGGTCCACAATACATAGGGTTGACGTGCACTACTGCTGACCGCTGCCCTATACTGCAGCAGTCCTTCAGCGGTATAGGGACTGACGCACAGTCTGCTAAACACTAACACACAACCTGCTTGGTCCACAAAAGTTTTTATAAGGACTGGTAACTTGGTATAGGGTGCTACGGTACATAGGCCTGAGTGCGTTACAGTCTGCTGTTCTGTAAGGACCGCTATCGGTCCACAATACATAGGGTTGCCGTGCACTACTGCTGACCGCTGCCCTATACTGCAGCAGTCCTTCAGCGGTATAGGGACTGACGCACAGTCTGCTAAACACTAACACACAACCTGCTTGGTCCACAAAAGTTTTTATAAGGACTGGTAACTTGGTATAGGGTGCTACGGTACATAGGCCTGAGTGCAGTACAGTCTGCTGTTCTGTAAGGACCGCTATCGGTCCACAATACATAGGGTTGACGTGCACTACTGCTGACCGCTGCCCTATACTGCAGCAGTCCTTCAGCGGTATAGGGACTAAGAGTTTTGTCACAGGGTGATTTAAAAAATGACAGGCAGAGGAAGAGGCAGGCCCTTCCGCAGGGGTGGTAGGGGTAGGGCAGGAGCAACAGCCTTGAGCCAAAGTGGGAAGTTGCAGAAGGTGCGTTCAATTACTTTAAAGGACGCACCAGACTTGGTTGAGTGGCTCACTCAGCCTTATTCTTCTGCACCCTCCTCATCCTCTCGATCTGCACCCTCTTCTTCACTCTCTGCTATGTGCACCCCCAAAGACACTACCACCAACAACACCACCACCACCACATACCTTCCGCTTGAGTGCAAATGGGGGCCTTCATGCTCCAGTGTTTTAATAGGGACCCCCGTATAAAAAGCATGAGGGTCAAGGACCAGTACTGGGTGGCAACGTACTTAGATCCCCGGTACAAACACAAAATGGCGGAAATGTTACCGCCGTCGCAGAGGGCTGTCAGAATGCAGCACTTCCAGGCCTTGCTTCGAGAAATGCTGCATTCTGCTTTTGCGTGCGCTGGCAGAGGAGCAATTCCCACTCCCAGAGAAGGATTTGCGGGTACCAATCCAACAGCGCCTGCAAGAAGAGGCCGGTTTGAAGATGTGTTGGTGACTTCGGATATGAGGTCATTCTTTCAGCCGACCCATCGACAGGTGTCATCCGGATCCAGCATCAGGGAACGCCTAGACCGTCAGGTGTCCGACTACATTGGGTTAACGGCCGATGTGGACGCTCTGAGGAGTGATGAACCCCTAGACTACTGGGTGGGCAGGCTTGACCTCTGGCCAGAGCTTGCCCAATTTGCAATCGAACTGTTGGCTTGCCCCTCATCCAGTGTCCTGTCCGAAAGGACGTTCAGCGCAGCAGGGGGGATTGTGACCGATAAGCGTACTCGCCTAGCTCACGACAGTGTTAACTACCTCACATTTCTAAAAATGAATGAGGCATGGATCTCGGAGGAATTCAACACATGTGATCAGTAGACCATGTATATGTCTATAAACAATTTTTGGAATCAAGCACACAGACCTTCTTAATTCATTTGGCTCACTTCCCTGACCCAAAAAAGCACACCGTACTATATGCCCCTACCCTCCTCTTTGAAGAGGTTGAGCGGTGTCATATTTCTACTGGGGCTGCTTATTATGAGGGGTTCCCACCATCCCTGTGCTGTGCTGACTTCCTCCTGGGTGTTCTTATTATGAGGGGCTCCCACCATCCCTGTGCTGTGCTGACTTCCTCCTGGGGGTTCTTATTATGAGGGGATCACACCATCCCTGTGCTGTGCTGACTTCCTCCTGGGGCTGCTTACGGTGCTGCTGTCAGCGCTGTATGTCACGGAGCTGCTGTCAGCGCTGTATGTCACGGAGCTGCTGTCAGCGCTGTATGTCACGGAGCTGCTGTCAGCGCTGTATGTCACGGAGCTGCTGTCAGCGCTGTATGTCACGGAGCTGCTGTCAGCGCTGTATGTCACGGAGCTGCTGTCAGCGCTGTATGTCACGGAGCTGCTGTCAGCGCTGTATGTCACGGAGCTGCTGTCAGCGCTGTATGTCACGGTGCTGCTGTCAGCGCTGTATGTCACGGAGCTGCTGTCAGCGCTGTATGTCACGGAGCTGCTGTCAGTGCTGTATGTCACGGAGCTGCTGTCAGCGCTGTATGTCACGGAGCTGCTGTCAGCGCTGTATGTCACGGAGCTGCTGTCAGCGCTGTATGTCACGGTGCTGCTGTCAGCGCTGTATGTCACGGAGCTGCTGTCAGCGCTGTATGTCACGGAGCTGCTGTCAGCGCTGTATGTCACGGAGCTGCTGTCAGCGCTGTATGTCACGGAGCTGCTGTCAGCGCTGTATGTCACGGAGCTGCTGTCAGCGCTGTATGTCACGGTGCTGATGTCAGTGCTCTGTATTACGGTGCTGCTGTCAGTGCTCTGTATCTCCTGCACCCTCTTGTTTGCCTACCCTGGTCCCTGACCTTCCCTCTCCTCCATTGCCTTCATTAGCTCCATAGTCCTGAATTGTCAGAACAATTTCCCAAATAAAAAAAAAATGCTTGTAGTTATCGATCCCAAATTCACCTCATACATGTATTATGCTATTGTCCAGGTGGTGGGACTACGTGCTACCCCCTAATAATTACCCCGTGGCCGCAAATTCGACCTAAAGGTTTGCGAAATTCGCCTCCCATTGAAGTCAATGGAGCCCGCGGCGAACGGTCGTTTTCGCGAACGTTTGTGTCCGTTCGCGTTTCGCGTTCGCGAAACGTCCCGTCGGAAGTTCGTCCATCACTAGTGATCTCTTCTAATTAAGATCATTCCTATCCGGTAAGAGGCTTGGCTGTGGGAAAGCACTTTATAGCTCTGGAGCAAGATTTTGCACTTACTCATCAATGAGGACTTAAAGGCACTTGGAATTACTTATGTGAAACAGGACTTTCAAACTTGCTTATGAACTTTTGTTTCTTTTTGTACATTTGTGAAAAAAACATATGTGATATGTTGTCCTTATTTATCACTGAGCACTAAGTGGCACTTGTAATTAATTAAAAATTGTTTTGTATATCTGTGAAAAAGCATATGCGATATTTTTACTGATTTAGGATGTATATTTGTCTGATACACATTTTTATTGACTTATTGTTTTTTTACCTAAAGCGGAGTTCCACCCAAAAGTGTAACTTCCGCTCGTTGTACTCCTTCCCTTGTCTTTCACAGGTATCCTGTTCCCGCTTCCAGGATCCTCAGCTGTGGGTACTGATGTCACCAACCAGACTCCCTCCTCCTTCCCTGGCCGACGGGCCAGTAGGAGAGAGTGGAGCCTCGCGCATGCGCAGTAGGGTTCCTAGCGTAAAGCCGTAAGGCTTCACTGCCGGGCTCCCTTACTCGCAATGGAGGCGGCATTCACTCAACAGCTAATGGAAATGTCAGCTGCAGTGCAGACATCGCTGGACTCCAGGACAGGTAAGTGTCCGATTATTAAAAGTTAGCAGCTGCAGTATGTGCAGCTGCTGGCTTTTAATTTTTGCAGCGGTGGGCGGACCTCCAATTTAAAGCGGAGTTCCACTAAGAAATGGAACTTCCGCTGTCTGGATTCCTCCCCTCCTCCGGTGTCACATTTGGTACCTTTCAGGGGGGAGGCGGGAGCAGATACCTGTCTAATACAGGGATTTGCTCCCACTTCTGTCGAAAGATCGCCGCAGTATCCGTGGCGATCTATGCCATGTCCGGCCCCTCCTCTGTCCCCCCACTGTCTTCTGGGAGGCACACAGGTCACAGAAGACAGCAGGGACTCGCGCAGGCAGCTCGACTGACAAATGCGCAGGAGGGAACCAGGCTGTGAAACCTGCAAGGCTTCACTTACTGATTCCCTTACTAGCAATACCAGCGCCTCCACCCGGAGGACTGCTCAGCTTTGGGGTGAGGACATTGTGAGCGCCTGGGACAGGTAAGTGTCCTTATTTTAAAAGTCAGCAGCTGCACCATTTGTAGCTGCTGACATTGAATTTTTGTTTTTGTTTTTTGTTTTGTTTTGTTTTTAGGCGGAACTCCGCTTTAAGCACTAATGGGAGATGTGTACTTTTTCTATATGTACTTTGTCTTAGTCCAGAATTCAGGATTTGCCAGGTGCAACAATCTTATGCCGTGTACACACGATCAGACAAGCCGCCAGACTTTGCAGTGGAGGTCCGCCAGACTTTCCGAACGAGCGGACTTGCCCACACACGCCGGACTTTTGGCGAGGTCCGCCGGACTTTTTAAATGAATGGACTTGCCCACGCACGGAGTAAAGACCGTTCATTTTGAACGTGACTCCAGATAGACAGGACTAGAGAAGAAAGTCAATGTCGCTGCCTCCATCGGCGAGATTGACACCTTGCTAGCCCCATCACCTGGTATGGATTTAAAGGGGAACCCCTACGCCGAAAAAACAACGTGGGGGTCCCCCAAAGTCCATACCATTATACGAGCACGCAGCCCAGCCGGTCAGGAAAGGGGGTGGGGACGAGCGAGCACCCCCCTCCTCAACAGTACCAAGTCGCGTGCCCTCAACATGGGGGGGGTGCTTTGGGGAAGAGGAGCACCCTGTGCCCCCCCACCCTAAAGCACCTTGTCTCCATGTTGATGAGGACAAGGGCCTCTTCCCGACAACCAACAGCCGTTGGTTGTCGGGGTTTGCGGGCAGGGGGTTTATCGGAATCTGGGAGCCGCCTTTAATAAGGGGGCCCCCAGATCCTGGCCCCATACCCTATGTGAATGAGTATGGGGTACATCGTACCCCTATCCATTCACCTGAGGGAAAAAGTGTCAATAAAAAGAACACAACACAGGTTTTTAAAGTAGTTTATTAGACAGCTTCGGGGGTCTTCTTCCGACTTCTCTCCGGGCTCCTCCGCTATCTTCTGCTCTTTTGCCGCTCTTTTGCTAGCGGAGGAGCCCAGCTTTCTCCTTCATTGCCGTCGTCCGGGGGCCTTCTTCCGTCTTCTCCCGCTCTTTGGTTTTTCTGCCGGGCTCCTTCCGCTATCTTTTTCCAGCTCTTTTACTAACGTTGGCCTGGTCTTCTCGTTCGTCGCTGTCGCCACCGCCTTCTTCTTCCTTCCGATATTGACACAACGCTCTCTCTCGCTGTAATGCCAGGGACGTGTTGCATGGCAACTTATATAGGCATAAGGGACTGGGGTAA
The DNA here is from genome assembly GCF_037356315.1 of Lithobates pipiens. Lineage (NCBI taxonomy): Eukaryota > Metazoa > Chordata > Amphibia > Anura > Ranidae > Lithobates > Lithobates pipiens. The sequence continues at coordinate 150,358,733 of NW_027507685.1, forward strand.
TCGGGTGATGTCACATGGTGACCCCGCCCCTTATGATGTGACAGTCCCAGGGATGTTGGGACTGTGACATCATAAGGGGCAGGGGTCACCCTGTGACATCACCTGGTGCCCCCGCACCTTATGCCTATATAAGTCGCTGCGCAAAGCGTCCCTGGCATTACAGCGAGACAGAGCATTGTGTCAAGGAAGGAAGAAGTAGAAGGCGGCGGCGACAGTGACGAACGAGAAGACCGGGCCAATGCTAGTAAAAGAGCTGGAAGAAGATAGCGGAGGAGCCCGGCAGAAAAACCGAAGAGGGGGAGAAGTCGGAAGAAGACCCCCGAAGTCGGAAGAAGACCCCCGGATGGTGACGAAGAAGGAGAAAGCTGGGCTCCTCTGCTAGCAAAAGAGCAGATAATAGCGGAGGAGCCTGGCAAGAAGACCCCCGAAGTCGAAAGAAGACCCCCAGAGCTGTCTAATAAACTACTTTAAAAACCTGTGTTGTGTTTTTTTTATTGACACTTTTTCCCTCAGGTGAATGGGTAGGGGTACGATGTACCCCATAGTCATTCACATAGGGTGGGGGGCTGGGATCTGGGGGCCCACTTATTAAAGGGGACTCCCGGATTCCGATAAGCCCCCTGCCCGCAGATCCTGACAACCAACGGCCAGGGTTGTTGGGAAGAGGCCCTTGTCCTCATCAATATGGGCACAAGGTGCTTTGGGGTGGGGGGGCTGCAGAGCTCCCCCCTTCCCCAAAGCACCCCCCCGTGTTGAGGGCATACAGCCTGGTACGGTTCAGGAGGGGGGTGCTCGCCCCCACCTCCTTTCCTGACCGGCCAGCTGCTTGCTTGGATAAGGGTCTGGTACGGACTTTGGGGGGACCCCACGCCGTTTTTTCAGCGTAGTGGTTCCCCTTTAAATCCATACCAGGCGACGGGGCTAGCAAGGTGTCAATCTCGCCAATGGAGGCGGTGACATTGATTTCCTTCTCCAGTCCCGTCTACCTGGAGTCCCGTTCATAATGAACGGACTTTACTCCGTATGTGGGCAAGTCCGTTCATTTAAAAAGTCTGGCGGACTAGCACACAGACGAGCGGATTGTCCGCTGGAAAGCTGAGTCTTGCGGACAATTTTGAGTCACTTTTTTTTTTTAAAGTCAGTCTGACTTTTAGGAAGAAAAAGTCCGCCGGAGCCCGCACACGGTTGAATTGAATTGTCCAGCGGACTCTGGTCCACCAGACTAAGTCCGCCGGATAGTCCAATCTTGTGTACTTGGCATTAGGGTGTTCTGAAGTAAACGCAAGGTTTTTTGATTTTATAAAAAAACATTTTTTAGCCTATACTGTGTTATGGGGTCAAGAAAGTGGGAAGCACAAAGTTCAGGGGTCAGGATTAAGAATGGCAGAGTTCAAAGGTCAGGATTAATCCCTTTACAACTGCCTAACACATATTTGTAGCGAAAAAAGAATGAATGAATGAATGAATGAAATATTTGTATAGCGCACAACGCAAACTAAATCGCCTCAAGGCGCTGTGACGAGCTTTGGTCATCAGCTAGAAGAGGAAGGTCTTGAGTTTTTTCCTAAAAGCCAGGTGGTTTTCTTCCAGGCAGATGTTAATTGGTAGAGCATTCCATAGCTGAGGTCCTTGGACAGCGAATCTCTGATCCCCCTTAGATTTGTACCGGGCTTTTGGCACGAGGAGGAGGTTTTTGTTGGCTGATCGAAGACTGCGGTTTGGTGTGAAAAGATGTATTTTCTCAGCTAGGTATTGCAGAGCTTCTCTATGCACGCATTTGTGGGTGAGGCAGAGGGTCTTGAATGTGATCCGATTTTTTATGGTTAGCCAATGTAGACTCCTCAATGAAGGAGAGATTGGTTCCCAGGGTTTTTTTCCTGTTATCAGCCTTGCCGCCGTGTTTTGGATCAGTTGTAATCGCGCAAGTTGATATTGTGGTAATCCTATGTAAAGCGAGTTTGCGTAGTCCAGTCGTGAATTAATGATTGTTCCAACTACCACTGCTTTATCATTCTTTGGGATAAAAGGGATGAGTCTGCGAAGCAGGTGGTGAGATCCACTGACTACTGCTCCTATTTGTGCATCCATTGACATTTGAGTCTAAAATAACCCCGAGACTGTTAGCCTTGGTCTTTGGGGAGATGGTCTGCCCAAAGACGGTGGGTGGAGTCCAGGAGGTTTTGGTTATGAAATTATGATTTGGGTGTAAGATAAGAAGCTCTGTCTTTGATTTGTTGAGTTTGAGGGAGTTGGTGGTCATCCAGTCGTCTACTGAATTGAGGCAGTTTTCAAGTTGTAGGTGGTGATCTTTTTGTCCAGAGATACGGAAATAAAGTTGCGTGTCGTCAGCGTATGAGTGGAAGCAAAGGTCTGAACATCTGATGATTTGGAGGAGTGGGCGGATGTAAATGTTGAAGAGAACTAGTGATAAAGGTGATCCTTGAGGGACTCCGCAGGTGACTGCCCAGGGTTCAGAGAAGAATTTTCCTAGTTTCACTGTCTGTGAACGGTTTCCTAGGAAGGACGCGAACCATTGGAGATCTACGTCTTGGACTCCGGATACTTCTGTGAGGCGGACGAGTAGAGTATTGTGGTCTACTGTATCAAACACTGTGCTGAGGTCTAACAGTACGAGGAGACACGACTCTCCATCATCCGCTGCTTCAAGGGCATCGTCCCAAATCTTAAGGAGTGCTGTTTCTGTTCCATGACCCGGGCGGAAGCCTGATTGCAGCGGGTCCAGGAGTTTGTGTGTATCCAGGTGGAGTTGTAACTGTTGTACTACAGCTTTCTCCATGATCTTTGAGATGGTGTTAAGGCTTGTGATTGGCCTACGGTTGTTTGGGTCCTGAGGGTCCTGAGAATGGACTTTAATGCCCACATGCTGCACATATAAGCTGGGCAGGTGTGGTTTACGCGCTGAGAGCGTGCTCAAGGCACATCCCCAGCTGTACGAGAACTATTGCAATATGCCTGTCATACGTGCGCATGTGCGAGGTCACGGGTGACTGCAGATGCAGGAGCTCGTCCCTAGTCCCAATTGCTGCCAAGCGGCCTATTTAAAGGGTGCCCTGACTCCTGATCAATGCTGACTGGTCTTCAGCTGTTTCTTGATACTCTTAATTCTGCTTAAACCCTGCTTGAAACCTGTTGCTTAACTTGGCTTTCCTTGACCCTGCATTTGGACTCTGTTACATACTTGAATACTGGTTCTTGATCCTGGATTCCTACTGACCTTGCTACTGTCTAGTGCCTTGGTACCTTGCTGCTTGCCTGCTACCGAACCTGGCTATCCTAATGACCTTGCTCCTGTTCCCTGCTTGGCTCAATGCTGTCTCTGCATGCGTGTACTGGCTGCTATTCATCCCAGTTCCATTGGGTCACTGAACTTCTGTCTCCAGACTACAGGAAGTTCCGGCAAGCCACATATTCTGAACCTACAAGTTGGTTGGAGTTCCCCTTTAACCTCGGCTGACCTATCCAGCATCATTTCATTTCCTTACTCGATGTTCTGCCTGAATCACCGAGCCTACTTCTGCCGCAAGCTCTGCAAGCAACACTTAAAGGCACACGTGTTCCTCCTGATCCTAGCCACCATCTGTTGCACAATCAGTGGGGCCCTGGCTGGAGATACAAGAGCGGCTGACCTTGTAATTTCAGTCTCCTTCCAGGTACGTGACACCAGCACAAAAGCAGAGCTGTTAAAGATAGCTCTTGGTGCGGACTAAAGGCTGGTAGCTGGCGGGACCAGCTTCTAATCATGTGACCTCTTTGACAGTGGTCACATGATTAGTGATCACATCTGAATGTAGTCTGGGCATTCAGAACTGTTTAAAGGGATGATGGGGTGGATGGAAGGAGTTAAGTAGTGCATAGAGTTCAGGGATCAGGATTAACCACTACAATACTGGGCACTTTTGCCCCCTTCCTACCCAAACCAATTTTCAGCTTTCAGCGCTCTCGCACTTTCAATGACAATAAAACTTTTGACATAAATTTTGATCATTTTGTTCGCACAAATAGAGCTTTCTTTTGGTGGTATTTATTCACGACTCCGTTTTAAATTTTTTGTGATATAAGTGAAAAAAGAGTGGAAATTTTGAAAAAAAACAATATTTTCTTCTTTCCATTTTAAAAGAAATCCAATAAAATCTGATTTTGTCATAAACTTAAGCCAAAATGTATTCTGCTACATGTGTTTGGTAAAAAAAAATCTGTTAAGTGTATAATAATTGCTTCATGTGATCACGGACATATGTACGCAAATGATCATGTACAGATGTGCGCAGGTAATCATTGAGACATATGCGGGACAGGTGTTTTTATTATTTGGGGACATGTGTTTTGGGGACATTGTATATTGGGGACATTGTGTGGGGACATGTGTGTTTACACCGTGTGGTGATCAGTGACTAAAAAGCTGTAAAAACAGCTCATACTCACTGATCACCAGCCGGCTGCAACGATCCCCTCTCCTCACCTCACCGACAACTTCAACCGTCTCTGTGTTTACATCACATGATGGCTGTGACTGGACATGGCTGTCATGTGATCAGGAGGGCCAATCACAGAGCCCTCCTGTCGATCTGAGATGTGCCGTGTCTGGGTGACACGAGCACATCGGGATCGCACCACAAATTCTGACCCCTGAACTTTGTGCATTACTTAAAGGGATTGTAAAGTAACATTTTTTTTTTTTAATAACAAACATGTTATACTTACCTCCACTGTGCAGCTTGTTTTGCACAGAGTGGCCCCGAACCTGCTCTTCTGGGGTCCCTCGGCGGCTGTCTCTGCTTCCTCCCGCAGGTACTTCTCACGTTCATGCGAGATCCCTCGCATGGTGAGAAGCACCTGCAGGCGCGCTCCCATGATACAGCCGTCGGCTATAGCCGCTCGCTGTATCACACGGCCCCGCCCCGGCACACTGCATCATTGGATGTGATTGACAGCAGCTCGAGCCAATGGCTGCGCTGCTTTCAATCCATCCACTCCAGCCAATCAGCGGCCAGGCTGAGCGGCGAAGAGGATGTCGGGGGCGAGCGCGGGACTTTCGAGGGGTCAGGTAAGTAAAACGGGGGAACTGGGGGCGCCGGCAGTGTGAGATGTTTTTTTACCTTAATGCATAGAATGCATTAAGGTGAAAAAACATTTACCTTTACAACCCCTTTAATCCTGACCCCTGAACTGCATAATAAATTCATACATTTATTATGCCATAAAGGAGTGATTTTTTTTTTTTTTTAAGTATGGTATATACACAGCGTGTAAGTATTGAACACGTCATCATTTTTCTAGGTAAATATATTTCTATAGGTGCTATTTAAGTAACAACCTATGCAATCTATACATACAGAGAAACTAAAATAAATAAATTCAGAAATGAAGTTACGTGTAATAAAATGGGATGACACAGGGAAAAAGTATTGAACACATAAAGAAAAGGAGGTGCAAATAGGCATGCAAAGCCAAGACACCAGCTGAAATCTATCAGTAATTAGAAAGCAAACCTGCCCTTTGTCAATGCAAATTATCAGCTGGTTCAGTCTCAACTGATGGCCTATAAAAAGTTGTCTCATCACCAAGGTGTCACACAAGAAACATCTCATAATGGGTAAAACCAAAGAGCTCTCTCAAGACCTTTGCAGCCTTATTCTTGCAAAACATACTGATGGCATTGGTTACAGAAGCATTTCTAAACTTCTGAATGTTCCAGTGAGCACTGTTGGGGCCATAATCCGGAAGTGAAAAAAACATAATTTCACCATAAACTGGCCATGACCCTGTACTCCTCACAAGATTTCTGACAGAAGTGAAAAGAATTATCAGTAGATTTGTCCAAGAGTGAAGGACCAATTGTGGAGAACTTCAGAAAGATTTGGAATTAGCAGGTACAATTGTTTCAAAGAAAACAATAAGTAATGTACTTAACCGCCATGGGCTATATGCACACTCGCAAGACTCCATTCTTGAAGAAAAAGCATGTTGAAGCTCATTTAAAGTTTGCTCCACAACATTTAGAGAAGCCTGTGAAATACTGGGAGAATATAGTCTGGTCACATGGGACCAAAATTGGAGGTCAAATGGCACTGCACATCACCCCAAAAACACCATACCAACAGTGAAATTTGGAGGGTGGGAACATCATGCTGTGGGGCTGTTTTTCAGCATATGGTACTGGCAAACTTAAAATCGTTGAAGGAAGGATGAATGGAAAAATGTACCAAGACTCAATAAAGTTTTTACAGAATCTTTTTTTTTTGCAAGTACAAGTCACGGAACCATTCCAGAGAAATTAAAGTGATTGTAAAGGCTTGTTTTAAAAAAAAAAAAAAAAATTAATTTTATTTAAAATAACAAACATGTCATACTTATCTCCACTGTGCAGCTAGTTTTGCACAGAGTGGCCCAGATCTTCAAAATATGGGGCTCAGGTAAGTAAAACAGGGGGGGGGGGGCTGGTCACTGCAGAAGTTTTTCCACCTTAATGTATAGGATGCATTAAGGTGAAAAAACACAAGGGTTTACAACCCCTTTAACACAAACATACCATGGTATTAGTCAGGGCCATCTTTAACCACTTCAATACAGGGCACTTAAACACCTTCCTGCCCAGACCAATTTTGAGCTTTCAGCGCTGTCGCACTTTGAATGACAATTGCGCGGTCATGCTACACTGTACCCAAATGAAATTTTTATCATTTTTTTCCCACAAATAGAGCCTTCTTTTGGTGGTATTTGATCACCTCTACGGTTTTTATTTTTTGCGCTACAAATAAAAAAATACCGAAAATTTTGAAAAAAAATGTTTTTTTTTGTTTCAGTTTCAAAACTTTGTAAATAAGTACGTTTTCTCCTTCACTGATGGGCACTGATGGGGCTACACTGATGGGCACTGATATGGAGGCACTGATGGGCACCAATGATGTGGCACCAATGAAGTGGCACTGATGAGGTGGCATTGATGGACACTGATATGTGGCACTGATAGGTGGCACTGATAGGCGGCACTGATAGGCGACACGGATGGACACTGATAGGTGGCACAAATTGGCACTGATAGCTGGCACGGATTGGCATGGATGGGCGGCACGGATTGGCATGGATGGGCGGCACAGATGGGCATGGATAGGCGGCACAGATGGGCATGGATAGGCGGCACAGATGGGCATGGGTGGGCACTGATAGGCGGCACAGGTGGGCACTCATAGGCGGCACAGGTGGGCACTCATAGGCTGCACAGGTGGGCCCTCATAGGCGGCATTGGTGTTATACTGTACTAATGGATGCCAATCAGTGCCAAACAATAATGCATGCCAATCAGTAATGCCCATTGTGGGCACTGATTGGCATCTATTATGGGCACTGATTGGCATCCATTGTGCTGACTGGCATCCCTGGTGGTCTAGGGAGGATTACCTTTTCCCTGGTGGTCTGGTGGTGTCCCTGGTGGTCCAGTGTGGGAACCCTCGGGGGGGCTGTGCTGATAATCGATCAGCACAGACCCCCCCCTGTCAGAGGAGCAGCCGATCGGCTCTCCTCTACTCGCGTCTGACAGACGCGAGTGAGGAAAAGCCGATCACCGGCTCTTCCCATTTACACTGTGATCAGCCGTGATTGGACACGGCTGATCACGTGGTAAAGAGTCTCCGTCGGAGACTCTTTACCGAGATCGTAGTTGCTGGGTGTCAGACTGACACCCCGCAACAACGATTGCCGCGATGCGCGCCCCCGGGGTGCGCAGCGGCTTATAATCCTGATCACGTCATATGACGTCCGATCAGGATTATGAAACCACTTTGCCACCGTCAATTCCCTATAGGGCGGGCGGCAAGTGGTTAATATTGATTGGACCCTGGGCAAAAAAAATGTTGGGCCCCACCCCCTCCATGCAGTTTCGCTCTCCACCTGCTTTGAGACATATAATAAAAAGCAGCAAGATTCAAAATCCGTTTAGTGAATCAGATCAAACAGCGATTGCATTTGGTTGCCAGAGGTTACAGTGTATCATTACCACTCGCTGACTGGCTGCTAGAGGTTACAGCACATAATTTCGGCTTGTTTATTGGCTGCTAGAGATTACTGTACATCAATACTGCTCATTGCTTGGTTGCTATAGGTTACTGCACACCATGGACAGGGGAGATGAGGGGGCCCATTAATAGACATTAAACTCCTAGGACTCGCTAGGACTCTCTAGGACTCTGGCTCAGTGGCAGTGCAATACATATGAATACCTCCTCTATTTACATATGAATCCTGCTGGTCTGACTCTATTTACATATGAATGCCATCACTCTTTACATGTTAATGTCGGTATTTACATATAAGCACAGGGTCTGCAGGTGAGTCATCTGTACACAACAATAGGGCAGAGCTGGGCAGCATTATTAACAGAACTTCACACTGAGATATCAGGGCACAGTACTGGACTAAAACCTCAAGGAACAAGGGAATTTAAACTGGGATAGTTGCCAAGTATGAGGCAGCTGCTTTGGGCCCCACAACAATGACAGGGCCCAGGGCAGATGCCCCTTTTGCCCTGCCTTAAAAACGGCCCTGGTATTAGTAACAAGTCCAACATTGTCACAAAGGAATTCTTTGTTTTATATGTACCAAATTCCCCCCTGGGTAATCTATGTACATTCCTACCTTTTGTTATTCTGAAGAAATGTGTGTGTGTTTGTCTGTGCCTGCTAAGTGGGTCTAATAGGAGTGGTTTCATAATTATCTATGAGCTGTGGCAGCTGAAGAGCACTAATGAGGAAAGCTGCTGGGCCTGCATCCTTTTAGACATGTTCCTATTCAAAATATCTCACCAAAAGTGAAATTTTTGTTGCAGGGGATGCCTGAAATCTGACTTGTATCTTAGCCAGACTTCTGGGAAAATTGGTGAGCCAATCACACAAGCAGGAAATTATGTTTCTGGGGAGTGGTCAGTACACACACTGTGTACAGAACAACTCCAGGTAGCCATATTGCACTGCATTTACAGAAAATTACAGCGGCTGCAGATTGAAAAGGAAAGGTAATTTGTAACCACTTGCCGACCACCGCACGACAATATACATCGACAGAATGGCACGGGCAGGCAATGGGCGTACCGGTACATCCCTGCCTCCCTGCAGGCAGAGGGCCCTATTGGGCCCCCCATGCCTGCGGCAGCTGGCTTCATTCCAGGAGCGATCCAGGCTGAGGGGGAGGCCACCAATTCATGGCCACACCCTCCCAATCGCTCCCGACGAATGGGAAGCTTCATCCGCCTTTGAACTGTAAACACAGGTCAGAGGAGGGGATGTCATCTCTCCTGTTTTGTTCAGGAGCCATGGAGAGAGGATCAGAAAAGTGAGTTGCACCAACAGCACACTAACACCAGTACACATAGGCACACAATCACCCCCGAGCACCCCCAGTCACAGTGTCACCGATTGCAGTGTTAATTTTTGCACCGATCACTGCATTTGGTGTCATTTGTGACGGTAAAAAGTGTTAGGGCAGTTAGTGGTAGGCACCTTTAGGTCTAGGGAACCCACCTAACCCCCCCCCAATAAAGGTTTAACTGCTTGATCAGCCCCCACTTAACCCTTTCACCCCCTGTCGCTATTGTAACTATGCAATCTTATTTCTGATCGCCGTATTAGTGTCACGGGTGACACTAGGTAGCCAGTTAGTCATTTAGGTTCACAGTCAGCTAGACCCATATATTACCTAATAAATGTTTGAACCCCCTGTTTGCCCCCTAGTTAACCCTTTCACCACCTGTCACCAGTGATCACCATATTAGTGTTACGGGTGACGCTGGTTTGTTTGTTTTTTATAGTGTCAGGGCATCTGCAGTTTATTACACAATAAAGGTTTAACCCCCTGATCGCCTGGCAGGGGATATTAGTTAGGTTTTAGGGTCAATCAAGGTCTGCGTCACCCCAGGCAGCATCAGATTAGTGCCAGTAGCGCTAACACCCACGCATGCAGCATGCACTCCCCTTAGTGGTATAGTATCTGAAAGGATCAATATCTGATCCGATCAGATCTATACTAGCGTCCCCAGCAGTTTAGGGTTCCCAAAAATGCAGTGTTAGCGGGACCAGGCCAGATACCTGTTAGCAACTGCTTTTGCCTCTCCGCCCAGCACAGCCCATCCAAGTGCAGTATCGATCGATCACTGTCACTTACAACACTGAACACATAAGTGTAGCGTTCACAGAGTCAGGCCTGATCTCTAACAGGTTTTTTTTGGTAGCGTTTGATACAGTTGCTGACAGCCTAGGAGCTTTCTTCCTGTGAGTCTCACTAGTGTACCAGTAAATTTAGAGCTCAAAATGGCAAATCGAAGGTACACTAGTGAAGAGGCCTACATGTTTCTGGTACACTAGTACACTAGTAAAGAGATTCATGCTCAGAATACGATCCTATAGATGACAGCGGTTCCGTGACAGATAGCTCTGACAACGGAGTTGTGGTCCCTGCCAAGGTCAGGCGTACCAGACTTCGATCTTCTTCTGCTGTTGTTGAGGTGCAAGAACCGCAGGGCTCTCATATGGAGCAGAGAAGTACTAGTGTCACTCATCCTTCTGGTGAATGGGCAAGCACCAACAGCCTAGTACACCCTGGTCGTACATCCAACACTGCAGTATCACGTGGTGACGTGACGAGTCCCATAAATGCAGTTCAAGCTGGTGAGGTGGCAAGCACAAGTAGTGTCCCGCTGCCACCAAGAAGACAAAGCGGCCCGTCACGCCCATAGTGTCCTTCCTGCAGAAATCGCCAATCCTAATTGGGAACCCACCACTTCTGCAGCACCCGTAATTCCCCCATTCACTGGCCAACCTGGAATTCAGGTGGAAACAGTTGATTTTACGTCACTTGATTTTTATTCGCTGTTTTTCACCGAAGATCTCTATAGATCTATTGTGGACCAAAGCAATTTATATGCTGATCAATTCATCGTTGCTAATCCCCAGTTGTCCCTTGCCAGAGATTGGAAACCAATTACAGTCTCAGAATTTAAGACCTTTCTGGGCCTATCCCTCGATAAGGGCATAGTTAAAATGAGTACGTTGTGGTCATATTGGTCCACCCAATTTACCATATGCCCCTGTTCTCTGCCTCCATGGCCAAAGCACGATACGAGCAGATCTTGCGGTTCATGCACTTCAACAACAATGAACTCTGTAGTTCTCGTGGGGACCCTGGATACAATCAGCTTTACAAAATTCGGCCCCTCATAAGCCACTTCAACCAACGTTTTGCAGCCTTGTTTACTCCTGATCAAGTCGTCTGCGTTGATCAGTCCCTGATGAAATTTTCTGGCCACTTGTCTTTCAAACAGTATCTTCCCAACAAGCATTCCAGACACGAGGTCAAGATGTATAAGCTCTGTGACAGGGCCACAGGCTATACCTATAGTTTTAAGGTTTATGAAGGAAGAGATAGTCGCGCAGAGCCAGAGAACTGCCTAGATGACATAGGGAGCGCTGGCAAGATTGTGTGGGACTTGGTGTCACCCTTATTTAGAAAGGGGTACCATTTGTATGTGGACAATTATTACATGAGCATGCCACTTTTTAATCACTTGTTTGATCATCAGATTGGCGCATGTGGCACCGTGTGACCTAATCGCTGGGGCTTACCCCAGAGGCTTGTAGATTCCAGTCTTAGGCTGGGGGAGAAAGCCTGCTATAAGTGTATTAATTTGATCGCTGTGAAGCGGAGGGATAATAAGAATGTTTTCGTCTGTCCTTCCTTCACGCAGACACGACGGTCCACATTCCTACGGTGACTGGTGTTGTGGAGAAACCCCTCTGTGTCCACGAATATAACCAAAATATGGGAGGGGTGGACCTCAATGAGCAGTTGTTGGAGCCGTACCTAATTGCCCGTAAGGCCAGATACAAAAAAGTGTCTATATACTTATTTCAATAGGCTTTACTGAACGCTCATGTGCTATACAGAGCTTCAGGACGGCCTGGATCCTTCTTTAAATTCCAGGAAGAGATTGTCAGAGCCCTTCTGTTTCCAGACGATGCTCCACCTCTCCTTCCCAATCCAAATGCAGTAAGACGGCTGCATGAGAGGCATTTTCTGTATGTTCTTCCTAATACCCCTACCCAATGAGCCCCCAAAGAAAATGTTGTGTCTGTAGAAAGTGCGGATATAGGCGTGACACCTGCTATTTTTGTCCCTCCTGTCCTGAAAATCCTGGTCTTTGCATTGGTGAATGTTTTGAATGCTACCATACACTAGTGGAGTTTTAGCGTAGGGTACAGCACTGCACAGACTAGGACACACTTTCACAGGGTCTCCCAAGATGGCATCTCATTTTGAGAGACCCGAACCTGGAACTGAACCACTACCATTACAGTTACAAATAAAAGTGTAAATAAAAAAAAAAAACACAAAAAATATAAAATAAAATAAACAAAAATAGTTGTTCTCTCTCTCTATTCTGTCTCTACTGTTCTGCTCGTTTTTACTGTATTCTATTCTGCAATGTTTTATTGTGTTTTATTGTTAACCATTTTTTTGTTTTCAGGTACGCCATTCAGCTGCAGCGCAGATTTATTTATCTTGACAGCAATAGCGTTTGCTCCCATGATACATAAAGCCGTTACTCCAGCACTGTAGGAGGTGATTTCACCACCACAGTTAAAAACAAAATGGTGCATGAATGCCCATCATTAGAAGTGGGTGGATGATGGGAGGTACAGGGAACCTGAGAAAGCAGCCGATGGTTCCGCCAGCTGACCATAGAGCTGATCAGAGACCAGAATGGCTCCACTCATCTCTATGGCCTAAGGAACCGGAAGCTATGAGAATTTCATGACTTAGCTTTCGCTGGATGCAACCAGCGCCATTGGGAAATTGGGAAAGCATTTTATCACACTGATCTTGGTGTGGTCAGATGCTTTGAGGGCAGAGGAGGGATCTAGGGTCTAATAGACCCAAATTATTTTCAAAAAAGAGTACCTGTCACTACCTACTGCTATCATAGGGGATATTTACATTCCCTGAGATAACAATAAAAATGATTAAAAAAAAAAATGAAAGGAACAGTTTAAAAAAATAAAACAAAATAAAAAAAACACCCCTGTCCCCCCCTGTTCTCGCTCAAAGGTGATTGCAAGCTTCAGTCTGGCGTCATATGTAAACAGCAATTACACCATGCATGCGAGGTATCACAATGAAAATCAGATCAAGGGCAGTAATTTTAGCAGTAGACCTTCTTTGTAAATCTTAAAGAGGAAGTAAACCCTGATGAGTTTACTTCCTCTTTCATTCCCTGTAAAGGCAAAGCATAATGGATTACTATGCATCACATAGTAGTCCATTATGTGTCACTTACCTGACACAGGAGCCAGCGAAGTCACCGCTGTCCCCTGTAGTTCCGAGCGTCCATCTTCTTGGTGGGTCTCCATGGGTCTCGCTGCTCCGGCGCTGTGATTCACCGGAGCAGCGATGACGTCACTCCCGCGCATGCGCACGGGAGCCGAGACTCGAGGCATTGCCGTGATGACGATGCCCCGCTCAGTGCGCCTGCGCCCCACTGTCTACGGCGCATGCGCCGTAGATAGCGGTGCCCGTCTTCGGGCAAATATCTCCTAAACCGTATACGTTTGGGAGATATTTCTTGGACCTACAGGTAAGCCTTAATCTAGGCTTACCTGTAGGTCAAAGTGGTTTGTAAGGGTTTACAACCAATTTAAGTGGTAATCTGTAAAGGCTTTTAAAAATGTATGTAGTTTGTCGCCTCTGCACATTTGTGTGCAATTTTAAAGCATGTCCTATTTGGTATCCATGTACTCGGCCTAAGATCTTCTTTTTTAGTTCATCAAACATTTGGGCAATATAGTGTGTTTTAGTGCATTCAAATTAAAAAAAGTGTGTTTTTCCAAAAAAATGCATTTCAAAAATTGCTGCGCAAATACTGTGTGAAAAAAAATGAAACACCCACCATTTTAATCTGTAGGGCCTTTGCTTTAAAAAAGAAAAAATAATGTTTGGGGGTTCAAAGTAATTATCTTGCAAAAAAAAAATTTTTTTTTCATGTAAACAAAAAGTGTCAGAAAGGGCTGTCTTCAAGTGGTTAGAAGTGATGTGTGACATAAGCTTCTAAATGTTGTGCATAAAATGCCAGGACAGTTCAAACCCCCCCCCCCAAATGACCCCATTTTGGAAAGTAGACACCCCAAGTTATTTGCTGAGAGGCATGTCGAGTCCATGGAATATTTTATATTTTGACACAAGTTGCGGGAAAAATATATATTTTTTTGTTGCACAAAGTTGTCACTAAATATATTGCTCAAACATGTCATGGGCATATGTGAAATTACACCCCAAAATACATTCTGTTCCTTCTCCTGAGTACAGGGAGTACAGGGATACCACATGTGTGAGACTTTTTGGGAGCGTAGCTGCATACGGGACCCCAAAAATCAAGCACTGCCTTCAGGCTTTCTAAGGGTGTAAACTTTTGATTTCACTCCTCACTGCCTATTACAGTTTCGGAGGCCATGGAATGCCCAAATGGCACAAATCCCCCCCCCTAAATTACCCCATTTTGGAAAGCAGACACCCCTATTTGCTGAGAGGTATGATGAGTATTTGGAGATCTCGCTTTTTGTCACAAAGTTTTGAAAATTGAAAAAAGAAAAAATAATACTTTTTTCTTTTCTTTCTTCATTTTCAAAAACAAATGAGTTGCAAAATACCATGCCTCTCAGCAAATAGCTTTGGGTGTCTACTTTCCAAAATGGGGTCATTTGGGAGGGGTTTGTATTATCTTGGCATTTTATGGTCTTTGAAACTGTGATAGGTAGTGAGTAGTGAAATCAAAAAATGACGCCCTTATCATACACACGATCAAACAATCGGGCAAACTCAAGTCCACCGGACAATCCCAACGTGTGTAGCCTCCGGCGGACTTTTTTTACCCGAAAGTACGGCGGACTGAGAAAGTATTTTTGCACTCCAATCTTCCCACCGAACTTGCATTTCGGCGGACAAAGTCGGAAGAAGAGGGCGGCGGCGAGGAAGAAAGCCGGGCTCTTCCGCTAGTAAAAGAGCTAACAGAAGATAACGGAGGAGTCGGAAGACCCCCGGAGCTGTGCAATAAACTATTTTAACCCTTGTGTGTTGTGTTTTTTTTTTTACTTTTTTTTACAGGTGAATGGGTAGGGGTACATTGTACCCCATACTCATTCACATAGGGTGGGGGGCCGGTATCCGGGGGCCCCCTTATTAAAGGCGGCTCCCGGATTCCGATAAGCCCCCCGCCCGCAGACCCCAAAACCAACGGCCAGGGTTGTCGGGAAGAGGCCCTTGTCCTCATCAACATGGGGACAAGGTGCTTTGGGGTGGGGTGGCCGCGCAGCCCCCCTTCCCCAAGGCACCCCCCATGTTGAGGGCACACGGCCTGGTACAGCTCAGGAGGGGGGGCGTTGGCTCGTCCCCCCCTTTCCTGGCTGGCCAGTAGCGTGCTCGGACAAGGGCTGATGTGGACCTGGGGGGGACCCCATGTCGATTTTTTTCGGCATTGGGGTTCCCCTTTAAGTCCATACCAGGTGGCGGGGCCAGCGACGTCTCCTTCGCGGGCCCTGCCTACCTGGAGACGCGCTCAAAATGAGCGGACTTTCCTCAGCGTGTGTGGGCGAGTCCGTTCATTTCAAAATTACGGCAGATAGTCCGGCGGACTTAGTACACCGTATTAGTCTGCTGAAAAAGTGCCGTGTGTGGGCAAGTAGCCTGTTCGGAAAGTCCGGCGGAAGTCCGGCGGATAGTCCGCTACGTGTGTACGTGGCATTAGAAATCTTGAAGGTGGTGATTGGTTTTCGGGGCCCCGTACGTGGCTAGGCTCCAAAAAAGTGCCACACATGGGGTATCCCCATACTCAGGGAGAAGCAGCAGAATGTATTTTGGGGTGTAATTCTACATATGCCCATAGCATGTGTGAGCAATATATCATTTAGTGCCAACTTTGTGCAAACAAAAAAGTTTGTCATTTTCCCGCAACTTGTGGCAAAATATAAAATATTCCATGGACTCAACATGCCTTTCAGAAAATAGCTTGGGTTGTCTATTTTACAAAATGGGGTCATTTGGGGGAAGGGGGGCTTTGTGCCATCTTGGCATTTTATGGCCTTCAAAACCGTGATGAGTAGTGAGGAGTGAAATCAAAAATTTAGGCCCTTAGAAATCCTGAAGGCGGTGCTTGGTTTTCGGGGCCCCGTACGCGGTTAGGCTCCCAATAAAACATATGTGGTATCCCCGTACTCAGGATAAGCAGCTAAATGTATTTTGGGGTGCAATTCCACATATAACCATGGCATCTGTGACCAATATATCATTTAGTGACAACTTTTTGTAAAAAATGATTTTTTTTTGTCATTTAATCACTTGAGACAAAAAATTAAATATTCAATGGGCTCAACATGCCTCTCAGCAATTTCCTTGTGGTGTCTACTTTTCAAAATGGGATCATTTGAGGGGGGGGGGGGGGGGTTTGTACTGCCCTGCCATTATAGTACCTCAGGAAATTAGATAGGCAGTCATAAACTAAAAGCTGTGTAAAGTCCAGAAAATGTACCCAAGTTTGTAGACGCTATAACTTTTGCGCAAACCGACAAATATATACGCTTATTAAATCGAGTTTATTGGATTTTTTTTTTTTAAATCTTCAGTCTTTTTCTGTTTATATCACAAAAAATAAAAATCGCAGAGGCAATTAAATACCATCAAAAGGCAGCTCTATTTGTGGGAAAAAAAGGACACAAATTTTGTTTGGGAAAACATTGCATGACTGCACAATTAGCAATTAAAACAGCGCAGTGCCAAATTGTAAAATGTCTTCTGGTCTTTAGGCAGCCAAATGGTCCGGGGCTTAAGTGGTTAATAACATTCAATTACAATATGACTTGTAACCCAATTGTACACACTATATTATTTTTTCTTTATTTGCTATTTTTTCCCCAACAATTATGGAGTTACCCTTTAAGTGTCACATTACAAACACACCACATTGACTCCATATATAAACAATCAGAATATGAGACTGCTACCTGTAAAAGACTCTATCCAGAATTAAGTCAACTGGCAATAATCCAGGGGTATCAAGCCAAGGCCACCACACTGCTTGAAATTTATGTGAGTTGCCCCTATGTTGGTAGATATATTTTTCCAAACGGATTGTTACCAAGACATTCTTTTTAAAAATATGCTGCCATCTACCCAGATGATGAAGATGAAACAAGGGTGGACATTTCAGCAAGACAATGATCCCCAACACAAAGACAAGGAAACATTTAATTGGTTTCAAAGAAAGAAAATAAAGGTGCTAGAATAGCCCAGCCTATCACCTGACTTGAATCCAGCAGAAAATCTATGGAAAGAACTAAAGATCAGAGTTCATATAAGAGGCCCACAGAACCTTCAAGATTTGAAGACTGTTTGTGTGGAATGGGCCAAAATCACACCTGAGCAATGCATGTGATTAGTTTCTCCATACAGGAGCCATCTTAAAGCTGTCATTACCAACAAAGAATTTTGTAAGAAATATTAAAGAGGAAGTAAACCTCTTTGTCTCCCTGCAAAGGTAAAGCATAATGGGCTACTATGCATTGCATAGTAGCCCATTATGTGTAACTTACCTGACACAGGAGCCAGCGATGTCACCACTGTCCCCTGTAGCACGGAGCATCCATCTTCTTCCCGGAATCACTGCTCTGGCCACTCACAGCGCCAGAGCAGTGATGACGTCACTCCCGCGCATATCGCCATTAGCAGTGGCATGCCCAGTGCGCCTGCACACCGCTGTCTATGGCACATGCGCCATAGGCAGCGGTGCCCGTCTTTTTGGAAATATCTCCTAAACCGTGTAGGTTTAGGAGATATTTCTTGGACCTGCAGGTAAGCCTAAAGGCCCATACACACGATCAGACTTTTTGACAACAAACATGCAAATTAGCTGTTTTGGAGCAACATCCGACCGTGTGTACGCTCCATCGGACAAACTTTTTTGGTTTTCATCTGACTTTTGTTGGCTGTGCGAACAGACAAACTTTCTGGCAACAAAAGTCCGATGGAGCAAAGTCTGATCGTGTGTACAGAAAACCATAGGACTTTTGTACAAAGTACAAACAGGCATGCTCAGAACCAAGGCAAAAGATCAGACAACAATACAGAAGTTGAACAAAGGTGGCGGTAAAGAGCAGAAAAACCACGTGATTTGGTGAAAGTTGGCTGAAAAAGTCCTGCTGTGTGTATGCAATACAAGTTCAGGGCCAACGCCCTTTGTACAAAAATCCAAGGGAAAGTTTGTACAAAGTCCTATCGTGTGTATGAGGCTTTAATCTTGGCTTACCTGTAGGTCAAAGTGGTTTGTAAGGGTTTACCAGCACTTTAAATACATTTCAGTTAAGGCCCATACACACGATCAGACTTTTTAACAACAAACATGCAAATTAGCTGTTTTGGAGCAACATCCGACTGTGTGTACGCTCCATCGGACAAACTTTTTTGGTTTTCATCTGACTTTTGTTGGCTGTGCGAACGGACAA
Organism: Lithobates pipiens; assembly: GCF_037356315.1. Classification (NCBI taxonomy): domain Eukaryota; kingdom Metazoa; phylum Chordata; class Amphibia; order Anura; family Ranidae; genus Lithobates; species Lithobates pipiens. The sequence goes on from NW_027507685.1 coordinate 150,377,284, forward strand.
ACTTTCTGGCAACAAAAGTCCGATGGAGCAAAGTCTGATTGTGTGTACAGAAAACCATAGGACTTTTGTACAAAGTACAAACAGGCATGCTCAGAACCAATGCAAAAGATCAGCCAACAATACAGAAGTTGACCAAAGGTGGCGGTAAAGAGCAGAAAAACCACATGATTTGGTGAAAGTTGGCTGAAAAAGTCCTGCTGTGTGTATGCAATACAAGTTCAGGGCCGACGCCCTTTGTACAAAAATCCAAGGGAAAGTTTGTACAAAGTCCTATCGTGTGTATGAGGCTTTAGCGTGTTCAATGATTTTCCCTGTGTCTTTCCATTTTATTATACATAGCTTAATTTCTGAACTGATTTGTTTTGATTTATTTGTGTTCAACTCTGATTTTATTGAAAATGTAAAATTTACATAACAAAAACATTATCCATATACTATAGTATGTAGTAGTATATAGTACTCTAGTTCATCCAACTAGATAAAATATATAATTTCCAACTTCCCGTCTTCAACTCCCACAGTGGTGTTAGAAAAACTCTGGATGGTTTAATAGCTCCCTCGCCGTACTAAAGCAAGAACACAGAAGAGCGGAAAGAACATGGAGAAGAAATACCACAGAGGAAAACCACTTTAACTACAAAGGTCTCACAGAGAATTATCGGAAAGCAATCTTCAAAGCCAAAAAGGACCACTTCTCATATACAATCTCAATGGCCGCAAACCAACCACGGGAACTGTTTAAACTGGTTAATCAATCAATGAATCCGGTGTGCCTAGAACCCCCAGAAAGTGAATCCCAGGATTACTGTGGCAAACTGTCAGATTTTTTCATCGATAAAGTTAAAACCATCAGGGAAGCAATTTGGCAGAAGAAAACATCCAACCTCGGCCAGCAAATACATAAAGAGGATGTCTGCACCAACATACCGCAACCGCCGAAATTTTCACAAACCCCAATTACCGTAGACACTGCGTGACAGTACCTCACCTATTGACATCATCCCCACAAAACTACTGAAAGAATGCGCCGACATCGTGGCTCCAACCATAACCCACCTCATAAACCGATCATTCCACGAAGGGATTGTTCCCAGCATCCTCAAACAAGGCATCGTCAAACCTCTACTCAAGAAACCAAACCTGGACCCTCAGGATCCAAACAACCGTAGGCCAATTACAAGCCTTAACACCATTTCTAAGATCATGGAGAAAGCTGTAGTACATCAGCTACAACTCTACCTGGATACCCACAAACTCCTGGACCCGCTGCAAGCAGGCTTCCGCCCTGGTCATGGAATAGAAACAGCACTCCTTAAGATTTGGGACGACACCCTCTAAGCAGCAGTTGACGGAGAGCCATGTCTCCTCATACTGTTAGACCTAAGTGCAGCGTTTGATACAGTAGATCACAATACTCTACTCGTCCGCCTCGCAGAAGCAGCTGGAGTCCAAGACATAGATCTCCAATGGTTTGCGTCCTTCCTAGGAAATCGGTCACAGACAGTGAAACTAGGAAAATTCCTCTCTGAATCTTGGGCAGTCACCTGCGGTGTCCCTCAAGGCTCTCCTTTGTCACCCGTTCTCTTCAACATTTACATTCGCCCACTCCTTCAAATCATCAGATGCTCGGATCTCTGCTTCCACTTTTACGCTGACGACACGCAACTTTATTTCCGGATCAATGGAAAAAAAGATCACCAACAACAACTTGAAAACTGCCTCAAATCAATAGAGGACTGGATGACCACTAACTCCCTCCAACTCAACCAATCAAAGACAGAGCTTCTTATCTTATACCCAAATCATAAGCCCGCAACCAAAACCTCCTGGTCTCCACCAACCGTCTTTGGGCAGGCTATCTCCCCAAAGACCAAAGCGAAGAGTCTCGGGGTTATTTTAGACTCACAAATGTCAATGGATGCGCAAATAGGAGCAGTAGTCAGTGGATCTCACCATCTGCTGCGCATGCTTCGCAGACTCATCCCTTTTATCCCAAAGAATGACAAAGCAGTGGTAGTTGGAACAATCATTAATTCACGACTGGACTACGCAAACTCGCTTTACATAGGATTACCACAATATCAACTTGCGCGATTACAACTGATCCAAAACACGGCGGCAAGGCTGATAACAGGAAAAAAAACCCTGGAAATCCATCTCTCCTTCGCTGAGGAGCTTACATTGGCTAACCGTAAAAAATCGGATCACGTTCAAGACCCTTTGCCTCACCCACAAATGCGTGCATAGAGAAGCTCCGCAATACCTAATGGAGAAAATAAATCATTACACACCAAACCGCAGTCTTTGATCAGCCAACAAAAACCTCCTCCTCATGCCCAAAGCCCGGTATAAATCCAAGGGGGATCGGAGATTCGCTGTCCAAGGGCCTTGGCTATGGAATGCTCTACCAATCAACATCTGCCTGGAAGAAAATCACCTGGCTTTTAGGAAAAAACTCAAGACCTTCCTCTTTTAGCAGATGATCAAAGCTCGCCACAGCGCTTAGAGGCGATTCAGTTCGCATTGTGCGCTATACAAGTATTTCATTCATTCATTCATTCAGATATATCACACAAAACATAACACTAAACAAACACAGAATAAAACAACAAAAAAAGGAGGGGGGAATTACTAATATATATATATATATATATATATATATATATATATATATATATATATATAAGAATATATATATATATATATATATATATATATATATATATATATATATATATATATATATATATATATAAAATAAAACATAAATAAAACTACCAGAAATAGCTACACAGACCAAAAGTAGAAAATATATATTTTTTTTTCAGCAAAATCAGCCCGCTCAACCCAGCTCTGAACCAGCCTCATGTCCTACCGACAACCCATATATAGATTCTGCAGTTCAAGGGATACCCTTAGCACTTTCCAAGGGAGCCAAATTTGCCAACATTGTTCATAAGTGTCGTATTCCTGTGACAGAAGAGTCTCCATCATCTCGATATGGTTGATCTCTGAAACCCACTCAATCAATGATGGAGCATACACCGACCACCAATGGTGTGGCATAACCGCACTTGCAGCTGTCAACCAATGACTTAAAATGCCTTTTTTAATGCTTTTATACAGGCCGGTTAAGATAGATAGCAAAGTAATTTGTGGCATGTTGGAATAGTTACCCCAGTTGCATGAGTATGAAGCTGGAGTATCATATCCCAAAAATGATGTACAGATGGACATTCCCACCAGCTATGCAATAGCGGACCCTTAGCAGAGTGACAGCATCAACAAAGGTCTGAGCCCTTGTACACACAGATAATCCGACTGTGTGTGGTATGCATCGGACTGATTCCGTCCGAATCTCCGTCCGACCCAATTTTCCAACATGTTGGAAATATTTCCCGACCAACTGGGCCGGAAGGATCCTAATCCAATCATGTGTAGAGCATTTTCATCGGACCAAGTGCCACGCATGCTCAGATCAAATTCCTACATCAAAGCTATTGGCTACTAGCCTGAATGTAGTCCCATCGTAACGAAATTACGTCGTCACGTTCTGAAAGATCGGATTTTTCACCAACTTGGCCCAACCGTGTGTATGCAACAGTTTCGGACACAATCCATCGGACTAAATCCGACGGGCAAAATCTGACGGATTTGGTTGGCAAAATCTCCGACCGTGTGTACAGGGGCTGAGACATTTGGATATATCCTGTGAAGCAACAGCGGGCATCTATACCAATGAGAAAGAAGCTTGAAATTTGTCTCATGTGCCTTAGTTGCTGACGACATACTATGTGTAAGGATAAATGCTTTTTTCCCACTTCTCGGACTTAATTTGGACATTCAAGTCCATATTTCACGAATTTTTGTAAACTCTGGGAAGCTTGGATGGAGTCTATAGCCTCATACACACGATAGGACTTTGTGCAAACTTTCCCTTGGATTTTTGTACAAAGGGCGTCGGCCCTGAACTTGTATTGCATACACACAGCAGGACTTTTTAAGCCAACTTTCACCAAATCATGTGTTTTTTCTGCTCTTTACCGCCACCTTTGGTCAACTTCTGTATTGTTGTCTGATCTTTTGCATTGGTTCTGAGCATGCCTGTTTGTACTTTGTACAAAAGTCCTATGGTTTTCTGTACACACGATCAGACTTTGCTCCATCGGACTTTTGTTGCCAGAAAGTTTGTCCATTCGCACAGCCAACAAAAGTCCGATGAAAACCAAAAAAGTTTGTCCGATGGAGCGTACACACGGTCGGATGTTGCTCCAAAACAGCTAATTTGCATGTTTGTTGTCAAAAAGTCTGACCGTGTGTACGGGCCTTAAGAATAAGAACCCTATACACTGCAGACAGAATGTGCTCTGGTATAATATCTTGTAAGGCCGCGTACACACGCGGGGACTGTTCGCCCAACTTTGTCCGTCAAACAGTTTCGGCAAACAGTCCGCTCAAAATTAGCATGGACGGACATGGCCACACACGACGGACGAACAGTTTGCTGAAACCGTGCGCGATGACGTGAACGGCACGTACGACGGGACGAAAAATACGACGTCCTATACACTGCATTATAACTTTCGGCGTGTAAATCCTTTCTGAGCATGCGCGGAACTTAGTTTGACGAACAAGCCTACACACGAGGGGACTGTTCGCTGAAACAAGGTTTCAGCGGACAGTTTTTCGGAATTTCCGAAAAACCTTGTTCAGCGGACTGTTCGCTGAAACTGTCCGCTGAAAGCCCACACACGAGCGGACTGTTTGCCGAAACACTGTTCAGCGGACAAAGTTGGGCGAACAGTCCCCGCGTGTGTACGCGGCCTAACAGAAGAGACTCAAAAGTATCTGGCTCTCTATTAAATACATACCTGGAGGGAAAGGAGAAAAGAAAAGAGGATAGTTGCCGATATTCCAGCCAGTGTCTAATTGATTGCTGCTGTATAGGAATCAAATTTGATAGCAATGGAAGAGTTCCCTGGCAAAGGATTTGAGATATTCAACGATTTGACTCCCTAACTTCATAACAAGAAATGTCTCCATGCCGCTGCCAGAGGGAACCCTGGGTTACCGAACAGGGGCGTCATTATTCCCACTTTAGGAGAAAGTCCTAATTGGGTTTGCAATTTATCCCAAATACGCAGTAAATGTGCTGTAAGAAAAGATAAAGAAGTAACTGGCCCATGGACATTAAATCTAGATCTTCCCTGGTTAGAGATAGGCAATCGACTGTTCTATGTGTACCCATTGTTTAAGGTGAGAATGATGGAACCAGTTTACTAGTCTAGTTAACACCGCTGCAACATGAAAATAATATAGGTCTGGTACCCCTACACCCCCCTTTACTTTAGGGAGAGATAGGATTCTCCTTTGTAATCTAGGTCTATTGCAACCCCAAATAAACCTTGTGAAAGCAGATTTTAGAGTAACAAAAAAAGGAACGAGGGGCCACTAAGGGTATGGTTTGAAAAAGATAGAGAAAACGTGGTACTATATCCATTTTTAAAATATTGATCCTCCCAAACCATGAATAATGGGCTTGATCATACTTTTTTAGATCTTGTATTGTACGCTGCATAAGAGGGTAATCATTTTCTATATAGAACTTATATATGGAATTTTTATAACCAGATATTTAAGTGTTGAAGTACAAATTTTAAATGGGACATTTTTGCCAAGAACCTGGACTTTATGTGGTGACAGAGATACGTTAACAATTTCTGATTTGGACACGGCACAGTCTGACTGAAACAACGAAACGTATGCGCCATTGCTTCAGTTTGCTTCAGTGCCGATGACGTCAGCACATGCAAATACAGGGAGTATCTCTTAAACCGTGCAGGTTTAGGAGATATCCAGTGTAGCTACAGGTAAGCCTAATTATAGGCTTGCCTGTAGCAAAAAGTGGTTGTAAAGAGTTTACAACCACTTTAATATCTACCCCAATTAAAGATCTAGGATGATAGCTAGAACACAGTTTTAAATCCTTATCAGGTTTAGGAAATAATGTAATGTGTGCCTCTAGTGTCTGGGGTGAAAACCCATTAATAGCAGATATGCTGTTGAACACCCGAAGCATAAACTGTGTTGTATGTTCTTTACAAATCTTATAGAATTTCAAAGTAAAACCATCGGGATCGGGACTTTTACCTGATAGTATAATTGTCACTTCCAATAATTCCTCAAGTAAAAAAAATATGAATCCAAGGAGTTCCCACTATCTTCGTCTAATTTTGAGGTATCAGTTTCATATGCATATTCCTGTATACGACGGGCAAGAGAATTTAATTCGGAAGGTCTGTGAGGAACAGGGATGCAATGACTTTGCAAGTGATCTCCCAGACTTGTCTCAATAACGGTACCTTCCTAGGGCATATCTATATTGACTTTTACTGTGAGACACCTCTAGAGACTATTCAACCCTTTTTAACAAATGAAACCACCGAGCTCCTCATTCACTCCCTCGTTATCTCTCGCCTTGACTATTGCAACTCCCTTCTCATTGGCCTGTCTCTCCATAGGCTATCCCCTCTTCAGTCTTTCATGAATGCTGCTGCCAAACTTATACACCTTACCAACTGCTCAGTGTCTGCCAACCCTCTCCTCCAATCTCTACACTGACTCCCAATCACCCAGCGAATCAAATTCAAAATACTAACCACAACATACAAAGCCATTCACAACTCTGCCCCGAGCTACATCCCCAATCTTGTCTCCAAATATCCCCCAAATCATCCTCTCCACTCTTCTCAAGACCACCTACTCTCAAGCTCTCTCATCTCTTTCTCCCATGCTCGTCTCCAGGATTTCTCCAGAGCCTCTCCCATCCTCCGGAACTCGCTACCTCCACTTATCCGGCTATCCCCTACTCTTGCTACCTTCGACGATACCTGAAAACTCATCTCTTCAGGAAAGCCTATCACATCTCCAACTAATCGTTTACCACCTGCATCAGCTCATTCCCCACAGTTACAACCTTTTGTACCACCTGCCCCAACCTATTAGATTGTAAGCTCTTCTGAGCAGGGCCCTCTTAATCCTCTTGTATTTTATTGTATTATAACTGTATTGTCTCCCTTTTATATTGTAAAGCGCTGCGTAAACTGTTCGCGCTATATAAATCATGTATTATAATAATAATACTACAGACTGTAGTAAAGATGACCGTATCAACGATATAGCAGCCAAAACCTCTGGGGTCTGAGACTTTTTATGTGAAATCTCCAGAGCCTGAAGCCTTGACAGAGTGTCCTGTATAGTCGCTGATCTTTCTTTCTTTAAGTGGGCTCCATGTTGAATAAACAATCCTCTTAATACCGCCTTCAAGGTTTCCCATTATAGAGGTAAAGGGGTCTCGTCGTGCTCATGGTCAGCAATAAAAATTTTAAGCGCTACCAAAATTGCCTGATGACATGAATCTGACATAAGAGTTTAATTTAACCACCATGACCAATCGGAATGTGGGATTTGAGGAGGTTGTAATTGTCAAAAAAAGAGGTGAATAATCTGACCAAATTAAAGACCCAATATCCATAAGTGGATTCCATTCCAATAAATATGATCCCGTGAAAAAAATAATCTATCCTACTATAGGATTGGTGAACTAAAGAATAGTATGTATAATCCCTATTTTTAGGATTTAAGGTACGCCAGAGATCCAGCAGTCAGTGTTCAAACAACTCTCTTTTAAGGAGTCTTAGCCATCTGTAAGAGATATTTGATCACTGAGAGGTGGTATCCAGATGGGGTTCTAGTACCATATTAAAATCTCCTCCTACAAGAATCGTACCTTCTGCAAATTCTGTCAAAAGATGAAGATATTGTGTAATTGCCTTTATTTGATCATAGTTTGAAATATAAAAAATTGTGATTTTATAAACCCTATTCCAAAGCCTAGATTTAAGAAAGAAAAACCGGCCATTGGAGTCAGTTACATGCTCCAAAGGCAATATTGGTAGACACTTGTGGATAGCTATGGAGACTCCCCTATTCTTGGAGGAGTTCAAAGTACTATGAAACCATCTCCAATAATATCATGAGCATGCTGGAATACAATTTGCTTTAAAATGGGTCTCTTGGAAAGGTATAATTCTACCCTAGCTTTATAAAGGGCATATATAATTTGGCCTCTTTTGGATTGATTATTAATACCTTTAACATTATATGAACAGAGTTTCAATGAGGATGGCGAGGATAGTTTCGTTTCCATTTCCTGGCTTAAAAAAGTGATGTATTTGTATGTATGGATTACATGGGTTGTTTCTGACATGTGGTGAAGATTTCATGTCAATAGCACCTTTAGAAATATATTTTCCTAGAAAAATGGTGATGGGTTCTACACTTATTTTACCCACTGTAAATAAGGGAATAGCCATAAAAAATAATTTCTTTAAATGGTCTTTGTACAAGCTACCTTTAGCGTTCTAGTCGAATAACTGTGTGTTTTGAAATATCTGAGATGGAACACTTTGCCATATAGGAGAACTGTTTGCATATAGTATTAGTTATAGTAGTTTCTTTGTTTCCAATTAAACATCCATTTTTGTGAGATTTGGCCATCATTGAAGGAGGGCATGTCTACTGAAGACCAAGTCATGCTCTGCTGAGAAATTGCAGACAGCCTTATCTGCCCATGTAACAGGACCTTTAAAATAAATACAAAACACCTTTCCTTAAAGGGTAACTCCACTTTTGTGGGAAAAAATAGCAAATAAAAAAATACTTACAATTACAATAAATACAATTGCTGCACAAGTCATATTGTAATTGAATGTTATTAAAAATTATCTTTCTTTTTCAATCTGGAACTCTGTAATTTTCTGTAAAATGCAATGCAATATGGCACTCTGAGGGTGTGCTATACACAGATGGTGTACAGAACCCCCACCTTCCCCAGATTTGTAATGTCCTGCTTGTGTGATTGGCTTACTAATTTCCCCAGAAGATACAAGTCAGATGTTGGTTTTTGGTGAGATACTCCCAAAATCTTGTCCATAGGGATGCAGACCCTGTCACTTTTCTCATTATAGCCCTGCAAGTGCAGTAGCTGATTGAAAATTAGATTCACTTTTCACATAGACACAAACAGTTATTTCTTCAGAATAACAAAAGGTAGGAATCTGCAACAAAGCTTGTTAAAATCCTTGCAATGTACATTGATCACCCAGAGAGAAGTGTTTTTTTTCTTAATAAAATTGGAATTACTCTTTACGGCCACATCACACTAGCAATTCTGTCTCAGGCAATTTGTTTCCAGTGGCAAAATCACTTGTGTGACATGAAGCAAGTAAACCATGTAAAAATTTCAAAGGGTTTGTACGAGATCTATCACCTTCTCCTATAGTGCCGGCTGGTCCAGCAAGACATTGCTATGATGCTGCTGAAGCCAGTAGGGATCAATTTTCTGAAGCATTTCAAACATCTGTTAGCTAAAGTAGCAGTTTTCACATCAATATACCCGCATTGCACCATGGGATACAATAAGGGCATGTCTATGCCCATCTTTTCTAATTTTTTGTAACTTTCCAAAATTTTAACTTCCTGAGCCTTGTCAGGTATGTTGAAGTCCTACTGAATTTATCCAGAAATATCTGAAGGCATTAGTGCTTGCTGTCATCACCAATGTTTTTATATACAACTTATGACAGGTTCACGTATCTATTTTTTGTAGATATAAGATTTCTTATTCTGTTTGGCAGGTACATAAGACTGTACCCAGCATGAATATTAAAAACTACAAATCAGATGTACATCTTGATAAGTGCGCCATACTGTGCTTGCACAAATGCAAATAAATGTTTCATTTTCTTCCCACCGTTTGCTTCGGTGACATAAGAATGCAGGGCCAGGGATAGAAAGAGAGAATTTACAGGGCTTCATGGGCACGTCTACAATCTTCCTAACACAGTCACACTGGTGGATTACTCAACCTAAGTATCACGTAAAAGTTGTTCTTCAACTAGCCGTACCTCCCACAGTCTCTCTGCATTACATACATTCAGTTCCAACTCTGAGTTCAACCCATGTAATGAGGAACTGAAACAGGAGCAACAGTTAGTGCAGTTAACTCCTTGCTAGCCCTTAGTTTCTGCACTCTTCTTAAAATTCATTTCAAAAGAACACTTAAACAAGCTGTTATACTCTATATTTCAAATATTGAAAACATGCAGAAATAATACAAAACCTAACCACAGAAATAAAAAGACCCTTTAGTGCTGGTTCACACTGGTGCAATTTCTGATGTGACTTGAGTCGCATGGAATCACATGACAAGGGAAATCACAATATTTTCAATGGTGCCTGTTCAAAAGTGCATAGCAATAGTTTGAACTAAGCCTTAATTAATTTATGTTTTTAACAAAAATCACAAAATATTCTAACACTTCAGTTGGCATAATTATCTGAAACTAGTCTTTCTACTGAACTGCCATATGTCAGCCGAAGTTGAAATTAGGCTTACAGTGGGAGGGCTTTCTTATTAGACTCTAAGGAGAAGAGAGAGGTAATTAGAAGGTCTTCAATAAAAATAAAGTGCTTAGAGCAGGTATCTCAGGATCAGACAAAGCATAGGCAGGAGGTGGAGCATTGGTACAAAGTTTGTAGAATAGCAGGCTTTGTACAATGCAGTCACTGCTAGGGGCTATACATTTTTAACATATCCTCTGGCAGTTACAACTGTTTCTATTCATATGTTCCATTTATTTATACAGAGATACTGCTTGACCATATCAACCTGGCTGTAATTAAATTATGTGCTTACTGGTCATGTAGACCTAAACTTGCCCGCTCACTACCCTCTTCTGACCTTTTTCAGCCTTTTGTTCCTCAGAAACAAGCCGTCACATAAAAAAAAACCATTGCTCTGCACATGCAGCCCCATGGGAACAAGGAAAGCCAGTCCTGTGTAACTTCTGTATCATTACGGTAAGATAGTCCGAACTTACATAGGACTGATGACTTTCTACCCACCCCAGTGTAACAGTGCTTGGCCAATGCCCAAGCAGCAGTTCTATCACATTAGAGGAAGGCGAGTGAGTTTCGGTTTCGGTTGCCATCTGTCCGGGATTCTCCTAGAGTACTAAACACAGGGGGGGGGGGGGGGGGGAATCCTAAAACAATTGGTGTTATCCAATGCTGCACGGCAGCAAGCCAACGCTATCGCACAGGAGAAAACCAAGGCGCTGTGCCAACAGATTGGTGCTGTACAGGAGCAATCACAGAGGCTGTTTGAACAGCTAGCCACTGATGCAAAAGCAGATAGGAAAACCTTGACTGAGGTTGTGGAGATGCTAGCACAGTGGTCACCTGCTAAAGTTAATGATGTTGGAAACAAGCCCTCAGCCATCCATGTGGGTCGCTTTCTTTCTAAGATGACTGCAGATGATGATCCAGAGGCCTTTCTGCTAACGTTTGAACGGACCGCTGAGAGGGATGGTTGGCCTAAAACCCAGTGGGCAGGACTGGTCGCCCCCTTGCTGTCTGGAGAATCGTAGAAGGCCTACTATGATTTGGAGTCAGCAGAAGCGGGAAACTATGAAAAGGTCAATTGGGAAATCCTGGCGCAACTTGGTGTCACCTTGGCAGTTCGAGCACAGCGATTTTACAGCTGGTTCTTCCAAGACGAGAGGCCCCCAAGATCGCAGATGTTCGACCTAATTCACCTGGTGAGGAAATGGCTACAGCCGGAGTCCCTGTCTGGGCCACAAATGGTTCCTGCGGTCACTAACAATTCCCCTGCAGAAGTGGATGAGTCAAGGAGACCCCAAATCGGCGGACAACCTGGTGGAACTCGTTGAAAGGTACTTTGCTGCAGAGAGCCTGGTCCCCACCCCTACAGCTGCACAAACTTTCCACCCAAAGCCACGGTCTGCCCAGGCAACCGGTAAGACTGTTCCAGGGGAAGTGGGTGTTAAGCATGGCAAGTAAATAGGGGGGAGGATTTTTGGTGCCAGGACTAAAGTTTGGCATCCCAAACAAAGGAAGCCACTGCCTGTCAGAAAACCAAACTGGGGAAACGTAAGGTGTTTTCGTTGCCAAGAATTGGGATATGTTGCAGCAAACTGTCCATTGACAGAAGAGCCAATGCAGTGTGATCTATCTATTAGAAGGCAGTCTATGTTTGCGGCTGTTTCATGTGCTGCAGTGTCAAATATGGTAAAATATATGTGCTAAATGACTGTTAATAATAAGCTTATTAAGGCCTTGCTGGACTCTGGAAGTCTAGTGACTTTGGTTACAGCTGAGATGGTTGAAACTGTGAATTTTCATGCTAAAAAAGTTGCTGTGATCTGTGTACATGGGCATACCCGAGAGTATCCTATAGCCCCTGTTCAGTTTAAAACTGGCTTAGGTAGGGTGATCCATCTGGTCGGACTTGTGCCCCACTTGGTGCATGAAGCCATCGTTGGTAGGGACTGCCCAAAGTTTTGGGAACTGTGGGATCGTCCCGACCCGGTCACAGTAACTGACCAGAACTCCTGGCCACTACTGACAATGTGAGTTCAGGGGACTCCTCAGGGCTCCCCGGGTTTTCCTTTCTCAGGTATGGCAGGAGAGCTGGAGGAGCCTGAGGAAGTCCCCACAACCAGTAGAGCTGGACAGCAGTCTGCTGGATCTAAGCCTACGTTGGAGTTTGCTGACCTTAATGTGCACAAGGAAAATTTTGGTACAGAGCAGAGAAAATACCCTACCGTTACCAGGGCCTGGAAAAATGTAATACTGATTAATGATGTACCTGTGGAACTAGGGGACAGACCCCGTTTTCCTTATTTCAGCAGCAATGATGATTTAATGTATAGTGTATGTAAAAAGAATGATGAAGTGGTTGAACAGTTGGTGGTCCCTAAGCCATACGGACTGGTGGTGTTGGAACTTGCCCATGGGCATTTGCTAGGTGGCCATTTAGGGGTTGAGAAAACTACTGAAAGGGTTGCGCAGGTTTTACTGGCCCAGAATACAGAAAGATATTGAGAATTATTGTCAATCCTGTCCTGTGTGTCAGATGTCAGCCCCACTACCCCACTTCTGAAGTCCTTTAGTGCCCTTGCCCATTATCGAAGTGCCCTTTGAGAGGATTGCCATGGACCTTATGGATCCACTCCCCAAGTCTGCCCGGGGTCATCTGCATATCCTTGTAACCATGGATTATGCTACCTGTTACCCTCAGGCAGTTCCCTTATGCGGCGCGTCTGCTAAAAACTTTGCCAAAGAGCTGTTTATGGTGTGCAGTCGTGTTGGCATCCCTAAAGAAGTCCTCAGTACAGACCACGGCACCCCATTTATGTCAAGAATAACTAGGGAGCTGTGCAAGTTATTTAAGGTGACGCAGTTGCAAACCTCGGTGTACCATCCTCAAACGGATGGCTTGGTGGAACGCTTCAATAAGACATTAAAGAGCATGTTATCCACTTCAATACTGGGCTTTTAAAGAGGAGGGCCGGTTTAAAAAAAAAAAATTTAAAGTCAGCAGCTGCAAACACTGTAGCTGCTGACTTTTAATAAGCACACTTACCTGTCCAGGGCGCCTGCGATGTCGGCCGCCCGAGGCTGACCCGTCCCTCAGCTCTCGGGTCCCGGCGCCGCCATTTTGGCTAAGGGAAACAGACAGTGGAGCCTTGCGGCTTCACTGCCCGTTTCCTACTGCGCATTGCGCGAGTCGCGCAGCGCTTTGTGAATGGGGCGCGCTGTGTTCTGGGACACACAGTTCCCAGAACACAGCACGACCCATTACCCAGAAGACGCTGCACGGAGGAGAGAAGACTAGAAGATCTCCGCGGAGGAGGAAGAGGTAGATTAGGATGATGTGCCTAGCAACAGGCATTTCTGGTAAGTTAAAAAAATCATTTTTTTTTTTTCAGATTTTTTTCTAATTTTTAATGTATTTTTTTTTCAGGGTGGTCCTCCACTTTAAACACCTTCCTGCCCAGACCAATTTTGAGCTTTCAGCGATGTCGCACTTTGAATGACGATTGCGCGGTCATGCTACACTGTACCCAAATGACATTTTTATCATTTTTTTCCTACAAATAGAACTTTCTTTTGGTGGTATTTGATCACCTCTATGGTTTTTATTTTTTGCTAAACAAATAAAAAAAGACCGAAAATATAGAAAAAAAATATGTTTTTTTTTGTTTCCGTTTCAAAACTTTGTAAATAAGTAAGTTTTCTCCTTCACTGATGGGCACTGATAAGGCGGCACTGATGGGCACTGATAAGCTGGCACCAATGAAGTGGCACTGATGAGGTGGCATTGATGGGCATTGATATGTGGCACCGATAGGCGGCACTGATGGGCACTGATAGGTGGCACTGATGGGCGACACGGATGGACACTGATAAGTGGCACAAATTGGCACTGATAGCTGGCACAGATTGGCATGGATAGGCGGCATGAATGGGCATGGATAGGCGGCACAGATGGGCATGGATAGGCGGCACAGATGGGCATGGATGGGCACTGATAGTTGGCATGTTTGGGCACTAATAGTTGGCATGGATGGGCACTAATAGGTGGCACGGATGGGCACTGATAGGTGGCATGGATGGGCACTGATTGGCATCCATTGTGGGCACTGACTGGCATTCCTGGTGGTCTAGGGTGGCATACCTGGTGCTGGGCATCCCTGGTGGTCTGGTGGCATCCCTGGTGGGCCAGTGTGGGCATCCTCGGGGTGGCTGTGCTGATAATCGATCAGTACAGACCCCCCCTGTCAGAGGAGCAGCCAATCGGCTCTCCTCTACTCGCGTCTGACAGACGTGAGTGAGGAAAAGCTGATCACCGACTCTTCCTATTTACACTGTGATCAGCCGTGATTGGACACGGGTAATCACGTGGTAAAGAGTCTCCTCGATGCGCGCCCCCGGGGGCGCGCAGCAGCTCAAAATCCTTAGGACGTCCGGTCAGGATTTTGAAACCACTTTGCAGCCGTCATTTCACTATTGGCGGGCGGCAAGTAGTTAAAAAAGGTTGTTGACAAGGATGGAAAAACTGGGAATTCATGATGCCATACTTGATGTTTGCCATCAGGGAGGTTCCCCAGTTCCCCCACGGGGTACTCTCCATTTCAGTTGCTTTATGGGAGACACCCTTGGGGACTTTTATAAATAGCCAAAGAAACTTGGGAGGGGGAGCAGACACGCCACAAAAGTTTTATTGGGCATAGAGGATTGCAGCAATCATGCCAATGGTAAAAGAACACTTACTGCAGGCCCAAGCAGCCCAATAGAGGATATACAACAGGGGGGCCCAAATCTGTGTTTTCTCACCTGGTGAGAGGGTCCTGGTGTTAGTTCCCACTGTTGAAGGCCAGTTCCTGGCTAAGTGCCAGGGTCCCTTTGAAGTAATTGAAAGAGTTGGGGAGGTCAATTACAAGGTATATCAACCAGGAAAAAGGAAGCCCGAACAGATTTACTGCATAAAACTATTACAACCCTGGCTCTGGAAGGATAGACTGGCATTAACTGTGAGGTCCCTCCCGGTAACGCCTAAGGCCGCGTACACACGGGCGGATTGTCTGGCCAACTAAGTTTGTCAGACAATCCGACAGACAGTCCGTCCAAATTTTGAATGAACGGACTTGACCACACACAATGAACAGACAGTCCGCTGAAAGCTTGCGCGATGACGTGTACAACACGTACGACGGGACTAGAAAAACGACGTCCAATACACTGCAATGCAACCTTCGGCCGTGTAAATCCTTTCTGAGCATGCGCCATACTTAGTCCGTCCAACTTGCCTACACACGAGCGGACTGTCCGCTGAAACCAAGTTTGGACGGACAAAACCAAGTTTGGACGGACTGTATTACGGAAATTCCGAAAGACTTAGTCCGCCAGACTGTCCGCTGAAAAAGTCCGCTGAAGCCCACACACGAGCGGATTGTCCGCTGAGACACGGTTCAGCGGACTAAGTTGGACAGACAATCCGCCCGTGTGTACGCGGCCTAAGGGTACTAAGTCCCCTATGATCCCTGAGGTCATGATTCCAGACACCCTGTCATATTCCCAAGAACAGGAAGCTAGAGAGTTGCTGATAAGGAATAGAGAGACATTTTCCGAGTTACCTGGCATGACTTCAGCAGTTCAGCATGATATTGTTACTGAACCTTGGGCTCGTGTCAAGCTCAAACCATACCGAATTCCTGAAGCGAGGAGAAAGGACATCAGCAATGAAGTTAAAAGAATGTTGGAGCTAGATGTCATTGAGGAATCCAATAGTGACTTGTCTAGCCCCATCCTGTTAGTCCCAAAACCAGATGGCACTTGGAGGTTCTGTAATGACTTCAGGGAGCTTAATGGAGTGACAAATTTTGACACGTACCCAATGCCCAGAGTAGATAGACTTATAGACTGACTTGGCAAGGCTCGCTATCTGACCACTTTGGACTTGACAAAAGGTTACAGGCTGCATTTGTGACCCCAGAGGGTTCCTTTCAATATAAAAAAATGCCTTTTGGGTTGCAAAATGCCCCTGCGACATTTCAGAGGGCCATGGACAGGAACCTAAGACCCCACCAATGATATGCAGCAGCTTATCTAGATGACATAGTGGTACATAGCACTGACTGGGAGTCACACTTGTCCCGTGTCCAGGATGTCCTTGATTCCCTCTTCAAAGAAGGTTTTACAGCAAATCCAAAAAAATGTGCCATTGGTCTAGAGGAAGCCGAGTATTTGGGCTACACTATTGGCCGTGGTGTCATAAAACTTCAAGTGAGTAAAATAGAAGCCATCCAGGAGTGGCCACATCCTGCAAACAAGAAGCAGATCAGGGCCTTTCTTGGCATTGCAGGGTATTATAGAAGATTTATACCAAATTTGGAAACTATAGCTGCCTCACTGACAGACCTTACGAAAGGGAAAGACTCTGTAATGGTGAAATGGTCCTCAGTAGCAGAGGAATCTTTCCAAGTTCTGAAGAAGGCTCTTTGTGCACAGCCAGTACTGTACTCCCCCGATTTCTCCAAAGATTTTTTGGTTCAGACGGATGCGTCTGATGTTGGTATCAGGGCAGTACTATCACAGGTACACAATGGGGAAGAACACCCTGTGGTGTACCTAAGCAGAAAGCTCAATGACCATAAGAAAAAGTATGCAGTCATTGAAAAGGAATGTTTAGCCATAAAGTGGGCCGTGGACGTGCTCAGGTACTATTTGTTAGGGCACCAGTTTGAGTTAATAACTGACCATGCTCCCCTGAAATGGATGGCCTAAAAGAAGGAGACTAATAGACGGGTGAACCGGTGGTTTTTGGCTCTACAGGATTACTCCTTCACGCTAAAACACAGGCCAGGTGTTGAGATGGGAATGTAGGTGCCCTGTCCCGTGTTCACTCCTGTTGGGCCAAAGGTGTTCCAACCCTGGGGTTGAAACAAGGGGGGAGGATATGTAGCAGAATGTCCCAGAGAGAGCCAGGAAAAATCCTGTTCAGGGTTTATACATCTCCCAGGCTCCTCTCATATACGTTCAGGGATCTCTGATCCATGGTGCAGTTCGGGTCTTGGTCCTCTTCTCCAGGCTAATTTAAGCTCACCTGAGCAGACAGCCTTTGTTCTCTGTCTGGGAAACACAGGCAACGCTGGTCTGTGAGAGCACAAAAGTTGGTAAAAAGCTGTGAAGCAGTTTATGTGCAAACAGAAAAGCGGTAGGCTTGCTCAGCCTGGTAATTAGGGCCTGCATAGTGTATAGTTAGAGCCGAGACACGGCTAGGTTTTTGTTTAGCTATTTTGTTCTGTTTGTTTTTTTCTCAACACCGTACAGCACCTCGATGGACTTGTAAATATCACCATTAAACACGTCACTGTTTGTCACTACTTCACTTGTTCTGGTATCTGTGCCTGAAAGCCTGCTTATCCCAGGAAGCTTTTGTACCTGCTACTTATCCTCCAGGTTACAATAGGCCTATCTAATAGTTTTTTTTAATTATCTATGATCCCTGCTGAATCCACTGCTTGTGGAAGAGAATTCCACATTCTTACTGGTCTTACTGTAAAGAACCCTCTACGCTGTTTCTAGTTAAATCACTTTTCCTCTAATTTTAGTGAATGGCCGTGAGTCTTTTTAAATGCCCTTTTGTGGAAAAGTTTTATCCCTATTGTGGGGTCACCAGTACGGTATTTGTATATTGAAATCATATCCCCTCAAGCGTCTCTTCTCCAGAGAGAATAAGTTCAGTGCTCGCAACCTTTCCTCATAACTAATATCCTCCATTCCCTTTATTAGCTTTGTTGCCCTTCTTTGTACTCTCCGCATTTCCAGCACATCCTTCCTGAGGACTGGTGCCCAGAACTGGACAGCATACTCCATGTGCGGCCAGACCAGAGTCTTGTAGAGTGGTAAAATTATTGTTTTATCTCTGATGTTAATCATCTTTTTAATGCATGCCAATATTTTATTGGCTTTGCTTGCAGCAGCTTGGTGTTACATGCCATTGCTGAGCCTGTCATCTACTAGGACCCCCAGGTAATTTTCCATCCTAGATTCCCCTAGAGGTTCTCCCCCTAGCGAGTACATTGCATTCATGTTTTTGCCACCTAAATGCATTATTTTACATTTTTCCACATTAAACATCATTTGCCATGTAGTTGCCCACCCCATTAATTTGTTCAGCTCTCTTGAAAAGTTTGCACATCCTGCAGAGAAGTTACTGCCCTGCTTATCTTAGTATTGTCTGCAAATACTGAGATTGAGCTGTTTATCCCACCCTCCAGGTCGTCTATGAATAAATTAAATAGGATTGGTTCCAGGACAGAACCCCGAGGGACCCCACTTTCAAAATTGGACCATTCCAAGTACTCCCCATTTATTACTACCCTCTGAACTCACCCTTGTAGCCAGTTTTCAATCCAGGTACTCACGCTTTGGTCCATGCCGACAGGGCTTAGCTAGTATAGTAAACGTTTGTGGGGAACTGTATCAAATGCCTTTGCAAAATCCAGATACACTATGCCCCCCCCCCCTTTTATGCTTATATTTGTAGCCATTTTTTATTGTATTTTTATTTTTCTAACACATTGGGTCTTTACAAAAATTATCCTTTGGTGAATCCTTTCTCGCTCTGTCCAGATCACCGTTATCTAGGTATTTAACTTTTGACAGCTTTTGTCCTGCCCATCACCTCCCTGATTAGCCTTATTGCTGTTGGTGGGACAGTATATATTTTCCCCTTCTCATGAGGGGCGGGTCAGCCTGAAGGAGGCAGGGCCTCAGAAATGCATTATGGCCCACCCCCTCACTAGTTTGTGTGCCTTGTCTTTCCATAGTTTGAGAGGCGCCTGAGATCCGGTGACGCTGCAGTTTCTATGTCCATCCACACAGCGGGTCCTGGCTGCTCAGCCAAGTGTGTCCACCCACGGTTATTCGGTGTTCATTCTGTAAGTTGTTGATGTTGTCAGTCTCAGTTGTCACCCCAGCGGTTTTGGATGTTACATAGCTGCCCTCCAGTCCACCTTGTCGGCCATCCAGGGACATCACATACGATACCACAGCACCCTTCATATACCGCTTTCAAGGATTTTACATGTAAGTGTATATTTGAATAAAGAATTGTTGTTTTTACCTACACTGACCTGGCGCCCTTCTCTCTAATTTCTATTTAGTTCCTGAGGGAATCCCAACCTCTGTGTATATACCATCCAGTCATCATCATCTGTGGTTTCCTTCCCACTGGTCCTTTTTCTGTTTACGGACTAAATGGATTTTTATTCATTATCAATTTTTTCATCCACTGTTATTCATTTTCATTTTTGTTTTTGTTTGCACTAGTCCTGCTTATATTTATCTATTTCTCTACTAGTACATACCATCTAATGTCAGTGAGCGCTGACTCAGTCGCTTTTTTGTTGGTGAAATGTTTTCTACTTCGCACCCATAGTAGGAATTACGGTACTTGTGCTTACATCCCTCTGAGGGCTCTTTCACAATAATGGTGCTCTCTGAAGGGTGATCTATGTTTGGATCTCTCGTGAGAGAGTATTTAACAGACTGTGAGGAGGTATTGTATCGCCACCGCACAGCCTGCTTTAACATCACACTAGCATGGCTGCAGAGTGGCCCTATTCACTTGAAAGCAAAGCAAACCATTGCAGCCTCAACATACCCCCAGCTGCTGCCTCTGCAGCTAAAGGGGAACAGTTAGGAGGTGGTAAAAGCGTGACTCAACTGCAGGGTTTTACTACCCCTCAACTGCCATCATATCCTCCACACTCCTCTGTTGTACATACTGCCCACTGTCATACCCTCCACACTCTTCTCCTGTACATACTGCCCACTGTCATTCCCCCCACACTTCTCTCCTGTACATAATGCCCCTGTCATACCTTCCACTCCTGTATATAACTGCTGTCATACCCTTCACACTCCTCTCTTACACATAACTTATGTCATACCCCCATTAGTTAGTTTAACTACTAAAGCCGGGCATATCCTGTGTGAATTTCCTTAGAAACTGGTTGAAATTGTTTCAGTGAGTGGCCCTGCCAACACCACTGCATTCAACAAAAGTTGATCACTCAATCTACTTTTGTCGAAAGAGCCTGCTGGAAAATTTGCAACTGAACAGTGGCTGCATCCAGTTAGGTGCAGTTGCTGTTTGGGTAATTCAACAGCTGGTGGGGCTGGCTGTCAAAATACAATGCAGGAGCTTTGTTCATTGGTGCTGTATTGCATGGATGAAGCCTGTAGGCTGAGCAAAAAAGAAGGCTAGCCATACATGTCAACATTTCCCCCATTTAGCCCCACATGCTGAACTAGAGAAATCAATAGATTCACTCATCCACACAGGTTACATATGTACCCAAACACTGGCTGCATCTGACAGGATGCAGTCACTTTCGGACAAGAATTTTCACCATGGCTTCCCTCGATTTTCAGATCAAACTTTGTCAAGCTTGGTGGTGCTGACAGGGCCAACCACAGTTTAAAGTTTGGCCAAGGCAGCATTAATAACAAATAACAGATTATGAGAAGTCTGCCAGTCCTTACACAACTTTCACCCAAGAGTTACAATTTTATTTACACATTTGTGATTTATTTGTAATTGTGTTTTCTCTCACAGCACAAGGTAATCACATTCTGCCTAAATTAGACCTGAGGTGTGTGTATGTCCCTGTATGACTGTGATAGGGACATAAAACTGCTTCGGGACAGGGACTGGTGTTAGTGTTTTTCTTTCAGGTAGAGTGAATTTGTTCCATGTTGTCTTTCTTTTAAGAAAATCTTTCAAATGTGAAGCATGTTATAGAACATACTGAGAAAAATTTTACAATTTGTGCTGTCACTGCCATAATTAATTGTTTTCGGCACTATCTATTTGAAACATTAATTCTAATAATTTTTCCCATATTTCTACAGCCCTGTTATGTTACGCAACACTTTATAGGTATATACTGTATATCATACTCATCTGAAAGAACTAACAGTTTCTTTTACCATTCTTACTCTAAATAAAGGCACAATACAATGTAGGAAAAATATACATATACTGTACCTGGTGGGCACAGCTCCTAACTGTGTCAGTATAAAGCCAATATAAAGAAAACGTAGAGGGGGGGGGGGGGGGGAACGTGGGTTAACCAATCAAAGTTTGTATAATAAAGCTTCCTGTATCGAATAACAGGGACATGGTAATGGGACATCCTTTACTTTCATACTTTGCTTTCATAGCTCTAGAACATAGAAGTGCAAGGAAACCATGTTACAGAGGTTACTCACTCTGAAAAAAATATATATAAAAAGTCAGCAACTACAAATCCTGTTGCATATTCACATCTCCTTCACTCCTTCATTGCAGCCACGTGTGTCATTTTTAGGTACCTGGGTCACCCAGCATTATTGGCAGATTAATCACTGATTTCTATGTCAAGCCAAATGACAGGAACCAGCATTTGCTATTCTTAACCAAACATCAAATATTGGTTAAATAATCTATTACCTGGAATTGGTTGATGTGGTTGTGGAGAAAAATGTCTCTGTAAATGACTGAAAAAGTTATGCAATCTATACGGACTATGGCATAGGAGTTTAGCATTCAAGAAGAAAGTTCAACCATTACAAATACCTTTTGTCCCTCTGATGTAGTCATTAGGATGAAGCCAAGAAATTTGCACCTATAGTTCCTTTTGGTGCTAGAGGCGAAGGAGAGACACGACTGATGCAGGGCAGAGCTGAACAAAGGGACATTTAGGTAAGAATGGGTTGGGGAGGTGTTGTTTAATGGTTAAAGGGGCAGGAGGGCTTGTCAGGGTTGATCTTTCAGATGGCCAGGTCCCTAACGGGCGACAGATATCTAAAAGAAAAATCTAGCTGTGTGCTAAATCAAAGGAATGGAGTGTAAGGGAGTGAAATGAGTGGGCCTATTGGGACTGATTAGCTTCTGTAGCTAGTAAGGCTGAATGTTTGGTAATTTTTTACACAAATTCATAATTATTTTATGACTGCATTAAAAATTTGTAGTTTGTAGTCTTTGGCATGTAAGTATAACTTAAATATTTTTGGGGTTGTTTGATGTAGTGCCAGCTGAACAATGTGCCTATCTGTTTTAATGAAAGGCCAGCATCAACCTCCAGAAACACACTTCCCCCTTAATAATTTTAACATGTGGAAATAGGTGCACACAGCCCAGTTTTCATGGCAACATGGCAACTCGCAGGCCATGTTGGCAGAGGAATGCACACAACCAAATGTCCCATTCATGTCTTAGCCCTTGTACACACGGTCGGAGAATCTGTCGGAATGTGTCCTATGCATACCTGTGTGTGGTATGCATTGGACTGATTCCGTCGGAATATCCGTCTGACCCAATTTTCCAACTTGTTGGAAATATTTTCCGACAAACTGGTCCGATCGGACATACTCCGATCATGTGTAGAGAATTTTGATCGGACCAAGTGCCACGCATGCTCAGATCAAATTCCTACATCAAAGCTATTGGCACCTAGCCTGAATGTAGTCCCATTGTAACGAAATTACGTCATCACGTTCTGAAAGATCGGATTTTTCGACAACTTTGTCCGACCGCGTGTATGCAACAGTTTCGGACAAGATCCGACGGACAAAATCCGACGGATTTGGTTGTCGAAATCTCCGACCGTGTGTACAGGGGCTAAGTGGTGCATGTGTCTTAGATGAGGTGTAAATAAATACAAAATTTGATTGTTTCCTTTTCACATTCAAACGGTAGCACTTCTGGTTTTGTGAATCAACTTGTACGCACTCTAAGCTTACTGTTATTTTTCTAATTTGTATGATTGTTCAAGGTCAGCCTCTTAGTAAGTTTTAAAACCAAAGAGAGCTGTGCAATCTGTATTTTCAGAATGAGGTTGGCAATAGCAGCTTCAGATCTTTCCTTGAAAACGGAAGCATAATGAACTATACTAGAATTAGCAGCTCTAGGCACTGTAGTCTAAAGGGATGAATAGAGATTGTAACATTCATTTATTTCTGTATATATTTATTGGGTACTAAGTATCACATTCAATATGTTTCCATCTTTCCTATATTTTGCAGCCACATCTACCCCAAAACACCACAACTTCATATAATCTCATAGCCTCCATTTGCAACCACATCACTACCCCCCTTCCTTCTCCCGCAATCTTATTTGTCTCATTTGCAGCCACAAACCTTTTCCTCTAACAGTGTAGTATAGCATTTGAGGCTTGTCGGTCTTCAAAGTGGTCACAGATATATTTTTGGCTACATTTTAGCCCTTGTACACGCGGTCGGAGAATCCATCGGAATGTGTCCTATTGGAACCGTGTTGTCGGATAATCCGGCTGTGTGTGGTATGCATCGGACTGATTCCGTCGGACCCAATTTTCCAACTTGAAGGAAATATTTTCCGACAAACTGGTCCGATTGGACATATTCCGATCATGTGTAGAGAATTTTGATCGGACCAAGTGCCACGCATGCTCAGATCAAATTCCTACATCAAAGCTATTGGCTACTAGCCTGAATGTAGTCCCATCGTAACGAAATTACGTCATCACGTTCTGAAAGATCGAATTTTTCGACAACTTTGTCCGACCGTGTGCATGCAACAGTTTCGGACAAGATCCGACGGACAAAATCCGACGGATTTGGTTGTCGAAATCTCCGACTGTGTGTACAGGGGCTTAGACCTTTTGACCGAATGCCTCTTCCAGCCAATGCCGCTCATCCGGGTGTTTCCCCCTGCGGTAAACTTTCGTCTGCGCCCCCTCAGCTCCCGAGCTGGACATTTATTGCCACCGTCATGGCAACATTGGTCAGTGACCCAGTCCAGTGGTTTGACAAGACTAATTTGCATCGGCCCCTGAAGAGCGAGCAGAGACTCATGAAATGCGTAGGGCAACACTGATGCTTTTGATATATTCATACTGCTGGGTACTCCCTGTTGGGGCATCCACAATGTTCCTCGTGTGTCTATATTGTTGGGTATTTTTGTTGTGTGCATTGTGGTTCATATATTGTTCCATATATGTATGTATAACCTTCTACCTCATACTATGTGTATATATATATATATATATATATATATATATATATATATATATATATATATATATAATCTATATATATATATATATATATATATATATATATATATATATATATATATATCTATAGATATATATATATATATATATATATCAATTGACTTAGCTATATATGATGAATTTTATTATTATTTCATGGATGTATATGGAATGTAGTGAATTGATATTTGTTTACTACTGCTGTTAACTTGGCCACTATGCCGGGTAAGGCACACTTATTGTTGTTCCCAATTGGTTACACAGCATTATGTAATTAACAAATTAAAGTTTTTTACATCTCTGTGTGAACATATGCCTACTCTCTCCCACCTCATTTTAAAGTCCCAGGGCGATCTATCCTTCTTTTGCTAACAGTGTAGTATGGTCTCTTTAAGAAATAAGCCTTAGGCAGATACACATTTCTTGGAGAATGCATGGCAAACAGAAGGCCCCCTTGTCTCTAATAGTACCAACTCTAGGCACTGACCTTCCCTGCCCACTGTTAAATCCAACTCAACCAGAACCAGCCTAACTGTAAATCCTTCCATAACAGTTGCTATATGAATATGAGCAATCTAACATAGCTCTGCACCTACATGTAGCGCCTACTTCCATAGGAGCCGCTGGGAGTTGGGAGGTTGCCCAGGTTCTTCCCCAGTGGACTGCCCCGCAGCCAGGCACATGATCTCAGCCAAATTTCTCAATAACCAGGCTAGGGGTGTTGTTTTTCGTTGGTTTTATTTTTGGAGAACTTGGATAGGGTTGAGGGAATTGAGTGGGATACTCCAAAAGCAGAAACTATGGACAGGTTGCACTCCTTTCTGTAGGCTGAAGCAGAAGTCCTTGCATATAACAAACTGTGGACTTGGCTTGTAGAAGGAACACATAAATTTAGAGCTGAAGCAAAAGCCCTTGCATATAGCAAACAGTTGGCTTGGCTTTGTAGTAGAATAATTTAAAAGCACACAAGCTCCTTTCTTTAGAACACCAATAGCAGAATCCCTTCACAGAGAACCAGATAGACTAAACTCGTCAAAACACCAGCCAATGTTTACTTTACACAAACACACAGCTGACTCTCTAGCACAAGAGGGGCGGCAGCAGCCTCAAAGGTCTTAACTCTTAGCCCCTGTACACACGGTCGGAGATTTCGACAACCAAATCCATCGGATTTTGTCCGTCGGATCTTGTCCAAAACTGTTGCATACACACGGTCGGACTAAGTTGTCGAAAAATCCGATCATTCAGAACGTGATGACGTAATGACGTAATACGTGATGACGTAATACGTTCAGGCTAGTAGCCAATAGCTTTGATGTAGGAATTTGATCTGAGCA
Organism: Lithobates pipiens; assembly: GCF_037356315.1. Taxonomy (NCBI): domain Eukaryota; kingdom Metazoa; phylum Chordata; class Amphibia; order Anura; family Ranidae; genus Lithobates; species Lithobates pipiens. The sequence continues at coordinate 150,403,139 of NW_027507685.1, forward strand.
TGCGTGGCACTTGGTCCGATCAAAATTCTCTACACATTATCGCAGTATGTCCGATCGAACCAGTTGGTCGGGAAATATTTCCAACAAGTTGGAAAATTGGGTCCGACGGATATTCCGACGGAATCAGTCCGATGCATACCACACACAGACGGATTATCCGACAACACAGTCTGATAGGACACATTCCGACAGATTCTCCGACCGTGTGTACAAGGGCTAAGAAGTCTGTACTCACAAAATGTCCATGGACAGTTGGTCCCCTCCTTCCAACTTCCAAGTGACACTTTTCTCCTGTGATACCAGACTAGATCTTCAGCAGACAGGTCCTCAGACAGCTCTGTGTAGCTTCAGCATCAAGGCCCTCAGGTCACCCACCTAAGGTCCTTACGGTAAGCAGGTACATGGCAGTGTTGTTCTGGAGGGCTGCTGGACTCATCTTCTGCAAGGAAAGACCTAGAAACTCAGTCTCTCAGAGCATTTATACAGTTTTCCAGCAGCCTTCAGGGCCCTGTTCCCTGAGATTGGACAGGGCTGCATAATTATGCATACTGCCAATCTGTAAAAACTCCACACCTATGCTCGAGAATTCTAACAGCTGATTCCTGCTAAGCAGGCAGATGACAGGTCTTTGTCTGCTCTGCTGATGCAGAGGGGACACAGACACAGCCTGCTTTCCTCTAGGGGCAGTCATATGTAAATTGACCACCCGTCCATTTACATCCGACTATCATCCGATCCGCCAGACACATGGGGGAACAGATTCCCTATCTGTCTGTTTTTGGTGAATAGAATTGTATCGGATGTCAGCAGGTGTCAATAGCCCCTCCATAGAGGCAATGAATGGTCTCATTGGGTCCACCGAAAAAACTGACAGGTGGACCCAATACAGTTTACAATGAAATGAAATAGCAGTATGTTTCCCCTGGTGGCAAGCTAAACAAACACAGGATGCCAACTGGCTTAGGCAACACCAGATAGCATTAGACATAGACAAAGGGTCAATAGATGCTTAGGACTGTTCAGAAAACATAGGCCAGAATGACTCATTGACATAGTAAAAAAAAATTAACATAAAATGTCATTAAAAGGACAAAACATACCTCATATAGAGGATGATGAAAACCGTGTGTGATAGAGAGAGAGAGATTAAGGAGAGGTAGAGAAATAGAAAAATAAAGGGAGAGGATGAGGGGGTAGGAAATATCCTCCTCAGCTTAATACTAAAGTATACAATGAATGATTTTGAATCATCTTATGTTTATTGAGAGATAATTTCCAAATTTGAATGCAAACCAGCAGGACCATATTTTCTTGGATATTTCAGGTTTATTTCTAAAGGTGTAAGTGAGATCTTCCATATAATATATATGGTCTACTTGCAGTAGCCACTGGTGTAGGGTTGGAATAGTTGGTTGTTCCCAAAGCCTAGGAATAATCGTCTTTGCCACGTTCAAAAGATGAGGCGTTATTGATTTTTTATAGGGTCCCACTGATTTGCCCATACAGTTTAACAATATCACCCATGGGTCATTGGGAACTTCAGAACCCTGGATCTCTTTGATCCAATATAATATGGTCAACCAATATGGGCGAATGCAAAGGCCCAACTACCCCACATGCATGTGGGTTGCCTGCTCTTGGCATTCTCGCCAACAGAGTGCTGAAATGGACAGGAAGACTTTAGCACCACTGGGTTGTAGTGCCACCTCATAAGCAATTTATAATTTACCACCGCAGTTTTGGAGGTCACTGAAGAGGTGAGGGTTAATTGGAGAATTGTTGAGTTTCTGAGAGAGGATTTTGTAGGTCTTGTTTCCATTTGTATAAAAAGGAAGGCCACTTCTTTGAGGTTAGTGGCAATAGTGCTTAGTAGAAGTAGGAAATAGGTTTCTCAGGTGGTTGATCATTAATGAGGATGGTTTCTACCGGCGTTAGTTCTGCTAGTGAACGTAATGGCTTTGGTAATGATTTAATGAAGATGGAGAGCTGTTGGTATCTCCACCGGCCCATGCATGATACCGTAGAAAATGATAAGAATGTAGAGAGAGGTAGAGTGCCAGTGGCGCATGTTACTTGGTGGAGTAGAGTTGGTGTCTCAAAGATCCAAGTGTGAGACCTAGGGTCAAGATTTCCCAGAGAGAAATAGGCATGTCCCATTAATTGCATTAGAGAAGAGTTATACAAACATTTGTGCGTTTTACATAATGAGTACCAGATCACGAGAGTAGACCAAGTAAGTGCCACCCGGAGTGGCAGAGGCAGTAGGGAGTGGAGGGATGGCATCCTGCCAACCAGGGAGTTCCGGAGGATTGATGTTAAGATCTCTGCAGAACTTGTCTAAGTCCTCTGGAAAATCGGTAGTTGATAGAAGCAGAGCGCAGCTTTTCGGTCATGGGTTTAAGGACCCTATGATGCTCCAGGGTTTCCCTGGCCAGATCAGGGAAGAAAGACATGGTAACTCCATCAAATTCTAGGGTGGATGCCTCCCTTGCCTTGATGAGCTCCTTCTCCTCGAAATGGTAGACACTGCAGATGACATCTCTTGGGGTGTCTGAAGACATGTTTCGGGGGCGGAGGGCCCGGTGAACTCAATCCAATTTCAAAGAATGGTCTACCGGGTTGCCCAGCAGGCTGTTAAAGATGCCACAGATAGAGGTGGGGAGATTATCATTTCTGGTGGCCTCGGGCAGGCCTCTGATCTGTATATAATTCCGCCTATTGCTGTTCTTCAATTTTGCACAGGACCATTCTGTGAGCTATGGAGAGATTGTGGTCTCTAATAGCTGCCGAATGGCAATCAAGGCACAGCTCCGATTCCTCCACTCGCACCAGTACTTGTGATAAGTCAGATCGGACTGCAGAGACCTCTTTCTTTATGGCTCTCTCAAGGCTGGGTAGCATGGAGGCTAGCTCCGACTTGGTAGAATGTCTGCTTACTAGCGCCGCAACTTCCGAGTGCCTGGTTGAGCTCCTTTCTCCATCCAACCTAGTAGAAGAAGCTGGAAACCGGTGTCTGGATTCAGGCCTGTGTCGGGAGGCGGAGGCAGAGCCTGTGCCACGTGGAGAGCGGCCTAGGCCATCTGTCTCAATTAAATCGCCCGATTCCATGGGCAGGAAACGTTTAACCACTTTCAGACCGGACCATTTTGCTGGTAAATGACCAGAGGTCTTTTTACACTTTGGCACTGCGCTGCTTTAACTGGTAATTGCGCGGTCATGCAATGTTGTACCCAAACAAAATTTGCGTCCTTTTCTTCCCACAAATAGAGCTTTCTTTTGATGGTATTTGATTGCCTCTGCGATTTTTATTTTTTGCGATATAAACGTAAAAAGACCGCAAATTTTGAAAAAAAATGATATTTTCTACTTTTTGTTATTAGAAAAATCCAATAAACTCAATTTTAGTCATACATTTAGGCCAAAATGTATTCAGCCACATGTCTTTGGTAAAAAAAAAGTCAATAATTGTATATTTATTGGTTTGCGCAAAAGTTGTCACATCTACAAACTAAGGTACGTTTTCTGGAATTTACGCAGCTTTTAGTTTACGACTGCCTATCTCATTTCTTGAGGTGCTAAAATGGCAGGGCAGTACAAAACCCCCCCAAATGACCCCATTTTGGAAAGTAGACCCCCTAAGGAAATTGATAAGAGGCATGTTGAGCCCATTGAATATTTTATTTTTTTGCCTCAAGCGATTGAATAATGACAAAAAAAAAAATTTTTTTTTTTTTTTACACAAAGTTGTCACTAAATGATATATTGCTCACACATGCTATGGGCGTATGTGAAATGACACCCCAAAATAAATTCTGCTGCTTCTCCTGAGTATGGGGATACCACATATGTGGGACTTTTTGGGAGCCTAGCCGCGTACGGGGCCCCGAAAACCAAGCACCGCCTTCAGGCTTTCTAAGGGCGTAAATTTTTGAGTTCACTTCTCACTACCTATTACAGTTTTGAAGGCCATAAAATGCCAAGATGGCACAAAACCCCCACAAATGACCCCATTTTAGAAAGTAGACACCCCAAGCTATTTGCTGAGAGGCATGTTGAGTTCATGGAATATTTTATATTTTGCCACAAGTTGCGGGAAAATTACAAACTTTTTTTTTTTTTTTTTTTTTTTAACAAAGTTGTCACTAAATGATATATTGCTCATGCATGCCATGGGCATATGTGAAATGACACCCCAAAATAAATTCTGCTGCTTCTCCTGAGTACGGGGATACCACATATGTGGGACTTTTTGGGAGCCTAGCCGCGTACGGGGCCCCGAAAACCAAGCACCGCCTTCAGGCTTTCTAAGGGCGTAATTTTTTGATTTCACTCCTCACTACCTATTACAGTTTTGAAGGCCATAAAATGCCAAGATGGCACAAAACCCCCACAAATGACCCCATTTTAGAAAGTAGACACCCCAAGCTATTTGCTGAGAGGCATGTTGAGTCCATGGAATATTTTATATTTTGCCACAAGTTGCGGGAAAATTACAAACTTTTTTTTTTTTTTTTTTTTTTTCACAAAGTTGTCACTAAATGATATATTGCTCACGCATGCCATGGGCATATGTGAAATGACACCCCAAAATAAATTCTGCTGCTTCTCCTGAGTATGGGGATACCACATATGTGGGACTTTTTGGGAGCCTAGCCGCGTACGGGGCCCCGAAAACCAAGCACCGCCTTCAGGCTTTCTAAGGGCGTTACAGTTTTGAAGGCCATAAAATGCCAAGATGGCACAAACCCCCCCCCAAATGACCCCATTTTGGAAAGTAGACACCCCTAAATTTAGGGGTACACTAGTGAGACTAGGTAATAAATGGCGGGTGCCCTGAAACTATAAAAAAATAACTAACCAACCAGCGTCACCTGTAACAGTTATATGGTGATCACTGGTGAAAGGGTTAACTAGGGGGCAATTAGGGGGCTTTATGCGGTAGTATATGGGGGTCCCTGGCGCTATAAAAAGCTGCAGCGAACCTAAATACCTACCTGCCTAACTAGCGTCACCTGTGACACTAATACGGCGATCAGAAAAACGATCGCTTATTAGGCTGGGTTCACACTGGAGCGATGCGGGAACGCCACGAATGCGTGGCGGGTTCCCGCATCGCATGCCTCCCGGCGGCAGTTCACACTGCCCTATGCGAACTGCTGGGAGTGTCAGTGAAATGTTACTGACACCCCCAGATCAGTTCGCATATCGCAGTGCGATCTGCAAACTCGGATCGCATGGTGTGAACACCCATGCGATCCGATTCTGCTGCGGGCCAAAAAAAGGGTCCCGTGCGAATTTGCGGCGGGTGCGGCGGGTGCGGCGAATGGCTGAACTCGAATCGCACAGAGATCGGATGTGATTTTCACTGCAGTGCGGTGCGAATCACATCCGTTCTCATAAACCGCTGCAATGTGAACCCAGCCTTAGTGACACTGGCGACGGGGGGTGATCACGGGGTTAAACCTTTATTGGGGGGGTTAGGGGGGTACCTTAGAACTAAAGGGGGCTAACCCTAACTGCCCTAACAGTTATTAGTCACAAATGACACCCGCCGGGTGATCAGGGGGTTAAACCTTTATTAGGTAATAAATGGCGGGTGCCCTGAAACTATAAAAAAATAACTAACCAACCAGCGTCACCTGTAACAGTTATATGGTGATCACTGGTGAAAGGGTTAACTAGGGGGCAATCAGGGGGCTTTATGCGGTAGTATATGGGGGTCCCTGGCGCTATAAAAAGCTGCGGCGAACCTAAATACCTACCTGCCTAACTAGCGTCACCTGTGACACTAATACGGCGATCAGAAAAATGATCGCTTATTAGGCTGGGTTCACACTGGAGCGATGCGGAAACGCCGCGAATCCGCGGCGGGTTCCCGCATCGCATGCCTCCCGGCGGCAGTTCACACTGCCCTATGCGAACTGCTGGGAGTGTCAGTGAAATGTTACTGACACCCCCAGATCAGTTCGCATATCGCAGTGCGATCTGCAAACTCGGATCGCATGGTGTGAACACCCATGCGATCCGATTCTGCTGCGGGCCAAAAAAAGGGTCCCGTGCGAATTTGCGGCGGGTGCGGCGGGTGTGGCGGGTGCGGCGAATGGCTGAACTCGAATCGCACAGAGATCGGATGTGATTTGCACTGCAGTGCGGTGCGAATCACATTCGTTCTCATAAACCGCTGCAATGTGAACCCAGCCTTAGTGACACTGGCGACGGGGGGTGATCACGGGGTTAAACCTTTATTGGGGGGGTTAGGGGGGTACATTAGAACTAAAGGGGGCTAACTCTAACTGCCCTAACAGTTATTACAGTCACAAATGACACCAATGCAAAAAAAAAATAAAAAAAAAAAAAAATGACATTGGTGTCACTGTGACTGGGGGGCAGGGGTAATTGGGGGGGTGATCGGGGGGTAAAGGGGGGGTGTGAGTGTGCCTGGCATGTTCTACTGTGTGTGTGAGTGTTGGTGCAACTTACTGATCCGCTCTCCTCCGTGTCGGAACGAAAAATACCGACACGGAGGAGAGAATACATCACTTCCTCTCCTGTGTTTACATTACAGGAGAGGAAGTGATGTCACCGGGGATTTCTATTCGTCGGGAGCGATCGCGAGGGGGTGGCCATGAATGAATGGCCGTCCCCTCGTCCGGGATCGCTCCCGTACGAATACCGACCACCGCAGGCACCGGGCGGGGGCCCGATCGGGCCCCCGACCCGCGGGAGGCAAGGGACGTACATGTATGTCCTTATGCCTGCCCGTGCCATTGTACCGACGTACATCGGCGTGCGGCGGTCGGCAACTGGTTAATGGAGCCCGTAGAGGTGTTTTTCTTAGGCAAGGTCTAACCTATTCTCCTGCCCATAATGTCCATATGGTAGGAGCAGCTAAATATTGAGGTATTGCTGATAACTCGGGTGCCAGCGCCGTAGCTCACAAGAGAAGCGTCCTCACTGCTTCATGCTGAAACCACACCCCCATGGCATGCCCAAAATTAATTTCATTACATCGTAGTATTAATTCAGCAACTGCAAAACGTACCGCGTCTGCTACTTTAATTAGTGGGAATGCTTCAGCAGTCCCACTATTGTTATTGTTATTCGTTTTTAGTGGAAATGCTTCAGCAGTCCCACTATTGTTATTTGTTTTTTTATTTATTAATCATCATCATCTTTTTATTATTGTTCCATACGTTTTTTGGCTCTGCGTAACTTCTGCATATTTTCAGCTGTTAAAGCCATTCAACTTTTAAAATGTTCAGCTCTTTCAGCGGATGTATGCTCTCCTTCAACTTTTTTTCTACTATTTATACTATTTAAAATATTAAGCTTTTTAACACTTTTTTTAACATTGAAGTCAAAGAGAGCATGCTTAAAATCCGTAAAATCTTCTTCCGCTGCCAAAAGTTTCAGCTCCTTCATACTTTCACCTACAGACGTCAAACAAACTTTAAAATGTTCACAAAATATTCAGCTATCTGGCTACAGGGGGTCCCTGGGTTACAAACAATATAGGGACTGTAGGTTTGTTCTTAAGTTGAATCTGTTTGTAAGTCAGAACAGGTAAATTTTTTAAGTGTAGCTCCAGCCAAAAAATCTATTTTTAAGCTTTTTGGATAACATAGGCAAGGGTTATCACCCCGTAACATTTGTTTAGCTGTCTGTGCCCCTGTTCAGAAGATTTCACCTCACTTTCTGTCCCAATGACAATTGGATTTTGAAAATTTTGGGCTTGGTGATAAAGCATCAGTGGAGACACCTTTTTCCCATATTAACTCTTACAGGAGAGAATTTCCCTTCCTAGGGGTAGATTTCCTCTCACTTCCTGTTATCTCCCTCCGTTTGTAAGTAGGAGTCATTTGTAAATCGAATGTTTGTAAGTAGGGGACCCCCTGTATATCTTTTCAGTTCGATATCTTTTACAGTTTTTGTGAAAAAGCTGTTTAAGTTTAGTGATCATTTCAGAAAATGTTATTAAATTTAGGGCAGGCAGGCTTTTGTTGTCTGTTTTGTTTCCATGGTTACCAACACTTCTTATACACAGTGATGGGTGGTGGGGGAGAACACAGACACACCATGTACTGATTTATAATAGAGGAATATGATGAGCAGTTTTGATGGGGTAGTTTTGATGCTCTTCAGCATTCCCACGCATTTTCTCCAGGAAATGCATTTTCTATTTAATCTTCTTTTTATTTTTATCTTTTTATCATTTGGCTCTGCATAACTTCTGCATACTTTCAGCTATTAAAGCCATTCAACTTCAAAAAATGTTAAGCTCTTTCAGCTGATGATGGGACTTCTTCAACTTTTTTTCTACTATTTATAGTTTTTAAAATATTAAGCTTTTTAAAACTTTTTTTAACTGAAGTCAATGAGAGCATGCTTAAAATCCGTAAAATCTTTTTCCGCTGCCAAAAGTTTCAGCTCCTTCATACTTTCACCTACAGACGCCAAACAAACTTTAAAATGTTCACAAAATATTCAGCTATCTGGCTATATCTATTTAGTTTGATATCTTTTACAGTTTTTGTGAAAAAGCTGTTTAAGTTTAGTGATCATTTCAGAAAATGTCATTAAATTTAGGACATCCAGGCATTTGTTGTCTGTTTTGTTTCCATGGTTACCAAAGCTTCTTATACACAGTGATGGGTGGTGGGGGGAGGCAGCTGGAGCATCTCAGATTACAGAGCTTGGGGGAGAGCACAGACACAACATGTACTGATTTATAATGGAGGAATATGATGGGGCAGCCAAATAATTTATGACCACCCCATTATCAGCCAAAACATTATGACCAACCCATGAAAAAAAAAATAATAATAATTAAAAAAAATTGAAATTTTTTTTGAAAAAAAAAATTTTTGAAAAAAAAAATCGTTTAAAAATTTTTTTTTGAAAAAAAAAATTTTTGAAAAAAAAAATCATTTACAGTTTTTGTGAAAAAGCTGTTTAAGTTTAGTGATAATTTCAGGTTTTTGTTGTCATCACACAGTGATGGGCAGTGGGGGGGAGGCAGCTGGAGCATCTCAGATTACAGAGCCCGGAGGAGAGCACAGACATACCATGTACTGATTTATAATAGAGGAATATGATGGGGCATATTTGATGGGGCAGTTTTGATGGGGGCAATATGATGGGGCAGTTTTGATGGGGGCAATATGATGGGGCAGTTTTGATGGGGGCAATATGATGGGGCTGTTTTGATGCCATTCAGCATTGCCACGCATTTTCTCCAGGAAATGCATTTTCTAGTTAATAAAGCGCTCCATGTCTAAATTTACCTTTCTTCAATGTGGAGTCCCTTTTTAAAGCATTATAAAGGTAGTTGGTGTACACTCTTAAAAAAAAACTGAAATTTGCTGTGTTAAAAACTATTATTGCCATTTACATTTGTTCAACATTTTCTACAATCAAGAATATATTTTTGAACCAGGACTCATGTCACTAATAAGGAAGAATGTAATTATTTTGGATGAAATCAACATACACTAAAGAACTCTCATAGTCTGAAATGCCACTTCTAATTGAGCTTGCAGTGCACAGGCTAAATGCGAGCAAAAATCAGACAAAGCATTTCAACAAAATGAAAGAGTGTCTGGTTTCAATGATGGCTAGGCAGTAAAGCTGAATATCTAGGTTTAAAGTGATTGTAAAGCTTTTTTTTTTTTTTTTTTTTTAAATAAGAGACATGTCATACTTACCTTCACTGTGCAGTTTGTTTTACACAGAATAGCCCTCGATCATTATTTTCTTGGGTCCCCCGGCGGTGCTGGAAGCTCCTCCTCACATTGTATAACCCCCTAGGAGAAGCGCTCCCCTGGGGGGTTTACCTTGCGGGCGCGCTCCCGAGTCCAGCATTTGCGTCCATAGACACAGCCCCGGGTCATTGGATTTGATTGACAGCAGCGGGAGCCAATGGCTGCGCTGCTATTAATCTATCCAATCGAGGGCAGAGACAATGGGCAGAGGGGAAGAGCACGTCTCCAGCTTGGGAAACGGGCTCAGGTGAGTAAAACAGAGGGGCTGGGGGCCGGTCACTGACAGAAGTTTTTTCACCTTAATGCATAGGAAAAATGAAAAAAAAACATGAGGGTTTACAACCCCTTTAAAACTTGTTCCTCCAACACTGACCATACCACAAGGTGCTGCTATTCTGTGGATGGGTGAGCCCAGCGCTTGTCACTCTGCTTCTTCAAGATCGCATTTTAATATTAAGTGAAATCAAATCTAGTATCTAATCTGTGCAAAGATTCTCCTTAAAGGGGAAAGATATTATTCATATTAGTTTTGACATATGCTGAACACACGCAACAGTCTAGTCAGCTCATACAGAGAAGATTTTTGTGGAAAGTTTTTGCCAAATGAGGTTTGTCAAGAAAAAAAAAAAGACACTGGAAAAAATGTCTGGTTGCTTGGGAGGTGGAAACTCTATTTTCTAAAGTTATAAGGAATGCAATGCAACATTAAAAAAAATCAGACAATAAAAAAGGATGCAATGACACACAGCAATGAATTATTAGATAAAATAATCTTTTTGTTCCCCAAATCTCTCGGTATCTGTTAAAAGTAAACCCATGTTACAAATTTGTGGGCTGCTATTGCTAACATCTCTTTCTGAAAATGCTAGCTACCTGGCTGTTGTACTAATGCTAATCCATTGGCTTTAATAGTTTGCTTCACAAACCTGGAACAAGTATACCGATTGGTTCTTACTGACTCTGACTACACCTACTGCTTACTTGTCCTGTATGAAACCCAGGACCCTGCATTCACAATATCTGGTCTCCCACAGTACAAAGAATATGGAAATGCAATTATTTTAGTAACTATAAAAGGCTAAATACCTTTCTTGATCATACATCACGGGACACAGGAGCTCATTACATAGTGGGTTATATAGGCACCTCTGGTGATTGGACACTGGTTAACCCCAATTAAGGAGAATTCCTCCCCTATATAACCCCTCCCATATGGGAGGCACCTCAGTTTTTTCACCAGTGTCTATGGTGGTTGGTCACGTAAAACATGTGCTATGAAGAAAGCTCTGTGCATGTCCCTGCGGGGGCCTAAGGGCTACAACAAACTGGATCCATATCTCGGGCCGATATTTGACTCCCAAGATGGTATGGTACCCGGGCCTCATCAACCGAAGAAACTAGGTTTGTCCTGTAAGTCCTCTCCTATTGGAAGACTGGGCTCTGGGAAAACCAGACTTGGTGTACTATTTACATAGTGGCACGAAAGTTTCTGGCAGAGTCTTTTACAAGGTCCAGGTAGGAGGTTCTTCTGAGAAAGAACCCCAAAAAAACATGAAGGTTGGCACAACTCTGCCCGCCGTGATGGGTGAAGGCTGGAATCTGTCTGTTTTCAGCAATTCCTGCGGCGAGGACATGTAAGGGAAGTTAATCCTATATATAATTATTTTACTTATTTTCTTCATTTGAGTAGTAGTATGTCTTACCTGGTTTCCACCACTAGATGGAGTAAGAGCAGCCTGATGCATATTTACATGCCTTTCAGTACACACGCTCAGTGAAGCCTGGTTCTCCAGAGGTCTCACGTCTCCACTGCAATCCCTGCCACCCACAATAAAGGTAATACAGGGGTCCCACGTAGTCTGGGGGTCCCACGCAGCTCTGATGGAGATTCCCTTTCCCCCCTGGGTTCCGGCGGTCCTCTTGCACGCGCGCCGAGCGCGCTCCCGGGCTGATGGAGGAGTGTGGTTGTGAGCCGTGCACGTTGGTGTGCACGGCGCTGTACTGCGCAGGCACCAGGTGGCAGTTTTAAAAAGAGATGTCAGGGGGCTGTAAGTGTGAGACACAGGAGCTGCGGGCAGTAAGCATCCCAAGGGATTGGATCCAGGCACACCTTAGACACCTACTCAGCATCAGATTGTGCAGTTTTAAGCATATATATTTATTGTGAGACTTTAAGCACAACAGTGATTGCACTTTGTACTAGTACCTCTGCTTGTAGCTCAGGACTATGTCTCCTTGTAAGAGGGTCTCAGGGGGAGGTAACAAGGGCACTGGTAAATCACCGCCTAGGTCCAGGGGTTCTAAAAATGCCTGTAAGTTACCATCCCCCCTGCAAGACTGGAGCCAGCCTCACAGGATGAGTCAGTGCCCCTGTCAGGTTTTGCAGCCTCTCCTAATGTCTCAGCCCCGGTATACGTCACTGAGGACCCCCTTAGGGCTACATTGGAGGGTTTTGAAGGGAGAATCATGAATTATATTTCTGCTTCCCTGAAAGATAGCAGGAAAAGGGGTAGATCCCCTCCCTCTGCTGAGATTCCTCTTTCAGATGATTCTTCTGACAAGGAGGAGAGATCCCTATCTTGGGACAGGGATCTTGAGCAGTCGGAGGAATCAGAGGAAGAGGAGAGAGTCCCCTCCTCCCAGGCGCTCAGAAAACAGGTGCAGTATTATACTGAATTGGTACCAAATTCAGAATGCCTGCTGCTGAAGTCGTTACGCCCTCTGTTTCTTCCCTGGGAGTCAGGAAAGTCCCACAGACTGCTTTTTCCTCTCCAATTCATCCCTTAATGGATGAATTGATGTATGAGGATTGGGGACATCCCGATAAACTATGCATTATCCTCTGGAGGAAAGTTTCACCAAGAAATGGGGGGTCCCATCTGTCGATGCGGCTGTTTCTTGCGTGAATAAAAACCTGACCTGTCCGTTGGATAATGCTCAGGTATTTAAAGATCCAACTGATAAGAAGTTGGAAACATTATTAAAAGCCTCCTTTTCCATGACTAGCGCTGTAGTGCAACCTACAGTCACAGCCGTGGGGTTGTGTCAGTTCCTCAAGGAACAGGTTAAGCAGATGCTTGGCCTCCTTCCCAGTGAGGAAGTGGAGAATTATGCAGAAATACCTCAAATTCTGTGTTTCATGATTGATGCGATTTTGGATTCTGTCCAACAAGCATCTCGTTTGTCTCTCCTGTTGGTACACATGCGAAGGGCCCTATGGCTAAAGAATTGGGCAGCTGAGCTATCATGCAAGAAGCATTTGATTGGATTCCCGTTTAAAGGGGAACGTTTGTTTGGAGAAGAATTAGACAAATTCGTCCAAAAAATTTCAGGGGGTAAATCTACTCTCCTTCCAGTCAAAAGGAGCAAACGTCCATCATTTAGGTTCTCTCTCTCCCGGAGCATCAATCTCTAAGCAGTGGCGACGGCCTTCTCAACCCTCCTCTACAGGAAAGGCTCAGGGCCGGGCCCAGGGGCAGAAAAAGACTTAGGGGCGAAAGCCTGGCAATCAGAGCCCAAAAGCTTCCTTGTGAAGGGGCACCCCCGCTCGGCCAAGTGGGGGGAAGGCTACTGCAGTTTGCGGAAGCCTGGCGGGAAGAGATCCGGGCAAGTGGGTGATCTCTTCGGTATCTCTGGGCTACAAGCTAGAGTTTCAGGAGATTCCACCTTCTCGCTTTTTAAGGTCTAGGATCCCCAGGGACCCAGTAAAGCAAAAACCGCTATTTCTGGCCTTAGATCACTTACTATCCCAGGGGGTGATAGTAGAAGTGGACCCAAAAGAACAGGGTTCAGGGTTTTACTCGAAACTCTTCACCGTTCCAAAGCCAAATGGAAGTGTCAGACCTATCCTGGATCTGAAGGATCTGAACCGGTTTTTACACATCCGGTCCTTCCGAATGCAGTCAATTCGCACTGTGGTCTCCTACCTGCAAGGGGGAGAGTTTATGGCATCAATAGACATCAAGGATGCATATCTCCATGTGCCAATTTTTCCTGCACACCAAAAGTATCTAAGGTTTGCGGTAGAGCGGCGCCATTTTCAATTTGTGGCCTTGCCGTTCGGGCTCGCTACAGCCCCTCGAGTCTTCACAAAGATTCTGGACCCTCTCTTGGCAAACCTAAGAGCTCAGGGTTTAGCCGTCATGGCTTATCTAGACGACTTGCTTCTCATGGAGAAAACAGTAGCGTTCCTAAACCACAGTGTTTCCAGAACGCTAGAACACCTGGAACGCTTAGGTTGGATTATAAACCTAGAAAAGTCGTCCCTACAGCCTGCTACCAGGTTGGAATACCTGGGTATGTTTACCGACACCGCTTAGGGCAAGGTGTTTCTTCCAAGGCCAAAAGCCTTGGCCATCTGGATCTGGTGCGCCTAATTCTGGGCAGGAGAACTTCCTCCATTCGGTTGTGCATGAGACTGTTAGGGAAAATGGTTGCCTCCTTCGAGGCCGTTCCATTTGCCCAGTTCCACTCAAGGCCTCTGCAAAGATGCATCCTTGCGGCTTGGAACAGGAAGCCCCAATCCTTGGATCTTCCTATGTGTCTATCCCCAGGGACACGCAAGAGTCTCGTCTGGTGGTTACAAACCGAGAATTTGCTGAAAGGCAAAACTTTTCTTCCTCTTCCATGGAAGGTTATTACGACAGATGCCAGCCTGACAGGCTGGGGAGCAGTGTTAGAGGAGACGTGCTCGCAGGGGAAATGGTCTGCGATCGAGAAGCTATTGCCCATAAATGTCTTGAAGATCCGGGCAGTTTATATGGCTCTCATAAAGTGGTCTTCCAGACTACGGGGTCTCCCTGTTCGGGTTCAGTCCGACAATGCCACAGCAGTGGCCTATATCAATCACCAGGGCGGTACCAGGAGTCTGGTTGCGCAAAAAGAGGTGAATCGCATACTTGTCTGGGCAGAAAAGCATGTTCCATGCCTTTCTGCAGTCTTCATTCCAGGAGTGGAAAATTGGCAGGCGGATTTTCTGAGCTGCCAGCAGTTGTGCCCAGGAGAATGGGCTCTGCACCTCGACGAGATTTTGGACATGTCACAGGTGGGGTACTCCAGACGTAGATCTGTTTGCGTCCAGGTTCAACAGAAAACTGGACAAATTCGTGTCAAGAACAAGAGATGCACTTTCTCAGGGGTCAGATGCTCTGACAGTTCCCTGGGATCAGTACAATCTGATTTATGCCTTCCCCCCGTGCCCGCTTCTGTCGTGGTTCCTGGGAAGAGTCAAGAGGGAGACAAAATCGGTTCTTTTGGTAGCCCCGGCTTGGCCCAGGTGACCTTGGTACGCAGAAATCATGAAGTTGGCAGTAGGCAGTAGGCAGGCCAAGAGTCTGAATTTGACGGTTTGGCTGCTGAGACCCAAATTCTGAGAGACCGTGGGCTTTCGGGGCCAGTCCTTTCTACTCTGGTTAATGCCAGAAAGCCAGGCCTTGTCAGTGTTTTTTCAGAAGCCACTTGCATCGCATTCCCTGGTGCGGGCTTTCATCCAGGGGGCTATGCGGATAAGGCCGCC
The DNA here is from genome assembly GCF_037356315.1 of Lithobates pipiens. NCBI lineage: Eukaryota > Metazoa > Chordata > Amphibia > Anura > Ranidae > Lithobates > Lithobates pipiens. The sequence continues at coordinate 150,418,415 of NW_027507685.1, forward strand.
AGTCAAACCTCCAGTATGCCCATGGGATCTGAATTTGTTTCTCTCAGGTTTGCAGGGGCAACCTTTTGAACCTTTGCATCTGGCTTTATTAGTTCTTTTGACCAAAAAATTGGTTTTCTTGGTAGCCATATCCACGGCTAGAAGAGTGTCAGAACTAGCAGCTCTCTCCAGCAAAGAGCCATATCTAATTGTTCATAAGGACCGGGTGGTCATGCATCCCAACAGGTCCTTTCTACCTAAGGTGGTTTTCGGGATTCCATTTGAATCAAGATGTAATCCTACCATCCTTTTTTCTGGACCCACAGTCCGCAGAAGAAGAATCTTTGCACACTTTGGATGTGGTTATTTTGCCGGAAGGCCCTAGGAAGGGCCAGGCGGCGTCAAAATCCACTCTCTCAAGGTAGATTACACAGATTATTTCTCAGGCCTATAGTGTTAAAGGGAAAATCCCTCCTTTTCAAGTGAAAGCGCACTCTACTAGGGCTGTAAGTGCTTCTTGGGCAGTGCATCACCAGGCCTCCCTGGCTCAGATCTGTAAGGCTGCAACTTGGTCATCAGTCCACACATTCACCAGATTCTATCAGGTGGATGTCAGAGGGCAAGAGGATATTGCCTTTGGGCGCAGTGTACTGCAGGCTGCAGTTTAGGTCCTCCGGTCCATGGCGGTCTATAATTATGATCCGTGTCTCCCTCCCCTCAATATGAGTATTGCTTTGGGACATCCCACTATGTAATGAGCTCCTGTGTCCCGTGATGTAAGATCAAGAAAATAGGATTTTTATATACAGCTTACCTGTAAAATCCTTTTCTTGAGAGTACATCACGGGACGCAGGGCTCCCACCCCTCTTGGGTTTTACGTGGTTTCCTATTGCTTTGCTACAAAACTGAGATGCCTCCCATATGGGAGGGGTTATATAGGGGAGGAATTCTCCTTAATTGGGGTTAACCAGTGTCCAATCACCAGAGGTGCCTATATAACCCACTATGTAATGAGCTCCTGTGTCCCGTGATGTACTCTCAAGAAAAGGATTTTACAGGTAAGCTGTATATAAAAATCCTATTTTTCTCATCAGCAGTATATATCAGTACTGTGTCACGTGTCACTGTCCTGGTGCTCCAGGGCCTTCAAAAGTGTAATAGGTAGTCAAGAAGTTAGATGTGCAATTTATGCTCCTAGAACATGTGATGGCGCTACCTGCATGTTGGGCCTCTCTATGTGGCTAGACTGTGAAAAAGTCCCACACACAAGGTATTGTAATACTCAGGAGGAGTAGCAAAATGTGTTTTGGGGTGTCATTTGTGGTATACACATGCCATGTCAGAGAAATAACCTATTACAATGACAATTTTGTAGGAAAAAAAATCTTAATTTTTACAAAGAATTGTGGGCAAAAAAATTACTACATAAAATACCTTACCATGCATCTTACTAAATAAATTGGTATGTCTACTTTCAAAGGGGTAATTTGGGGGGTATTTGTACTTTCCTGGCTTGTTAGGGTCACCAAAAATGAGATAGGCCACCAGTACTTCAGGTGTGATATTTTTTTTAATGATTTGCACCACAGCTTGTAGACTCTATAACTTTCACAAAGACCAAATAATATGCACTAATTTGGGTTATTTTTACCAAAGATATGTAGCAGTATAAATTGTTGCCAAAATTTATGAAGAAAAATTAATAATTTGTAAAATTTTGTCACAGAAACTGAGGAAAATGTGTTTTCTTTTCCAAAAATGTGGTCTTTTTTAATTTAGAGCAAAAAATAAAAAGACCAAATGTGATCAAATACCACCAAAAGAAAGCTCTATTTGTATGAAAAAAATAACATAAAATCATTTTGGTACAGTGTTACATGACTGAGTAATTGTCCTTCAGTGTGAAAGCACTGAAAGCTGAAAATTGGTCTGGTCACGAGGGGGGGGTTTAAGTGCCCAGTTGTCAAGTGGTTAATAAAGGACTTTTTAAAAACTGTGTTTTTTATTTATTTTTGACACTTTTTTTGGTGAATAGGTTGGAGTACGGTGTACCCCATTGCTCATTCACACGGGGGGTGGGATCTGGGGGCCCCCTGGTTGCGGAGCCCCCTTGCCCCAAAGTGATAGTTTTCAATGCTCATTAAATGCTTATCAACGGCACCTATTAACATGCAGTAATGCTATAGGAGCGTTTGATAAGCATCAGTATTTTATCCAGGTGTGAACGAGCCCTTAGTTTCACTATATATACACTATATATATCTAATATAGAGAACCTCCAGGGTCAGAGATCATTGACATCCTTCTGTATATGGTGGGTTGTGCGGCATAGTGCGTGCAAAGTAGTTAAGAGTGAATTGGTGCCAGACACTTCTTGAATGCAAAAGAGATTTTATTTTGGGAGAAAGGGTTAGTGCCAGGACACCCTTAGGTAGTTGCAAGATTTATTGGCAGACTCCAAGCCTTCAACAGAAGGACAGCCATGCAGGGAAAAGCATTCAGCAAGATATTTCATCTGCATGTGTAGGAATGCTGTCTCCTATGACAACAGTCTTTAACAGTTCCTAACACAATAACAAGTGTGTAATGCCCTGTACACACGGTCGGATATTCCGGGGACAATAATCCGATGGATTTTGGCCCAAACTTGTCTTGCATACACACAGTCGCACAAAGTTGTTGGAAAATCCGATCATTCAGAACGAAGTGACGTACAACATGTATGACGAGACTATAAGGAGGCCAGTAGCTTTCATCTTGCAATTTATTCTGAGCATGCGTCAGCATGTGGATTTTTTTACTGGAAAATTTTAGAACAATTTTAGAACAAGATCTCAAACTTTTTTTTTTGATAATTCCGACAGAAAAAGTCAGATGGAGCCCACACACGATCGGAATTTCCGAACAACAGAGTCTGATCGCACATTTTCCGCTGGAAAGTTTGACCGTGTGTACAGGGCAAAACAGTCCCTTCACTTCCACTACCATAACTTCTTGTAGTTCTTCAGCCCACTGAGTTCCCAGTCACTCTCACTAGGCTAGTTGATTCACTGTCACTGAATCCCTTGAGCTCCTCCAATTTTCATGGTAGCATCTTCCTCAAGCGTCACCCCCGCCTCGCTGCTGGGTCCCTAGCTTGGCACTCAAGATACTTCGTACCTATCAGTGCCCCTTAGTGCCACCCATCCGTACTACCCATCAGTGCCACCTATCAGTGCCATCTTATCTGTGCCCATCTTTGCCCATCAGTGCCGCCTTATCTGTGCCCATCAGTACTGCCTTATCTGTGCCTATCGGTGCCACCTTATCTGTGCCTATTAGTGCCGCCTTAACTATGCCTATCAGTGCCCACCAGTGCAGCCTATCAGTGCCCACCAGTGCAGCCTATCAGTGCCCACCAGTGCCGCTTCATCAGCGCATTTCAATGAAGGAGAAAAATGGCCTGTTTGCAAAATTTTATAACAAACTATTAAACATGATTTTAATTTTTTTTTTGCATCTTTTTTTGTTTGTTTAGCAAAAAATAAAACTCCCAGTTGTAATTAAATACCACCAAAAGAAAGCTCTATTTGTGGGGAAAAAATTATAAAAATGTCATTTGGGTACAGTGTTATATGGCTGCGCAATTGTCATTCAAAGTGCATCAGCGCTGAAAATTGGTCTGGGCAGGAGGGGGGTTTAAGTGTCCAGTAAGCAAGTGATTAAACAGACACACTTAGTTAACTGCAGGAAAAAAAAATTTAAGCCTAGCCTACATAATCCTTGACTACAGAAAAGGAAGTTTAGACAGGCATAGCTGTCCAGAGAAAGGATTACTCAATCCAAAGTGTGAGAGGGTGGTCCTGGATTAGAAAGGATGTCACCTTATTAAACAACTAATCACATAAAGAGATAGCCAAGGATATAAGACCCCTCACAGCAAATTAAAGGGCAGGGTGATGAGCAGGTTAGGATATACTCTAACCTAAAGAGGTGTACAAGAACATCAGGAACAGAAGGAAAAGGTTGAACCAACCAAAGTCCTTCCAACCAACACCCATAGTTGTTTTGTGCATGATAGATACTGCAAACCTGCCTAACCAGTTTTCAAATATATGGTTCTAAGAATCATTCAACATAACCTCTGTTAAGAGCAGAAATCTCTGCCAAGGAGCGAGGGGTAGGAATCCTAGTACTAGCCCTAGGGAGACTTCCTCAAATGACTACAGTTCCCCTATAGGAGTTTGCAAATAGCACCAAAGACTCCTTGTTGTAGAGACAGCTTAGTGCCTTTCCTAAAATCCAGACTGTACAAGAGGGGAGGACCATACTAAATAGGGATTTCCCAATGATCCCACAAACCCCAAAAGAGGTTAACAGGGAAAAGCCTGTTATAAAAAAGGAAAGGGTCAAAGGTCCACAGGGAAATGATTTTCTTAGCAAAGGCTTGAAACAGCAGCTCACTTACAGGCAAGATTACTAACTAGTTGGCAATTAGTATCAAGACAAGGTTTTCAAATAATAGGACCTTCCTACTTACATGAACTGCAAGATTCTAGGAAGCTGACTCTCTTCAGGAAGGTCTCCTGAGCATTCTACTATGGGCTAATGCTACGAACAGGTCCTGTAACTGCTGGAGGACACTGAAGAATGAGGTCCTTACTAAAGCTAGCCATACACCGCAACAGATTCCCCCATCAGGGATTGACTAATCTACAGTGCTAACACATAATTCTATCAGTCAGCACTGAACTATGGATGCATATGATTTTTTTAGCCTAAGAATGTTGGGCAGGAGTGTGCAGACAGGGTCACCCATGAAATTAATTTTGGCAGGTTCACAAGGAACTATTTAACATTTACTCAGTGTATGGACAACTTAGGGAAATGGCAAGTGAGCCCCTGGCTGGTCAAGAGTTCCCTCATGAAAGGGAAAGGACAGAAAAGAGTCAAGCTCTGCAGGGGGTGCAACCATATGTGAGAAAAAGCAACTCCCCTGCAAGAAGTGTGAGTTTGAGTGGAATACTTTTCCCAAGGACAGACTCCTAACAAAGTAGGAATCAGCAGTCCCAAGGGGTGGGAAGCTAACCTGGGAAAATGTACAATGAGGTGCAGTAATTCCAGAAGGGTGAGGAGGCGCAGCATAATGAGGTGCCTGGCTCAAGGCTAGAGTGGGGGCTACATGGAGAGGTCTGAGTGATTGGACTGTAAAGAGGTATACTACCAAAGAACCCAGCAGATGAAAATAAAGCCTCCAACTTGCAAACCTGGGGCAGAAGGCTGAGAGACGGAATAGGTCCTCTAACTTTAAGATTTTCAGCATGAATATAAAGTAGACTCTATTCCTCTTTGAGGTACCACTGGAGTGGTAGAGTAAGGTTGGGATTCCTGAGATAAGGTAGGCATACACCCCAAACACCAGTGGCATTAAGAATTACAGTGTCAAGAGCATGTCCAGAGAGATGACTCATGCACAGAAATTGACATCACCCCCATGTGAGACAGAAGCTTTTATGCTTTGGTGCCATCACGACTAAAGTGCAAGGCATTTGTTCCAAAAGCTCTACGACATGGAGAGGTCAGCATTAAGGGATTTTAAGTGACATGGTTTCACATATTAAAGTCACCGCCAAAAAAGGATAGCGAGTCACATTAAATTAAGACCTAAACATTCTGCTTGTCAGTCAAATCCCAAAAGGTAAAAAAAAAACTGTCAAACTTTTTGGTTTTGTGTTTGTTAAGGGGATTCCTACTGAATCTGATTAACCACTTGCTTACTGGTCACTTAAACCCCCCTCAGTCCCAGACCAATTTTCAGCTTTCAGCGCTGATGCACTTTGAATGACAATTGCGCGGGCATGCAACACTGTACCCAAATGAAATTTTTATCATTTTTTTCCCACAAATAGAGCTTTCTTTTGGTGGTATTTAATTACAGCTGGGAGTTTTATTTTTTGCTAAACAAACAAAAAAAGATGCAAAAAAAAAAATCATGCTTAATAGTTTGTTATAAAATTTTGCAAACAGGTAATTATTCTCCTTCATTGAAGTGCGCTGATGAGGCGGCACTGATAGGCTGCATTGGTGGGCACTGATAGGCTGCATTGGTGGGCACTGATAGGCTGCACTGGTGGGCACTGATAGGCATAGTTAAGGCGGCACTAATAGGCACAGATAAGGCGGCACCGATGGGCACAGATAAGGCGGCACTGATGGGCAAAGATGGGCACGGATGGGTGGCACAGATGGGTGGCACGGATGGGTGGCACTAAGGGGCACTGATAAGTACCACTGATAGATGGGACTGATGGGCACTGATAGGTGGCACTGATAGGTGGCTCTGATAGGTGGCACTGCTGGGCACTGATGGGCGGCGCTGCTGGGCACTGGTAGATGACACTGATGGGCACGGATATGTGGCACTGGGGTGCAGCACCTTTGTTGAGGCAGATTGTGGGCACTGCTGGGTGGCACTGTGGGCACTGCTGGGTGGCACTGCTGGGTGGCACTGTGGGCACTGCTGGGTGGCACCGACGGGGGGCACTTATTTTTTTATCATCTTTATTGATGAGGGGGCAGGTGGGCACTGGCAGGGGGCAGGTGGGCACTGGCAGGGCTGGCCGTGATCGGGACTGATGTCCTGATCACGGCCGCTGGTGATCGGCTTTTTTTTTTTCTCCTCGCGCTGTCAGCGCGAGGAGGAATAATAGCCAATTACCGACTCCGTTATATCACATGATCAGCTGTCATTGGGTGACAGCTGATCACGTGATAAGGGGTCGGGATCGACCCCTTGCTCTGATCGGTGATCAGGCGAGTCTCATAGACTCGCCGATCACAGAGCGCGCCACGCGCGCCCCTCAGGGGGCGCGCAGGCCGCTCATGCAAGGGACTACGTCAATAGACGTAGTCCCGGAAAAGGAGATCCGCGCTGTAGCCGTCATTCGGCTATAGCGCGGGTCCCAAGTGGTTAAATGAATTCTGGGTGTTTCCCTGTCAGCACCAAAAAGTGACCAGGTGGAAATCTGTTATGAGCACCTGCATCTGCACCTGTTATCAGCTCCTGCATCCATTCAGATGGAAGGGCTGTTTAGGTATTCTGGCAATCACGGGTGGCAGCTGTCAGAATACAATAACCAGCACTGCAGATTCATCTATCCATCCTGTTTTGAGTGGATAGGGGGGTTTAAGTGATTTGTCTCATTCAGCCTGCTATATTGAACAGGAGAAAACTTAATCTACTGTATATGGCCAGCTTTATTATAATCTGCCATGCAGATGGCACCAGGTTGCACGTAGAACCTCTGCGAACAGGTCACTTAAATAACTGTGCACAAGCCCACAAGAACTAAAAAGTAAAAATAAGCGGCCTTGTGGATATCGGGGAAGTCTCAGCCGTACGCAACAGAGCTAAAGAAAACTTTGATGAGGATGATCCAATAAGAATAGATGTCCCAACATCTAGGTTAAAGGCATTCTGGGGATACAAAGAAATCACCCCTAGATGCAGTAGAGGAGTATGGGCTGAGGCCACCCATTGCAGCAGGACTGTCCTCTGTGAGTCTTTTAAAAGACATTGTGCACCACATAGCAGAAAACTGAGTAACACCAGAGGCTATGCCAAAGCTCTGGATCCAGAGCACGCTCAGCAGCTAACACAGTACACAAATGCAGAGCTCAGTGCTCGAATGTCACATTCCTGGTTAGCCCAGGAAGGTTCTGGGCACCGCCTCCAAAGGTGTGTGTGAAGTCTTATTTGAAGTCACCGAAAAAAAAACTATAGTATACTTAGTATCATGATTTTTAGAAAATAGTGAAAAAATAAAGATAAAAAAATTACAATAAAAAGGCTAACAAGCTGGTCCCGACCTGGAATCACTAATGCCCCGTACACACGATCGGAATTTTGGTCTGAAAAAGCTCTGATGGTTTTCCCGATGGAATTCCGATGGGATTTCGCTCAAGCTGTCTTGCATGCACACGGTAACACCAAATTCCGACTGCCAAGAACGCGGTGACATACAACATATACGACGGGACTAGAAAAAGGAAGTTCAACAGCCAGTAGTCAATAGCTTCTGTCTCGTAGTTGAATCTGAGCATGTGTGAGTTTTTGCACGTCGGAATTGCATACACATGATCGGAATTTGCAATAGAAACCTTTTCTGTCAGAAAAATTGAGAACCTACTCTCAATCTTTTGTTGGTGGAAATTTGTCTAGAAAAATTCAGATGGAGCATAGACACGGTCGCATTTTCTGACGAAAAGCTCTCATCTGTCTTTTGCTGGCCAAAATTTCCGACCATGTGTACATGGCATTAGGCTACTGCCAGCAATATTAGTGGTCTGCATTCTAAATTTAAAAGAGGTCACACCTCTACGTGCCTTCCTCCATCAGAGCAGTTCTCAAATTTTCCGCCAACAAAACTTGTTGTTGTTAATTCCAATGGTGTGTACATAAGTCCGATGCAAAAAAGTCCACGCATGCTCAGAATCAAGTAGAAGAGCCGCACTGCCTATTGAACTTAATTTTTCTCGGCTCGTTATATGTGTTGTATGTCACGCATTCTTGACGTTTGGAATTTCCGACATTTGGGTGACCGTGTGTGTGCAAGACAAGTTTGAGCCAACATCTTTTGGAAGAGAATCCACGGTTTTGTTGTCGGAAAAAAATCCTATCGTGTGTACAGGGCATAAGATGTGATGGTTGCATTAGTTTTCTTTTTTAGGCTTGCTTTCCTTTATTTTCATCTGGTGATCCAGCCAGTATGTCTGTTTATCAACAGAACAAGCTCTGCTGCAAATGTTTCAGTTAAGAGGATTGAGACAAACCATTTACTACTGACAGGGGTGCTTACAATGATCAGTTTTTATTTCTTTATGTAAAACCTATCCCAAAAGAATAAACTGTTTGCCATAACTGCTTAGTGTGAGCTGGAGTTTGGCTTCAGTCTGTTAGTGTATCTAAATCTGTTGGAACATCTACCACTCCTCTCCCCTCAGACTAACTGGGTGCCCCCGTGCTCCTTCATCCAGAGTGAGGTATACAGTGGCTAGTAATACAGGAGGTGTATTACTGGCCAGATCACCAAGTGAAAACCGAGGGGAAAAAGCCTAAAAATAAAAAAAAAATAATGCAGCCACCACATCTAACGATTGGTAAGCTGCAATACATTATATTTTTTTGGTTTTGGGTTTAATACCACTAACAGTTTAGCAAATAAATAGCAATTGTACATCCAAATTTGCATAAATATAGTACGTGTATGTAGGAATGTGAGTTAGGGACCTTAGATTGTAAACTCCTTGAGGGTAGGGACTAATATGAATGTACCATCTACAGTAAATGTAAAGCACTGTGTAAATTGACAGCACTATATAAGTACCTGAAAGAAATAAATAAATAAATATGCCATTGTTGTTTCTCTGCACTGCAAGATGTTGTGTTAAATTTATTTTCACTGAAAATGTGAAAAATTTAAGATCTGGTTTTAAAGTGGCTTCTACTAGCAATCAGGGGTAGCAGAAAACCCTGTCCTAGGCAGCCTAAAATACTACATCAAAGCATCAAAGAGAAATATCAGCATGTAGTGAAAGATTTTCCACTTTCAAATAGAAGCTGGAAAACCTCTGGGTATGTTTGGCTGCTGCTGATCGGTGGCAGTTTCCCTGCTTAGAACCCCTACTGACAGGGGCGGACTGACAACTCATGGGGCCACCGGGCAATAGGAGATTATAGGACCCCCAGGCAATCAGACATTATGGGGCCACACAGTATACACAAAGACAAACACACAGTATACAATCACACAGTATACACAGACATGTTTCTATTGGCTGAGAAGGTACTGGAGAGGTGGGGCAGCTAATCTCTGGATTTTAAGACCAAAAGGATGTCGGTAAGGGACATTTCAGAGACAAATGTAAAAAAAACACAGATTTTTACATACTGTCCCTGGTTTTACTGAGGCTGGCAACCCTGATGGGGCCCCCTAGTTGCACGGGGCCCTCGGGCAGTGCCCGAGTGGCCCAATGGTCAGTCCGCCCCTGCCTACTGATCATCTGTTCGAATAGCGATGCAGAGCTTTATGACTGGTGGTACCTGCTTGCCTTTTTACCACATGAATATGGATTTCCAAGGCCAGGCTGATTTATGGTAAAGAAAGCCAAGCAACTGAAAGCAGTGATTGCCTAGGAGTTGCTTGATCACACTATTTAACCACTTCCATGCCGGGTCTATTCTGGCACTCCTTTCCTACATGTAAAAATCTTTTTTTTCTAGAAAATTACACAGAACCCCAAAATATTATAAATGTTTTTTTTAGCAGAGAACCTAGGGAATCAAATGGTGGTCATTGCAACTTTTTATGTCACATGGTATTTTGAAAACGCATTTTTTTTGGAAATAAAAAAATAACAAAACACTAAAGTTAGCCCAATTTTTTGTATATTGTGAAAAATTATGTTACGCCAAGTAAATAGATACCTAACATGTCACGCATTAAAATTGAGCACACTTGTGGAATGGCGCCAAACTTCGGTACGTAAAAATCTCCATAGGTGACTCTTTGAAAATGTTTACAGGTTACCAGTTTAGAGTTGCAGAAGAGGTCTTGAGCTAGAATTGTTGCTCTCGCTGTAATGTTCATGGCGATACCTCACTTGATGGTTTGAACACCGTTTACATATGTTTGCGAGATGTACGTATGCGTTTGCTTCTGCATGTGAGCACACAGGGACAGGGGCACTTTTTTTTTATTGTTTATTTTATTTTTACACTTTCCCTTCACAATTTTTTTTGATCACTTTTATTCCTTGTACCAGGAATAGGGCATGATAGGTCCTCTTTATGGAGAGATGTTGGGTCTATAAGATCCCAAATCTCTCCTCTTGGCAAGAGAGACGGAGATCAAAAAATAAATAAATAAATAAAACGATTTAAGCCTTTTCAGCTGAGTACACGGCAGTATTTACAACTGCCAGGCCGGACGTGACATCAAAATGTCGTTCCTGGGCCTCCGAAGATCATAGAGACTGATGGGGACCATCTGGTCACCGGTATACTCTATGGTGAACTTCCAGCCCCGGACAAGCCGGTAGAAGCACCAGAGGGTGGCAGGAGGGGGGAAACACCTGTAAAAAGGATCAATCGGCTGAACTGCCGCTATGATTGTTCTTACGGTGCAGGGAAACCCTGGCTGAAAAAGATATCTGAATGATGCCTGCAGCTGCGCAAATGTGGTATGGTGTTTACATCCCACCACAGTGGCAAGACATTTGTTTCTGGAAGACCACATTGACAGGTAGAATGCATGACAACTGAGAAATCACAAATTTAGATCATACATTACAAGACACAGGGAGGAGTCAGAGAAATGGGGTATTCAGCTACCTTTAGGAGACGATACTGTCAAACAAAGCTGTAAGGACAGCCCAGCATAACCTCTCACTGCATACTAGTGTCTTAGGAGTATGAATATCTTCTCTCCCTCTCTGAGAGAAGCAAACGTATTCTTCCTTTCCTTTGGTTTTATTAGGATACAGTATTTTCTACAAGCAAGTTTTCTTCAGCACCTGCAGAGATTGAGTGCTCATTTTTCTGGATCAGCCAGTACTTGACATAGCTCTGAAGGCCTGGACCCATACCCGGCAAAAAGAAAATGTGGGGCTGGCCCGTTATGTGTCTTTACGAGCATTGGACCCTGCATTAGGTGATTACCTAGGCTCTATATGCAAAGTGCTGCATTAGCAGCAGTGTGCTCGACAGTTACAGGGCCATGCTGCACTTTTGGGTGTGAGTCAGTCCCTAAAGACCCCTTTGGGGGTTTGCCCTCTGCCCTCTTAAGGTGGTTTTTACCCATTTACCTTAACCGGGACAATATAAACATCCCATCATTGTCTGGTTGTGGTGTGAGATGTTGAAGTTTATCTCGCAGATACTGCCCCTCTTTGATTGACTGATGCTCTTTTCATCCTGAAAGGTACCATAAAGGACAGAATGACACTATTTCTTGGTAGATTAGGCAGCTCATCATTCAAGTCAGCTTATGGAGAAAGTTCCCCCTTTTCTTATTAGGAAGGAGGAACCCCCTAGGGGTAGGACTTTAGAGGCATTACCACATAAACAAAAAGTTTTAGAAAAAAGTGAATACATTTATTGAAAATATCATACATACAAAATACATATATAGCACGTAATCATGGATGCAATAGAATATACAGAAAGATTTCAAAGGGAAATGATACAACCTCCTTAACCATACGACGTTTCAGAAATGAATTGTTGTCTTTTTCATCAGGGGTTTTCATAGGGAGTACAGTATCTATGAAATTTAAATGTAAAGTAGTCAGCCAAAAAACCCTAATGCACACGGCCAGACTTTTCGACAGCAAAGGTCCAATGGAGCGAATCTGGCGGACAATTTGATCGTGTGTGGGCTTCATCAGACCTTTGCTGTCGAAAAATCAGAAGGACTTTAGATTTAGAACATTTAAAATTTTTCAGACGGACTCGAGTCCGATCGAAAAATCTGTTCATCTCTATGCTAGTCCGACAGATGAAAACCAATGCTAGGGCAGCTATTGGCTACTGGCTATGAACTTCCTTATTCTAGTTTGGTCGTACGTCATCACGTTCGAATCCGTCTGACTTTGGTGTGATTGTGTGTGGCCAAGTCCGTTCGTTCGGAAAGTCCATCGGAAGACTGCTGAAAGTCTGTTGGGAAGACCATTGGACCTAGTTTGCCAGAAAGTATGGTCGTGTGTTCGGGCATAACAGATATTGCTAAATGAGCATAGAATAATGTGGGCATTGCAGTATTTACATCATAGTCACTTTACAAGTACATTTAGGCATCCATAGAGATTTAAAAAATGAGGAAAGACATAGTGGCATAGAGTCTCCTGCAGATCCCATCCACCAAGTGCTAGACTGACTTAACTATGAAGGAAGAAAGGAGGGCCCAAAGAATATAAGGGGATAAATGTCCCCTGGTCACACCCAACAGCTCCGCTGAAGTCCGAAGATCCAGATAAACAGCAAGCTGATATGTGCACTGAGGCCCAGTCGGTAGGGAGTCTGGAGGGAAAACAAACACGGATGGCAGTACAGTATCTATGAAATTTAAATGTAAAGTAGTCAGCCAAAAAACCCTAATGCACATGGCCAGACTTTTCGACAGCAAAGGTCCAATGGAGCGAATCTGGCAGACAATTTGATCGTGTGTGGGCTTCATCAGACCTTTGCTGTCGAAAAATCAGAAGGACTTTAGATTTAGAACATTTAAAATTTTTCAGACGGACTCGAGTCCAATCGAAAAATCTGTTCATCTCTATGCTAGTCCGACAGATGAAAACCAATGCTAGGGCAGCTATTGGCTACTGGCTATGAACTTCCTTATTCTAGTTTGGTCATACGTCATCACGTTCGAATCCGTCTGACTTTGGTGTGATTGTGTGTGGCCAAGTCCGTTCGTTCGGAAAGTCCATCGGAAGACTGCTGAAAGTCTGTTGGGAAGACCATTGGACCTAGTTTGCCAGAAAGTATGGTCGTGTGTTCGGGCATAACAGATATTGCTAAATGAGCATAGAATAATGTGGGCATTGCAGTATTTACATCATAGTCACTTTACAAGTACATTTAGGCATCCATAGAGATTTAAAAAATGAGGAAAGACATAGTGGCATAGAGTCTCCTGCAGATCCCATCCACCAAGTGATAGACTGACTTAACTATGAAGGAAGAAAGGAGGGCCCAAAGAATATAAGGGGATAAATGTCCCCTGGTCACACCCAACAGCTCCGCTGAAGTCCGAAGATCCAGATAAACAGCAAGCTGATATGTGCACTGAGGCCCAGTCGGTAGGGAGTCTGGAGGGAAAACAAACACGGATGGCAAAATAAAAATAGGATTTTTATATACAGCTTACCTGTAAAATCCTTTTCTTGAGAAGTACATCACGGGACACAGGAGCTTAATTACATAGTGGGTTATATAGGCACCTCTGGTGATTGGACACTGGTTAACCCTCAACTAAGGAGAATTCCTCCCCTATATAACCCCTCCCATATGGGAGTCACCTCAGTTTTGTAGCAAAGCAATAAGAGGCCACGTAAAAACCCAAGAGGGGTGGGAGCCCTGTGTCCCGTGATGTACTTCTCAAGAAAAGGATTTTACAGGTAAGCTGTATATAAAAATCCTATTTTCTTGATCATACATCACGGGACACAGGAGCTTCATTACATAGTGGGATGTCCCAAAGCAATGCTCAGTTTGAGGGGAGGGAGACACAGATCAGAAATAAAGACAGCCATGGACCGGAGGATCTAAACTGCAGCCTGCAGTACACTGCGCCCAAAGGCGATATCCTCTTTCCCTCTGACATCCACCTGATAGAATCTAGTGAATGTGTGGACTGATGACCAAGTTGTAGCCTTACAGATCTGAGCCAAGGAGGCCTGGTGATGCACTGCCCAAGAAGCCCCTACAGCCCTGGTTGAGTGCGCTTTCACTTGAAAAGGAGGAATCTTCCCCTTTACACTATAGGCCTGAGAAATAACCTGTCTAATCCACCTTGAGAGAGTGGATTTTGATGCCGCTTGGCCCTTCCTAGGGCCTTCCGGCAAAATAAATAAGCAATCAGTTTTTGTTATCAGAGCAGTTGCCTGAAGATAGGTACTGATTGCCCTTACCACATCCAAAGTGTGCAAAGAGTCTTCTTCTGCGGACTGTGGATCCGGAAAAAAGGATGGTAGGATTACATCTTGATTCAAATGGAATCCCGAAACCACCTTAGGCAGAAAGGACCTGTTGGGACGCATTACCACCCGGTCCTTATGAATAATTAGATATAGTTCCTTGCTGGAGAGAGCTGCTAGCTCTGACACTCTCCTAGCCGAGGAAATGGCTACCAAGAAAACCAATTTTTTAGTCAAAAGAACTAATGAAGCCAGATGCAAAGGTTCAAATGGTTGCCCCTGCAAAGCTGAGAGAACCAAATTCAGATCCCATGGGCAAACCGGAGGTTTGACTGGCGGTCTTATCCGCATGGCCCCCTGGATGAAAGTCCGCACCAGGGAATGTGATGCAAGTGGCTTCTGGAAAAACACTGATAAGGCCGAAATCTGCACCTTGATAGTGCTTACGGCCAAATTCATTTCTAGGCCTGACTGGAGGAAGGCCAAGATCCTGCTAATGATATACCTTCTAGGATGCCATTCCCTGAGTTCACACCAGGAAACATATGCCTTCCAGATTTTGTAGTAAATAAGCCTGGAGGCCGGATTTCTGACATCGACCAGAGTAGAAAGGACTGGCCCCGAAAGCTCACGATCCCTCAGAATGTGGGTCTCAGCAGCCAAACCGTCAAATTCAGACTGTGTAAAGCAGGATGGTAAATTGGACCTTGTGAGAGCAGATCTGGCCGGAGAGGAAGGATCCACGGCCTGCCTACTGCCAACTTCATGATCTCTGCGTACCAAGGTCGCCTGGGCCAAGCCGGTGCTACCAACAGCACCGACTTTGTTTCCCTCTTGACTCTTCCCAGGAACCGTGAAAGAAGCGGGAACGGTGGGAAGGCATAAATTAGATTGCATTGATCCCAGGGAACTGTCAGAACATCCGACCCCTGAGCAAGAACATCTCTTGTCCTTGACACAAATTTGTCCAGCTTTCTGTTGAATCTGGACGCAAACAGATCTACGTCTGGAGTACCCCACCTGTGACATATGTTCTGAAACACATCGGGGTGCAGAGCCCATTCTCCTGGGCACAACTGCTGGCAGCTCAGAAAATCCGCCTACCAATTTTCTACTCCTGGAATGAAGACTGCAGAAAGGGATGGAACATGGCTTTCTGCCCAGACAAGTATGCCATTCACCTCTTTTTGTGCAACCAGACTCCTGGTACCACCCTGGTGATTGATATAGGCCACTGCTGTGGCATTGTCAGACTGAACCCGAACAGGGAGATTGCATAGTCTGTAAGACCAGTTTATGAGAGCCATATAAACTGCCCAGATCTCCAAGACATTTATGGGCAATAGCTTCTCGATTGCAGACGATTTCCCCTGCGAGCAGGTCTCCTCCAACACTGCTCCCCAGCCTGTCAGGCTGGCATCTGTCGAATTAATCTTCCATAGAAGAGGAAGAAAAGTTTTGCCTTTCAGCAAATTCTCGGTTTGTAACCACCAAACGAGACTCTTGCTTGTCACTGGGGATAGACACATAGGAAGATCCAAGGCCTGGGGCTTCCTGTTCCACGCCGCAAGGATGCATCTTTGGAGAGGCCTTGAGTGGAACTGGGCGATTGGAACGGCCTCGAAGGAGGCAACCTTTTCCCTAACAGTCTCATGCACAACCGAATGGGGGAAGATCTTCTGCCCAGAATTAGGCGCACCAGACCCCCAATGGCCAAGGCTTTTGGCCTTGGTAGAAACACCCCGCCTTGAGCGGTGTCGATGACCATACCCAGGTACTCCAACCTGGTAGCAGGCTGTAGGGACGACTTTTCTAGGTTTATAATCCAACCTAGGCGTTCCAGGTGTTCTAGTGTTCTGCTAACACTGTGGTTCAGGAGCGCTACTGTTTTCTCTATGAGAAGCAAATCACCTAGATAAGCCATGACGGCTATACCCTGAGCTCTTAGGTTTGCCAAGAGAGGGTCTAGAATCTTGGTGAAGACTCGAGGAGCCGTAGCGAGCCCGAACGGCAAGGCCACAAATTGAAAATGGCGCCGCTCTACCGCGAACCTTAGATACTTTTGGTGTGCGGAAAATATTGGCACCTGAAGATATGCATCCTTGATATCTATTGATGCCATAAACTCTCCCACTTGCAGGGAGGAGACCACAGTGCGTATTGACTGCATTCGGAAGGACCAGATGCGTAAAAACCGGTTCAGATCCTTCAGATCCAGGATAGGTCTGACACCTCCATTTGGCTTTGGAACGGTGAAGAGATTCGAGTAAAAGCCTGAACCCTGTTCTTTTGGGTCCACTTCCACTATCACCCCCTGGGATAGTAAGTGATCTAAGGCCAGAAATAGAGGTCTTTGCTTTACTGGATCCCTGGGGATCCTTGACCTTAGAAAGCGAGAAGGTGGAATCTCCTGAAACTCTAGCTTGTAGCCCAGAGATACCGAGGAGACTACCCACTTGTCCCGGATCTCTTCCCGCTAGGCTTCTGCAAACTGCAGGAGCCTTCCCCCCACTCGGCCGAGCGGGGGCGCCCCTTCACAAAGAAGCTTTTGGGCTCTGCTTGGCAGGCTTTCGCCCCATAGTCTTTTTCTGCCCCTGGACCCGGCCTTGAGCCTTTCCTGTAGAGGGAGGTTGGGAAGGCCGTCGCCACTGCTTAGAGCTTGATGCTCCGGGAGAGAGAGAACGCCTAAATGATAGACGTTTGCTCCTTTTGATTGGAAGGAGAGTAGATTTACCCCCTGAAATTCTTTGGACGAACTTGTCTAATACTTCTCCGAATAAACGTTCCCCCTTAAATGGGAACCCAATCA
Source organism: Lithobates pipiens (assembly GCF_037356315.1). Lineage (NCBI taxonomy): Eukaryota > Metazoa > Chordata > Amphibia > Anura > Ranidae > Lithobates > Lithobates pipiens. The sequence continues at coordinate 150,435,880 of NW_027507685.1, forward strand.
AATGCTTCTTGCATGATAGCTCAGCTGCCCAATTTTTTAGCCATAGGGCCCTTCGCATGTGTACCAAAAGGAGAGACAAACGAGATGCTTGTTGAATAGAATCCAAAATCGCATCAATCATAAAACACAGAATTTGAGGTATTTCTGCATAGTTCTCCACTTCCTCACTGGGAAGGAGGCAAAGCATCTGCTTAACCTGTTCCTTGAGGAACTGACACAACCCCACGGCTGCGACTGTAGGTTGCACTACTGCACCAGTCATGGAAAAGGAGGCTTTCAATAAGGTTTCCAGCTTCTTATCAGTTGGATCCTTAAATACCTGAGCATTATCCAAAGGACAGGTCAGATTTCTATTCACGCAAGAAACAGCCGCATCGACAGGGACCCCCCATTTCTGGGCGAAACTTTCCTCCATAAAGCATAGAAAACATTTTAGGAGGAGCAAACAGTTTATCAGGATGTCCCCAATCCTCATACAACAATTTATCCATTAAGGAATGAATTGGAAAGGAAAAGGCAGTCTGTTGGATTTTCCTGACCCCCAGGGAAGAAACAGAGGATGTTGCGACCTCAGCAGCGGGCATTTTGAATGTGGTACGCACCAACTCAGTATAATATTGCACTTGTTTTCTGAGTACCTGGGAGGAGGGGACTCTCTCCTCCTCCTCTGATTCATCCGACTGCTCATGATCCCTGTCCCAAGATGGGGATCTCTCCTCATTGTCAGAGGTGTCATCTGAAAGAGGAATCTCAGCAGAGGGAGAGGATCTACCCCTTTTCCTGCTATCTTTTAGGGAAGCTGAAATAAAATTCATGATTCTCCCTTCAAAACCCTCCAATGTAGCCCTAAGGGAGTCCTCAGTGACATATACCGGGGCTGAAATATTAGGAGAGGCTGCAAAACCTGACAGGGGCACTGACTCATCCTGTGAGGCTGGCTCCAGTCTTGCAGGGGGGAGATGGTAACCTACAGGCATTTTTAGAACCCCTAGACCTAGGCGGTGATTTACCAGTGCCTTTGTTACCTCCCCCTGAGACCCTCTTACGAGGAGACATAGTCCTAAGCTACAAAACCGAGGTACTAGTACAAAGTGCAATCACTGCTGTGCTCAAAGTCTCACAATAAATATATATGCTTAAACTGCACAACCTGATGCGGAGTAGGTGTCTTAGGTTTGCCCGGATCCAATCACTTAGGATGCTTACTGCCCACAGCTCCTGTGTCTCCACTTACAGCCCCCTGGCGCTCTGGGCTTTTTAAAATTGCCGCCTGGCGCCTGTGCAGTACAGCGCCGTGCACGCCAACGTGTACGGCTCGCAACCACACTCCCCCCCCCCTCCATTAGCATGGGAGCAAGCTTAGTGCGTGCACGAGGACCGCCGGACGTCCAGGGGGTAAGGGGACCACCATCAGAGCTGCGCGGGACCCCCAGACTACGTGGGACCCCTGTATTACCTTTATTGTGGCAGAGAGTGCAGTGGAAACGTGAGTCATCTGGAAGAACCAGGCTTCACTGAGCGTGTGTATCTGAAAGGCATGTAAGTATGCATCAGGCTGCTCTTACTCCCTCTAGTGGTGGAAACCAGGTAAGACATACAACTACTCAATGAAGAAATCCATAATATATATTTATATAGGATTAACTTCCCTTACCTGTCCTCGCCGCAGGAATTGCTGAAAACAGACAGATTTCAGCCTTCACCCATCACGGCGGGCAGAGTTGTGCCAACCTTCAGGTTTTTTTGGGGTTCCTTCTCAGAGGAACCTCCTACCTGGACCTACGATGGACTGGCCAAGCATGTCTCCAGATCTAAACCCTATTGAGCATCTATGGAGCATCCTGAAATGGAAGGTGGGGTGCTCAAGGTCTCTAACATCCACCAGCTCCACAATGTTGTTATGGAGGAGTGGAAGAGGACTCCAGTGGCAACCTGTGAAGCTATGGTGAACTCCATGCCCAAGGGAGGGTTAGGGCAGTGCTGGAAAATAATGGTGGCCACACAAAATATTGACACTTTGGGCCCACTGATATTGTATGAATATTATAACATGATAGAAAAAGAGGGAAAAAATGAAAAAAGGATTGAATTAAAATGAAAATACATTTATAAGAGATAATGGGGTAACAACAGGTAGACCATTTAAAAATACTGTATCACAGACCAGTATGGTCTATAAGGTCAACATACTTAGCCACTAAATTGTGAGTGCACTCTTGTGGGCAGTACAGTGGTGTAGTGGGTAGCACTTTTGCCTAGCAGTAAGAAGGGTTGCTGGTTCGAATACCAACCACGACACTATCTGCCTGGAGTTTGCATGTTCTCCCTGTGCCTGCATGGGTTTCCTCCAGGTACTCCAGTTTCCTCCCACACTCCAAAGACATGCTGGTAGGTTAATTGGATCCTGTCTAAATTGTCCCTAGTATGTATGAATGTGAGTTAGGGACCTTAGATTGTAAGCTCCTTGAGGGTAGGGACTGATGTGAACATACAATGTATATGTAAAGCGCTGCGTAAATTGATGGCGCTATATAAGTAACTGAAATAAATAAATAATAAATTATACTTTGAATCTCTGGATCCTCATTAAGGCCACTGGGAGTCAAATTATCTAATTTGTGGATCCAAAGGGTCTCACATTTACACAATAGCGAGAACTTCTCTTTAGCCGTAAGGGACCCACCGTGACACTACGTGAAGTGGCGTGACACTGTCAGGAATGCCTAGCAAGCAGGCAGTGGCACAGCGCATGCACAGACGTGATCCCGGGGCTACCCACCAGTATGGGCAAAGGCGCACAGATGTGCGCATGCACAGGAATATTAGTCAGAGGTGAATTAATTGTTCTTGGCGCCAATTGGCACATAAAAGGATGACAGCTGCACTAGGGTAGTGCTGTCTGATCTGCTGTATCCTGTTCCTGTCCATGATCTTATTTTGACCCGGTTTCCTGACCATTATGATTCTCTCCAATCCTGACCCCGGCTTGCCTTTGACCTTGATTTATATGCATCTACATTTTTCTCTGTTGCCAGACCTCTGCCTGAACTTTGACCATTCTTTTCTTGCTTTCTCTGATGTGTCTGATCTCCCCTGTATTACTTGGCTTGCCTGTTTCTGCACCGATCTCCACAGCTTCCAGCAGCTTCAGCGTACCTGCATCCACAGAACACCTGTATCTACAACGTGCCTGCATCCATAGCAAACCAGCGCCCTCTACTACTATTGCCACCTGCTTCTCCTACCTACCTGCAAAACTGAGAAGATCGTAGGCACTCCTACCTCACCGCAATCTTGCGGTCGCTGTTGCAACCTCAGTGGCCCTTGAACCGATGCTGTACGAGAGGCCTTCCTCTGCTCGTCAGGCTCTACCAGAAGGTACGTGACAGGGACACTGTACTGGTCTGAGCATTCGCTAATAAACCTATGGTGTTCATCGATCCTCTTGCGAAGTGGACATATGGTGCACCCCACATACAGCAGATCGCATTAGCACCGTAGTGCATAAATCACATGGTCCCTAGAATAAGTGAAAACTAGTCTTATCTCATAAATGTGGCTTGCCCTATACCTAAACTTTGTCTGACCCTGCACAATAAACTGGCAATTGAGGCATCCTCGCTTACCACACCTGAAAATGCCCGTTCTTTTGTCAAAAAATAACCTCATATCCTCCAGTTTGACCTCAATGTCACGTGTCACCTTACTAGGCTCAATAAGTCTTTAGAGTGCGCATTCTCCTGAAAGTAATGCAAGGCACACCAGAATAGCTACATATTCATTCAATACTTATATATATATATATATATATATATATATTTCTTGATCATACATCACGGGACACAGGAGCTTCATTACATAGTGGGTTATATAGGCACCTCTGGTGATTGGACACTGGTTGACCCAATTAAAGAGAATTCCTCCCCTATATAACCCCTCCCATTAGGGAGGCACCTCAGTTTTTTCGCCAGTGTCTGGTCGATGGTCACGTAAAACTTAGCTCTATGCGGGTCCCGGCGAGGGCCGAAGGGCTACAACAAACCGGATCCATACCTCGGGCCGATAATTGACTCCCAAGATGGTATGGTACCCGGGCCTCGTCTGCCGAAGACACGAGGTTTTGCCTGTAAGTCCTCTCCATTGGAAGACTGGACTCTGGGACAACCAGACTTGGGGTACTGTTTACTCAGGGCGCCCGTAAGTTTCTGGCAGAGTTTTTTACAAGGCCCAGGTAGGAGGATCTTTTCGTAAGAACCCCAGATACGCCTGAAGGTTGGCTAACAATTCCCGCCGTGATGGGTGAAGGCTGGAATTGGTCTGAACACAGCAATTCCTGCGGCGGGGAACAGGTATGGGAAGTCATCCTATATATTTAATATATGAATGGATTTCTTCATTGTGAGTAGTTGTATGTCTTACCTGGTTTCCACCACTTGAGGGAGTAAGAGCAAGCCTGATGCATACTTACATGCCTTTCAAACAAACACGCTCAGTGAAATGCCTGGTCCTCCCAGCTACTCACGTCTCCTTGCAGTCCCTGCCACAATAAAGGTAAAAGAGGGGTCCCACGCAGATCAGGGGGTCCCATGTCACTCCCTTTGGGTTCTCCCCCCCCCCCCAGGTCCCGCGGTCCTCGTGCACGCGTGCCGGGCGCGCTCCCGGCCTAATGGGGAAAGGGGAGGGTGTGGTTGCCAGCTGTGCACAATCAGGTGCTCTATGCTGCAGTGCAGGCGCCAAAACGGCCGTTTTTAAAAGCCCAGAGCGTCAGGGGACTGTAAGGTGAGACACAGGAGCTGTAGGCTGTAAGCATCCGTGGGATTGGATCCAGGCGAACCTTAAGACACCTACTCAGCATCATATTGTGCAGTTAAGCTAATATTGATTTATTGTGAGACTTTAAGCACAAACAAGTGATTGCATTTTACATTAGTAACTCTGCTTTGTAGCTCAGTACTATGTCTCCTCGTAAGAGGGTTTCAGGGGCAGGTAACAAAAGCACTTGCAGGTCACCGCCTAGGTCCAGGGGTTCCAAAAGTGCATGCAGATTACCATCCCCCTCTGCAAGAGTGGAGCCTGCATCTCAAGACGAGTCAGTGCCCCTTTCAGGCTTTGCAGCCTCTCCTAATGTCGCAGCCCCGGTATATGTCACTGAGGACTCCCTTAGGGCTTCATTGGAGAGTTTTGAAGGGAGGATAATGAATTTTATTTCTGCTTCCCTAAAAGATAGCAGAAAAAGGGGTAGATCCCCTCCCTCTGCTGAAATCCCTCTCTCAGACAGTTGTTCTGAAAATGAGGAGAGATCCCTATCTTTGGATAGGGATCATGAGCAGTCGGATCAGTCAGAGGATGAGGAGTTAGTCCCCTCCTCCCAGGCACTCAGAAAGCAGGTGCAGTATTACACTGAATTGGTGCGTACCACATTCAGAATGCCTGCTACTGAAATCGCTACATCCTCTGTCTCTTCCCTGGGAGTCAGGAAAGCCCCACAGACTGCCTGTTCCTTTCCAATTCATCCTTTAATGGCTGACTTGATGTATAAGGACTGGGGACATCCCGATAAACTGTTTTCTCCTCCCAAGAGGTTTTCTATGTATTATCCCGTGGAGGAAAGTTTCACCAAGAAATGGGGGGCCCCATCTGTCGATGCGGCTATCTCTTGTGTGAATAAAAACCTAACTTGTCCTTTGGATAATGCGCAGGTATTTAAGGATCCAGCTGACAAAAGGCTGGAAACCTTGTTAAAAGCCTCCTTTTCCATGGCCGGCGCTGTGGTGCAACCTACAGTCGCAGCCGTGGGGTTGTGTCAGTTCCTTAAGGAACAGGTTAAACAGATGTTTGAACTCCTTCCCAATGAGGAAGTAGAGAAATATGCAGAAATGCCTCACATCTTATGTTTCATAATTGATGCGATTTTGGATTCTGTCCAACAAGCATCACGTTTGTCCCTCATGTTGGTACACATGCGTAGGGCTCTATGGCTAAAAAATTGGGCTGCTGAGATGTCATGCAAAAAGCATTTGGCTGGGTTCCCGTTTAAAGGGGAACGGTTGTTTGGAGAGGAATTAGATAAATTCGTCCAAAATATTTCGGGAGGTAAATCTACACTCCTTCCAGTCAAGAAGAGTAAACGTCCTTCATTCAGGCGTACTCTTTCTCCCGAAGCATCAAGCTCTAAACAGTGGCGACGGCCTTCCCAGCCCTCCTCGGCTGGAAAGCCTCAGGGCCGAGCCCAGGGACAGAAGAAAACTTGGGGGCGGAAGCCTGCCAAGCAGACCTCCAAGACCTCCTTGTGAAGGGGTGCCCCCGCTCGGCCGATTGGGGGGAAGGCTCCTGCAGTTTGCAAGCGCCTGGCGGGAGGAGATTCAGGACAGATGGGTGATCTCTTCAGTGTCTCTGGGCTACAGGCTAGAGTTTCAGGAGATTCCACCTTCTCGTTTTCTAAGGTCAAGGATCCACAGGGATCCGATAAAGCAGAAACCGCTATTTCTGGCCATAGATCAATTACTATCCCAGGGTGTGATAGTAGAAGTGAGCCCGAAAGATCAGGGTTCAGGTTTTTATTCAAATCTCTTCACCGTTCCAAAACCAAACGGAAGTGTCAGACCTATCTTGGATCTGAGAGACTTAAACCGGTTTCTACACATCCAGACCTTCCGGAGGCAGTCAATACGCACTGTGCTCTCCTCCCTACAAGGAGGAGAATTCATGGCATCAATAGATATCAGAGACGCATATCTTCATGTGCCAATATTTCCCGCACACCAGAAGTTTCTGAGGTTCGCGGTAGAGCAGCGCCATTTTCAATTTGTGGCCCTGCCGTTCGGCCTAGCCACGGCCCCCCGAGTCTTCACGAAGATTCTAGACCCTCTCTTAGCAATCTTAAGAGTTCAGGGCATAGCCGTCATGGCTTACCTAGACGACTTGCTTCTCGTAGAGAGAACTGCAACATGCCTAAGTCGCAGCGTCACCAAAACGCTAGAACATCTGGGCCACCTAGGTTGGATTATAAACCTAGAAAAGTCGTCTTTACAACCGACCACCAGGTTGGATTACCTGGGTCTGATTATCGACACCGCTCAAGGCAGGGTGTTCCTTCCAAAGCCAAAGGCCTTGGCCATTGGAGATCTGGTGCGCCTGATTCTGGGCAGAAGATCTTCCTCCATTCGGTTGTGCATGAGACTGTTGGGAAAAATGGTCGCCTCTTTCGAGGCCGTTCCATTCGCCCAGTTCCACTCAAGGCCCCTGCAAAGATGCATCCTTGCGATTTGGAACAGGAAGCCCCAATCCCTGGATCTTCCTATGCGTTTATCCCCTCGGGCACGCAAAAGTCTTGTCTGGTGGTTACAGACCAAAAATTTGCTGAAGGGCAAAACCTTTCTTCCCCTCTCATGGAAGATTGTCACCACGGATGCCAGCCTGACAGGCTGGGGAGCCGTGTTACAGGGAACATGCTCGCAGGGAAAATGGTCTGCGACCGAAAGTCTGCTGCCCATAAATATCTTGGAGATTCGGGCAGTTTACATGGCACTCAGAGAGTGGTCTCACAGACTGCGAGGTTTCCCGGTTCGGATTCAGTCCGACAATGCCACCGCAGTGGCTTATATCAATCACCAGGGCGGTACCAGAAGTCTGGTGGCCCAAAAGGAGGTGAATCGCATACTTGTCTGGGCAGAAGAGCATGTTCCGTGCCTCTCTGCAGTCTTCATCCCAGGAGTGGACAATTGGCAGGCGGATTATCTCAGCCGCCAGCAGTTGTGCCCAGGAGAATGGGCTCTGCACCCCAATGTGTTTCAGGACATATGTTACAAGTGGGGCACTCCAGACGTGGATCTGTTTGCGTCCAGATTCAACAGGAAACTGGACAGCTTTGTATCAAGGACAAGAGATGCACTTGCTCAGGGGTCAGATGCTCTGACAGTTCCCTGGGATCAGTACAATCTGATCTATGCCTTCCCCCCGAGCCCGCTGCTATCGAGGTTCCTGGGAAGGGTCAAGAGGGAGACGAAGCCGGTCCTTCTAGTGGCCTCGGCTTGGCCCAGGCGACCATGGTTCGCAGAAATCATGAAGTTGGCAGTGGGCAGGCCATGGACCCTCCCTCTCCGGCCAGATCTGCTCTCACAGGGCCCAATTTACCATCCTGCTTTACGCAGTCTGAATTTGACGGTCTGGCTGCTGAGACCCACATTTTGAGAGGCCGTGGTCTTTAGGGGCCAGTCCTTTCCACTCTGGTCAATGCCAGAAAACCGGCCTCCAGGCGTATCTATTACATGATCTGGAGGACATATGTTTCCTGGTGTGAACCCAGGAGATGGCATCCTAGAAGGTATGTCATTGGCAGAATCTTGGCCTTTCTCCAGTCAGGCCTTGAAATGAATTTGGCCATAAGCACCATCAAGGTGCAGATTTCGGCCCTATCGGTCTTTTTTCAAAGATCGCTTGCATCACATTCCCTAGTACGGGCTTTTATCCAGGGGGCTATGCGGATGAGACCGCCAGTCAAACCTCCGGTATGCCCTTGGGATCTGAATTTGGTTCTCTCGGCCTTAGAAGCCCAACCATTTGAACCTCTGCATCTAGCTTCTTTGACTCTCCTGACAAAGAAGCTGGTTTTCCTAGTAGCCATATCCACGGCTAGAAGGGTATCAGAATTGGCAGCTCTTTCCTGTAAAGAGCCCTATTTAATTATCCATAAGGACCGAGTGGTCATGCGTCCCAACAGGTCCTTTCTACCTAAGGTAGTTTCAGGTTTCCACCTGAATCAGGATGTAATCCTACCATCCTTTTTTCCAAATCCTCAGTCCACAGAGGAAGAATCCTTACACACTTTAGATGTGGTTAGAGCAATTAGTCTTTATCTTCAAGCAACTGCTCAGATAAGAAAAACTGACTGTTTATTTATTCTGCCAGAAGGCCCTAGAAGGGGTCAGGCAGCGTCAAAGTCCACTCTCTCAAGGTGGATCAGACAGGTTATTTCTCAGGCCTATGACTTAAAGGGGAAGATTCCTCCTTTTCAGGTGAAAGCGCACTCTACTAGGGCTGTCAGTGCTTCTTGGGCAGTGCATCACCAGGCCTCCCTGGCTCAGATCTGTAAGGCTGCGACTTGGTCATCAGTCCACACATTCACCAGATTCTATCAGGTGGATGTCAGAGGGCAAGAGGATATCGCCTTCGGGCGCAGTGTACTGCAGGCTGCAGTTTAGGTCCTCAGGTCCCTGGCGGTCTAGAATTATGATCTGTGTCTCCCTCCCCTCAACCTGAGCATTGCTATGGGACATCCCACTATGTAATGAAGCTCCTGTGTCCCGTGATGTATGATCAAGAAAATAGGATTTTTATATACAGCTTACCTGTAAAATCCTTTTCTTGAGAGTACATCACGGGACACAGGGCTCCCGCCCCTCTTGGGTTTTACGTGGTTTCTTATTGCTTTGCTACAAAACTGAGGTGCCTCCCTAATGGGAGGGGTTATATAGGGGAGGAATTCTCTTTAATTGGGTCAACCAGTGTCCAATCACCAGAGGTGCCTATATAACCCACTATGTAATGAAGCTCCTGTGTCCCGTGATGTACTCTCAAGAAAAGGATTTTACAGGTAAGCTGTATATAAAAATCCTATTATATATATATATATATATTTTTTTTTTTGGGGGGGGGGGGGGGGTACAACAATTAAGTTCAGTGTTGGATGGCATAATGGTCACTATGACTGTAATCATTTAATTATTATGTTTATAGGTTGCCTAGATAGATGGGTGGGTGGGTGCCGCCTTGCTTGACCCATCTCTTCGGATTGCACAAAGTTGGCCCGATGTAAGGCCCATGGGGTGTTTGACCTATTAGTGACATGTAAACGAATATGTTTCTCAATAATAGTTTTGTTATAAGTTGACCACTGTGTCACAGCCTCTGATTCCCATTGGCTGATCTCCATGGATTCAGGTCCTAATCCCTTAGCTTTAAAAAATGCTGTTGATAACTTGTTATTGACTATTCATGTTGTTAGAGCCATTTTGCATTATTTTGTATTAAATTACAACGTTTAACTGTAATTCTGAAAATTGAATAAACAGATTGAAACAGAAATGGCAGATTTAGGGTCCATTTTCAAATTTGCCAGTGTTTCTGAAACACCTTCTCAATGGCATGGTAGTCACCATAAAAATGTCGTAATGAACCACCTGACTTTAGATTCAAGTGGTTTGGATCTTTTAAATGTTTTATCCAGGGGGGTATTCAATCATTTTGAATAAGCATCCGCCCACCCCTGCCCCACACAACCCTGAATTTAAACAGGAATTCTGCCGAAGTGCTGTAGGACTGGAGATCATCACAGGGTTATATTCAGCACACTACAGCACTCTAACAGGAGGATCGCAGGGTAAGCCAACGATCGATCCAGACCTGTAGCCACTTTATACAAGCTGCAACTCCTTCACTAGCTGGTGTGTAGGTCCAGATGACCAACATTAACAACTAATGAACTACAATTTCTGTACACACCACAGGGAGCTGAGAGCATTGTGGATGGGAACACCACTAGAACAGAGGAGAATCCATCTGTCATGTGACACATCTCCCACACAGTCATCGTTGTCTATACAAACCCACCACGTGATACAGACCATTTTATGTCTTCAAAAGGCTCTGATGAAGAGGAATCCTCTCAAAATGCATTAGCCATTGATCTAGCATATAGCCTTGCATTGGTTTTATATTTCAATATTTTTATTGAAAAAGAAACAAAGTCTGGTATAAACAGATGCATTAATATAACAATTCAATTTTCAGATTGTCAGTATAGCAATACAAAGACATATGAGGTATAATTAGAACAGATATTTGTCATCTATCATCACATCAGAAAGCAAAAGGTATAGCATATACAGTGCCTTGCGAAAGTATTCGGCCCCCTTGAACTTTTCAACCTTTTGCCACATTTCAGGCTTCAAACATAAAGATATAACATTTTTATTTTTTGTGAAGAATCACCAACAAGTGGGACACAATTGTGAAGTGGAACGAAATCTATTGGATTTTTGAAACTTTTTTAACTAATAAAAAAATGAAAAGTGGGGCGTGCAAAATTATTTGGCCCCCTTGCGTTAATACTTTGTAGAGCCACCTTTTGCTGCGATTACAGCTGCAAGTCGCTTGGGGTATGTCTCTATCAGTTTTGCACATCGAGAGACTGAAATTCTTGCCCATTCTTCCTTGCAAAACAGCTCGAGCTCAGTGAGGTTGGATGGAGAGCGTTTGTGAACAGCAGTTTTCAGCTCTTTCCACAGATTCTCGATTGGATTCAGGTCTGGACTTTGACTTGGCCATTCTAACACCTGGATACGTTTATTTGTGAACCATTCCTTTGTAGATTTTGCTGTATGTTTGGGATCATTGTCTTGTTGGAAGATAAATCTCCGTCCCAGTTTCAGGTCTTTTGCAGACTCCAACAGGTTTTCATCCAGAATGGTCCTGTATTTGGCTGCATCCATCTTCCCTGTCCCTGCTGAAGAAAAGCAGGCCCAAACCATGATGCTGCCACCACCATGTTTGACAGTGGGGATGGTGTGTTGAGGGTGATGAGCTGTGTTGCTTTTACGCCAAACATATCCTTTTGCATTGTGGGCAAAAAGTTCGATTTTGGTTTCATCTGATCAGAGCACCTTCTTCCACATGTTTGGTGTGTCTCCCAGGTGGCTTGTGGCAAACTTTAGACGAGACTTTTTATGGATATCTTTGAGAAATGGCTTTCTTCTTTCCACTCTTCCATAAAGGCCAGATTTGTGCAGTGTACGACTGATTGTTGTCCTATGGACAGACTCTCCCACCTCAGCTGTAGTTCTCTGCAGTTCATCCAGAGTGATCATGGGCCTCTTGGCTGCATCTCTGATCAGTCTTCTCCTTATCTGAGTTGAAAGTTTAGAGGGACGGCCAGGTCTTGGTAGATTTGCAGTGGTCTGATACTCCTTCCATTTCAAAATGATCGCTTGCCCAGTGCTCCTTGGAATGTTTAAAGCTTGGGAAATCTTTTTGTATCCAAATCCGGCTTTAAACTTCTCCACAACAGTATTACGGACCTGCCTGGTGTGTTCCTTGGTCTTCATGATGCTCTCTGCGCTTTCAACAGAACCCTGAGACTATCACAGAGCAGGTGCATTTATACAGAGACTTGATTACACACAGGTGGATTCTATTTATCACCATCAGTCATTTAGAACAACATTGGATCATTCAGAGATCCTCGCTGAACTTCTGGAGTGAGTTTGCTGCACTGAAAGTAAAGGGGCCGAATAATTTTGCACGCACCACTTTTCAGTTTTTTATTTGCTAAAAAAGTTTAAAATATCCAATAGATTTCGTTCCACTTCAGAATTGTGTCCCACTTGTTGGTGATTCTTCACAAAAAATTAAAATTTTATATCTTTATGTTTGAAGCCTGAAATGTGGCAAAAGGTTGAAAAGTTCAAGGGGGCCGAATACTTTCGCAAGGCACTGTATCTGAGTACTAATGGGATTGAACAGTTACTTCCTAGTTATGATCAAGGATGCCACCATGTATGTTGGATAGTGGAGAGTCTGAGTAGAGGTATGATATAGGGAAATGGGGGGGGGGGAAGTGATGCTTGGGAAGTGGAGAAACCCTGAGGTTATCCCATGGCTCACAACTGTGTAAGGTCCCAAAAGCTATTAACTGAATCGTATATGTAAATACCAGGGAAAACAAACAAAAAAAACATAAATAACAGGGAAAAGGAAGGAGAGAGAGAGAGGAAGGAGAAAAAAAGAAGAAAAAATGGAAGAAGAAAGAAGGAGGAGAGGGTCAACCCGGAGTTCCCCCCCGGAATTGAGCTATAGCAATCCATGTGTCCCATATCTTGTCAAATTTTTGGAGTTATTGCAAAGTATATGAGTGAGCTTATCATTAATTATGATCCAATTGAGCTTACTTTTAACATGATCAAGAGGAATTACCAACTGTTTCCAATACCTAGCAATTGTAATTCTCACCGCCAGCAATATATAAGTGATCAATTTTACTGATTTTCTGGGTACTTCATCAGGCAGTTTGTGAAAAAGAGCGGTTTCTGGTGATCCATGAATATTTACCCCCGTTACCGAATTTATTAAATTGAATATCCTCATCCAGAACCTACTTACGAGGCGGCATTGCCACCAAATATAGTACATTGTCCCCCGCTGGCCAAATCGCCGGAAACAAATTGGCGAGGTAGAAGGATGCATTTTAGCTACCCTATTCGGGACCAGATACCAACGCAGGAGTGTTTTATAATTGGCCTCTATAAGGGTAGTATTGATGGAAATTTTAGATTATAAGGTTATATTTTTAGATTTAGGTTATAAGCTATGTCCTGCCAATCAGTCAGATCAAAGGTAAGATTCAGGTCCCTTTCCCACTGGTCCATATATGCGAGTTTTGAATCTGGCTCAGTGATAGAAGTGTATACTATTGATACATGTCCCCTCTGAAAGCCCCTGGCTTGGCATGATAGTTCAAATGTTGTGAGCGTAAGGTAGGTTAAGTTTAAATTTGGCAAAGGATGCAATTTGATTGTATCGGAATATTTCACTAGGAGGCATTAGGAACATGTCTTTAAAATGTTGCAAAGTGTATATTTGATCTCCATTAAGAAGGTCGCCAATTCTTAATAACTCCTTATTAAGCCACCATTGGAACAATTGTGGTGCCAAGCCAGGTGGGAAATCTGGGTTACAAAAAATGGGAGCTAGTGGTGTATGTGGAAATGATAAAGGGCTGCGGTGGTGTGTTCTGTCCCAGACTGCTAAAGAATGTAATAAAGTGGGGCATTATATAGGCGGGCGTAAAAGGCCAGGAAGCCACATTAATGATCCTATGGCAATTGGATGGCAAGAAAGTGCCTCAATAGAGACCCAAAGGGGGACTGAGCCTTTAGCAGGGGTGTAAGCTAACTGGGCAATCTGGGCTGCTTGGGAGTGTGCCTGCAGGTTAGGGAGACCAAGCTCACCCATATGTTTTGGTGTATAAAGTGTTATTTTTTGCATCCTAGGCCTCTTGTTACCCCACACAAAGCGCAGGACTTCAGCTTGCAAGTGTTGTAGGTCTCCCCTCGGGATTGCCACCGGTAAAGTTCTAAACTAATAAAGGAGTCTGGGTAAGAACGTAATTTTGATTGAGTTGATTTTGCCCAGCAACGAAGATCCTCCCTAATTTTTTTAAATAATGGGGGGTAATTTTCTTTATAGATAGTTTCAATAGAAGAAGTCAATTAAACCCCTAAGTATGGGAGGGAATGGTGAGTCCATTTAAACTATAAGTATTTTGAAGGGTCCGTGTGATAGCAGGGGGTACTGAAACATTGAATGCTATTGTTTTTTGAGAGTTTAGAGACAGGCCCGAGAGTTGTGAAAATGGTCTAACAATGATAGTAAATTCGGTAAAGTCACTTGAGGGTTAGTGATGTACATAAGGACATCATCAGCGTATAAAGCGCATTTGTGTTCCTGTTGTCCACAATGAAAACCATGAATGTTAGGGTGGGAGAGTATCGCCATGGCCAGGAGTTCTATCGTCAATACGAAGAGCAAAGGAGAGAGTGGGCAACCCTGTCTCGTGCCACGTTTAATAGGGAATAGTGACGATTTGTGACCTCTAATGGAGGTTTGGCCTACTTGGGAACTATATAATGTCTTTAGCAAGGAGAGGAATGTAGGGCCGAACCCTAGGGTCTCTAGAGTAACAAAAAGATAATTCCAGTTTAACCGCTTGCCGCCCGCCGGCTGTCATATGACAGGTAGGCAGCTCGGCTCTCGTTCTCATTAAACAGGGAATGCACGTGCACATCCCTGTTCCTTCGGTGTCACCGAGATGCCGCTCGCCACTGAGGGGGGTGAACAGACATTGGGCATGGCTGTTTTCCCACGTGATCGGCCACGATGAAGTCACGGCCCATCACAGGTGGTACCGCCCCACTTTGCACGGCGCATGCGCGCGGCTGGGAGCGCGCTGCACGTGCACGTCGGTGGTGCTGTGTTCCCCGGGAACACCGCTCGTCGCTGACGGTGGTAAACAACCATTGGCCATCGGCTATTTAACACGTGATCGGCTGTGATCCTTTCACAGCCGATCACTAAATGTCAACAAACCGCATTAACAAGATATTACCGGGTTCTCCTTCTCACACACCGATCGTGAGTGAGAAGGAGATTGCGGTAACATCTCATTACCGCCTACAGTGTACACCAACACACAATGATTGCCCCCCCAATAAAGAGGACCTGTCACCACCCATCAAAGTACCTGTCACAAACTATCAGAGTACCCGAGTACCCGTCACAGTCCATTAGAGTACCCAAGTACCTGTCACAGCCCATCAGAGTACCCAAGTACCTGTCACAGTCCATCAGAGTACCCGAGTACCTGTCACAGTCCATCAGAGTACCCGAGTACCTGTCACAGCCCATCAGAGTACCCGAGTACCTGTCACAATCTATCAGAGTACTCGAATACCCGTCAAAGTCCATCAGAGTACCCGAGTACCTGTCACAGTCCATCAGAGTACCCGAGTACCCGTCACAGTCCATTAGAGTACCGAGTACCTGTCACAGTCCATCAGAGTACCCGAGTACCTGTCACAGTCCATCAGAGTACCCGAGTACCTATCACAGCCCATCAGAGTACCCAAATACCTGTCACAGTCCATCAGAGTACCCGAGTACCTGTCACAATCCATCAGAGTACCCTAGTACCTGTCACAGCCCATCAGTGTACCCGAGTACCTGTCACAGCCCATCAGAGTACCCGAGTACCTGTCACAGTCCAGCAGAGTACCCGAGTACCTGTCACAGTCCAGCAGAGTACCCGAGTACCTGTCACAGTCCATATGAGTACCTGAGTACCTGTCACAGTTCATCTGAGTAACCAAGTACCTGTCACAGTCCATACGATTACAGAGTACCTGTCACAACCCTTCATAGTACCCGAATACTAGTCACCAGCCCATCAGAGTTCCCGAGTACCTATCTGTAGCCCATCACAGTACCTGAGTACCTGTCACCAGGCCATCAGAGTACCCGAGTACCTGTCCCCAGGCCATCAGAGTACCCGAGTACCTGTCACTAGGCCATCAGAGTACCCGAGTACCTGTCACTAGGCCATCAGAGTACCCGAGTACCTGTCACCAAGCCATCAGAATACCCGAGTACCTGTCACCAGCCCATCAGAGTAACGGAGTACCTGTCACCAGCCCATCAGAGTAACGGAGTACCTGTCACCAGCCCATCAGAGTACCCAAGTTCCTGTCACCAGCCCATCAGAGTAACCAAGTACCTGTCACCAGCCCATCAGAGTAACCGAGTATCTGCAGCTCATCAAGTTACCCGAGTACCTGTCTCCAGCCCATCGGAGTACCTGAGTACCTATCTGCAGCCCATGCCTCATAGAATATACGTTGGGGTGTTTGCTTTCCAAAATGGCGTCATTTTGTGGGTAATTCCACTGGGCTGGTGTTCAAGGACCTTCAAAAGTGTAATCAGTAGGAATGAAATGAGATGTGTCATTTATGCTCCTAGAACGCCTGAAGGTACTACTTCAATGTTGGTCCTCTGTATGTGCCCAGGTTGTGTAAAAGTCTAACACAGGGGTGTCCAAACTTTTTTCAAAGAGGGCCAGATTTGATGAAGTGAACATGCACGAGGGCCGACCATTGAACCATTAAAATTCTGTCTGCGTGTTCGTTCAAGCACTAATACACTGCCCAGCAAGAATTCTCTTGTCTCTGCTCTTTAGGGGTACCATTAATTCTTAATGGTACCCCACACATTGGAAAACATGGAGTTCTTTTGGTGCATTCCAATAAAAAAAAAAAGATTGGGGACTTCTTTCCCTGCATTTTTGTGAGTAGGGAAGTCCATTGAAATTAATGGGCTTCCCTACACGCAGCATGCAGCCACACAGATGTGAACCACGGGCTTGTTCACATGTCAGGTTGGAGGGGCAGTAAAACTACATGGTTAAGCTGTTTTTACTACCCCCAACTTCTCCCCCTTTAGCTGCAGAGGGAACAGCTGGGGGTGTACACATGATATGGCTGCAGCTGGAGGTATACCCAGGGTGAATGGGCCTGCACTGCAACTACCCCGCAACTGTGTGCATTGCACAGCTGCGGTATAGTGATGCTGCATTTACGAGCTTAAAACAGGTGGTGAGGAGGCAACATAATGCCTCTTTACCGCCTTTCAAATGCCTCTGAAAAGCAATCTGTGCATGGATTGCTTTGCAGAGGAGCAGCAGTCCTGGCTGCTATCACACACAAGCCCTACAAAAGCAGTTCTGATAGTACAGGAATGGGGGGGGGGGGGGTCTGGATTAAAAGTAACACACACACACACAGACACACACACATACATGAATAAAGCACTTTTAAAACTAATGAAACTTCTAGCATAGTACAGTACCTTTCCAGCTTCCTCATTCAGCCGGGTACTGCACTGTAGGGGGAAGCAGAGAGCATAGCACACTTCCCTGCATTTTACTTTCACTTTTGGGGCTGAGGAGCTTCTCACAGTGCCGATGTACAGCTCGGCAGGGGATCGCACATCCATGCACATCTGACAGCTCTGATAGCCAGAAGGGCCGTTCAAAACCGGACCGCGGGCCGGACTTTGGACATGCCTGATCTAACATATGTGGCATCGCAAAAACTCAGAAAGAGTAGCAGAATGTGTTTTGGGGTGTAATTTTTGCTATATACATGCTATGTGTTGGAAATATCTTAGAAATTGACAACTTTGTGTAAAAAAAAAAAAGCGGTTTCATTTTTTTTCCACGTGTTCCAAAAAACTGGAAAAAATTAACCAACCAAAAGACTCATTCTGCCTTATAGATTGTACGTTGGGGTGTTTTCTTTCCAAAATGGGGTAATTATGTGGGCAATTCCATTGTCCTGGTGCTCCAGGGCCTTCAAAAGTGTAATAGGTGGTTGAGAAATGAGATGTAATTTATGCTCCTAGAACGCCTGAAAGTGCCACTTCAAAGTTGGGCCTTTGTATGTAACCAGGCTGTGTAAAAGTATTACACACGTGGTATCGCCATACTCGGGAAGAGTAGCAGAATGTATTTTGGGGTGTAATTTGTTGTATGTATATGCTGTGTGTGAGATAATATGCTGATAATATGACAATTTTGTAAAAAAAAAAAAAAAAGAAAGAAAAGAAAAAAAAATATCTTCATTTTGCAAAGGATTGTGGGAAAAAAATACAACTTAAAAAAAACCTCACCATGCTACTTACTCAATACTTTGCAATGTCTACTTTCTTAGAAGAGGTAATTTGGGGAGTATTTGTACTTTCCTGACTTGTTAGTGTCTCAAGAAATGAGATACACCTGATGTACTGAAGGCCTGATCAGTTGTGATCAATTTTCTGTGATTGGCACCATAGTTGTAGACTCTATAACTTTCACAAAGACCAAATAATATACACTAATCTGGGTTATTTTTACCAACGATATGTAGCAGTATAAATTTTGTCCAAAATTTATGAAGAAAAATTACTAATTAGCAAAATTTTATGACAGAAACAAAGAAAAAAGCATTTTTTCACAAAATGTACGATATTTTATATTTATAGCACAAAAATTAAAAAACCCAGTAGTGATTAATAGGGATGAGCCGAACACCCCCCGGTTCGGTTCGTACCAGAACTTTCGAACGGACCCCACGTTCGTTACGAACGTTAGAACCCCATTGAAGTCTATGGGACTCGAACGTTCGAAATGGAAAGTGCTAATTTTAACGGCTAATATGCAAGATACTGTCCTAAAAAGGGTTTGGGGACCTGCCTCCTGCCCCAGGGGACATGGGTCAATGCCTAAAATGTTTTTAAAAATGGCCGTTTTGGCGGGAGCACTGATTTTACTGACAATGAAAGTGAAAAAAAAAGTGAAATATTCCTTTAAATATGGTGCCTGGGGGGTGTCTGTAGTATGCCTGTGAAGTGCCATGTGTTTCCCGTGTTTAGAACAGTCCCTGCACAAAATTACATTAAACGGAGATAACACCATTTAAAACTGCTTGCGGTTTTAATGTTATATCTGGTTCCTGCAATATGGTTGAAAATCATTGAGAAAAATGGCATGGGTAGTCCTCCCTGCCTATTACCAGCCTATTTGGGTCTTGTACGCATATTAAGGGGAACCCTGTACCCATATTAAAAAAAGGAAATGCGTGTGGCCCCCAGGCCCTATATACTCAGAACAGCAGTATACAGGCGGTGCAAACAAGACAGGGACTGTGTAGGTTTGTTGTGTTAAGTTGAATCTGTTTGTAATTTTCAACTGGTACATTTTTAAAGTGTAGCTCCAGTCAAAAAAACTATTTTTAAGCTTTTTGGAAAACATAGGGAAGGGTTATCACCCCTGTATAATTTGTTTTGTCGTCCATCTTTTTTCATCTCACTTGCTGCTGTCTCCTTGCGTTTGCAAGTAGGAGATGTTTGTAAGTTGGATGTTTGAAAGTAGGGGCCTGCCCTATATGCTCTGCAGAAATGGCGGAACAAGGTGTTGGTTTTGCCACAACATTGTAAGCCCTGAAAGTGACTCTTGGTGGGCGCTGGAGCGCCCTGCTGTGAACGATTATATCAAGAATTGTAATTACATGCCATTGTTGAACAGTGGTAGAAAAATTGACCTTTGGTGGTTGTGGTGCTGGTGCCACAACACTATAAGTCCTCACCGTTACTCTGGGTGGGCACAGGAAGGGGCCCTCCTGTGAAATATTATATCAAGAATTGTAATTACATGTCCCTGTTAAACAGGGGCAGAAAAATTTGGCCTTAGGCACTGCTGCTGGTGCCACCACACTGCAACCTCTTCCATATACTCTAGTTTTTTTGCTGGAATTAGCCCTGCTGCAAAGCATTGCATCAAAAATTGTACTTAAACGCCCCTGTTAAACAGGGGAAGAAAAATTGGGCCTTAGGCTGAGGTGAATATTGCGGTGTATACTGCGGTCAGGGCACGCAGACAATAACCAGAAAACAGCAGAGATAAAGGGGTATATACAGATGTATACTGTGCTGTGCTGGAGGCACACACAACTTCCAATAACTCCTGCAGATGGCAATTGGGCTCAAATAGAGAACAGCTATGTAGGTGGATTATAGCGGTATGTACTGGGTACAGAGCACGCAGACAGCACGCACTATCTCCTAACACTACTGACTGCAAGCTCTATTATTAAAGATAGATCACTAGCTATATAGGTGAGGTGAATATCGCGGTGTATACTGCGGTCAGGGCACGCAGACAATAACCAGAAAACAGCAGAGATAAAGGGGTATATACAGATGTATACTGTGCTGTGCTGGAGGCACACACAACTTCCAATAACTCCTGCAGATGGCAAGTGGGCTCAAATAGAGAAGAGCTATGTAGGTGGATTATAGCGGTATGTACTGGGTACAGAGCACGCAGACAGCACACACTATCTCCTAACACTACTGACTGCAAGCTCTATTATTAAAGATAGATCACTAGCTATATAGGTGAGGTGAATATAGTGGTGTATACTGCGGTCAGGGCACAGACAATAACCACTACACAAGAGCAAGATAGGAAATCAGCCAAAAACGATCGGTGTGTACTGTGTTGAAGGTACACAGAACACCCACTGCTTCAGATGCCAACACATTACACGAGGCCGCCTCAATGGCGGCCTTATATAGTGTGGGGCGTGCACTACACAGCCTGAGCTATGATTGGCCACAGGCATCCTGCCTGGGGCCAATCATGGCTCTCCTCGCTGCTGGCGCTGCGATTGGCCAAGCATGCAGGGTCACAGTGCATGCTTGGCCAATCATGAGCCAGCAATGCACTGCGCCATCGCAGTGCATTGTGGGCCGTAAACGCCACACCAATTTTGACGCGAACGGACCAAGATTTCGGATTTCGCCGAACGGACGAACAGCCAATGTTCGAGTCGAACGTACGTTCGACTCGAACACGAAGCTCATCCCTAGTGATTAAATATCACCAAAAGAAAACTCTATTTGTGTGAAAAAAAGGACGCAAGTTTCATATGGGTTCAGTGTTGCATGACTGAGTAATTGTCATTCAAACTGTAAAAGAGCTGAAAGATGAAAATTGGTCTGGGCAGAAAGGGGGTCTAAGTGCACTGCATTGAGGTGATTAAGCTATAAAAGGCCTTTTTGAGGTCTAATGAAAGGAGCAGGAGTTACCCGGCAAGTGGGGCATCCCAACTGGAGCGCACTGCTGAAATGAAGGTTATGGATCTACAAATTTGATAAAGCATCTCACACCCTGCTATAAATCCCAATTGATCCTTATGGATATATCGTGCTAAAAAAAGTATTAAGACGAGAGGCTAAAAGTTTCATAAGGATCTTTAAATTGTAATTTATTAGTGAAATTGGGTGGTACTTAAGAACGTCAGTAGGGTCCCTGTTGGGTTTAGGGATCACACTAATATAGGCTTTATTTTCATCCAAAGGAACTGTTCCATCATCCCGCGGGAATTAAAGCAATGAGCCATATGTGGAGCCAGCAGTTCGGAAAATTTTTTGTAGTACAAATTGGGAAGAACATCAGGGCCAGGAGATTTATGAAGTGACAGTGTTTTGATAGTATTGCTCCTCACATGTAAAAGGCTGGTCTATAAGGTCCCTATGGTCCTCCGCCATTGGCGAGAGGCGAAGATTCCCCAAGAATTCCCTGATGGATGGAGGAGCAGCATCCCGGGGGTTCCCATATAATTCAGCATAACAATTGTGAAACTCCTGAAGAATATTTTGGGGGTCTTGAGAAAGATGGCCTCCTGAAAGTCTGATTTTAGGGTGCACCGAGTGTGAATGTCTAGGGGTAAGCTTGTGTGCTAGCAAGGAACCTGGGCAATCTTGCCAGGTGAAGAATTTGTGGTTCACCCAGCATAATTGTTTCTCGGGCCCTTAAGTTCTAAGCAGTATTGTTCCATTTTAGTAAATATATTAGGGGACAGGGGGCGTTTATGTTGTGTAGCTAGAGCTTCATATTCCTTGGTTTTGGCAGATATCAACTCATTGCAAGCTTTTTTGAGTCTAGAGGCCAACTGAATAAAAGCCCCTCTGATAGAAGCCTTGTGTGTGGCCCAGTTAATTGCAGGGGAGGTGTCCTCTGATACATTAATATCAAAGTAGGTCTTCAGATGATTAGAAATCTCAGGACAGTAAGATTCATCACTGAGAAGAGATTCATTTAGACGCCAGTACGTTTTTGCTATCCTATGGGTAAGATCCCAAAACTGAACCATAACCGGATCGTAGTCCGACTAGGAGGTAGATAGTATTTTGGCGGAATTCATTCAATTGGCGGGCCAACAGTCCCGAGAGGAGAAACAGGTGGTCTATACGAGAGTAGTGTCTATGTGCTTTTGAATAATGGGAGTAATCTCTAGAGGTGGGGTTAGCTTCCCTCCAGGCATCTACTAAATCAGAGTGATAAAGCAACTGTGCAAATTTGCGCCTTTGCTTGGGAGGGGATCGCAGCACAACAGCGTGAGATCTGTCTCTGATATGATCCAAGTCTAGATTAGAGTTACCTGCTAGAATTACTTCTCCTTCAAACTCAGGAGCCATGGACGTAAGAGGGAGGGAAAGAATGCAATTTGAATTGTGTTGGGAGCATACAAGATTAAGAAGGTCATCAATGGACTCCCCTATTCTTATTACAAAAAGTTCCTTCCAATTTTATTACCCCATATGGCGGCGTTGTTTGCTTCACTGATGAATGGGAAGATTCCCCACGCTCAGTTTTTACATGCCTTTATCACAGTGATCCCAAAACCAGAAAAAGACCCATCGCTACCAGATAATTATCGCCCCATAGCCCTTCTAAATTCAGATTATACAATTTTCACTAAAATACTAGCAAGCAAATAGACTATCCCTACCACTCCCTTTGTTAATACATAAAGACCAAGTGGGGTTTGTTCCCACTAGACATGCAGGGGACAATACTAGGCATAGACCTCATAGATTTTCTAACCAAAACTAAATGACCTGCTAGAGTGCAGAGCTTAGATACTCAGAAAGCACTTGATCGCTTGACTTGGTCATTCATGTTTGCCACACTATCAAGATACGATTTCTCAGGTCCTTTTATACAAGCCTTAAAAGCACTGTACTCAACCCCCACATCCCAGGTGCAGATGGCCTCCCATGTCTCAACGTCATTCCCCCTTAGCAACGGCACCAGACAGGGTTGCCCCCTGTCACCCTTACTTTTTATCCTCAGTCTTGAACCCCTTGCAGCAGCCATTCGTTCTCACCCGGATATTCAAGGAGTGGCGTTGAGACATCAGGAGTACAAACTGTCCCTTTTTGCGGATGACATATTATTAACTGTTACACACCCACATATTTCACTTCCATCACTTCATTCAACCCTTAAATCATTTGGCAACCTCTCAGGTTTCAAAATTAACCCGACCAAAACTGAAGCCCTTCCTATAACTGTCCTGACTGACACACTTGTGACCTTGCAAAACAACTTCAAATATCGTTGGTGCTCCCATTCACTCAAATATCTCGGTGTACTCCTATCCCCTTCATATTCCACACTCTACCAGGTCAATTTCCCTCCTCTTTTTTCAGAAATCAACAGACTATTAAAATCTTGGACAAAGCTCCCCCTGTCCCTTATTGGGAGGATCAATGTCCTAAAATGTCTATACTCCCCAAATTGCTGTATCTCTTTGAGACCCTCCCAGTATTGATCCCAATGGCCCAACTTAAAATGTTCCACGGGAATTTCTTAAACTTTGTGTGGAACAATGCATCCCCTAGTATAGCCAGCTCAGTTCGCCTAGCCCCCCGCTCGAGTGGGGGACTAGGGGCACCGGATCTAATAAAATATTTCTATGCCACCCATCTAAGAGCTATATCTTCCTGGATGTCCCGGTATGCCCCGAACAGATGGTCAGAAATAGAGATGGGCATCACGGTCCGCGCTCATCCGTGCTGCATACAATGGCCCTCCTCTGACAAATTTACTCCTGCATAACTGCATAAAATCTGTCTAAATCCAATGCTGTTTACGCTCTTAATTTGGAAACATTTTTTCATCCTCCCAGTGTTCAGCCTTAGTAAATATCCTATTTAACCCAGAAATTCCGGCTAGCCTATCCTATGACTCCATGATACCGTGGACCCAGGCAGGCATATTCCAGCTAAGACACTTAGTACACCCAGTGACACGCAAACTACTTCCCTTCTCTGACCTAAAATCTAAATACAAGATCCCAAAGACGCTCTTTTACTCTTTCCTACAGATTAAACACTTTTTCATTACTAGAAACCCACAAATAACCTTAGACGTACCTACTGAATTTGAACTCCTATGTTCCAGAGGCCATTATGAAGCCTACCAAATCTCCACCATATACAAAATTCTCCATAGAGCATCACCTATTACCAAACATAGACACTCGTACATGAAGAGGTGGTCCCAGATTCTACATAGGCCTATCACCCTAGGAGAGTGGGGGAAGATTTGGGATGCCACTTCCAAGGTTTCTAGATGTGTAGCCCAGAGAGAGAGAGACTATAAAATACTTATGTTCTGTTACAGGACTCTGGAATTCTTAGCAGCTCACAAACTTTCACCCCATAGTCATTGCTGGAGATGCGGTTCCTCTCTGGGCACCCACTAACACATATTTTGGGAATTCCCTATAAATTACCTCTTTTTGGTCATAAGAACATGGCCTCTTGGAAAAGGTGCTGGAAATTCCCATCTCCCTCCAATCTATACATCTTCTGTTGGGCTTACCTCTTCTGAAAATCACTAAACCCCTTAACAAATTGATGGCATATATCTTACTGGCGGCTAAACGTGTCATACCACAATGCTGGTTAGCTACCACCCCTCCTACCTTTGCACAATTATTTTCGGTCATAGCAGATATCCGCAGGATGGAACACCTTACAGCTGTTATAGTTGACGCTCAGTCCAAATTTGACATTATTTGGGGGAAATGGGACTCATCTGAATATAACATAGAGGCGCAGCTCTCCTCGCCATGATAAATATATGTCACTATTACTTTTGCAGATGTCCGTGAAATGGTCATTAATTGTTCTGATGCTAAATTTTATTATACAATAAGTTTACATGTAGCACCATGATGTATTATCGCTACCTCTCTTTCTTAAATTTTTCTAATGGTATTTAGATATTTTGAGCACTTTGAATATCCCAAATATTCTATATTTTCTAATGACTGTAACTTAGCTCATATACTATGTTTGAAATGTTGCCTTCATTTGTATACCTTAAAAACTTATAAATAAACAATAAAAAAAAAAAGAAGCTTATCAATGTTTCCCCTAGTTAGCCTTTAACTAAAAGGTAACCTCCCTCTTTGTCTCTAAGAATTTTAGTTTCGGTAAACGATATCCATCTAGAAAAGCAGAGGGTTACACCTCTCTTTTTTTCCGATGCGTTTGCATAGTAGAAAAGAGATTAATCTTTATGGAGGTACTGAGGGGTAAATTGCGAAGTGACGTGTGTCTCTTTGAGAGTCACAATGTCTGCCCCTAAAGATCGTTAACGTGTGAAGGCCTTAATCCATTTAGAGGATTACCCGAGACCTTGAACATTATGGGAGAGCAGGCGGATGTTTTGGGAAGTATTTGGCATAAGAAACAGTCAACCAATTATTGGTAAATAAACTCACTCAAGAATCCAAAGGGAATCACAGTTAAGTATCTCAGAGCTAAAGCTCAGAGTGCGGAGGAGTCTTCACCAAAATCTGGTAACGGGAAGAGTCCTTCAAGTGAGGAGAGTGCATAGACTCCCCCCGGCAGTGGATTCACATACATGCAATTTAAGGCCCTATAGCACCGTCCAGGAAAACTTGTAGAGCAACATAAGAAAATAACCAACAAATGGTTTAGCGGAATTGTAATTAATGTTGAAGTGTCCAACCTAGAAACAGAATATGTTAACCTAAACAAATAAATAACAGGTAATTCAGGCAGAACTGTAAGGCAGTAGATATATGTTGTGTAATTTTCGTAGAAGAAACTGGACCACTGAGAAGCCACTGCTCCAAAAGAAAAAGGTCCTCCGATAATAGGCAACAAGTTTTCAAGATGTACGAAAGGAAGAAGTTGATTTCTTCATTGGCAGAGTTGACCATGGAGGGGAGGGTGGGGGTCGCTGGGTCCAGGTCGGTTCCGAGATGAAGGACTGTGAGAGATGAAGGCCAACTTCTCTAGCGTGGAGCAATATTCTTTGATCTTGAAAAAATGCGGCTTTACAATAACATCCCTGGGGGCCGTCAGGTTTTGGAGGGACCAGGGCTCTATGAATGCGCTCTATTTCCATATGAATGTCATATATGTCAGGCACTGCAGCTTGCATTAGTGAATAGGTGATGGAAGTGATGTCTTTTCCCATTTTCTGGGATGCCTCTGATATGAAAATGATAGCGCCTAATGCGGTTTTTGAGGTCATCAATTTTCGAATAGGCTTCCTCAAGGCAGTCTTGCATGTCAGTTATCATAGTCGAGTTTTGGGATACTCTGTGAACAGTGCCATCTACCTTTGATTCAATGCTCTCTAATCGGTTCCCTTGCATGGGTTTTATAATAACTTCCACTATTTTATCAATTGAGAGTATTGTAACCTGTTTTTATGAACACATATTAATTTTCGCTGTATTTATTTATTTGTTTATTTATCAACTTGATTCATACGTTAGGTCACGCGCCTCCTTTCTCCCTTATCACTCATCTTTTCCAAACTTCCCACAGTCAGTTCAGGCAGCGGGACACGCATTTTCTCTTCATATAATATATTCTACTATTTTAAAATACTACCTAAAACCACCAGCACAAGCGCAGGAGTATATCTTTTCTGTCTACACCTGATATTAGCCACCTAGGGTAGCCTTATCTATAAATTTTAGTTCAAAAGCCTACTCCGTTCCATGTAATCCTCAGCTTTTGAAGAATTCCTTCTTAGCCGGTGGAAGTGGTCAGAAGGAATATTGTTCTTCCAGGTGGGGTGCTAGCAACTCATATAATGCAAGTATGAATTGCCCCCAACTGATTTACAGAAATTGTTTGTAATAATGGAACCTCTCTCATGAATCAATTCTAGGTCAAACATATGAGACTAGTTGGGTCTATGACATGGGTGAACATTAGGCCAAAACTATTGCTGTCACAAAAGGAGACAAAGGATTTAAACTCCTCGACCGTCCTGCTCCAAATGATAAGGACATCATCAATGTAACGTCCAAAAAAGATTATATGTTTAGAAAAGGGGTTATTACACTAAAGTGACATGACCTGCTTGCCAACCAGCCGCCGTCATTATACTGAGGCAGGTTGGCATGGCAGTGCGAATCACCGTAGATGTAAGTCGGCCGCTTTAAGAGCAATAGGGGGTGCGCCCTCTTTCCTCCTCAAGTCAGTACACTCCCTCCACAGTTAGAAACACCTCCCTAGGGAACACTTAACCCCTTAATCGCCCCTAGTGTTAACCCCTTCCATGCCAGTGACATTTATACAGTAATCGGTGGCTATTTTTAGCTCTGATCGCGGTATAAATGTCACTGGTCTTAAAAAAGCGTCAAAAGTGTCCGATCTGTCTGGTGCAATGTCACAGTCCCGCTAAAAAATTTTTGCAGATCATTGCCATTACTAGTAAAAAATAAATAAATAATAAAAATGCCATAAATCTATCCCCTATATTGTAGACGCTATAACATTTGTGCAAACCAATCAATTAACCATCAATATATGCTTATTGTGATTTCTTTTTACCAAAAATATGTACAATAATACATTTTGACCTAAATTGATACAGACATTGTTAAAAAAAATTAAAAAATTTAGGGGGATATTTATTATAGCAAAAAGTAAAAAATATTTTTTTTTTCAAAATTGTCACTCTTTTTTTGCTTATAATGCAAAAACTAAAAACCACAGAGGTGATCAAATAACACCAAAAGAAAGCTCAACAAACCACCGGGCTTTGAAGCGGACTTTCTGAACGAGCGGACCTGCCCACACACGACCGGACTTTTCTGGCGGACAAACCGTCAGACTATGGCAGGAGACTGCCAGACTTTTGAAATGAACGGACTTGCCCACACACGGAGGAAAGTCCGTTCATCTTGAACGTGGCTCCAGGTAGCCGGGACTAGCGAAGGAGGTCAATGTCGCCGCCTCCATCGGTGAGATTGACACGTCGCTGGCCCCGTCACCTGGTATGGACTTAAAGGGGAAGCCCTACGCTGAAAAAACGGTGTGGGGGTCCCCCCACAGTCCATATCAGACCCTTATCTGAGCACGCAGCCTGGCCGGTCAGGAAAGGGGGTGGGGACGAGCGAGCACCCCCCTCCTGAGCCGAGGAGTCTGGCTTTCTTCTTGGTCCCACCGCCGTCCGGGGGTCTTCTTCCAACTTCAGGGGTCTTGTCCCCCTCTTCGGGGGTTTTGTCCCCCTCTTCAGTTCTTCTTGCCAGGCCACCGCTTTCTTCTTATAGCTCTTTTACTAGCAGTGGCCCAGTCTTCTGTCATCGCCGCCTCTTCTTCCGACTTTGGGGGTCTTGTCCCCCTCTTTGGTTCTTCTTGGCTGGCCTCCCCTCCTTCTTCCAGAGATATTTTACTAGCGGTGGCCCGGTCTTCTGTGGCCACCACCGCCTTCTCTTCTTCTTCCTTGAGATGTTGACTCAACGCTGTCTCTGGCCGTAATGACAGGAATACGTTGTGCGGCGACTTATATAGGGGCAATGGGTGGGGTCACCGGGTGATGTCCCCGTCCCTTATGATGTCACAGTCCCACAGTCCCAAGAAGAAGAGAAGAAGGCGGCGGTGACAGAAGACCGGGCCACCACTAGTAAAAGAGCTGAAAGAAGGAGCGGAGGCCCGCCAAGAAGAACCGAAGAGGGGGACAAGACCCCCAAAGTCGGAAGACGAGGCGGCAGCGACAGAAGACCGGGTCAGCGCTAGTAAAAGAGCTATAGGAAGAAAGCGGAGGCCCGGCAAGAAGAACCGAAGAGGGGGACAAGACCCCCGAAGTCAGAAGAAGACCCCCGGACGGCGGCGGCAACGAAGAAGCCGGGCTCCTCCACTAGTAAAAGAGCTAGCAGAAGATAGCGGAGGAGTCCGGCGAGAAGACCCCTGAAGATGGCAGAAGACCCCCGGAGCTGTGCAATAAATTATTTTACACCCTTGTGTTGTGTTTTATTTACATTTTGTTCACCAGGTGAATGGGTGGGGGTACATTGTACCCCATACTCATTCATAGGGTGGGGGGCCGATATCTGGGGACCCCCTTATTAAAGGGGGCTCCCAGATTCCGATGATAAGCCCCCCGCCCGCAGACCCCGACAACCAACGGCCAGGCTTGTTGGGAAGAGGCCCTTGTCCTCATCAACATGGGGACAAGGTGCTTTGGGGTGGGGGGGCCGCACGGCCCCCCCTTCCCCAAAGCACCACCCCATGTTGAGGGCACGCGGTCTGGTAGGGCTCAGGAGAGAGGCGCTCGCTCGTCCCCAACCCCTTTTCAGAACAGCCGGGCTGCATGCTCGGATAAGGGTCTGATATGGACTTTGGGGGGCCCCGACATTTTTTCAGCGTAGGGCTTCCCCTTTAAGTCCATATCAGGTGACGGGGCCAGCAACGTGTCAATCTCGCCCATGGAGGCGGCAACATTGACCTCCTTCGCTAGTCCCGTCTACCTGGAACCACGTTCAAAATGAATGGACTTTTCTCTGTGTGCGGGAAAGTCCATCCATTTCAAAAGTCCGGCAGACTAGCACAGAGACGGCCGGATGGTCCGCTGGACTGCCGAGTCCGGCGGACAAATTTGAGTCAAAACTTCTTTCTAAGTCCGCCGGACTTTTTGGGAAAAAAAAGTCCTCCGGAGCCCACACATGGGTGGATTGTCCGGTGGACTCTGGTCCACCGGACCAAGTCCGCCAGATGGTCCGATCGTGTATACGCGGAATAAGCTCTGTACATGTATTTAATAAAAGAATACTATTTTGGATGTCATCCTATGTGCCGACCATCCCTTTCATTATTCTGGTACGTTGGCGTTGTCAGCAGCCTCAAGGTCAGAGCATCGGGCGGAACTTTTATGTGGGAAGTTTGCATTACCTATACGCTTGTTTACACACACAAATCCCAGTGCTGGCGCTTGTGTACGCGAACGCGTGTGGCTGGCGGTGATCGTGTCCGGCCACGCGCAATGGGTCCCTCCGCCGTGCAGCGGGCATGCGTGCACCCCTCCAGCAGCGAGCATGCACCCTTTGGCGGCTCGTAAAGGAACCCCGTACGGGGTTTCGTGCAGGGGAGCCATTCTGCACCTGTAAATACACGTGAGCTGGTTGGTAACAGGTTAAGGGGGCAAATCCTTCTTTTCCTTAAATGGTTAAGCAATATCTTTATTCTACAAAAATAATTTAAACACATCTACCGCTTAATGCCCTGTAATCTACTTTTCATGAAATAGTTTCTTACTGTGTTTTTTGCCTCCTTGTAACATCCTCTGTGCGCTTCTGAACCTTTCCTTTCCCCTCCCACCTCTTTTTGTTTGAAATGAACTGCGCACATTAGTTGTGGTCAAGTGCACTGCTCTATGCACACTACAAATCCCATAGTCCATTTCAGTAGAGCACAAGAGAGAAAGGGGGGCTACATACCTACATACAGTGGGACTACAGTGAACAAATTTAGCCACTCTCTAACAAGAAGTCAGATCACAGCAGCAAAAAAAAAAATAAGAAAATTCGATTTGAAGGAGGCTGAGAGCAATAGAAAGTAGTTTTTGGAGTTAAGAATACATACTTTAAAACCAGGATTTATTGTCACTTTAACCGCTTCCCGACTGCCTCACACCGATATACGTTGGCAGAAGGGCACAGACAGGCAGAATCACGTACCCGTACGTTGTCCTTTAAGAGGCAGCAGGGGCACGCGCACGCTGCGGGAAGCTCCGTGAGTTGGGTCGGGGTCCCGCGGACTCGATCACCGCAGGGATATCCGCGATTGCCTCACGGAGAGGAAGAACGGGGAGATGCTAAAGTAAACAAGCAGCTCCCTGTTCCGCCTCGCAACAGTGCCACTGATCTCTGCTCCCTGTGATTGGAGCAGAGATCAGTGATGTGTAAAACACAGCCACGCCCCCCCACAGTTAGCAACATGCCCCTAGGACACACTTAACCCCTACACTGCCACCTAGTGGTTAACCCCTTCACTACCAGTGTCATTTACACAGGAATCAGTGCATTTGTATAGCACTGATTAATGTATAATTGACAGTGGTGAAAAAAGGTGTCAAAAATGTCCGATGTGTCCTCCATGTCGCAGTAACGATAAAAAATGCTGATCACCGCCATTTCAAAAAAATATATAAATTATTAATAAAAATGCCATAAAACTATCCCCTATTTTGTAAACGCTATAACTTTTGCTCAAACCAATCAATAATCACTTATTGCGATTTTTTACCAAAAATATGTAGAAGAATATGTATTGGCCTAAACTGAGGAAAAAAAAATGTATATATATTTTTGGGGGATATTTATTACAGAAAAATGTAAAAAATAATGCGTTTTTTTCACAATTGTCGGTTTCTTTTGTTTATAGCGCAAAAAATTAAAATCGCAAAGGTGATCAAATACCAGAAAAAGAAAGCACTATTTGTGGGAAGAATGGACGTCAATTTTGTTTGGGAGCCACGTCGTACGACCATACAATTGTCAGTTAAAGCGACGCAGTGCCGAATCGCAAAAAGTGCTCTGGTCAGAAAGTGGGATAAAATCTTCCGGGCTGAAGTGGTTAAGACACACACATTGGTTAAAACCTAACTGCATAGGCAAAAAATTTGCAGTTTTTGTTGCTTTTTTTATAAACCACTTGACAAGCCTAAAGTCGGCCATCGACAGACAGATCAGGTCAAAAAACGCTTCCCAATCTTTTCATGTGGCCCAATCTGCAACAGGTTTGGCCAACCAAAAAATGGTCAGATATGACTCAAATGAGCATTCAGTGTGAGTGAGAATAGTTTCAGAGGTTAACAGAGAAAGGTTTCTGGCTAATAAAGGAAGTGTCTGCTCATAGGGAGTATTATTATCTGGCAGAATTATGAGCTGAGTGCCTAAGGGCAACAGTCGATAAAGACAAGACATGTTGCCAATGCTAATGCTAACAGGAAGCTGATTAAATGGCCAATATTTTTTTCCCAAAAAGGGGGCAGCCATATAGTTCCGTAGTTAATCTGGTTAAAAAAAGACACTAGTCCATCCAGGTCAACCAATATATAAAAAAAAGAAAAAAAAACACACGCCAAATAAAATAAAAATAAAAACTCTATATGCACTATCCAAGATAGCAAGCCATTGTGCTGCAAGTTTGAAAATGACTTGCTAAGCTATTGCTAGACTTGCCAGGCCTCACAAGTTTGCTGCACAAAAGTCTGCATTGCATGACTCCAGATTAAAAAATTTTGCTAACATCTTGCAAGTCTGCTGCAAGTTCTGGTTCAGTTATGTTGTGCATTGTGCAATAGTCATCCCAACACAGAGCTCACTGTTGCTGAATTTTCATGCTGTAGATTTGCAGAGCTCTTGATTCACCACTGCAATGTGTCTCTTGCTAGAGACTTGCCATGCAAATTTGCTACAAATTGGAAAAGTGTCAACTAGTGCTTCAAATGCTCTGAAAGTGTACAACTTGGGAGTCAAAATGTGCAGCAAGTTAACAGACTTACAATTCAACACTACCACAAATTTGTAGCAAGTTATCCTTGCTATCTGGGATAATATACTCACAGTTGAGCCAGAGGAAGTAAAAAAAAAACAGCAAAGCATGATCCAATTTGCTCCAGCAGGGGGAAAATTTGTATTGTATTTAGGAAACAAAGTCTATTCCACATTTTTAGAAGCATTTCCCTATTTGGAGATTAAATCTCTTTCCCTCCAGATGTAAAGAGTGCCCCCTTGTCCTATGTGATGGCCCTAAAGTGTTACTAAACCCGCAACAGTAAAGTCAGTCTATATATGAAGTAAAGCATGCTTGTTATGCTCACTGTGGAAGCTAAGGCATTAATCATCTGTATTATGTAAAAAGGCTGTTTGACCCAATCTTCTCTTCTTCCACTGTCGCCAAACCGTCTCCTGATAGTATAGAGCCTTGGGGCACTCTGCACATGCTCAGTTTGATGTGTATTGCTTGATTTTTTTCGTTGGTGGGTGCATGTGATCAGCACAGGGCCAATCAGCACTGTTCAGAGGGCTAGGGATCCTGCAATCTCATAGGACAGTCAAAGATGAATGAAAACTTCTCCTACAAGTTTTAATCAGACACAATATAAGTCACAAGACTGCTATATACTTCAGATGAGACAGGGTATTTAGCAATTTATATTTAATAAAATAATTGCATTTACATGTTCTCTGTACTGTGGAAGACCAGATATAGTGAATGCAGGATCCTGGGTTTAGTAACACTTTGAGGTAAATAACTCTACACCATTTTCACTATATGGACCTCTTATGTATTTGTACATGTTGATCATATCCCCCTTAATCTCCTCTTCTCAAGAGAGAATAAATTCAGTTCATCTAAGCTTTCCACATAGCTGAGCTCCTCCATGCCTCTTATCAGTTTGGTTGCTCTTCTCTGCACTTTCTCCAGTTCCCCGATATCCTTTTTGGTGCTCAAAACTGAACTGCATATTCCAGATGAGGACCTACTAATGATTTGTACAGGGGAAAAATTACATCTCTCTCTCTTTCTCTCTCTTTCTCTCTCTCTCTCTCTGGAGTCCATACCTCTCTTATTACAAGAAAGGATTTTGCTCACTTTGGAAACCCCTGCTTGGCATTGCATGCTATTTATTAAGCTTACCAGAACACCCAGATCCTTCTCCACCATTAATTCCCCCATTTATACTCCCCCTAGTATATATGATGTATGCATATTCTTAGCCCCCAAGTGCATACCTTTACATTTATCAACATTAAATCTCATTTGCCACATAGTTGCCCCATTAAACTGTGCATTGAGGTCAGCTTGTAAGCTGCAGACATCCTGTAAGGACGTTATCCCACTGCAGAGCTTGGTGTCATCTGCAAAGACTGAAATGTTATGTTTAATCCCAGAACCTATATCATTTATAAATATATTAAAAAGTAAGGATCCCAACACTGAACCTTTGGGATACACCACTAATAACCTTAGACGATTCAGAGTAAGAATAATTAACCACTAATCTCTGAATACAGTGTTTTCGTCAGTAGACTTTACCTTACACATAAGCCGTGTGTGGGGAACTGTATCAAATGCTTTTACAAAATCCAAGTATACCACGTCCATAGCCAACCCTCTGTCCAAGGTTTTTCTCACCTCTTGATAAGAAATCAGATTTGTCTGACATCTGTCTTTTGTAAACCAATGCTGACTGTTGCTTAAAATGTTTTTTTTCCAGCAGGAACTCATCTATGTGGTCTTTTATTAAAGAGGAGCTCCAGGCTCCCTCAGAAAAAAATTTGAGTCAGCAGCTTTTAATACTGTAGCTGCTGACTTTTAATATGAGGACACTTGCCTATCCACGGATCCTGCAATGTCTTCGGGTGCAGGCGGCAGCATCTCTAGTAAGGGAAACAGGAAGTGAAGCCTTGCAGCTTTACAGCCTGTTTACTTTTGTGCATGCACCTTGTGAATAGTCCAGTAGTCTTCTTGGACCTGTGATGTGACTGCACAGGGGGGAGGGGCGTGAATTTGTGGCTCAGTTCGCCATGGACCTGTCAAAACCATGTAACTTCTCCCCCTTCCCCTCAAAAAGTGCCAAATATGGCAGTGGAGGGGGGGGGGGTGCAAACAAGCAGAGCTTTCCCTTTTGGGTGGAGCTCCGCTTTAAGCTCTCCAGTATCTTCCCAACTATAGAAGTTAAACTAACTGGTCTATAGTTACTTGGTAAAGACTTTGACCCCTTTTTAATTATAAGCGCCGCATTGGCCTAACGCCATTCCAGTGGTAGTATTTCAGTCATTAAAGAGTCCCTAAAAATTCAAAACAATAGCTTTGAAATTACAGAGCTCAATTCTTTTAGGATCCATGGGTGAATGCCATCTGGTCCAGGTGATTTATTCTCTTTTATTCTGGCTACATATTTCCGTATTATATACATTTTGAGCAATTGTAGATCATTTGGGGCTGTGTCATCAACATTATGGACATGAGCTCCCCATGCTCCTTTGTATACACAAAGCTGAAGAAACTATTTTAAAAATGTGCTTTCTCTTAGTCCCCCACTTTAGATTATTTTGTAAAGGGCCTACATTCTCACACTTGCCCTTTTTACTATTAATATATTCAAAGAATTTCTTTGGGCTGGTCTTACTCTTTTGTTTTGAATTTTTGCGGCCTTGATTTACATTTTACATATTCTGTTATATTCCTTGCATCAATTAACCACCTCAATACAGTGCAGTTACACCCCCTTCCTGACCAGACCAATTTTCAGCTTTCAGTGCTCTCACAGTTTGAATGACAATTACTCAGTCATCCAACACTGTATCCATATGAAACTTGTGTCCTTTTTTCCACACAAATAGAGCTTTCTTTTAGTGGTATTTAATCACTAGTGGGTTTTTTATTTTTTGTGCTAGAAATAAAATAAAATGTAAATTTTGTGAAAAAAATGCCTTTTTCTTTGTTTCTGTCATACATTTTTGCTAATTAGTAATTTTTCTTCATAAATTTTGGCCAAAATTTATACTGCTACCTATCTTTGGTAAAAATAACACACATTAACTTTGTGAAAGTTATAGAGTCTACAAACTATGGTGCCAATCACTGAAAATTGATCACTTCTGAACGGGCCTTCAGTACATCAGGTGTACCTCATTTCTTGAGACACTAACAAGTCAGGAAAGTACAAATACCCCCCAAATGACCCCTTTTTACAAAGTAGACATTCCAAGGTATTAAGTAAGTAGCATGGTGAGTTTTTTTAAGTTGTCATTTTTTCCCACAATTCTTTGCAAAATGAAGATTTTTTTTTTATTATTTTTTTTTCTACAAAATTGTCATATTATCAGGTTATTTCTCACACACAGCATATGCATACAACAAATTACACCCCAAAATACATTCTGCTACTCTTCCCGAGTACGGCGATACCACATGTGTGAGACTTTTACACAGCCTGGCCACATACAGAGCACCAACATTAATGTAGTTCTCAACCACCTATTACATTTTTGAAGGCCCTGGAGCACCAGGAAAATGGAATTTCCCATAAAATGACCCCATTTTGGAAAGCAAACACCCAAACGTATAATCTGTGAGGCATAATGAGTCCTTTGAATGGTTAATTTTTTTCCAGAAGTTTTTGGAATATGTGGAAAAAAATTAAAACGCATTTTTTTTTTTTTACACAAAATTGTCTATTTATAAGATATTTCTAACACATAGCATGTATATAGCAAAAATTACACCCCAAAAGAATTCTGCTACTCCTCCCGAGTATGGCGATACCACATGTGTAGGACTTTTACACAGCCTGCCCACATAGAGAGGCCGCACATTGAACGTTCAGGCGTTCTAGGAGCATAAATGACACATCTCATTTCATTCCTACCTATCACACTTTTGAAGGTCCTGGACCACCAGGACAGTGAAATTACCCACAAAATGACCCCATTTTGGAAAGCAAACACCCCAACGTATATTCTATGAGACATGGGCTGCAAATAGGTACTCGGGTACACTGATGGGCTGGAGATAGGTACTCTGGTACTCTCATGGCCTGGTGACAGGTACTCGGATACTCTGATGGACTGGTGACAGGTACTGGGGTACTCTGATGGCCTGGTGACAGGTACTCGGGTACTCTGATGGCCTGGTGACAGGTACTCTGATGGCTTGGTGACTGGTATTTGGGTACTCTGAAGGGCGGTGACAGGTACTCATATGGACTGGGACAGGTACTCGGGTACTCAGATGAACTGTGACAGGTACTAGGGTACTCAGATGAACTGTGACAGGTACTCGGGTACTCAGATGAACTGTGACAGGTACTCGGGTACTCAGATGGACTGTGACAGGTACTCGGGTACACAGATGAACCGTGACAGGTACATGGGTACTTTGATGGGCTGTGACAGGTACTCGGGTACTCTGATGGGCTGTGACAGGTACTCGGGTACTCTGATGGACTGTGACAGATACTCGGGTACTCTGATGGACCGTGACAGATACTCGGGTACCCTGATGGACTGTGACAGGTACTCGGTACTCTAATGGACTGTGACAGGTACTCGGGTACCCTGATGGACTGTGACAGGTACTCGGGTACCCTGATGGACTGTGACAGGTACTCGGGTACCCTGATGGACCGTGACAGGTACTCGGGTACCCTGATGGACCGTGACAGGTACTCGGGTACCCTGATGGACTGTGACAGGTACTCGGGTACTCAGATGGACTGTGACAGGTACTTGGGTATCCTGATGGACCGTGACAGGTACTCGGGTACCCTGATGGACCGTGACAGGTACTCGGGTACCCTGATGGGCCGTGACAGGTACTCGGGCACCCTGATGGGCCGGGACAGGTACTCGGGTACTCTGATGTGCCGGGACAGGTACTCGGGTACTCTGATGTGTCGGGACAGGTACTCAGGTACTCTGATGTGCCGGGACAGGTACTCGGATACTTTAATGTGCTGGGACAGATACTCGGGTACCCTGATGGACTGTGACAGGTACTCGGTACTCTAATGGACTGTGACAGGTACTCGGGTACCCTGATGGACTGTGACAGGTACTCGGGTACCCTGATGGACCGTGACAGGTACTCGGGTACTCTGATGGGCTGTGACAGGTACTCAAATACTCTGATGGACTGTGAAAGGTACTCTGATAGACTGTGATTGACAGGTACTATGAGGGGTGGTGACAGGTCCTCTTTATTGGGGGGGGGCAATCAGTATGATTGGTGTACACTGTAACGAGATGTTACCGCAATCTCCTCCTCACACACGATCGGTGTGTGAGGAGGAGAACCCGGAAACATCCCGTTACGGCGGTTTGTTTACATTTTAGTGATCGGCTGTGAAAGCATCACAGCTGATCACGTGGGTAAACAGCTGGCCAATGGCTGTTTACCAGTGTCGGTGACAAGCAGTGTCCCCGGGGAAACGCGCCGCCACCGACGTGCACGCGCAGCGCGCTCACGATCGCGCACATGTGCCATGCATGTTCGGGGTGTGACCATCTGTGATCGGCCGTGATGAAGTCACGTGGTAAACAGCCATAACCAATGGCTGTTCACCCCCTTCGGTGGCGAGCGGTGTCTCCGTGACACGCCACCACCGAAGAAACAGGGATGCGCGCGCACGATCGCGCGCATTCCCTGTTTAAACGGGAGGCCGTCATATGACGGCCTCCCGCCACAATAGGTGCGCCGCCTGGCCGTCATTTGACAGCCGGCGGTCAGCATCTAGTTAAAGAATGATAGTGTTCCTTTTTTTTTTTTTTTTTTTTTTAGTTTTTTTCTTATCATTTATAGCTTTTTAAACTTTGGCTGTGAGACACATAGGTTTTATTTTTAGCCTTTTAAACTTGGTGTCCATATGAATATATTTTGTAGTGAGTTCACATACAGTCTTTTTTAAGAATTTCCATTTCTGTTCTGTGTTCATCGCTGCCAATATTCCCTCCCAGTCTATGTCTAGGGGAGCAGCCCTCATCCTTGGAAAATATGCAACACCAATCTCGGTAGAGCCTCTGACAGAGGCTCTTTACCACGTGATCAGCCATGTCTAATCATCAGTTTAACCGCTTCCAGACTGCCTGCCGTTGATTGACTGACAGAATGGCTCCCCTGCACGAATCACTGTAGCTGTACGGCGCTGCTTTAAGGGGATAAGGGGGCGATGTCCGCCGGCGCACTTGCGGACACTCCTGGCAGAGCAGGAATGGGGATGTGTGTGTGTAAACAATCAGATACATGTCCTGTCAGAGGAGAGAAGACAGATTGTGTGTTCCTAGTATATAGGAACATCGATCAGTCTCCTTCCCTAGTCAGTCCCATCTCCCCTACAGTTAGAACACACATAGGGAACATATTTAACCCCTTGATCGCCCCCTAGTGTTAACACCTTCCCTACCAATGACATTTATACAGTAATCAGTGACTATTTAAAGCACTAATCGCTGTATAAATGTCAGTGGTCCCAAAATGGTGTCAAAATTGTCCGATCTGTCCACCGCAATGTCACGGTCACAATAAAAATCGCA
Source organism: Lithobates pipiens (assembly GCF_037356315.1). Lineage (NCBI taxonomy): Eukaryota > Metazoa > Chordata > Amphibia > Anura > Ranidae > Lithobates > Lithobates pipiens. The sequence continues at coordinate 150,475,194 of NW_027507685.1, forward strand.
GATTGCTGCCATTACTAGTAAAAAAATTAATAATAAAAATTCCATAAATCTATGCCCTATTTTGTAGACGTTATAACTTTTGTGCAAACCAATTAATATATATACGCTTATTGCGATTTTTTTTTACCAAAAATATTTAGAAGAATACATATCAGCCTAAACTGGGGAAGAAATGTGTTTTTTTCTTTTTTACATTTGGGATATTTATTTTTTGTTTTCAAAGTTGTTGCAATTTTGTTGTTTATAGCGCAAAAAATAAAAACTGCAGAGGTGATCAAATACCACCAAAAGAAAGCTCTATTTGTGGGGAAAAAAGGACATACATTTTGGGTACAATGTCACATGATCGTGCAATTGTCAGTTAAAGTGACACAGTGCCGTATCGCAAAAAATGTCAGGAAGGGGGGTAATCCTTCTGGGTCTGAAGTGGTTAAAAAGAAAAAGCTGTGTATCGGTCTTTCCTCACTCGCCTCTGACAGACGTGAGTAGAGGAGAGCCAATCGGCTGCTCTCCTGTCAGGGGGGTCCATCAGTGCCACCCATAAGTACCCATCAGTGCAGCCTTTCAGTGCCCATCAGTGCCGTCTATGAGTGCCCATCAGTGCTGCCTATCAATGCCCATCAGTGCTGCATACCAGTGCCACATATCAGTGCCCATCAGTGCCACCTATCAGTGAACATCAGTGCCTTCTATCAATGCCCATCATCAGTGCCACCTTATTAGTGCCCGTCAGTGCAGTCCCATCAGTGCCCATTAGTGAAGGAGAAAACGTACTTATTTACACAATTTTATAACAGAAACAAAGAAAAACTATTTTTTTCAAAATTTGAATTTTTTTTATTTACTGCACAAAAAATAAAAACCCCAGCAGTGATCAAATACCACCAAAAGAAAGCTCTATTTGCGGGAACAAAATTATAAAAATATGTTTGGGTACAGTGTTGCATGACCGCGCAATTGTCTTTCAGGAAGTGGGGAAAGTACCTGGCATTGAAGTGGTTAAAAAGAAACCAACGTCTTTAACAAGTAAGTATAGACCTGTTAGTTTAATTTCTATAATTGGGAAGATACTAGAAAGTTATTAAAATAACACATAGATCAGCATGTGCCACTCTTCCCACTGGAGGATGTGAGCAACTTCCCATGCTGCAGCCAAGCTACTTGTTCCTCCTTGATGGTTGACATACGCACCGCCGTAGCATTGTCCGACTGGATCCTGCCCGGAAGCCCCTGTAGCCTCCTTGACCATGTGGAGAGGCACCGCCTGATCACCCGAAGCTTGAGCACATTGATCGGCAGTTGGGATTCTTCCCCCAACAGAGACCCTGGGCTGACTGTATGCCCAAAACTCACCGGTCAGGCTGGTGTCTGTTGTTATCACCGTCCAATTTAGAGGAAGGAACGATCTCCCAGACCAAAGGGTAGGAGACCTCAGCCACCAGAGAAGGGAATCCCTGACTAGCTGGCTCACCCGAACTTGACAATCCACGGATAACGGAGATTTGTTCCATTTTGACAAAATCTCCTTTTGCTGGAGTCAAGTGTGAAATTGAGCATACGGTACCGCTTCAAAAGTGGCTACCAGGAGGGCCAGAACTTGCATGCACAGCGACGACCACCTGTAGTTCACCAACAACTCCACAACAGCTTGAAGAGTCTGCAGCTTGTCTGAAGGGAGAAAAACTCTCACTTCTGAGGAGTCCAGCAGTAAGCCCAGGTACTCCAGGCGTTGAGTCGGCACTAACACCGACTTCTTTAGGTTCAGCACCCAACCAAACTCCCAGAGAGTCTGTATAGTGATCGCTACATCCTCCCTTCATTCTGAGGCAGAAGCTGCTCTCAGAAGGAGGTCGTCTAGGTAACCCACGATTGCGATCCCACGTTGCCTTAACAGCGTCAGAATTTGACATAACACCTTGGTAAAGACTCGGGGTGCTGTCGCCAGGCCAAAAGGGAGAGCCACAAACTGGTAGTGCTCTTCCCCGACTGCAAATCGCAGAAACCTCTGATGCCTGAGGCATATGGGTACATGTAAGTATGCGTCCTTGATATCCAAGGACGCCAGGAAATCTCCCTGATGGAGTGCAGCAACTACGGAACAAACTGATTCCATCCTGAACCTTTGCACTTTCACAAAGCTGTTGAGGGCCTTCAAGTACAGGATTGGATATACCCTTCCTTTTTCTGGACTACAAACAGATTGGAGTAGAATCCTTGAAACCTTTCCAGCATCGGTACAGGTACTATCACCCCTCTGCAGCAGGTCCAGTACTGCCCTGAACAGGGCTTCCCGATGAGCCGGAAGCAGATGTAGGTTGGAGGGACAAAATCCGTTTGGTGGACAAGAAAGAAACTCCATCTTATATCACAATGAAACCAGTTTGCAGTTCCATTGGTCGGACAGTAGGGAGGTCCACTGGGCTGCAAACTCTCGAATGCGACCCTCCCCCCCACCCGAGAGTGGGGCGGGGCAAACCTTCATGCTGTAACATTTTTGCTTGCAGACTTGTTTGACTTGCGAAACCAAGGACGCTTTTGTCCTTCAGCAACCGTCTTGTCGGACCGGGAACGCTTACCTGCCGACCCGGGCGGGTGAAAAAGCAGTTTCTGAGAGGAAAAGGAGGGCCTTTGCCGATGGTGTGGCTGCTTACCCTTCCTGGACTGTGGGAGCAACATGCTCTTCCCACCGGTAACATTTTTAATAATGCCGTCCAGTGAAGCTCCAAATAGGCTCTCACTTTGGAAGGGCAAATCCGCAGGGTTTTTTTTTAGATGCCCGGTCTGCAGGCCAGCATTTCAGCCAAATCAGGCGCGGTAGCACCACTGCTGATACTGATGCTCTGTGAGAGCAACCAGGGCCGCGTCACAGACATACTTAAGGCCATGCACCAATTGATCTGCCAGTTCCACGCAGATCAGGGAAGACGGTTGCTTCACCAATTCACGGCGCAACAACTTTGCCCATCAGTAAGCGTCTGCGACACCAAGGCCGTGGCCAGCACAGGTCGTAACGCTGACCCCACCACCGTAAACATGGACCAAGTCACTGTCTCGGCCCTCCTGTCGGCAGGGTCCTTGAAAGCAGGAGTCCCTTCTACCGGAAGTTAGGTAAGGAAACACCTTAGCCGTGCCGGTCGGCTTGTGGGACCCCAAAGGGACCGACACCCCTGTAGATGCCCCCACCGTATCCTTCATCTTTAGGGTATCCCGCACCGCTGTGATAAGTGCTCCTACAAGTGCTTTTTCCTGTGCTGACCCGGACACGGAGTTACATAGTTACATAGTTAGTCAGGTTGAAAAAAGACACAAGTCCATCCAGTTCAACCTTAAGAACAATAAATAAATAAAAAATAAAAAATTATCGTACAATCCAATATACCCAATTTTATGCCCACAGTTGATCCAGAGGAAGGCAAAAAAAAAAACAGCAGAGCATGCTCCAATTTGCTACAGCAGGGGAAAAAATTCCTTCCTGATCCCCCAAGAGGCAATCAGATTCTCCCTGGATCAACTATACCTATAAATGTTAGTACCCAGTTATATTATGTACATTCAGGAAAGTATCCAGGCCTTTCTTAAAGCAATCTACTGAGCAGGCCATAACCACCTCTGGCGGGAGTCTATTCCACATCTTCACAGCTCTTACCGTGAAGAAACCTTTCCGTATTTGAAGATGAAATCTATTTTCCTCTAGACGTAAAGAGTGCCCCCATGTCCTCTGGGTTGACCGCACAGAGAATAACTCAACACCAAGTTCGCTATAAGGACCCCTTATATATTTGAACATGTTGATCATATCCCCCCTTATTCTCCTCTTCTCAAGAGTGAATAAATTCAGTTCCTCTAATCTTTCGTCATAGCTGAGCTGCTCCATGTCTCTTATCAGTTTGGTTGCCCTTCTCTGCACTTTCTCCAGTTCCCCCATATCCCTTTTGAGAACTGGTGCCCAAAACCTCCTTGCACCCGCACGCCGCTTCCACCCTGGCAACAAAGGACTCCAGGACCTCCGACAGAGCGTCCATAGGCACCGCAGGTGCAGTAGAATCTGTTGCCATAACAGGGATGTCTGGGGAAGAAGCACCAGCTTCTGACGCCATGCTGACCCACACTCGCCTGTCACCACTTAGGGACCTAAGGCAAGTCATACAAAATGCCCACCCTCCTAGCTGCCACAGACTGAGGGGCCCCCCCGCAGGACTCACCACCCTGACCCAGATACCACGCTGCGCTGCTGCTGTCCGCTCTCCCCTGTGTCAGCCACTAGGTGCTCTGTGTAAAGTGCGCTGTTCTTGAAAGAAACAGTCACCCATCGTTATAGGCAAAACAAACTGAGGCTACTAGAAAATGGCCACCGGCCGTCTCAGCAATAAATGTCTGAAGGCACAGAGAAAATGGCTGCCGGACTTCCTGAAAATGGGCGAAATGGAAAAAACTGGCTGTGGCTACAGAAAAATGGCCGCGGTCCATGCGGCAGCCTCCCCACGTCATACACACCAAAACACTCCACCATGGCATAGAAACAGGGAAGAGGATGAGTGGACCCCCAACACCCAGCGCAACCCCCTGCCAGGACTCAGAGCCCCCCGGAGGACCCCCAGCCAGGTACATGCACCGCTCCCCCATATGCCCAGTCACACAGTGGCCCATAGCATGGGAAGGAGGGAAAGGGACAGGGAGAGAAGGGAGAGTGAGAGACCCCCTAGTCAACCTCCCAGGGAATGCCCAACTGATCCATCCTGCCGAGGCAGGTGGAACCATATTTACCCCTCTTGCAGGGACAGCTGGACACATTCTACGGACAGACCCATCAACCGAGCAGTACGGGGTGGCTGTCGGCCACTTCACACTGTGACACGGACAGCAGTTGCCCGGTCACATGTGTGCCACAGAGTATATAGCTCACCGGCTGCCCCTGGATCAGATGCAGCATGTCGTGGCCGACCCAGCACGTAGCTAAGGTCTGCTCACGCACGATGGCCAGGCTGGGGAGACTACCAGGATCTATATTTATATCTATATTTATCCAGCTTGTCACCCAGCCCGGCTGTTGATTGTAGATCACAGGAATCAAAAATGCAGTAAAAATTCCCAGGACCAATGGTCCCACTGAGAGCCATGTCCTTTTCTAGGCAGAAAATAACTGAGCTGCTGGATGCAGTGTGAGGGGTTATAACCAGTAGGACCACCCCCTGGGTGGTACTGTGCAGTTTTGCTGTTTTTAACATGTTCTGCCTAGTCCTCTCCTGAAGGGGCAATATAACCCTAAGGTCAAGATGAAGCTGCTGTGTCCGTCCAGGAACGAAAGAGAAATGTGTGTAAATGGATAGAAAACTGGCTAAAAGACCGTATTCAGAGTAGTGGTTAATAATTCATACTCTGAATGGTCTAAGGTTATCAATGGTGTACCCAAAGGTTCATTTTTGGGACCCTTACATTTGAATATATTTATAAATTAATTTGATTAAAAATACAATTTCAGTGTTTGAGGATGAAACCAAGCAATGCAGTGGAATAACGTCCTTACAGGATGTCTTCAATTTACAAGCCAACCTCAATGCACCGTTTAAATGGGAAACTATGTGGCAAATGAGGTTTAATGTTGATAAAAGTTATGCACTAGCCGACCAGCCCCTGTCATTATACTGTGGCAGGTTGGCTCTCCTGGGCAAATCACAGTAGCTGTACGTCGGCCCTTTAAATAGCCTTAGCAGGAGCAAGCCCGCCACGTGACGTAGGAGCTGATACATGTGCCCGGCGGCCGGGCACCCACGACCGCTCCTGGGAGAGAGAGAACAGGGGATCTGTCAATGGGGGAATACAACTGGGGGAATTAATGGTGGAGAAGGGTCTGGGTATTCTGCTAAGTTTAATAAATAGCATGCAATGCCAAGCAACAGTTTCCAAAGTGAGCAAAATCCTTTCTTGTATTAAGAGAGGTATGGACTCCAGAGAGAGAGATATCAGTTTGCCCCTGTACAAATCATTACTAAGGCCTCATCTGGAATATGCAGTTCAGTTTTGGGCACCAATTCTCAAAAAGGATATCGGGGTACTGGAGAAAGTGGAGAGAAGGGCAACTGAACTGATAAGAGGCATGGAGGAGCTCAGCTATGAGGAAAGATTATAGGAACTGAATTTATTTTGAGAAGAGGAGATGAAGGGGGGATATGATCAACACGTATAAATATACAAATGGTCCATTTAGTGAACTTGGTGTTGAGTTATTGACTTTAAAGGGGTTGTAAAGTCAGAAGGTTTTTTTAAACTTGTTACATTCTACGCATTTAGATAAAAAGCCTTCTGTGTGCAGCAGCTCCGCTTGGCCCCATTAATACTTACCTAAGCCCCATCTCTGTCCAACAATGTCCACGAGTGTTTCAGCAGTCCGGTACTCTCCCTCCTGATTGGCTGAGACACAGCAGCGATGTCATTAGCTCCCATTGCTGTCAATCAAAGTCAGTTAGCCAATCAGGAGGGAGAGGGCAGAGCTGAAACACAGATCCATGTCAGCGCCCCCATAGCAAGCTGCTTGATGTGGGAGCACTCAACAAGAGGGAGGGGCCAGGGGCACAGAAGAGGCACCCGAAAAGAGGAGGATCTGAGCAAATACACGGCACAGGTCAGGTAAGAATAACATGTTTGTTACTTTTATTTAAAAAAAAAAAAAAGTTCACAATCACTTTAGGTCATCACAGAGGACAGGGGGGGACTCTTTACGTCTGAAGGAAAAGAGATTTAATCTCCAGATACAGTAAGAGCTGTGAAAATGTGTAATAGACTCCCTCAAGAGGCGGTTCTAGCCAGCTCAGGAGATTGCTTTAAGAAAGGCCAAGATTATTTGCAAAATGTACATAATATAACTGGATATTAACATTCATAGGTAAATAAGGAATATCCAATTGCCTCTGGGGGGATCGGGAATTAATTTTCCCCTGTTGGAGCAAAATGGATCATGCTTTGCTGGGGTTTTTTGCCTTCCTCTGGATAAACTGTGGGTATGGGATTGTATATATATTTTTTTTCCTATTTATAGGTTGAACTAAATGGACTTGTGTCTTTTTTTTAACCTGACTAAATATGTAAATGTGTGACTTTGTAGTATGCGTACCCATATTCAGCTCCTCACATAATGCTAACCTGGTCTTAAAATCCTTACCAAATAGTTCTCTTCATTCCTTTCAAGACCTCCTTCTCTAACTCCTTTGTCACCTCCTCCCATGTTTGCCTCCAGAACTTTTCCCGATAAGCCCCTTTCACATGATCGGCCCGCCAAAGATCTGCCTATCCTTTTTTCAGGCGTATCCGAGTGGGCCACCCATTGATGTTCGCCATCCATCCAGCAGAACAGATCGGATGAAAACAGACAGATCTCGCCATAGAGGACAGAGGAGCTCTGACAGGTCCCTCCCTGCACAGTGAGCAGAGATGGACCTGTCATCCACCGGCTCAGTGGGGATCAGTGGGGATCAACAGAGCAATCCCCCCCGCTAAGCTAGTGGAGTCCGCTGAGTAGATTTGTCACGTGTGAATGGGACCTAAGACCCCATAAACACTATTGGATTTTCTGAAGACTTTTGTCTTCAGATTTACCAAAAACATATAATATAATGTAAAACTTTAAGACCCCTTTCACACCAGGGTGTTTTGCAGGCGCTATAGCGTTAGAAATAGCGCCTGCAAAAGGCCCTAAAGATGCTGCACCATTGTGTGTAGTGTGAAAGCCCGAGGGCTTTCACACTACAGCGATGCGCTGGCAGGACGTCAGAAAAAAGTCCTGCCAGCAGCTTCTTTGGAGCCGGGAAGGAACGGTGTGTTTACTGCTCCTCCACCACTGCTCCCCATTGAAATCAATGGGGCACCGCTGTAATACCCTTTCGCGGCCGCTAGCGGGGGTAAAAGCGCCCTGCTAGCGCCCGAAATGCGCTAAAATGCGATAAAAATAGCGGCGTTTTACCGCCCACGCTATCGGCGGTGTGGTGTGAAAGGGGTCTAAGAGTTTCAATTTGTATGCAATCAGGCGGGCTCTTGCACTACATGGTTTTGGTAAATCTGAAGACAAAAATCTTCAGAAAATCAAATAGTGTGTATGGGGTCTTAGGCTATCCATGAAAACCTTTCTCTTCAGAGAAGCCTAATCCGCCTCCACCTAACAACTGTATTTTCATTTTCTCCATCAACTTATTCCCCACAGTTATTACCTTTTGTATCCCTTTTAGACTGTAAGCTCAAACGAGCAGGGCCCTCTGATTTCTCCCGTATTGAATTGTAACTGCCATCATGTTGTAAAGCTATGAGCAAACTGTGGGTGCTATATAAATCCTGTATAATAATAATAACAATCGTACTACTTTATTATTGTTTTATGTATTGTTTATTACATTTTTACATACCTTCTTAATAAATTAAGTTTTACTACTATCACAAACGTTAACATGATGGCGGTTGGTGGAGGGGATTCTGACAGCACTGACTTGAAAGAGAGCAAAGCTGAGCATATTTGTAAATCAAAATCGATGTTAATAAAAATTATAATGATTAAAAAAGCTGAGCACAACCACCTTCAGTGTGAACAGAGAATGATAGAGACCTGTACCTTCTTGATCTTCTCCCGCTCTCCATCCTGAAGTGATCCATAGCACTCCCTGTCTTACACAGCAGCTGGGTGTGTGCCGCGCCAGTAGTGCCACAACATCCACATGTAGCAGTGATTGGCCAGCTGTACAGGCACCAGCATCACTTATACAGTATAGTATAGCAGAACAGGCTAAGACTGGCTGAGCCTTGCATGGGCAGAGCACAGATTTGCTTTAAAGCGGTATTAAACACAAAACCCAAAATGTAATATATTGCAGCTTACCAATTATTAGATAATGGTAATGGTTGCATTCATTTTCTTTTTTTAAACTTTTTTTCCCCTCTGTTTTCCCTTGGTGATGTGGACAGTAACTCACCTTCTGTATTATTATACAGACACCACTCCACTCTGGATAAATGAGAATAGGAGGCACATTTGGACAGCAGCATTGTCAGCCTGGGGGGGGGGGGGGGGAGTGTTGGAAGTACTAGCAGATTTAAATACAGTGAAAAATTAAGCCAAACTCCAGTTAATAATTTATAAAGAGTAACAGCTGTTTATTTTTTGGGGGGTAAAGTTTTACATAAATAAATAAAAGTTAAGCATTTTAAGCATCCCTGTAAGTGTTAAATGATTTGTCTCATCCCTGTAACTGCAACAAGGCTTTTCTGACTGACTTTCTGACTGGTTCATTACATGAAAATAGAATAAAGTAAGCCTAAAAAGGGAAACTAATACAGTCACCACATTTAAGAAATGGTAAGTTGCAATATAATAAATGTTTGCATTTGGCTTATTATTGCTTTAAGTCCCTTGCCATTAGTGTCTGCACATTTCCCTGACAGCTTTGGAAAGTTAGGTTGTGAAAGACAGCTATCACTTACAACAATGTTTTGAGATGCTGAAAGCAAGAAATCAGTACACGTGACGTATCAGCACTAAAATCATACGACAAACTCATAACACTGAAAATCTGACATTACTTTCTCTCTGTCAAATCATCTCTTGTTTTGGAACAGCAACTGCATTGTCAAATCTGGCTTTTACAACCTAACCTCCTAATATCACTTCTGTAATAGGAAGGAAAGATTGTATGGTAGACATAACCAGCAAGGCTTTATACTCATATTTGCTAAATTAAACCTTCAAGATAGCAAGTATATTATATTTTTTCCCCAAAAACTGCATATAGATATTGTATTTTATTTTGATGAAGTCACATGACCACTCAGCCTCATTTTGTTCTTCTTTTTTTGTGGCAGGATGACTAATGGTGTGCAGGTGTCATGAAAGGTGACACCCTCCTCCCGTGATGAACTACAGTCTCAGCTTCCTAAGGCTACTTTCACACTGGGGTGTTGCGGGCGCTGGCGGTAAAGCGGCTCTATATTTAGCAGCGCTTTACCACTGGCCGCTGGCGGGGCAGTTTTAACCCCCCGCTAGCGGACAAAAAAGGGTTAAAACCGGCTGCAAAGCTTTGCAGGCGGGTTTGCAGTGCTGCCCCATTGTTTTCTATGGGAAGGGGCGTTTTAGGAGCAGTAAATACACCGCTCCTACAGCGCTCCAAAGATGCAGCTTGCAGGACCTTTTTAACCGTCCTGCAAGTGCACAGCTCCAGTGTGAAAGCTCTCGGGCTTTCACACTGGAGAGACAGCAGCAGCTGTTTCAGGGCGCTTTGCAGGCGCTATTTTTTTAGCGCTGTAGCGCCTGTCAAGCTTCCCAGTGTGAAAGGGGCCTAAAGCCAAAATGAGGCTGGGAGAAGGGAAGGAGCTATGGAAGCTGTGGTCTACAATAGGCATTGCCAGTGCTTCCTCCAGGGTAACAACACTTAAGGCCCCTTTCACACTGGGGAGGTGCGGGCGTCAGCAGTAAAGTGCGCTATTTTTAGTGGCGCTTTACCGTCATTTTAGCGGCGGTATTCGAGCACTAGCGGGGTGGTTTTAACCCCCACTATCGGTCGAAAAAGGGTTAAAACCGCCCGCAAAATGCAGCAACAGCAGCGCTTTGCCGGCGGTATAGCCACGCTGCCCCAATTATTTTCAATGGGTAGGAGCGGTTTAGGAGCGGTGGATACACCGCTCCAAAGATGCTGCTAGCAGGACTTTTTTCCCCATCCTGCTAGCACACCGCTCCAGTGTGAAAGCCCTCTGGCTTATACACTGGAGTGAAAGGGGCCGCTTTTTTTCAGGCGCTATACAGGCGCTATTTTTAGCACTGTAGCGCCTGAAAAACGCCTCAGTGTGAAAGGGGCCTAAGAACGTGCTATGTACAACTGATGGGCAGATGCAATGTGGGGGGACAACATTGCAATAACTTCAGCAGTGGACAACAAATGTTGGCCCCTCAGAAATCAGGTGAACCACAATGAAGTGGCAGGATCAACAGGTAAATTCCAGAGGATGGCAAAGGAGGAAAAATAAGGGGATAGTATGGCAGAATATAAAATGGTTATACACAAAAAAGCTTAATTCCCAAAATAATCAAGTAGAACCCTTATGTTCTATTCCCTATTACTATTAGATCACAAGTGCACTTTAAAGTTGATGTATACCAGAACTCAAGGATATTTAGTTTGCCAAAGCACTGTGTATCATAATCAACTGTATTTTAATGTTTTTACCTTTGTTTTATCATTCTCTGCATCATAGCACTGCTGATCTCCAGCATCTACTTTGCAGACACTTATTGCCTATGTGCATGTAATGATGGCTGCATTGCATTTCTAAGAGCAGCTTTTATAACGGTGACAACAGCAGACCATACCTGCATAATGTATGTTGATATGGTCACTTGTACTCTGCCTGCAAAGCACATGGCGAAGATAACAACACAGGAGAACAATTTGGAGACAGATTAAAAAGTTTTTGGAGAAGGATCTTTACCATGTATTATAATCAACGGTGCAAATCTAAAAATATTAAAAATAACTTCTAAATTTACATTAACATGTTAATGAGATGTTAGAGACTGGAGTGTCAGCTACTTTAAGAGCTCACAGGCTACATTGCAGCGTTGTCAATAAATGATAAAATCAAAGGTCTCCCCCTGGTCGAGAAAAGACTCCTGAAGAACACTAAGAATGCCGATAGGAGAAAACTTGGTTTGTGTACAGTTTTAATCCACACTACACATGTAAATATATCATGAAGATTTCAAATATATTAGTTAATTTGTGCTTTTCATTTTGCAACAGCACCATGTGCAAAGGTTATAGCATAACCTTGCTGTACAATCCTCTACCTACTGCTGGCTCCTGGTAATTATATGCATTTTCAAACAGCCAATCAGCTGTCAGCCTGACAGATACTGATCTTTTTTATTTTTAGCTCTGTGCTTCCCCCTCTAGATGCAAAAAAATTGTGTTTTTTCCGTTCACAAGACTCAGCACAGCCTTTCTCTCAGTGATACGATACTTTCTTAAGCCTGTAAGGTTGTGGGAAGCTGAAACAAGACTATCAAATATTTCTGAAAATAAAGTGAACTGCTAATATTTTAAAATACGAATCAACAACAATTATTGGAAACATAGCAGCTGAAATATAATAAAAAAGCTTGATTGCTCAAAGCTAATATATTTTTAATTATGTGTGTGGTTGTGAAGATAGTTTCACTATATAAACTGGATGATTCAGGGAACTTGGCATTCTTGTAGAGCCAGGAAATACATATAATGATCTTCTAGAGTTGTGATGATTCTCTGTAAAAGATCAGCGGATCATTATGTATAAGAAACAGTATTGATACTTTAACTGTGCTCTGGTTAAAAATGTCTTACACTAGGTCAAGTGGAAATGTCAATGTCCGATCAAGCATTTGCCAATTGTAGCAAGGATTGCACATTTTAGCACAGTAAAGGCTCCTTGAAACAGAAGTTATTGACATGTCTCATCCCATCACATATCCCATGAATAAAAAAAATTACTGTATTGCCCATTTGAGGACAGTGGGTGGAGCTATGCAAATAATTCCTTTACATCCCAGCATCCAAATGCACATTGAGAACTGTTAGTGTATAATGCCAATAGAGCCAAATATTTTAGAGTAACTTATTCCGAACTGCATACAACTGTTTCAGACTTTTTGATCATCATTTTTGCTGTAAAGAAACCATGGCTTCTGTGGATATGAAATTAGGCTATACACTACTATGCAAAAGTTTTAGACATTTGTGAAGAAATTCTGTAAAGTAAGAACGTGTTAAAAATTAAGCAAGCAGAAGAAAAATCTAAATGAAATAAATATCTGATGAGACTACCCTTTGGCTTCAAATCAGCATAAATTCTTAGGCCTCGTACACATGATTGGATTTTCCGAGGGAAATGTTTGACGTGAGCTTGTTGTCGGAAAGTTGGACCGTGTGTATGCAATGTTTGAGAGCAGGTTCTCAAATTCTCCGACAACAAGACTAGCATCCAATGATCAGACTTGTACTGACAACCCCCCCCCCCCCTCCCCGTCTGCCCAGCCATTCACTGGCAAGCTCAGTGTGCTGCTCCCCTGCACACCCCCCAATGCAGCTGAGAACAGACAGAGGGAACGTAATCACTTATATAAAAAAAAGGGAAAAAAGGTATTTATAATGTTTAATTATATCTATACAAAAATGTTTTGCCTTTCATTTCTATTTTTAACTGAATGAGTTGTTTTGCAAGGTGGTCGTTACAAGGCTTTACAAGGCTTAGAAAATTAAGATGAAGCCTAAGTCTTAGGCCGCGTACACACGGGCGGACTGTCTGGCCAACTAAGTCCCTCAGACAATCCGACAGACAGTCCGTCCTACTTTTGAATGAACGGACTTGACCACACACGATGAACAGACAGTCCGCTGAAAGCTTGCGCGATGACGTGTACAGCACGTACGACGGGACTAGAAATACGACGTCCAATACACTGCAATGCAACCTTCGGCCGTGTAAATCCTTTCTGAGCATGTGCCATACTTAGTCCGTCCAACTTGCCTACTCACGAGCGGACTGTCCGCTGAAACCAAAGTTGGACGGACAATATTACGGAAATTCCGAAAGACTTAGTCCGCCAGACTGTCCGCTGAAAAAGTCCGCTGAAGCCCACACACGAGCGGACTGTCCGCTGAAACACGTTTCAGTGGACCAAGTCCGTCAGACAGTCCGCCCGTGTGTACGCGGCCTTAGGCTTGGAAAATTCAGTTTGTAAAATGACAGAAAACTGGCTAAAAGACCGTATTCAGAGAGTAGTGAATAAGGACTAATACTGAATAGTCTAAGGTTATTTGTGGTGTACCTCAAGGTTCGGTGTTGGAACTCTTACTTTTTAACCTATTTATACATGGTATAAAATTTAAGATTAAAAGAATCATATCTATGTTTGTCGATAACACCAAGCTGTGTAGTGGAACAAGTCTTTACAGGAAATCTCCAACTTACAAGCAGACCGTAATGTGCTGTTTAATTGGGCAACTATGTAGCAAATGAGGTTAAATGTTGATAAATGTAAAGTTATTCACTTCACGTTGATAGGATCAGAGTTCTAGCTTAAGTTATGACTTGACATTATTTGTACAAAATTGCTGTGTTAAGAGATAGGTATTGTGAAAAGTGTAAAGTCACTCAGACTACGCTCATCTGCTGACCACACGATGGGGAAAGGCTGTTTTTTTTCCCTTATTATGGTACTTTTGTTTTGTATGACTCGTCAATTTTGAGTGTATAAAACTGTGAAAACAATAAACGTTTGGGCCATTCAGCTTGGATTTGGGCTACAGAAAAGGTTTCCTGTATTTCATTTCTATCAGAAGATTTGAACTCAGCATTACAAAGAGGAAAAGCAATTGGTTTGAGAATTGCACTTAACAATTTTGGCGCCCGAAGAACAGGGACTCATCAATGATCCTACTAGAGGTGGACGAACGGAGCTGACGGAACCATAACACTGGGGCACTTCGGGAACCACAGACCACGAAGCCTGGCCAGGTAAGAGAAAAGCCGCGTACAAACGGGGGGCCCCGCCGTACTTTTGAAATGAGGGGGGCCCCCCGATACCGGCCCCCCACCCTATGTGAATGAGTATGAGGTACAATGTACCCCTACCCATTCACCTGTAAAATAAAAGTACCAAAAAAAACACAACACACGAGATAAAATACTTTATTGCACAGCTCCGGGGGAAGGCGGCGGCGACGGCAGCGACGGCAGACCGGGCCACCGCCTGTAAAAGAGCTATAAGAAGGCGCGGTGGCCCGGCAGAAGAACCGAAGAGGGGGACAAGACCCCCGAAGTCGGGGGAAGAGGCCGGCGGCGAGGAAGAAAGCCAGACTCCTCCGCTAGCAAAAGAGCTACAAGAAGATAGCGGAGGAGTCCGGCGAGAAGACCCCGGGAGCTGTGCAATAAAGTATTTTATCTTGTGTGTTGTGTTTTTTTTGGTACTTTTATTTTACAGGTGAATGGGTAGGGGTACATTGTACCCCATACTCATTCACATAGGGTGGGGGGCCGGTATCCGGGGGCCCCCCTTATTAAAGGGGGCTCCCGGATTCCGATAAGCCCCCCGCCCGCAGACCCCGACAACTAACGGCCAGGGTTGTCGGGAAGAGGCCCTTGTCCTCATCAACATGGGGACAAGGTGCTTTGGGGTGGGGGGGGGCGCACGGCCCCCCCTTCCCCAAGGCACCCCCCCATGTTGAGGGCACGCGGCCTGGTACGGCTCAGGAGGGGGGGCGCTCGCTCGCCCCCCTTTCCTGGCCGGCCGGGTAGCGTGCTCGGACAAGGGTCTGTTGTGGACTTGGGGGGGACCCCCACGCCGATTTTTTTCGGTGTTGGGGTTCCCCTTTAAGTCCATACCAGGCGGCGGGGCCAGCGACGTCTCCTTCGCAGGCCCCGTCTACCTGGATACCCGCTCGAAATGAGCGGACTTTTCTCCGGGCGGGAAAAGTCCGCTCATTTCAAAAGTACGGCGGACTGGCACACACACGGGCGGATTGTCTGCCGAAATGCGAGTCCGACGGACAGTATTACGGAAATTCCTAAATACTTAGTCCGCCAGACTGCACGCTGAAAAAGTCCGCTGAAGCCCACACACGAGCGGACTGTCCGCTGAAATGTGTTTCGGCGGACTAAGTAGGCCAGACAGTCCGCCTGTGTGTACGCGGCTAAAGCCTTTATTTCTCTTTATACTCTGAGCTTCCCTGATTTGTGCCTTTAGTCAGTTCTGTCAGAAACGGGTCTCCACGCAGCATATTAACTGCAACCTCTGTAGGGGTGAGTCTTGAACTATTATACCTTTGTTTTGCTGATAATTTGTTGTCTGTCTGTCTTGTTGAGAAAGTGAATGAGCCTTGTCAAGGATGGTATGAGTTAGAAGGGGATTGCCGAACTAAGCAACGGAATGCGCCCTTTCGGGGGGGGTCTGACGCTTATGCTTAACCTCACATCTAATTCATAAACCATAGGCGGGTTGAGAGTATAAGCCCTGTCTGCTCCATAAAGCAGGGATAAGAGTGCATGAGAGGGATCCCAGATACAGGGGGGGAAAATAAGGTCTCCATAAGCCCGGAGATCTAGTCGGATACCTGGCCACCTAAAGGAATGCTTGTATATGTTGTAGCCGTCAGTCTGGTCATAATATTTGTCAGTTGGCTAGCATATAAAGTAATTCGATTTCAGAAATCTCATCCCGGGGAGGTTTTTAGTATTCTAGCATCCTAGGAGGAAGGCAACGAGGAACTGTTGTAGGGTCCCGCATATACACTTTTTTTCTTTTTTCTTTTGGGACATATAACAGTGTCCCACACGCTACCTAGGCAAGGACTGTTAGAATGGGTCAGAGGTACACAAAACCCCGTCAAGGAACTGTGGCCCACTATACGGTGCCACAGATAATTAAGAACATATATGGGACAGATGAAGCACGAAATTTAAAAACTATACTTCATAAATTTAAGGTAAAAGGAGCAGCGGGTTTAGACCCAGACGTGTGGAAGGAAATAAAAAGGGACAGACAAGGAGAGGTGTTAGAGAAGCAATGGATGCGTCAGGTTCAGTGCTTAATTAATAACCCAGATTGTGATGGTTGGGACATGAAGGATAGAAGAACAAAAAATGCTGAGGCTCTGGTTGACCCCAGCTCAGCCATTCCACCCCCATACACTGACATAAAACATAAACCACATAAGATATATCCTTCACTCCAAGGCAGGGGATGGGTTTGTCAGGTTTGTGGAACACAAAACCCAGAATGGGCAATAGAGTGTGTGCATTGTGGGGCACAAAAACCTCATCCAGAAACTGTAGCCCCCGTACGCACTGATACACACATTGTACAGGTAAATAATCCGGAATTTGGACAAGTAGCCCATCCAAATGCCCCACCTACTGTTACTCGTAGGATGCAGATAAGGACCTGGGCACCATGGACACCAGACGCCCTTATGGCACTAATACAGAATGCCCCAGACCCAGTAGCGAAACCAGCTGCGTTTTGTAGATTTGTAAGACAGTTGATGGATACACATGATGCAACATGGCAAGACGGGGAAGATTTGTGTAGACATAAAATGACTCCTACTCTGTTTCAGCAATATGTGACAGAAATAGGTCCGTACCGACCTATAGACCAGGTTGACGCAGACGGCAACCAACAGGCAGGACACGTCAGACACATAGATTCAAGGGCCCCATTTGTTGTTAGGTTGGAAGCTTTCTGTACGGCAAAACAAATAGAGAGAGGGTCCATATCACCCATGAAACAAACTCCAGGACAGACAGTATCAGACTTTTACTTGTCTACGGAAAGTATGATGGCAGATGAAGGATTGGATTTGGCTCAGCCAACTATGATCCGAGCCTTCAATAGACAATTCACGGAAGGATTAATTCCACAGATAAGTGAAAGACTGAAAGCCTGTACACCAGAGTGGAGAGCAACTAGAGATAGAGTAACATTGTTGCAAAAAGCACAGGGAATAGAGGCTGACCTGGTAGAGACGAAAACCCGAAGACACCCTACTGTTAATGCCATAACCACCCCACAAGATAGGGAATATGGACAGTATCGAAAACCTTTGACTTGTCACTACTGCAACAAAATTGGCCACGTGAAACGCTATTGTAGGAAAAGAATGAGAGATGAGGGAGACGACTTTTCATCTCCAGCCAGGTTTGATACGAGATATGGATCTAGACAGACCTCCGGACCTCCTAATCAATCGGAGGATCAGAGGGCATGACTCGCTCCTGTCTTAGGAAAATCACATACAAAAATGTTACACATCCCAATACAAATAGACAATAAAAACATCTCATGTTTAGTGGACAGTAGAGCTTTGCGCAGCCTGCTTTCAGACTCGGTGATACGGCCCGGTCAGGAGTCCACTGAAACAGTATTAATTACAGGGTATGATGGGATTTTATCTGACGCTCCCCTGACAAAGCCCCTGAAGGTTAAAGTTGGAAATAGGATTTTTCTTTCTCGGTTTTTAATATCACGGGGAGCACCAACAAATCTGCTGGGAGCAGATATTTTACAAAAATTGGGAGCCAATATTGCATATCATACAGATGGTACAGTAACATTAACGATAGATGAGGAACAACACCTCGACATGTGTAATGTGATTCAATATTTTGAGGAGGAACCCGAAATTCCGTGTCAACCTCCTCCAGATATATATCAGGCTCTGCAGACACTCCCAGAAGATTTGTGGGAAAGTCATCAAGCAGATGTTGGTTTACTACCTGTTTCCCCAGTTAAATTACAGTTGATTCCAGGTGCCGTCCTACCCCAGCTGAAACAATATCCCCTTAGTGCGCCGCAAGTAGCAGCTATAGCTACACAAATACAATCTCTGCTTAAAGCGGGGCATTGAAGGAAGTAAAATCACCCGCTAATACTCCCTTGTATCCAGTAAAAAAGAAGCCCGGCACTGACAGTCAAGTTAAATATAGAATGGTGCAAGACTTGCGGGCAGTGAATAAAATCTTGGCACCCATGACACCTTTAGTACCAAACCCCCACACACTGTTGTCACAGGTGCCATCCACCAGTACGCATTTTTCAGTAATAGACTCTTGTGTATTGCTACAATATGTGGATGACCTATTGCTATGCTGTCCAGATAGGGAAACATGTCTCCATGCCACTTTGGCACTTTTGCAATTTTTGGCAAAAAAGGGTTGCAAGGTTAACAGGAAAAAGTTACAAGTGTGTCAGGAAAAGGTTGTCTTCTTAGGACATTGCATATCACAAGGAACAAGACATCTCACAGACGAGAGAGTACAGGCGATAAAAGGAATCTTACCCCCACGAAATTTCAAACAATTGCGTATGTTTCTGGGTATTGTGTCATATTGTAGACAATGGATACCCCACGCTAGCTCTTTGATGCAGCCATTATACGATTGTTTGAAAATTGTACCGTATATGCTTACAGAAGTAGCTTATGAGTTGTTTGTCACTTTGAAACAGTTGTTGATTTCTGCACCGGCTCTAGGTATCCCCGATTATACAAAGACATTCCATCTATACATTGCTGAGATCACCGGACACGCAACAGGAATTTTGACACAGTCACATATAAAACAAAGGCCCGTTGCTTACTTCTCAGCAGCATTAGATCCAGTGTCCAGAGGTTCACCGTCCTGTGTACGGGCGGTAGCAGCAGTGTCAATAATTATAGATAAGTCATCAGAATTGTTCTAGACAATCCAGTTGTAGTGCACACTACACATGACATACATGCAATCTTGTCTCAAGTACAGGCCAAACACATTTCAATGGCTAGGCAACTAAGGTTACAGTGTACTTTACTTTTACCTCCAAATGTCACTTTTCAGCGCTGTACAACTTTAAATTTGGCCACCTTTTTGCCTCTTCAGTCACCAGATTTGACAAGGGGGAATAAGGAGGAAGGAGATGAGGAAACCGACACTCTTCTGTTTAAAGAGATAGTTGAGCCCGACTGTTTTCAGCTCATGGAACAAGAGACAATGGGGTTCCCTCATGTTATAGATACACCAATTTTAGACGCTGAGCACACTTTGTATATAGATGGCAGCAGATTTGCTGATGATAAAGGAAGATATCACACAGGATATGCAGTAGTAACTGATACACAGGTGATTGAAGCACAGCCCTTACCAGCCCACATGTCAGCACAGGAAGCAGAATTAAAAGCTTTAGAACAAGCCTTAGAATATTTGCAAGGACAAGAAGGAAATATTTACACTGACTCTGCCTACGCTTATGGTGTAGCGCACGATTTCGGCCATATATGGAGAGCTCGAGGGTATCTGACAGCAGCAGGCACACCAGTAAAGCATGCGGAAGGAATAAAACGGGTTTTGACACATCTTCAAAAAGTTAAAAGGGTAGACATCTTGAAGATAGTGGCACACACAAGTGCAAAGACAAGGGAAGCAAAAGGAAATGCCTTTGCAGATTTAACTGCGAAACAGGCAGCCCAGAAAGAGATGTACCCTGAGACAGTGGTAGTGGCAGAGGTAAGTACAGTAAAGCCTTCATGGCAACAGTTGAGCAAGCTACAGGAGCAAGCGGCGGACAGTGAAAGAGACAAGTGGGTAAGGATGGGAGCCCAAATTGACCCTGACAATGTATGGAGGGCAGGAGGTAAAGTATGCCTACCGGCGTCTCTGTACCCAGCCATGGCCACGGCAATCCACCTACCTACCCATGTCAGTTCCAATTCCATGTATAGAATTGTGAACCAAGGATGGCTTGCACCAGGATTCAGTAGTATGGCCAAAAACTACTGTGCAGCATGCCAAATCTGTCTCCTGAATAATCCAGGACAAAAAGTAAAAACGCCACGAAAACACCAAGCTCGGGCCCAGTACCCCTTTCAAAGGCTGCAAATTGACTACATACAGTTGCCAAAAAGTGGCCCCTTTGAATTTGTACTTGTGTGCATCGATTTATTTTTAAAGTTGGCCAGAGGGCTATTCGTTAAAATCAGCCACGGCAAAAGCCACGGCTAAGAAACTGATCACTGAATTAATACCAAGGTTCGAATTACCTGAAACAATAGAATCAGATAGGGGGACACACTTTACAGGTGAAGTAATGCAGAATGTGATGACCATGTTAGGGGTTCAACAGAGTTTCCACACCCCTTATCACCCACAGAGTTCAGGATCAGTAGAAAGAGTAAATGGGACAATAAAGCTAAAAATACAGAAAGCCATGCAAGAGTTAAACAAGCCATGGCCAGAATGCCTGCCTTTGGCTTTGTTCTCCATAAGATATACCCCAACAGGGAAAACGGGGTTGTCTCCATATGAGATACTTTTTGGGAATGCACCTAGATTAGGTTTATACTTTCCACAGAGTATGCAATTGCAATGTGATAGTTTGATTGCATATGTGATACAATTACAACAGCATCTAACCAAGATCCACAAGAATGTGTATTCTTCCCTTCCAGATCCCAACTCTATAGCAGGTACTCATTCACTGAGCCCCGGAGATTGGGTCTATGTAAAGAAACATACCAGAAAAGCTTTAGAGCCACGGTTTGAAGGACCATACCAAGTACTGCTGACCACTCCCACATCGGTCAAGTTGGAGGGAAAAGCATTCTGGATCCACGCATCACACTGCAAAAAAAGTCCTGAACCGAGAGAAACAGAATGATGATCTTTCTAACTATGATAATAGTGCTTGAATGTTTTCAAATGTTCGTTTACACATGGACTCCCGGTATCAATGTAACAGTTCATGAAAACAGTACTGATCTTAAATGGATAAATCATGATGGGGGTGTAATGCAAGTGTATACTGTAGGAAATTTCACTGTGTCAGGACAGGAGGGTCCTTTCTATGTAAAAGAAAATGACTATTATCCACGTTCACCAGTGGCCTTCATAAAAGCTAAGTCACAAGCACAAGTAAACATAACTTTCCAGTGGAAGGATAATTTACCATGGCCCTTTAATAACACACCACATAAATGTCATAAGTTAGGTCCATCTGAAACATGGAGGGAAGTATTTGACAAAACATAAATGTTACTTTCTACCCCAGATTCCCAAACCTACAGGAGCCTACAGAGGGAAAGGGTCCCAGACCAGTAAGTGGAAGTGAACAATTTAATCTAACAGGTCCTATTAGTACAAATCAATCTGCCGCTTATATTTGTGCAGCATGGTATTTTGTACCAATAAGGAAATCAGGTAAAACAACAGGAGGATATATACAATGGCAACATTATGGTTTCGATATAAAGATAGAGAACACTCTACCTACCATCTTTGAATCCTCTGTATTAACTCATATTCCTAAATCTTGCATAAATGTTTCGGAATCACAACAGAAAACAAAAATCTAATTTAATGTAACTTTTCCCCAGCTACCAGAGTGTAGGTATCGACGAGAATGGTATGATACAGTTCTGGGAGCTACAGGAACCGGAATGGGAGTAATGAATGGGATACAGATGGAAATGATACAAAATAAGTGGAAACGTGCAGGAAGTCACATAGCTGATAGTTTAATAATCACAAGCAAATGGTTACCTACAACATTTGAAACACAAATTAGCCAGGTACAGTTAACTAAATATCTCAATATTATGGTTAATCACACAGCACTAGCTAGTTTGGAGTTGTGGAAAGCAAATCAGAAGTTCATAAACATTACTCAATGTGCTTTCTCTACACTATCTTATCACATTCAAATTAATAGAGCTCGAGATGAGCTACGATTGGGGAATTATCACACTTGGATGAACTATTTCAAGGGTTTAAATTTAGAAAGTACATGGTTTGAAGTACCAGGGAAAGAAGTTGAATGTGAGGAAAGATGGTGTGCTGGAAGATTTGATGTATATAAAGTAGAAAGGATTGAGGTAATGTGTAAGTTAATAGTAATGCCACTCTTGATAGGAAAGGATCTACCTGAATTTTGGTATCCTGAGATCTATGGACATTATGTAGATACACAAAACATGACTTATGATCTAAGTCTATGTACTAAAACTAATAAGGGAATAGTTTGTGGAAGAAGTTCTCCAGTCTATGAACCTTGCTTATTGAAACATCAATCTAATATATGTAAGTTTCAGAGACTACCAGTAAGTGTAGGAAACAGATTTATGGAGATAGGACCATAACATATTTGTTTAATTACAAATGATCAGGAAACGATGGAAAGTTTAAATAAAACAGCTCCTTTTTTAGGATGTGTAAAGAATGTTAAAATGCTTAAATGGCAGAATGAAACTTTCCTTTTTGAACCAGATGCACATAGAATATTTAATCAAGAATGGACGGTAGATAACCTTACTGATACTACCCCTTTCATAATATCATTAGAGCCCTTACAACAAATCTTAAGAGAGTCCGAAATAATTAGAAAACACATAGAGACACAGGAACATATCCTTCAAAATAATCTAATATCTGCAGTTATAGATAAAGGAAAATCAATACATTTATCTTCACAGATAAGAGATGAAACGACCCACCATTGGTACGATGTTTTCAGTGGATGGTCCCCTACAGCCACTACTATACTTAATTGGATGTTGACTCCTATACTAATACTTATGTTTGCTTTTGCTATAATGACAATTATTAATTGTTGTATATACAAGAGAATTCAAAAGAAAGTTAAAAGAATGAATAGGGGTGCCCTATAGAACTCTGAGTTTGAGATTATGAGTTGACGTCACCCTTCTCTTAGATTCTCTTTGCTTTTGAGATGCTGATATGGAACTGGGGGATGAGGACATTGTTCTCCTCTGACAACCCGCGGTCAGGGATAGTACTCAGGAAAGTATTGGCTATAACTTATGAGTAAGGACCCAGAGTTGGGAGAAGGATGATGTCAAAGGGGGAAAATGATAGGATCAGAGTTCTAGCTTAAGTTATGACTTGACATTATTTGTACAAAATTGCTGTGTTAAGAGATAGGTATTGTGAAAAGTGTAAAGTCACTCAGACTACGCCCATCTGCTGACCACACGATGGGGAAAGGCTGTTTTTTTCCCTTATTATGGTACTTTTGTTTTGTATGACTCGTCAATTTTGAGTGTATAAAACTGTGAAAACAATAAACGTTTGGACCATTCAGCTTGGATTTTGGCTACAGAAAAGGTCTCCTGTATTTCATTTCTATCAGAAGCATAAGATTTGAACTCAGCATTACAAAGAGGAAAAGCAATTGGTTTGAGAATTGCACTTAACAACGTCTAAGCATGTATGCACCATACTTCATAGGAGAAGTACAAGTGGGGGAGTCAGTGGTCAAGAAGGACCTGGGTGTTTTGGTAGATCATAGATTTAATTCAATGTTACTGGTGCCCCCCCTCCACTTTACACAAGCTGCACCCTTGGCACATGCCCTGTTTGTCTCCCTGTCCCAGCCCTGCATGTACAAATAATTAGTAGGACTTTATCTAGAACAGTTTCTCAACCTTTTTTCAGTCAAGGCACCCTTTATAATGCTGGCAAATTTTGAGGCACCCCATTCCAAAATTTAAAAAACAAAACTAATAGTTTTACATCATGCAACAACATCCACACATAGGACCCAAAACATTGGTGGTGTTTTTTTTCTTACAAAACAAATACACCTTTACATGTGACTCCAGTGCTGATGGAGAGGGGCAGAGTAATGGCAAACAAGAATGTCCCCTGGTGCCTCATATCCTCCTTATCAACCTATGATGTCATTGGTTTTTAGGATGGCCCATAAGGTGCCTAAAGTTGTAATGTTGCACAATAAATCCCACCCACCGGCTTCCTGACATTTTATGGGCAATTTGTTACAATTTTTAGACATTTTGTCTAGGCACACCTAGGGAACCCGGAAGGCTCTCTGGTTGAAAAGGACTGATCTAGAAAATTCTGTTTTGGGCACCAGTTCACAAAAAGGATATTGAGGCGATGCAAAAGAGGGCAATCAAACTGATAAGAGGCATGGGGGAGCTGTCAGGGAACTCACCGTGTGAATGTCCATCCCCGTGTATCAGCGCTTATTTTCGTTCCAAGGGCCATGCGCGTTGTCCCCGTCAGAGGCGAATGAGTTCCGTAACGAACGGACGCAGGCACCCGCCAATACAAACACGTGGAGGCACTCGCGCGCCAAACCGAACATATGTACGTACTCACGCACGCACGACCACTAATCCTGGCACATGTCACCATACATAAACAGGGTCCTGACCTGATACCAGTGCTGGATCGTCTTCAGCTCGTTCCTGAGATAGCTGATTGCTGTTTGTACCTGTTACCTTGTTCCTGATTACCCGGCTTGCTTGACTACTCTTTTGGATCATCCCTGCATACTACTTCCTGGATTTATACTGACCTCGGCTTGGACTCTCTACTTCGGCTTGCTTCCTGACTTTGTACCTCACTGCCAGCACGTTACCAAACCTCTGCTCGTCCTGTACCTCGTTGCCAGCCAGTTGCCAACCTTGCTTGTTCCCGACGTGCAGTGTTTTCATCATACCTGCTTGGCTTCCACTCAACACCTTCGGTGACCAGTCTACATCTCTTCCGTGAGGATCCAGTGTCTTCAAGCCTCTATCTTCAATCTGCAGGCACCTGCACCCTTTCGGTTCCTCAACACTACCTGTCCCCACTTCCAGGGGTGTTGAGACCGGAACCGTGCAAGAGGCCGCCCCCAGCAGTCAGACTCCACTGTAAGGTACGTGACAGCATGATCCAGCCATAATGGAGTCCGACAGGGGGGCCTCACCTTTGGAAGCTTTGTGCCAACAGATCTCCACCCTTACCCAAGCAGTCCAGGGCCTGCAAGATGGCTATCATCAACTTGAGCAGAGAGTGGAGTCATTGACGCCAAGCACCGCTGCTTCTCAAGGGGCCACAGCATCCCAGTCCTCCGGTCTGGCAGCCTCAGCATCTGCACCTGCAGTAGTTGTGCCACCCCCAGAGCCTCGAGTTCCTACTCCAGAGAGGTTTTCAGGAGATCGCAGTATATTCCGTGCCTTCAGGAATGCCTGCCAGTTATATTTTCTGTTACAGCCTCGTACCTTCTCCGCGGAAAGCACAAAGGTGGGATTCATTGTTTCATTAATTCAGGGGGAACCCCAAACCTGGGCTCACCGCTTATTGGAACAGGCCAGCCCTCTGTTAGACACTATGGACTCTTTCTTGAATGAAATGGCCAAGTTGTATGATGACCCTCAGTGTGCCACAATGCAGAAGCCAGTCTCCATGCTCTCCAGCAGGGCCGTAGGCCCGTGGAGGACTGCGTAACAGGCTTCAGGCAGTGGAGTTCTGATACTCAGTGGAACGACGCCGCCCTCTGCTACCAGTTCCGCATTGGACTTTCCGAGGCTCTAAAAGATGAGTTGGCCCGTGTCGGAATTCCCAGTTCTTTGGAGGACCTGATCCAAGTATCGATTCAAATAGATCGTTGTCTAAGGGAATGGAGATCTGAGAGAATAAGTCAAATTCATCCCACATGGATGTTGCCTAAGGTCCCGAACCATTCTCCCATTCCTATGTCCCATGTACCTGCTACCACCTCTGAAACCCCAGAGCCAATTCAAATAGGCCGGCTTCATTTACCGTTATCTCCAGAAGAAAAGCAGCGTCAACGCCAGAACAATCTCTGCCTCTATTGTGGAGAAGCTGGTCATTATGCAAATATGTGCCCAAACAAGACTCATAAGTTCAAACCTTTGCCTCATGAACCCAATGCCTTTGACAAGATCTATTCACATCGCTGTTCCCATTTCCTTACAGCTTCCAGGAGGAACACTCCGGGTCCAGGCTATAGTTGATTCTGCTTAATGCCTCCAGAACTGCCTCAAGGTCTCCCACCATTTGGTCCCAGTCATTGCCTGCTCAGGACCTATATCTGAGGCCCAAAGACTGGTCCCATCTACATATCATAGTTTCCTAGACGTTTTTGAGAAACAAAAGGCTGACACTCTTCCCCCTCATCGGGTTTATGATTGCCCAATTGAATTATTGCCAGGAGCTGAAATTCCTTTCGGAAGGATTTTTCCTTTATCAGAACCTGAACTTTTGGTCCTTAAGGAATATATCGACGAGAATCTCAAGAAGGGATTCATCCGACACTCTTCTTCTCCAGCTGGTGCCGGAATATTCTTTGTCGAGAAGAAGGATCTGTCAGAAACCATGAATCGGACTGAGACAGAAGTACAATTAAATCACAAAAGGACGGCCTGCGACTCAGGTTGTACCGGAGCAGCCACCGTGGGGGATTCCAGGTGAGCCGTGCGATTCAGGAGCGTTTGTAGCGCTATGGAAAACTGATCCATGCAGTGATCTTGCTCATCCAATCTGGAAAAAATATTACCAACAAGTGGATTGACTGTATCTTGTGAATGCATGGCCTTCGCCTACTGTCAGAAACCACGAATCAGACTGAGCCAGAAGTACAATTAAATCACACTTGTTTATTAATAAAAAATAAAAAGGTAAATAGAAAAAGCGTAGTCAAGCATAGCCAGAGTCCAGTAACCAGATCGGGTAGTCAGCCAGGCCAGAAGTCAGGGATCCAAGTAGAGAAACTGCAAGCAGGATAAGGAGCCAGAAGGGATGTCAGCAAGCCAGTCTTTAAACAAACTGCAGGAGATGGTTTCTAGTGATGTGAGCAAGGTGAAGGCAAAGGTGAAGTGAGCTGGAAGGCTTTAAGTAGGCAGGTCAGACGAGCATCATCAGGAACAGCTGGTAATTGTGGCGAGAGAAGAGAGCTGGCAATTAGCCGACAGCTGAGCGGCCAGCCCAGAGAAGGAAGGGCTAAGCCAGCCCTGACAGGATCATTCTCTCCGCCCATGTGTGGACTACAGGGATTTGAACAAAACAACGATTAAAAATCGCTATCCTCTCCCATTGATCCCGGAACTATTCCAGAGACTTTGTTCGGCAAGAATATTTACGAAGCTGGATTTACGGGGTGCCCATAATTTAATCAGAATCCGTAAGGGGGATGAGTGGAAAACAGCTTTCCGGAGACGCTTTGGTCACCTGGTCATGCCATTTGGACTCCTACCTGGTTCAGAGTCCAAATGGCATGACCAGGTGACCAAAGCGTCTCCGGTACCTTCCAACATTTCGTTAATGATATTTTCAAGGACTTTTTGGATCTATTCGTGATCGTCTACTTGGACGATATTTTGATATTTTCAAACTCTCTAGAAGCACATCGTGACCATGTAAAAGAAGATCTTCTCAGGCTAAGACAAAACGGACTCTATGCTAAAGCCGAAAAATGTGAGTTTGAGCACCAGACCATTCACTTTCTCGGCCTAGTGATATCAATTGAGGGTGTGGCAATGGACCCTCAGAAGGTTTCAGCCATTTTGTCCTGGCCACCCCCAACCGACAAGAAACGGGTACAACGTTTCATTGGTTTCTCAAATTTTTATAGGAAGTTTATCAATAATTTCTCCAGTATTATAGCACCTATCACACAACTCACAAGGAAACAAAGTCGGTTTCAATGGACTGCTGCAGCTCAAGCTGCGTTCGATAAGCTAAAAGGAATGTTTACATCTGCCCCAATACTAAAACATCCTGACCCTGCCTTGCCTTATACCCTGGGAGTGGATGCATCAGAAAATGCTGTAGGAGCCATTCTGTCCCAACGCCAAGGGCCTAAATCCTTAATGCACCCTGTAGCCTTCTTTTCCAAAAAAGTAGGTGTGTCGGAAAGGAACTATGATGTGGGGGATCGAGAACTTCTGGCAATAAAATCAGCCTTAGAAGTATGGCGGTACCTCCTGGAGGGGGTAGCACACCCAATACTGATCTTCACAGATCATAAAACATTTGAGTATCTCAGAACGGCCATACGCCTCAGACCCCGACAAGCAAGATGGGCCCTTTTCTTTTCTCGTTTTAATTTCCATATAAATTACCAACCAGGGTCCAAAAACAGTAAACCTGATGCATTATCCCGCATGTTCGCAGAGACTGAAGTTTTATCTCCTCCGGACACTATCCTGCAAGCTGGGAATTTGTTACTAACCCAACCTAGTTTCTTGTCACAGGTCAGTCAGTCCTCCCGAGGAACATCAGTCTCTCCAGGTACAAATCTCCAAGAGAAGGATGGGCTCTTCTGGTAGGGAAATAAACTTTTTGTCCCTCAAGATCTCCGTACTTCCGTCCTACAGGTCTGTCATGGCTATCCCTTGGCAGGTCACTTTGGGGGGTCACAAGACTGACTATGAACCTAGTTCAAAGACACTTCTGGTGGCCAAATCTTGCAAAGGACTGTAGGGATTATGTCAATTCTTGTCCAACCTGCCTCAGAAATAAGAATAGCAAGAATAAAGCATGGGGACTGTTGAGACCACTACCTATTCCTGAAAGACCATGGGATAAAATCGCAATGGATTTTATTGTTGAACTCCCTCACTCTGAAGGGTTCTCTTCTATCTTTGTAGTGGTGGATCGTTTTTCTAAAATGGCACACTTCATTCCCATGAAAGGAACTCCATCTGCAACTGAAACAGCCAGAATATTTATTAAAGAAGTCGTTAGGCTCCATGGAATTCCCAGTGATATTGTTTCTGACTGTGGAGTTCAAGTCACGTCGAAATTCTGGAAATCATTGTGTGAAGCACTAGGCATTAAACTTAATTTTTCCTCAGCTTATCATCCCCAGACCAATGGACAGACGGAACATACTAACCAAACATTGGAGCAGTACTTATGTTGTTTCACTTCCTTTTCCCAGGAGGAATGGGCCTCATTACTACCTCTAGCAGAATTTGCATTCAATAATTCTATTCACTCTGCCACAAATCAGTCACCATTCTTTTCTAATTACGGTTTTCATCCCTCTTTTCTGCCAACATTCATACTGGATTCTCCTGTCCCAGCTGTCCAGGATAGGCTGAATTTCTTTGTTACCAACAATCAGGTACTTAAAGTGGTTGTAAACCCTTATGCCGCGTACACACGACTGGACTTTTCGACATCAAAGGTCCGACGGAACGATTCCGGCGGACCATTCGATCGTGTGTATGCTGCAGCGGATTTTTGATTTGCAAAAATCCGACAGACTTTAGAAATGGAACATGTTTCAAATTTTTGCGCCGGAACTCCGCCGGACCCAGTTCCTACCGAGAAATCCGCTCGTGTGTATGCTAGTCCGACGGACAAAAACCGACACGAGGGCAGCTATTGGCTACTGGCTATGAATTTCCTTATTCTAGTCCGGTCGTACGTCATCACGTTTGAATCCGTCGGACTTTGGTGTGATTGTGTGTGGCCAAGTCCGTTCATTCAGAAAGTCCGTCAGAACTCCGCCGAAAGTCCGTCGGACCTAGTCCCTCGAAAAGTCCGGTCGTGTGTACGCGGCATTACAAACCACTTTGACCTACAGGTAAGCCTACATCAAGGCTTACCTGTAGGTCCAAGAAATATCTCCTAAACCTACACGGTTTAGGAGATATTTGCCAAAAGACAGGCACCGCTGTCTACAGCACATGTGCCGTAGACAGCGAAGCGCATGCACACTGAGCGTACCGCTGTTAACGGCGATGTGCCGCGAGTGGGGCTCCCGTGCGCATGCGCGGGAGTGACGTCATCACGGCTCCGTCGAATGACAGCGCTGGAGCAGCGAGACCCACCAAGAAGATGGAGGCTCCGTACACAAGGGGACAGAGGTGACTTCGCTGGCTCCTGTGTCAGGTAAGTGACTCATAATGGACTACTATGCGATGCATAGTAGTCCATTATGCTTTACCTTTGCAGGGAATCAAAGAGGAAGTAAACCCATCAGGGTTTACTTCCTCTTTAAGGAAACCATTTCCAAGGCACAGGAGGACAATAAAAGATTCTTCGACAAGAAGAGGAGGGGGGAATTGGACTTAAAGGTCGGTGATCGTGCATGGCTTTCAACTGAGAACTTGAAACTGGCATGTCCCTCTAAAAAATTGGGACCCAGATATTTGAGGCCTTTCTCAATTAAGAAGAAAATCAATCCAGTAGCCTATGAACTTGAACTTCCAGACTCATTCAGGATCCATCCTGTGTTCCATGCTTCGTTACTTAAACCTGATGTACCCAATCCCTTTCCAGATCGTGAGATAGGTCCTCCAGAAGCTGTGATGGTAGATGGGGAGGAGGAGTTTGAGATCGAAGCCATTCTGGATACAGAAAACGACAAGGACAAAATCAATATTTAATCAAATGGAAAGGCTTTGGTCCTGAAGAAAATTCCTGGGAGCCCGAAGCAAACCTCCATGGCCAGAGGCCCATACGGGCCTTTCATCGCTCTCGCCTTAAAGGTTTGGTTCGAAGAGGCATCCGGAGGCTGCCCTTAAGGGG
Source organism: Lithobates pipiens (assembly GCF_037356315.1). Classification (NCBI taxonomy): domain Eukaryota; kingdom Metazoa; phylum Chordata; class Amphibia; order Anura; family Ranidae; genus Lithobates; species Lithobates pipiens. Next base: position 150,506,037 of record NW_027507685.1, read on the forward strand.
AGGGCACTGTCAGGGAACTCACCATGTGACTGTCCGTCCCCGTGTAGCAGCAGCTTATTTTTGTTCCAAGGGCCATGCGCGGTGTCCCCGTCAGAGGCGAACGAGTTCCGGAACAAACGGACGTACGCACACGCCAATACGAACACGTGGACACACTCATGCACCAAACCGAACGTATGTACGTACTCACGCACGCACGACCACGTCCATCAATGCTGGCACATGTCACCATATATAAACAGGGTCCTGACCTGATACCAGTGCTGGATCATCTTCAGCTCATTCCTGAGATACCTGATTGCTGTTTGTACCTGTTACCTTGTTCCTGATTACCCGGCTTGCTTGACTACTCTTTTGGATCATTCCTGCTTACTACTTCCTGGATTTATACTGACCTCGGCTTGGACTCTCTACTTCAGCTTGCTTCCTGCCAGCACGTTACCAGACCTCTGCTCGTCCTTGACTATGAACCTGCCTTCCGTTCCTGTACCTCGTTGCCAGCCAGTTGCCAACCTTGCTTGTTCCTGACGTGCAGTGTTTTCATTATACCTGCTTGGCTTCCGCTCAACACCTCCGGTGACCAGTCTACATCTCTTCCGTGAGGATCCAGTGTCTTCAAGCCTCTATCTTCAATCTGCAGGCACCTGCACCCTTTCGCTGCCTCGACACTCCCTGTCCCCACTTCCAGGGGTGTTGAGGCCGGAACCTCCAGCAGTCAGACTCCGCTGTAAGGTCTGTGACAGGAGCCCAGTTATGAAGAAAGATTAGCTAACCTGAATTTATTCTCTCTTAGGAAGACGCAATTTAAGGAGATATGATCAACATGTATAAATACAAAAATGGTCCATAAAGTGAATAACTTTACATAACTTTATGATGTAAGGTTATTCACTTTAAAGTGTTACTAAACCCAGGACCCTGCATTCAATATATCTGGTCTCCCACAGTACACAGAACAAGGAAATGCAATTATTTTAGTAAATATAAACTGCTAAACACCCTTTCTTATCAGCAGTATAATGTAGTCTTGTGACTTCTATCCATGTCTGGCCAAGCACTGTTAAAGCTTGTAGGAGGAGTTTTCATTCTTTCATTCATTCTCCTCTGACTGTCCTATGGGGCTGCATGACCCCTGACTTTCTGTCTGGACAGTGCTGATTGGACCTGTGCTGATCACATGAACCCTCCCAAAAAGAAAAAAAAAACTCTCTAGCAATACACATCAAACTCAAAGGCTCCGTTCGAACAGAAGATGAATTGGGGACAGTGGAAGAAGGGGAGGATCAGAGAACACAGGATCAAAAAGCCTTTTTACACGAGGAGGATTAACTCATTATGTTCCACAAGCATGGTTTACTGCATATACAGACTGATTTTACTGTTGTAGGTTTAGTAACATTTTAGGGTTATCAAAAATGACAAGCAGGCAATCTTTATGTCTTGAAGAACAGAGATTTAACCTCCCTCCACATACCGAAAGGCTTCTTCATAGCAAGAGCTATGAAAATGCCAGCTCAGTAAATTGTGTTGGAAAAGAGCTGGATACATTCCTAAATGCACAAAACATAACTGAATATTAACATTTGTAGGTAACACCATGGATTATTGATCCAGGTAATTTTGATTGCCTTATGGCGAATCGGGAAATAATTAATTTCTTCTCGCTGGAGCAAATTGGACCATAATTTTTAGTTTTTTTTTTATATTTCCTCTTGCTCAACAGTGGGTATAGGATTCTGTATATGGTGCTCTCCCATTTTTTTACTCTATTTGTGTATTTTTTCTGTTGGTTAAACTAGATGAACGTGTCCTTTTTTTTTTAACTAATTATGTAACTATGTAAGAGTATTACACATTACAGTATAAGTTCCAGCACCCCTATGTACAAATATAGCATTAATGTACTAATCTAGCAAAAATAAAACCACTTTCCATTAATCCTACACAGGCTTACCTTAGGCCGCGTACACACGCGGGGACTGTTCGCTCAACTTTGTCCTCTGAACAGTGTTTCAGCGAACAGTCCCCTCGTGTGTAGGCTTGTTCGTCAAACTAAGTTCTGCGCATGCTCAGAAAGGATTTACACGCCGAAGTTTGCATTGCAGTGTATAGGACGTCGTTTTCTAGTCCCGTCGTACGTGCCGTTCACGCCATCACGCACGGTTTCAGCGGACTGTTCGTTCGTCGTGTGTGGGCAAGTCCGTCCATGCTAATTTTGAGCGGACTGTCCGCTGAAACTGTTTGACGGACAAAGTTGAGCGAACAGTCTCCGCGTGTGTACGCGGCCTTACTCTCTTCATGGATGTTTAACCACTACAGATCCGCGCTATTGCCAAATGACGGCATTAGCGCGGACCTACATTTCCGGGACTACGTCTATTGACGTCGTCCCGGTTACGAGCGGCCTGTGCGCCCCCTGAGGGGCGCGCGCGGCGCGCTCTGTGATCGGCGAGTCCGTGAGACTCGCCTGATCACCGATCCGTGTAAGGGGTCGATCCCGACCCCTTATCACGTGATCAGCTGTCAGCCAATGACAGCTGATCATGTGATAGAACGGAGCCGGTAATCGGCTATTATTCCTCCTCGCGCTGACAGCGCGAGGAGAGAAAAAAAAAGCCGATCACCGGCGGCCGTGATCGGGACATCAGTCCCGATCACGGCCATCAATACAAGGGACCACCTGCCACCTGCCTGTGCCCACCTGCCTCCCGCAGTGCCATCCTGAAGTAAAATAAAAGCAAAAGTAAGTGCCCCCCGTCAGTGCCCCCCGTCAGTGCCCACAGTGCCACCCACAGTGCCACCCACAGTGCCACCCACAGTGCCACCCCACAGTGCCACCCACAGTGCCACCCACAGTGCCACCCAATCTGCCTCAAAGGTGCTGCACCCCAGTGCCGCCCATCAGTGCCCAGCAGTGCCGCCCATCTGTGCCCAGCAGTGCCGCCCATCAGTGCCCAGCAGTGCCACCTATCAGAGCCACCTATCAGTGCCACCTATCAGTGCCCATCAGTCCCATCTATCTGTGGTACCTATCAGTGCCCATCCGTGCCACCCATCCGTGCCACTTATCCGTGCCACCCATCCGTGCCATCTTATCTGTGCCCATCTTTGCCCATCAGTGCCGCCTTATCTGTGCCCATCGGTGCCGCCTTATCTGTGCCTATTAGTGCCGCCTTAACTATGCCTATCAGTGCCCACCAGTGCAGCCTATCAGTGCCCACCAATGCAGCCCATCAGTGCCCACCAATGCAGCCCATCAGTGCCCACCAATGCAGCCTATCAGTGCCGCCTAATCAGCGCACTTCAATGAAGGAGAAAAATGACCCGTTTGCAAAATTTTATAACAAACTATAAAAACATGATTTTTTTTTTTGCATCTTTTTTTGTTTGTTTAGCAAAAAATAAAACTCCGAGCTGTAACTAAATACCACCAAAAGAAAGCTCTATTTGTGGGAAAAAAATGATAAAAATTTCATTTGGGTACAGTGTTGTATGACCGCGTAATTGTCACTCAAAGTGCATCAGCGCTGAAAGCTGAAAATTGGTCTGGGACTGAGGGGGGTTTAAGTGCCCAGTAAGCAAGTGGTTAAACACACTGCTCGATTACTTCTGCCCTACTTCCTGGTCAGACTTTAGGTCATGACACAGGAAGGAGTTGACTAGCGTTTAAACGCCCATGAAGAGATTGAGGTAAACCTGTGTAGAATTAATGGAAAGCTGTTTTATTTTTGCACAAGTAAAAAATGCTATATTGGTACATAGAGGAGCTGGAATTTAGAAAGGAATAAAAAAGGTGAACTTATGCCTTATGCCTTATCCCAACAACAAAATCCGTCGGATTTTTTCAGACGGATTTTGTCCTAAACTGGTGTTGCATACACATGGTCGGACAAAGTTGTCGGAAAATCCGATCGTTTGTTACGACGGAACTACGTTGAGGCTAGTAGCCAATAGCTTTGGTCTCGTAATTTGATCTGAGCATGTGTGGCACTTTGTCCGATCAGAATTCTCTACAAACGATCGGAAAAAGTCATATTTTTTGTCGGAAAATTTGAGATCCTGCTCTCAAATTTTTTCCATCGGAATTTCCAACGGAAAAAGTCCGATAGAGCCCACGCATGATCAGATTTTCCGACAATATAATTCGATCATACCTTTTCCCTCTGAATTTCCGACCGTGTGTACAAGGCATTAGACTTGAAATAAGATGAAGGCAAGTGCTGGCTATATTGCTTTTGCCACCATGGGACATTCCTTAATGAAAACTGCATTGAGCTTTGTTCCCTCCAGTCCCCAGCATGAGAATTATCACTTTCTGATTGCAGAGAGATAGGGACCACTGCTGAAAGCAGGGGAACATGAGACATGTAGTCTGGAAAGCCGGATTTCAATGGATCTAAAGCTGCTGCAAACTACAAGTTCCAGCTGGCTGGAGAGAGAAAGAATTCTGGGTAAACAGGGAGGGCTTTTGTGAGTGAACCTTATCCCTAGAGGCAGATCCTTGGTCACCAACCTCTCATCGGCAGTGTCGCTATTCTAGGCTACTTCCCCCATGCCTACGCAGACACCGCTGAATCTCTGGGTCATCCCTTCATCTGACTGCAGATCCTTCAAGAGCCTGTTCTGGGACATCCTACCTCTACAAGCCTTGGCATTTCCAGGATTGGTGAGCCAGCAGAAGCCCATCCTTAACATTACATTCTGAGACACTGCATGCAGACACCTTTAAACACCTTGCTTATACTATTTACCTTTGCTGGTCGCCATTGCACAGCAACACCTTTGGGGACCCTTTATAGCTAGCTGAAGATTTCAGACACCCTTATTTCAAATACTCCTCCACGCAAAGGAATTAACCTACAGCACCTGTTTATCTTTTTTTTGTATAGCTTTATATAAGGAATGCGGTTTATACAAAGTGAGTCAGTTAAATCAGTTGTAAGCAATACGGACAACTCTTCAGAAAAGTCCACCTAGATTTGAGAAAGAGAAAATATTGTTTCATACCATCATTGTTTTAGGTCAGGAGTCTGGGTCTAAGGACTCCACTGTAGTTACAACCTGTAGTTTAACCTGAACAGTAAAGGGAACTCTCAGTCCTAAAACAAGGTTAGTTTCACTGAGCTTATATAGACCAGTGATTAGAAGCATAAAGAAAGAGAGAGGCCACCTGAGGGCTACAATAAACTTTCCTTATTTGGCGGAAGCGCATTCCTTATTTGGCAGGAGCTCATCTCCCCTCATTTAAAATATGGCTCTAGCTTCTGATTTCGCAGGGGTAATACTAAATGATTACCACAGTCCAAAGGATTTTTCTCTTTTGTAAGAAAACAGAGTAAATGACACCAGAGGTGTCTAAGGGAGAAAAAAATAAATAAAGAAGGATAAAGAGTAAAGAAGGAGTAGGAGAGAGAAGGTAGGTTGGGGGGGGGGGACAGGGGGTTCTGGTAGGGTCAACGGCCCTTAGGTTCAATATCCCATATAGCAGATCATTCAACAATATGATTTATATTCATCTGAAAATTGGAACATATCCCAAGGTGTCCAGCGAGTGTTGTGTTCCTCCTCCCTTTCCCCTAGGACAGCTGTGAGTTGATCCATCCGTTGTATGTCGTACACCCTTGAAAACCATTGTGTTACCACTGATGGAGATTGTTGCTTCCACACACTGCAGACGCACGCCCTGGCTGCATTCAGGACAGCACCTGTTTATCCTAAAGAGGGACTCTCATTCAGGTTTTACATATTGGGGTTGATTTACTAAAGCTGGAGAGTGCAAAATCAGGCTCACTTCTGCAAAGAAACCAATCAGCTTCCACGTAATTTTTTTGTCAAAATTTATTTGAACAAGCTGAAGTTAGAAGCTAAATGGTTACCATGCACAGTTGCACCCGATTCTGAGTGCTCCAGTCATGGTAAATCTACATTGTATTTTGTTGTTTTTTTTTCGCCTGTGTCTTCAGGGCTTATGCCGCGTACACACGGGCGGACTGTATGGCCTACTTAGTCCGTCGAAACACATTTCAGCAGACAGTCCGCTCGTGTGTGGGCTTCAGCGGACTTTTTCAGTGTGCAGTCTGGCGTACTAAGTATTTCTGATTTTTCGAAATTCTGTCCGTCATACTTTGGTTTCAGCGGACAATCCGCTCGTCAGTAGGCTAGTTCGACAGACTAAGAATGGCGCATGCTCAGAAAGGATTTACACGGTGGAAGGGTGCATTGCTGTGTATTGGACTTCCTATTTCTAGTCCCGTCGTACGTGCTGTACACATCATCGCGCAAGCTTTCGATGGACTGTTTGTGCATCCGTGTGTGGTCAAGTCCGTTCATTCGAAAGTATGACGGACTGTCCGTCGGATTGTATGACGGACTAAGTAGGCCATACAGTCCGCCCGTGTGTACGCGGCTTTAGAGGGAGCTGACTGACAAAAAGTATTTTTTTCCCTCCTCTTGTACCTGGAGTCATAGGTTCCCTTAAAACTTATTGGCTGTTACCACCAGGTTCACTGTTATTGCCATTGCATTGCATATCTCTGTAATTCTGTTTATGCTAAAGTTGCAATTTGGGGAATACCCACTATTTACATTCTTCTTTCCCTTGTTAACCCAAGAATATCCAGTAAAATATATATTTACAATCTCTGTTATTTCTTTTATGTCTTTTGCATTTGTATTCTCTCTTTGAGTTATGTCAGAGCCCAGGGTATCAGAGGTGACAGGAGGCTTGCAAGGTTATGGCAACCTTTGGGCACAGTCATCTTTCAGCAGCTCTTATGCAGGTTGGCGCTATGGGGAGATATGTGGGCAAAATTCTGAATGAGTTTGGCATATGAATTGGTAAGCATCGGATTGTTGTAAACTTTAAGCTAGGTTTCCACTCTCCAGCTAGGTTTAAGTTGGGGAAGATCAATTGGGTAATTTTTTGATGACATTGATATTTTTTGCAGGAAAAAAAAAAAAAGCTGCAAGTGGTGGAATAGGAGATGTGAAACGATGTTAGAAAAGAGAAAGTCCCTCCTATAAAGCAACTGAGAATCAGGCACAAATGGAAAATCCTGTTGTGTCTGAAAAGAGGAAGAAGAACTTATTGCTGCTGCACATACTAACAATGAGTTCATGAATATTACAATAGTTGGAAGGATAGACGTAATGTAACTATCCATAGGGCTGAACCGAGAAAATGGGCCTCATGTCTACCAGGGGGGTGATCCAAAGTCTAGTCTCGGGAGGGGCACTTCCAGAAGTGGACGCAGCGTGTCACTTGCCACCATTGCCTGCCACCAGATGCAGTGTGTCACTTGCCACCGTTGCCTGCCACCAGATGTAACTTGTCACTTGGCACTGTTGCCTGCCACCAGATGCAGCGTGTCACTTGCCACCGTTGCCTGCCATCAGATGCAGGTTGTCACTTGCCACCATCGCCTGTCACCAGATGTGGGTTGTCACTTGCCACCAGATGTGGATTGTCACTTGCCAATGTTGCCTGCCACAAGATTGTCACTTGCCTGTGTCCCAGAGTGAGGGCGGGCAGAGAGAGATGATGTCATGACAAAAAGAAGTTGGAGCCAGTCACACTCTATAAGCAGTTACAGAAAACAGTATTTTTCCTTTGGGATGGAGGTTTTGCATGAATAAATAAAAACTGATCATTTTAATTGCCCCTGCCAGTGCTAAGTGGTTTGTCTCATCCATGTAAACTGGTACATTCTTCTGGAGAGCTTGTGTTTTTGAAAAACAACAGACTTGCTGGTTGGGTCGCCGGATGAAAATAGAAGAAAGAAAGCCTAAAACTAATAGAAAACAAATGCAGTCATCACATATAAAAACTTGTAAGCTGCAATATAAAAATGTTTGCTTTTGGCTTTGATACTGCTTTAACCATTATCACAATATTCTAAGCCTGATTAGGACTGAATCAATTAAATAAAAAAAAACTGAATGTCCTGTGTAAAAAGAAAAGGTCATAGAAGGGGGGTACTACATAGTGTGACAAAATGTAAGTGTCTGAAGGCTCCGGTAATAAAAATATGGCACTACTTGTACAACTGCTTGGCAATCAAAGGAGAACACAGTGCTGTAAAGAGCTAGGAGGGTGCTGCTCACCCCAAGTAGATACAAATAGAACTAGTTCCCCCACAAACGGGGTTTTTAGGCAGCAAGAGACAGTAATAGAAGCCAATAGAAGTAGTATAAAAGGTATTTTAATATTAATTGGTAAAAACAAACATGAGCTTCACCTGAACACTTGAATAACAGACAAAATCATGTATATAAGGTACATATAATGTCACATGGAAGTAAAATAACAGACACAGCTATGTTACACTGTATGGGTAGATAACAGTGAGAGCATAAAACTAACGCGTTTCAACCCCAAAGGGGGTCTTCTTCAGAGATGGTGGTCTGTTAAAAGAAAAACAAGATTACACTGAATAAATGAATCCGGTGTTATACATGTTAGGGATACCCAATATTAATTTAAAATGGTTTACCCAATAATGTACTTCCAGGTAGGTAAGGTGGATTATAGTGCTTCGGATAAGATTCCCCCATAGGGCAATGTCTCAATTTCCTTTACGCATCTTGAGTAGTACCTGGTCCGTATGTGTTGCCAAGATGCCAGAGGGAAGAGGAGGCAGCGTCACAAACCCACTGGCGTGACTCGCGGGAGGTCACACGATTACCTTGCCCCCCAGAAGAGGAAACTCCGGGGGGGTAGGTGCGAGTAAGGGTACACCGAAGATATGGCGAGTCACACCTGCAGCGAGATCCCAACAACAGGCAAAAAATTAATTAATTAAAAGCGAGGATTATTTAATATTGGAAACATGGAGTGCATATTTGATATGAGGTTAATGATATCATATCCTCATTATGTATGCCAAAGGTTGTATACATGTATATATATATATATATATATATATATATATATATATATGTGCACCCCCAATTGTCCAAATATCCATATAGCATGCTTTCTAAGGCCAGGACAGAGAAAGGAAAAAGAGGGGGAGGGGGGGCCATGCCTGGGAGTCCAAGGAGCCTAGGAAAAAGGGGAACGAAGGAAAAGATAGCCAGAAATGAGTGAGTGTGTAAATGTGTGCTGCTGTGTGAGCCATGACACACAAGAGAAGGGGGATGGGGAAAAGAGGGAAGGGGGAAATGAAAAGGTGATGAGAAGTGGACTGGTGAAAACGGTGTGAGTGTGCACTCAAGCAGAGAAAGAAAGAATGCGCAAAGGAATAGTGAAAAAGTGAAGAAAAATATATAAGAATCATGCAACAAAAAAACACCGCATGTGAAGGTGTGCAAAAACAAGATGCGCTGAAATGGGTGACAGTAGTAGGGGACATAGTCAATAAGAGTGTCAAGTGCATGATGATATATACATACAAAAAAAGTGTATATGTGTAGTGTGTGAGAAAATACCAAACAGGTACCGTATATACTCGAGTATAGGCCGACCCGAATATAAGCCGAGGCCCCCAATTTACCCCCAAAAAACTGGAAAACTTATTGACTCGTGTATAAGCCGAGGGTGAGACATGGCTGTCCATCCCTGTGTGTCCGTCCATCCCTGTGTGTGTGTCCGTCCATCCATCCCTGTGTGTGTGTCCATCCATCCATCCATCCATCCCTGTGTGTGTGTCCGTCCATCCATCCCTGTGTGTGTATCCATCCATCCATCCATCCCTGTGTGTGTGTGTGTGTGTATTCATCCATCCATCCATCCCTGTGTGTGTGTGTGTGTGTGTGTGTGTGTATCCATCCATCCATCCATCCATCCATCCATCCCTGTGTGTGTGTGTGTGTGTGTGTGTGTGTGTGTGTGTGTGTGTGTGTGTGTGTGTGTGTGTCCGTGCAGCCTTGTGTGTGTGTCCAGCCTACCTGTGTCCCAAGCCTCCGTCCCGAGCCGCCGTCGTCCCGAGCCTCCTCTGTCCCGTGCCTCCTCTGTCCCGTGCCTCCTCTGTCCCGTGCCTCCTCTGTCCCGTGCCTCCTCCGTTCCGTGCCTCCTCCGTTCCGTGCCTCCTCCGTCCCGTGTCGTGCCGATGGATCGCCGCTCTTCTCGGCGGCCATTCTACAATTCAAAAGCCGCGCCTCCGTCCTCCGCCTGTGATAGGCGGAACACTCAATTTCCCAGCAGCCTGTGTTCCGCCTATCACGGACATCCTCTCATACTCGTCCGTAGTATGAGAATGAACGGATGTCCGTGATAGGCGGAACACTGACTGCTGGGAAATTCAGTGTTCCGCCTATCACAGGCGGAGGCGGAGAAGGAGGCGCGGCTTTTGAATTTTAATGTCCGCCGTCTGTCTGCTCGATACGCTGATCGAGCAGTCAGACAGCGGTGACTCGAGTATAAGCCGAGGGGGCACTTTCAGCCTCAAAAAAGAGGCTGAAAATCTCGGCTTATACTCGAGTATATACGGTATATTAGCCTCATTAGAACAGCCAGGCAAGTGGTGAGATTATTACCTGGATTGTAAGACTTGTACAACTGCTTCCACATTCTCTCCCCTACCACCATATGCGTATTCACTGCCATGTTACATGTCCATATTTGTCAAATTTGGTCACTCATGGATGGCCAAAATTAAGACCAGGTAGTTTGATATGCATAAATATGCCATTAAATCTACCTACTTTCTATTTTTGCCCAAAAATCAATGATAAGAAGCTTCTACTATGATTTAATGAACCATTAAATGCAGAAATTCCCTGTTGGCCGAAAGTAGCCAATCCTGCACTGCCCAGTTTTGGCTTTAATAACTCAATGATTTTTTTCTCAGCTTAAACTCAAACAAAGCTACTGATAGCCAGTGATTTGAAGATCTCATTGCTGGACGTTAAATTGACATAAAAACGTTTAAACAAAATAACTGGTAATCAAAATTTAGCAACCACACCACCTCTAAAAACTAAACAATCTCCATGGTTTACTTCTAATACACAGCTACTCATTTTGCAATGTTACAGAAACCCTGGTACTAAGGGTTTCCAAATTAATCACATTCTCTAACAGGCAGCTCAAGCTAGCACCAGATATCAGTAGTAGGGTTGCACGGATATCACTTTTTTAAGCCTGAGTAACAGAACCAATACTTTTTTCAAGTACTTGCTGATAAAGATTACGATACTTTTTTATTTTATTTTTTACAATTTAAAAAAAAAAAAAGTACAATTTATTTTATTTATTTATTTTTTAACAATGCTTTCTTTTTTTTTTTGGGGGGGGGGGGGGGGGGGGTTATGGGGAAGTGGACGGTGTCAGTGTTTTTTTTGTTTTTTTTAATTATTTTACTTTAAATATATATTTATTACAATTTTTCCTTTTTTTATCAACCCTGACATCTCCCTTTGAGACAGGGAAAGGGACTGAGGACACAGATTCCCCAGTTCCTGTCTCAGGAGCCTCAGCTGCACTGAAGATGAATGGACAGGGAACAGAGGCTCCTTTTCATTCATAAACTGAAGCATCATAAGCACAGTGTTCGATGCTCAGTTATGAATGGACAGAGTTAGTGAACACTGTTTATTCAGAGAAGGAAGGAGCTGGTAAATGACAGATTTACCAGCTCCTTCCTCCGCTCTCCATCCTGACAGATCTGGGATGGGGGAATCGGAGGAGGGCCTAGGGAGGACACAGGGGACAATCAGGGATGATCAGTGTGGGCAGTTACAAGCTATACAGGGAGATCGGTGCTTGTAACTGTCCCCACGGCCGCACCGATCATCTGTGAGGCTGACCCCCCCGCCACACTGAGTACACCGGGTGTACTGGCCTCCTGCCAGGTATCGGGTCAAGTATCGGAGTGTTTGCATTCATGCAAATGGTAGGTATCGCACCGATACTAGTATCGGTATTGGTGCAACCCTATTCAGTAGAGATGGATTTTCACAACTGTTACCTTTTTTCCTACACAAACACGCCCCCTGTTTTAAAAGTACAAATGAAGGTGAAACTTTTTTTGTTTTGAATAGAGTAGCATTGGGTTAAAATCTCTATCTATTACTGCTGTCTAATTTACTTTCTCCAATTGTTCTGATTACCTGCATCTCTGGGAATGAAAGTGAGGGTAAATTAAAATATTGGTTCTTGTGACAACTGCCTAAAATAGGAAATCCATCACACCACAGGACAGGAAACAAAGGAAAATTTCCCTAATGAGAAGCAGATGACAAAAAAACTACTTTAAAGTATTTAAAGAAAAAACATACATTTTAGATATTGCAGCCCACCAGTCTGTGGAATAATTTGTTTTAAATTTCGAACCATTGCTTGTTCTAGGGTGGCAACACTCACTGTACTGTACCTACAGAGTATCTTATGAGGAGCAGCATTGTCACCCTAGGTTGCATTTTTTATTTGGACTTCTCCCCCTCTTCATATCTATATTACACAGAGAGGAGGGATTGTGTAGTTCACAGAGGATAGACAGGAAGCTGATAACATTGAGATTTCAACTCAGTAAACTGGAAGTTACAAGGATAAAGGATTTCCATCAAGATAAACAGGTATTTTTTTAAACTTGCAGAAAATGTACTTGGCCTGAAAAAAACAAATGCAGCCACCACATTCAAGTACTGCTAATGTGCAATATATGACATTTTTGCTTAAGATACGTTTTACCAGTCTTAAATCATTTGTATCTTTGAGTCTATTTTTAACACTTTAACTAGTCAGAATATAGCCTTATATATAGGCTAGGTTCACATATATGCATGTGCGGTTGATGTGTTTTTGCAACGCATTTTCCAGTGTGCTTTTCATACATTTTTAATGCGTTTTGCGTTTTTGGGGAAGTATTGATGTTGCTAGGAGGAGGGGTGTGTTGTCATGCACGAAAAAGCACCAAAAATACCTATACATGCATTTTTTTCCGTTTCTGATGTAATTCCATTGACACCTATAGAGCCAAAAAGGCACCATGTGCTGTATGTAAAAAAGTCCATCCACCTTTCCAAAAAACACATTGCATAGACCCATAGGAAATAAGATTAAATGGATTGTAGTAAGGGCCAGCGCCAGCATAATGCTGCCACTTGCTGAAGTTGCAGATTTTGAACCCCTTCCTGTCGACTGTACACACCAGTGTTGTGCTGGGAGCATGCACAATACAGAGACCAGGCTCTCACCGAAAGCCCCGGGTCTCGTACCAACGATCGGGAACCGAGACTCCCAGTTCTCGATCGCCTAATCGCTATGATAACCTCTGATTGGCTATTACAGTGATCAGTCACTTTGCAGCCCCTGTGTTTTTTTCACCTCTGAATGGAGAGAAAGATACAATGTATATTTTCTCCCTGCCAGGGGAGAATGATATAAACAAGCAAAAGTGTGTAGAAAAAGACTAAAAATGTAAAATAAAGAAAAAAATAGGATTTTTTGTACTCACAGTAAAATCCTTTTCTCTGTAATTCACTGACCGACACAGCTCCTCTCTGTAACAAAATGGGTTGTTAGCCCTATCACTGGAGATTACTAGGCAAAGTTGTAATACGACACTTCAGAACTTTTAGTTCCGCCCAGGGGGCGGTCCCTAGGCTACAATCCCCACAGTCTGCCCTAGCAGCCTCAGTACGTCAACAAGCAGTACAACATAAAGAGAAAAATAGGAGGGGCGGTGCTGTGTCGGTCGGTGAATTACAGAGAAAAGGATTTTACGGTGAGTACAAAAAATCCTATTTTCTCTTATATTCACCGACCGACACAGCTCCTCTCTGTAACAAAATGGGACATCCCCAAAAAAATAAAAAATAAAAAAACAGCAGTGTGTGGAAGAACCATCACCAATAACCGGGTATCCTCAACAGGAGTGATCCCCAAGACCGCACCAAACTATGGAAGTAATGCAACAGTGCATTAAGATAACAATACTGCGTTTTTTCGAAAAAACAGGAAAAAATATTGATTGCATATTCAATTGCAACTACACGGCTGCCTGTAAAACTTTGCATTGAATGTAGGAGTCCCCTCAACCAGGATCGTGGTTACTTTATTTAACCTGAATACTGGGGGGTCCACGAGCGGAGGAGCCAACCATTTCTTGAGAAGGCTTTCCTCAAAGGGGTAACGCACCGCCATGTATTTGGGGACCGAAAAGGTCCATTGCGGGCGACCCCATTCCTTGTAAATGAACTTGTCAAAATAAGTCAGATACGGGAATACCTTCGGTGAATGTGCTGGCTTGCGGGACCCAAAAGGGACTGGTACATCAGCAGAAGGACCCGCTGGCTCCTGAATCTTCAGGGTATCACGCACAGCTGTGATAAGTGCTCCAACAAGCGCTCTGTCGTGCACGACCCGGACGGGGACTCATCCTCACTGTCCGAACGGTCCTGGTCAGCGTCATCTGACAAGACAGAGCAGGGGTCACCAGCCTCAGCAGGACCCGAGTCTGCGTCAGAGCTCTCCCCAGAGGACGGGGGGGGGGGGGCAGGGGCCGCTTTTTAGCACCTGTCTTCCCACACACCGCCTTTATCTTGGCAAGGAACGAATTGAGGACCGCCGCCAGGGTGACCATAAGGACTGCCCAGTCCGCAGGTGACCCAGTTGCAATTGCCTGGATTTCGGGGGAAGAAACACCAGTTTCTGAAGCCATGCTCACCCTACCCTGTCTGCCACCCGAAGGGGACTTAGGACAGTGACAGTCCCACCCTCCTTGCTGTCGCCGACTGAGGGGTTCAAACCCCCCGGACTCACCGCCCTGAGGAGTTCTGCACTGTTTTACAGTGGTGCCTGTAGATCCCTAGCGCTCCCAGATGCAGAGGGACCAAAGCTGTGTCAGTGGCAGTCCATCAGCACGATCGGTGAACGATCGCTGAGCGATCGGAAACATGTGTCCAGATTACACAGAAAACCTCCCAGTGCTCTGTGATGACAAAACAGGAAGCTGAGGGCACAGGAGCTGCTGCTAGAGCACAAAAAACGTGGTCTGGGTTCAAGAAAACACACCCTTCCAGAAAATACACCCTTTAAAAGACTATGGGAGAAATCAAAAGTGCTCATTTTAAAGGCTTATATGCATGGTATTGTCATATAAAGTGTTTGGGGACCTGGGTCCTGCCCCAGGGGACATGTATCAATGCTAAAAAAAAAAAGATTTAAGAACTGCCGTTTTTTTGGGAGCAGTGATTTTAATAATGCTTAAAGTGAAACAACAAAAGTGAAATATTCTTTTCAATTTCCTGCGTCTATTTCCTATGTCTTTGCCTGTAAAGTAGCACATGTTTCCCATGTTTACAACAGTCCCTGCACAAAATGACATTTCTAAAGGAAAAAAAAGTAATTTAAAAGTACTCGCAGCTATAATGAATTGTCGATCCCAGCAATACACATAAAAGTCATTGAAAAAAATGGCATGGGATTCATCCACAGTCCATTACCAGACCCTTTGGGTCTGGTATGAATATTAAGGGGAACCCCGAACCAAAATAAAAAAAAAAAAATTGTGTGGGGGTCACCCCAAATTCCATTTTCCAGCACTGCCTTAAAACTCTTGGGCATTGAGGTGTCAGAAACCATGAACCGGACCGAGACAGAAGTACAATTAAGTCACACTTGTTTATTAATAAAAAATAAAAAGGTAAATAGAGTAAGTGTAGTCAAAGTATAGCCATTGTCCACTAACTGGATCGAGTAGTCAGCCAGTCCAGTGTTCAATAACCAGATTGGGTAATCAGCCAGGCCAGAAGTCAGGGATCCAATTGCAGCAACAGCAAGCAGGATAAGGAGCCAGAAGGGATGTCAGCAAGCCAGTCTTTAAACAGATCCGCAGGAGACGGTTTCTTGTGATGTGACCAAGGCGAAGGCAGAGACAAAGTGAGCTGGACAGCTTTAAGTAGGCAGGTCAGACGAGCAGGATCAGAAACAGCTGGGTAACTGTGGAGAGAGACATGAGCTGGCAATTAGCCAACACCTGAGCAGCCAGCCCAGAGAAGGAAGGGCTAAGCCAGCCCTGACAGGAGGTCACCAGAGCTTCACAGGTTGCCACTGGAGTCCTCTTCTACTCCTCCATGACGACATCACGGAGCTGGTGGATGTTAGAGACCTTGCACTCCTCCACCTGCCGTTTGAGGATGCCCCACAGATGCTCAATAGGGTTTAGGTCTGGAAACATGCTTGGCCAGTCCATCACCTTTACCCTCAGCTTCTTTAGCAAGCCAGTGGTTATCTTGGAGGTATGTTTGGGGTCGTTATGTTGGAACACTGCCCCGTGGCCCAGTCTCTGAAGGGAGGGGATCATGCTCCGCTTCACTATGTCACAGTACTTGTTGGCATTCATGCTTCTCTTAATGATCAGTAGCTACCCAGTGCCAGCAGCACTCATGCAGCCCTAGACCATGACCCTTCCACCACCATGCTTCACTGTAGGCAAGACACACTTGTCTTGGTACTCCTCACCTGGTTGCCGCCACACAAGCTTGATACCATCTGAGCCAAATTTGTTTATTTTAGTCATATCAAACCACAGGACATGGTTCCAGTAAACCATGTCCTTAGTCTGCTTGTCTTCAGCAAACTGTTTGCGGGCTTTCTTGTGCATCATCTTTAGAAGAGGCTTCCTTCTGGGATGACAGCACGTTATGCGTGCGCTCGTGCGCGCGCCGTTCAGCAGGGCTGCGAACGTGCATGCGCTGAAGCACCATTCCGCTGCACATGCACGCAGGGAAACACCACAGCTGATGGGGCTGATCTTGGTTTCTTCCCTGACAGTATTCCTGTACACTGGAGGAAAACGTCAGTGGCATCCTTGAAGAAGTGGTTCGCAAGTTTGGATAAAGTCTCAGAAATGGAGGAATTCTATTATACTTTGTAGGACAGGTTTGCAAAATTTATCAAAATCTGGGCATGCTGGAATTATTTTAAGTCAAAAACAGTGCATTCTAACCTTATTTCCCACTTAGAACTGTGAGTGTTGCTGACAATGTCACTTAGTTTCTGGTGTGCCTAATGGGAGAAGACAAGCTATTGGGTGCTTAAATATTAGGGGTGACCCTGATAGCTGAGCATCCTTTCCATTCCATCCTTCCCCTTTTCCAAGTCCTGTAGCACCTTTGCCCCCCCCCCCCCATCCATTCACCATTTCCCCCTCATCCCCTTACCCCTATTTTTTTTTAGCTTCTTTCATCCTTCTCTTTTCCTCCTTTGCATTTTACCTGAATTTATCCACCGTGCTGACACACTTCTTTGTTACTGCATACCATTTTTTACATACTATTATGAGCTTTTTCCCATTCCTACTTTTGTATACCTGAATGTTATTTTTGTATATTATATAATGATGTATACTGATGGTAAATATATTTAATAAAAATTATTATGGAGAAAAATTCTAGGCATACCCAAGTGGAAGAGGTTAAAATTTGGGTTTTCATTTCTGACTCTCTGAACAGGAAAAACAAAGAAAATTTTTCTGACAAATTTCTGGGGGAGATTTACAAAACTGGAGAGTGCAAAATCTGCTCTAGCTGTGCATAGAAACCAATCAGCTTCAAGGTTTTTTTTTTGTCAAACCTTAATTGAACAAACTAAAGTAAGAAGCTGATTGGCTACCATGCACAGCTGCGCTCTCCAGTTTTTATTACATCGACCCCAATGTGTGACCCTTTGGTGATGCCAGGGGTCAAATTGGTGCCCCCCCCCCCCCCCATATCAAGAAAGTTGACCACCACTGGTTTAAATACTCGTAGAATAATTTCACTCAATGATCTGCACGCTGCTACATATTTAAACAACCTCCACATTGGGTTTGAGAAGTCACAATTTAGTGTAGCAGTCATTTTGTTACTAAAGCAATTAGTGATACGTAGTAAAGAATATTTTACAATGTAGCTTTAATTGAAAGAGTCTATTCAACAAGGAAAATAGGTAGCCTTGGAAAGGGGGTGGTATCCAGCCAGTCTCCAATCACGTGAAAGGACCAGCCTATGACCCATGTTTATCCAGCCTGTGTCCAATACTGTACTATTAGGCTCCATGCACACTGGAGCTCATAAACTGCAGTTTATTGGAGTTTGGGCATTTTTTTTAAAAGCCCATAAACTCCACTCTATGTTAGCCTATGTGTCCATGTACACATGGACGTTTTCTAGCTTTAAAGTGGAAGTAAACTCCCCTATCATTTTCAGCCAAGGAAGCTGCCATCTTTGCCTGTTTAATTTTCAACTGCTATGGTGCTGCACATGTGATTCGTTATGACACCAGCCATTGGATGGTTTGATAGTTTGGCTAGCCAATGTGCAGTTAGCATTCCCTGGATGCCTTTTTTTTTAATTGTTTAAATCCATGGGTTTACTTCCACTTTAATGAGCAGTGGAGTTTATGGGCTTTTTTCTGAACGCCAGAAATTTGCATGCAGTTTTTCACCGCCAAAAATGACAAATGCCGATAAACGCTCATAAACACGCGTTAATTGGTGTTCGGCATTCTATTTTTTCATGCATTGTGGGAGTTTGGAATGCACTGTGGGATTTTTGGAGTGTCCTCTGTGTATTTTTATTGAAAACGACCATAAACGCTAACAAACGCTCATAAACGCTAGTACAAAACGCTGTTAAAAGCAAGTTTTTCAACCAGCGTTTTCTGCCAGCAATCTGGCGTCCAGAAAAAGCTTTTTTGAGCTTCAGTGTGCATGGAGCCTTAGGATAGTCTTTCCACTAACAGGCCAGTCTTTTTTAATCATTATTTTGAAATGGTTTAGCTTAAAATAAATGTCAGCAAGGCACACACAGTGTTTTATTTTAAACTTTTTTTTTTTTTAACTGAAGAGTATGCTTTGCATAGAGTTCTAATATTTCTGCATACTTTTTATTTAAACATGTATGACAGGTCCACTTTGAAATTATTAGGACAATTAATATCAATCAGCTGATCATAAATATTAATTATAACATATTCATACCAAAACATAGCCTATCTGTGATAAGTAAAGCAAAGGAAGTGAAAAGTCAAGCCAGGCTGTTAGTGTCCTTTGCTCTCTAATAACACAAGGTGTCATTGTATACCCAAATCAGTTTCCAGAGCCTTGCAGTATTTATAACAATTAAAACACAAGGGAAGCAGCAGGGGGAGAGAAGTGGGTGGAGAGAGAGAGGCAGCAGTAGAAACAAATCTTACTACACGGGCATTAGAGGTTAAAGGCATCAAGCTATAAAGACACAATCATAAAATCAGTAACTGTATATTCTAATTTTAGTCAAAAATAATGACATTGAGAATAGGAGACTGAGATGAGCAGTGAATTTATAGAAAATATATGTTAAGGAATGTGGAAAAGAAATGTTCCAATGCCAACGTGTGTAAATACTGATTGTCACAGTTGGTTTTCACTTCTCCTATATAAACTGTGTGGATAGATTTTTTTTTAAATTAATATAAATACTGAGTGTGCACTTTAGGAGCTTCAATGTTTAAACCTTTAAATTGGTCTATGTAGGTAAATTTTATTTTGGTCTTTATTACAACCTAAATGTATGTACTTTATAACAGGGAAGAGAGTAAAGTATTGTGGCAAGGTGAAATTAATTTAACAAACATCTCCACTAAGTAAGGTTGGTATCTAAAATTACATAATAAGACCATAGTAGTGGAACAAATACATATACAATAAATAAACATTTTACTGGTACCCATGACTCTATCATCCAGGTCACATATGTAAGTTTGAATTTTGGATCTTCAAGTAGCTCTGTACTGTACCATGTGTTTGATACATTGTAAAAATAACAGCTCCAGGCTATATTAGAGGTATATGTATAGCCTAACACATTTTTCCGACAGGATCCAGTTAAAAATGTGCGCTTCTTGTATAAATATTGTGTAAAATAAAATTGTTAATTAGTGTTTTAGAAAATATATATTATCTTCAGCATTTGCCTGTTAGTGTTTATAAGCAATGTAAAATAAAGTGGGAGCCTAGATAATGTTGATGGTTAATGTTGGCTGTTGTGGCAAATATTGGAAAAGGTTAGAATCTCTGCCTGAATGCTACTATTTTGTCCCTAGTGGGCAGAATTCCCTTTATTTCTTGTCCTGGATATACAACAGGAAGTGAGAGGATATCTTTTTTTTTTATAGGACTTTGCATGTAAAAAACGAGTTGTTTCAGTGAATTTTCCTATATAGGTGTTTAATAACAGCAACAAAATAGTGTAATACTAAAACTAAGGTACTAGTGCGCCCAACCCAAAATAAAGCAAACCTCAACTCAACTACCTAAAACTGAAGACGCTTCTAACATAAATAATGATCTCCATACTATCTAGTAAAATATAAAAATAAATTAAGTTATGTAGCGCTGCCTCTTTTAAAATACCTACTAAATAACATAAATCAACATCTATACATATAAATAAATAAATGTGCAAATCTCAAAAAACGTGTGCAACAATGCATGTGCAAATACAATACAAATAAATACAAATAAATGTGCAAATACAAAAGTGCAAAAAAATTAACCTTACTTAAAGTGCAAAATCGCATGAAACATGAATAGATAATCCAATATTAAAATTGTGCAAATATAGCAAAAAATGTGACAAAATCACAGTGCAACAATGGCAAAAAGGAAAAAAGGAAAGTCCATGTGCAATATAAAGTGTATTCCTGTGCTGTCCAAAAACTGAATATCCAGTGGTGACAGTTCAATAATCATGCAATGTTGTCACAAATGTAAACATGCTCCAGATAAACCGCTCCACCTTCAGTGCTCAAACAGTGCACCCCCCGTTTCCCCCAGCCTCTCACCTCAATATGAGACCCCTCAGGGTCAAACACACATATAGGGGGGAATTGCTGGTGTATCTTCTTTAGGATGGATCGTTCAGCAACAGACTCAGATTGTATTACCACCGGTCATGGGGAAAGAAGAAAGGGGACTCGCATGTGTAGTATTGCAATTTTTAATCGAGATAAATAAAATCCACACTTACATTTAAAAAACAGATCCGCGCTGGTAAACAAAGGCACTTCCGGTCTCGGCCACGACCGGAAGTGATGGACGTGACACCTGGCTCCTCCCTGACGCGTTGCGTCACAAACACGTGACTTTTTCAAAGGGTCCAATAGTGTAAGCCCTTGTACACACAGTCGGACATTCTGACAACCAAATCCGTTGGATTTTGTGCGACGGATTTTGTCCGAAACTGTTGCATACACACGGTCGGACAAAGTTGTCGGAAAATCCGATTGTACATAACGTGATGACTTTATTTAGTTACGACTGGACTACGTTCAGGCTAGTAGCCAATAGCTTTGGTCTAGGAATTTGATCTGAGCATGCATGGAACTTTGTCCGTCGGAGTAGGCTACACATGATCGGAGTATGTCCGATCGGAGCATTTTGTCGGAAAATTTTACCGGCAAATTGGAAAAGTTGGTCCGTCGGATATCCTGACGGAAACAGTCCGATGGAGACCACACACAGTCGGAATATCCGACAAAACAGTCCGATAGGACACATTCCGTCAGAATCTCCGACCGTGTGTACAAGGGCTAAGATCTTAACATTTATTTACTTGGTTGGGTTCAAAAGTATGTATAACTTTCCTTTTAGGGTTCTCGGAGTTCAGTTGACAGAGTGACTTTTTAAATTTTGTCATATCAAACAAAATATCTGCCTGTGTCTGATCTACATGAACCTTGTCTTGAGATTATACTGATTGCACCTGCAAAAAACAGGGATCTGACTTATGCTCAAGTCTCATTTAAAGGGAAAGTTCAGTCTACAACAAAATCATTAGCAACATTTCATTAAACCACTTTTCTGACTTCACAGTTGCTATGCTGGTGGCCATCACTGGATTAAACATAATCCATTCTGGTCCTGATTACTCAAATTTACATTTCTTAAGCTCAGTACAAACATACCAAAAGAATTTTCGGTACATGTGTACCGCTGTCTGTTCAATAGAAGGCAGTCTAATGACTGGCTTTTATCTAACAGTCCTGCTGGAAAACCAACATTCGACTGAGCCTTTGAACCCAATGATGGCAGGCGCTGATCAGTGTACAGTACAGTGGATGAGATCTCCATATCATGCATCGTTGTGTTGAATGTTTGGATGTCAATTTTTTTTCTTGTTCAACCCACTGGTTGAATGAAAAAAAAACTGAACATGTATACCCAACTTTACTGAAAGCTCCGTCTTGATCACTTTTGTTCCCCACTGAGCTCAGTGGTTTCATCTTCCAACCACTACATCTCTAAAACACGTGATGTAGGGGTCAGCAGAAGAAACCATTGTTAGCTTCTGAAGAGGCTTCAGAGGACGATTTCTCTTTAGAAGAGTGAGGTTCAACAGCATGGGCAGCAGTAGTGCTGCATATTTACTTATTCATTGTAGAAGAACTTTTTTCTGGCATTATTAGTTTAGCATAGTTGCAATAAATCATAGCTATCATTAGTAGTTCACTGATTGGTTGCATTTGGTGTAGTGGGTAGCATTCTTACCCAGCAGTAAAAAGGGTCGCTGGTTCGAATCCCAACCACGACACTACCTGCCTGGAGTTTGCATGTTTTCCCTGTGCCTGCGTGGGTTTCCTCTGGGTGCTCTGGTTTCCTCTCACACTCCAAAGACATGCTGGTAGGTTAATTGGCTTCTGTTTAAATTGGCCCCTGTATATGAATGTGAGTTAGGGACCTTAGATTGTAAACTCCTTGAGGGTTGGGACCAATGTGAATGTACAATGTATATGTAAAGCGCTGCGTAAATTGATGGAGCTATATAAGTACCTTAAATAATAATAATAATTTGTTGCCTAGAATTACTCTTTAATATTTAGCAGCTGATGCTGTTTGCTAGTTAAGCCATACAGCATTTTTGATCTTCAGTTAGCTCTTTCCCTTACAGGACCAATGGGCTTACTCAGAAGTAGGGATGAGCTTCGTGTTCGAGTCGAACGTACGTTCGACTCGAACATTGGCTGTTCGGCCGTTCGGCGAATTCCGAACGTTTTGGCCGTTCGCGTCAAAATTCGAGTGACGCGCGCGCGGACCACAATGCACTGCGTTGGCGCAGTGCATTGCTGCCCGATGATTGGCCAAGCATGCACTGTGACCCCGCATGCTTGGCCAATCGCAGCGCCGGCAGCGAGGAGAGCCATGATTGGCCACAGGCATCCTGCCTGTGGCCAATCATAGCTCAGGCTGTGTAGTGCACGCCCCACACTATATAAGGCCGCCTTTAAGGCGGCCTCCTGTAGTGTGTTACTTTGCATCTGAAGCAGTGGGTGTTCTGTGTACCTTCAACACAGTACACACCAATCGTTTTTGGCTGATTTCCTATCTTGCTGCTGTGTAGTGGTTGTTGTCTGTGCCCTGACTGCAGTATACACCACTATATTCACCTCACCTATATAGCTAGTGATCTAGCTTTAACCACTTAACAACTGCCCATTGCCGATTAACGGCTTCAGGGCGGTTGTTTAACTCAGAGAGGCCGTTAATTAACGGCCTCCCAGAATTCTGCTCTTGCGTGCCCCGAGGTGTGCGCACTCGAGAGCATCCGTGACCGCCGGGTCCATAGGACCCGGCGCATCACGGTAAACGGCCGCTCATATCGGCCGTTTACCACGTGATTGCTCCGTCAAATGACGGAGTGATCACTTGGAAACAAACCGGCCTCATGTTATGACGCCTGTTCCTCCCTCCCCTTTCTGTACCGATCGGTACAGCGGAGGGGAAAGAGATCGGTGTCAGCAGCGATGTGGGCTGCATCTGCAGTGCCCACATCGCTGCTCACCGAATTTAACCCCTCAATTCCCTGCCAATACTCTGCAATACCAGTGCATACTCTGCAGTACCCTGCCATTACTCTGCAGTACCCCGCCATTACTCTGCAGTACCCCGCCATTACTCTGCAGTGCAGTACCCCGCCATTACTCTGCAGTGCAGTACCCTGCCATTACTCTGCAGTGCAGTACCCTGCCATTACTCTGCAGTACCCCGCCATTACTCTGCAGTACCCCGCCATTACTCTGCAGTGCAGTACCCCGCCATTACTCTGCAGTGCAGTACCCTGCCATTACTCTGCAGTACCCCCCATTACTCTGCAGTAACCCCCATTACTCTGCAGTACCCCCCAATACTCTGCAGTACCCGCCATTACTCTGCAGTACCCCCAATACTCTGCAGTACCCTGCTATTACTCTGTAGTACCCCGCCAATACTCTGTAATACCCTGCCATAAATTGCCATACCCAGCCATACTCAGAGATACCCAGCCATACTCGGTGATACCCTGAAATACCCAGCCATAGACGCCCCCCACCCCTCACCGCCCTCCGGTGCTTCTACCAACTCGCCAGTACGATCAAAGCCAGAATCTTTTTTTTATTTTTTATTTCAGGCTTCCCAGCCTAGAGGTGAGATGTGGGGTCATATTGACCCCCCAGATTTCACTGTAAAGAGGACCTGTCACCCCATATTCCTATTACAAGGGATGTTTACATTTCTTGTAATAGGAATAAAAGTGATCAAAAATATATTTTTGGGAAAAAAAATGTCAAACTAAAATAAATAAAGTAAAATGAACAATAAAAAAATAAAATAAAAATTAAAGCGCCCATGTCCCCATGTGCTCGCATGTGCCACACATGTGAGGTATCGCCGAGAATGTTAGAGCGAGAGCAATAATTCTAGTCCTAGACCTCCTCTGCAACTCAAAACATGTAACCAGTAAAAAAATATTTAAAGCGTCGCCTATGGGGATTTTTTAAGTAGCGACGTTTGGCGCCATTCCACGGGCATGTGCAATTTTGAAGAGTGACATGTTTGATATCTATTTACTCAGCATAACTTCATCTTTCACTTTATGCAAACATTGGGCTAACAAGTGGTTAATAATAGAGCTTGCAGTCAGTAGTGTTAGGAGTGCGTGCTGTCTGCGTGCTCTGTACCCAGTACATACCGCTATAATATAGGGCAGGCCCCTACTTTCAAACATCCAACTTACAAACATCTCCTACTTGCAAACGCAAGGAGACAGCAGCAAGTGAGATGAAAAAAGATGGACGACAAAACAAATTATACAGGGGTGATAACCCTTCCCTATGTTTTCCAAAAAGCTTAAAGATAGTTTTTTTGACTGGAGCTACACTTTAAAAATGTACCGGTTGAAAATGACAAACAGATTCAACTTAACACAACAAACCTACACAGTCCCTGTCTTGTTTGCACCGCCTGTATACTGCTGTTCTGAGTATATAGGGCCTGGGGGCCACACGCATTTCCTTTTTTTAATATGGGTACGGGGTTCCCCTTAATATGCGTACAAGACCCAAATAGGCTGGTAATGGGCAGGGAGGGCTACCCATGCCATGTTTCTCAATGATTTTCAACCATATTGCAGGAACCAGATATAACATTAAAACCGCAAGCAGTTTTAAATGGTGTTATTTCCGTTTAATGTCATTTTGTGCAGGGACTGTTCTAAACACGGGAAACACGTGGCACTTCACAGGCATACTACAGACACCCCGCAGGCACCATATTTAAAGGAATATTTCACTTTTTTTTTTCACTTTAATCGTCATTAAAATCAGTGCTCCCGCCAAAACGGTAGTTTTTAAAACTTTTTTTTGCAGTGACCCATGTCCCCTGAGGCAGGAGGCAGGTCGCCAAACCCTTTTTAGGACACTATCTTGCATATTAGCCGTTAAAATGAGCACTTTCCAATTCGAACGTTCGAGTCCCATAGACTTCAATGGGGTTCTAACGTTCGTACCGAACGCGGGGGTCGTTCGCAAGTTCTGGTGCGAACCGAACTGGGGGGTGTTCGGCTCATCCCTACTCAGAAGTGTCCTGATTTTCCCAGACTGGGTAAAAGTGAAAGAAAAAAATCTAATACATATTTTTAGAGTGGCTTCACACCTATGCGTGGGCATTTCACTTCACAATACTGTGCCTTATTATGCACATGAATGCATCGTAACACATGTGCTATGTATGGTGCATTGCTATTAATTTTCAACAACACAATGGACGCACATTATGTGCGTACTGAAAATGAATAGGCAAAGCAATGCAATGGGACCACAAAGAGTACACATTTCAGAGAAAGATGAATGTGATCCAAATCATTACTCAGGCAGCAGATAGTTACTGGAAGTTGTAAATGGTGTTTTAAATCATAAGAAACTGTTAAAGCTGTAAAGTAATCTGGTTCAGGTGTATGAAAGTCAGTACACACAACACACCTGCACAGATTTGTCTTAGATAAACTCTACCTTTTCCTCTTGTCTGCAGTGTGAAGAATAGTAAGATCCTTTCCCAACCAGAGAGGATGTAGTCTTTCTGAAAACCATCATTTTATAAAAGAAAGATAAGTTAAAATCATAGGTAGTTGATTTTTGCACCATTGAATATAGACAAATTGGCCAGTACATCCTGCAATTTACAGCTTCATATCTACATTTTTTATGGGTAAGGCTCAATACTTATCAGTACCCCCTTGTACGTCTGAGTTTTACTTGTTTTGCAGTTTTATTTTAAGCAACACTGGTTATTATTCCTTTCAAGTATGGCTAGTCCTATTATGTATGTATGAATACGTTCATTTATATAAGGCAACTGGGTATTCAATGCTTTATGCTATATAAAATGTAGAAAGCAGGGAGCAAGAATCAATAAATAGAGATGAACACAGCCATTTATTGTAGTTGAATATAGAAATGCTGGCCTTGTCCTGGGATTCGTAAACATGGTTGTTTACTTTCCTTACATTTGTATCTGAAGTGTGGGAGCGCTCTATCGGCAGACAATAGAATTCACAACAACAGAGCTAGATTTTTAATTCAGATGATTGACCCCATAATCAGAGAACATATAGGCCCCTTTCACACGAGCGGATAGAATTGTGCTTTTAGCTGCGGACAGATGAAGTTTTCTACCGCAGCTAAATGCACACAATGCTTTCCTTTGGCCCCATTCACACACCATGTGCTAGTCCCGTCACCTGGTATGGATTGAAAGGGGAACCCCTACGTTGAAAAAACCGCGTGGGGGTCCCCCCAAAGTCCATAGCAGACCCTTATCCGAGCACGCAGCCCAGCCAGTCAGGAAAGGGGGTGGGACCAGCAAGCGCCCCCCCTCCTGAGCCGCACCAGGCTCCTTGCCCTCAACATGGGGGGTGCTTTGGGGAAGGGGGGCCCTGCGGCCCCCCCATCCCAGAGCACCTTGCCCCCATGTTGATGAGGACAAGGGCCTCTTCCCGACAACCCTGGCCGTTGGTTGTCGCGGGTCTGCGGGTAGGGGGCTTATCAGATTCTGGGAGCCCCCTTTAATAAGGGGGCCCCCAGATTCCAGCCCCCTACCCTATGTGAATGAGTAAGGGGTACGATGTACCCCTACCCATTCACCTAGGGAAAAAAAGTGTACATAAAAAAACACAACACAGGTTTTTAAAGTACTTCTTCTTCCATCTTCATGGGGTCTTCTTGCCATGCTCCTCCGCTATCTTCTGCTCTTTTGCTAGCTCTTTTACTAGCAGAGGAGCCCGGCTTTCTCCTTTGCCGCCAGCTTTCTCCTTTGCCACTGCCGCCGTCCGGAGGTCTTCTTCTGACTTTGAGGGTCTTGTGCTGCTCTTTTTTGCTTTCTCTGCTTTCGTCTTCCAACTAGCGTTGGCCCGGTCTTGTCGCTGTCGCTGCCTTCTTCGCGGGGCGTGTGTGTGCAGGTCCGCTCGTTCGGAAAGTCTGGCGGACCTCCGCTGCAAAGTCCGGCGGGTTGTCCGCCGGATAGTCTGATCGTGTGTACGCAGCATAACACTGCCTCCTTGTCTAGACTTCTTCAATGTTCTCCATGTCTAACTCTTCTAAACAAGGTAGTTACACTTCTGACTCAGTAGAGATGGTGGAGAAGTGGCCTATTGGACTCTAAACAGGGATGGCTGAAATTAATGACACAGTACAAAAACCTGCTCTAGTCAGGTAGACTGCTTGTTGCATGCCTAAGATAGAGCTAGAGTCAGATTCACAGACAGGTATTAAAACAGAGACCTGTTCTGGTGCAAGGGAAGCATTGTCAGAGTTGTGCCATGGCTCATTCTGCCTGGCTTCTACTATTGTTATCAATGAGGGTATTTCCCCTCAAAGCAGCCTAGGTGTTGACTGTGCTATAGCAAAGTCCTTGTTGTGAAAAAGTGAGAGGAAGTGCCTGAGTACCTTATAAGAGCTCTGGGTGGAAGTGGTAATAGTACAACCTGTGGTGTGATTTAACACCTGGACATCCACTTTAGACTAAGCTCTGAATGGTGCAATTTCTACCACTACATTTGAAGGTTTAACACCTTCCTGCCTAGCCTATAGTACAATGACGGCCAAGCAGGAGCACTGTTGTTCTGGGAGGATGTCATATGATGCTCTCCAGAACACACCTTTCACGCAGCCACGCGTTCTGTCACAGCCGATGACTGATCACTGCACCGACCCGCTACCAGTGTCATGTGATTGCTGTGACCAATCACAGCAGATAACATGACAATTGTAAACAATGACAAAAAGTGCAGCCTATAAAATTTTAATTGGTTGATACAGATATGCATGTACCAAAACTGGATATTAAAGTGCAAATGTTATTGATTAGTAAACATTCATCATGTAAATCAATACAGTGCACAACAAAAATGATGAGGTGAAAGTCCAATGTATCATGAAGTGCACAAAATACACACATCCATATAATTCAAAAGTGATTTTAATTCATGGATTAAGATCCTAATGCAATGTGAGTTCAATGAATTGGATCATTCATGAAATGTGAAGCATAGAAAAACTAAACTTGACCATGTGAAACCCGTCACCACGGAGAGACAAGAGGCTTACCGGAAAGCCAGCGACCGCCCTTACTCAGGGGGGTCAAACAAAGCTTGTAGCTTTTCCTCTATGATGCCTGTCTGATTTGGATCCAAAGTTGTGGCATTGTTATTGGGAAATATCATACATTTAAACTCAGTGGCTCATACTGATCCCATTAAGAGACACCTGGAGGGGTCCATTATTGCTCATGTGTGTTTGATCTCAGTAATTGTGGATCAACTATCTGGTAAGAGGCTTGATTACAGTGGAGGACATGTATGGTGGAATTCCTTAACAATTCATGTGGTTTGCCACTCAGTGGGATATATCATTATCTTGAGCAGCATTAGATACACCTTCATTCCACTATATGCTTTTGGCACGTGGACTTATTTCCATACTGAACTTTATCGACTATTCAAATCACTGTTTGATTGTACATGAATTTCTTGCATAGTAACCAGATGCATACTATTATTTATATATATATATATATATATATATATATATATATATATATATATATACACATATACACAGGGCCAATCGCAGCCCATCTGTACTTTGTGATTAGCTTTGACCAATCACAGATAATCATAACAAAACACACTAAATGAATCAGTTTCATTCAGTAAAAATGGTTGATTACACCAATGAAATTAACATCGTAATGTGTAAAAAAAAAAAAAAAAAATCCTAATCACTTCCTCAGAGTAGTACAATGTTACTATTACTCTGGTCACAGTTTGTTAGAAAAAAAAATAATATATAAATATATATATATATATATATATATATATATATATATATATATATATATATATATATATATATATATATATATATATATATATATATATATATATATATATATATATTTTTTTTTTTTTACATACCAGTCAGTGTTCCTGATCTCTGCCACACCAGTTATGTGATAATGCTGTACTGCACTGGTTACAGTATGTAAAAAAAAAATAAAAAGGTGAAAACATGATTATTTTTTTTCTGAATTTCTTAATTTTCCAAATAATTGTGACAAAAAATGTACAACTTCAAAAAACTTGCCATTCTTTTTACTAAATACCTTGGACTGTCTACTTTCCACAAAAGAGTTGTGTACTGTATTTGTACTGTCCTAGCATTTTCAGGCTTCAAGAAATGTCTGTTCATCAGAACTGATTCATATTAAGATATACTGTATATACCATTGTTTGTGAACTTTCCTACAAACTAAATAATAAATACTGGTTTGGGTTATATTCACCAAAGAAATGTAGCAGAATACATTTGACCTAAATTTATGAGGAAAAACTATTTATTTGCAAAAATTGTATAACAGAAACGGAAAAAACATGTTTTTTTTTTTTTACAAAATTCTCTGTCTTCTTTTCTTTTATTTAGCAAAAAATAAAAAACCCAGTGGTGTTTAAATACCACCAAAAGAAAGCTCTATTTGTGTAAACAAAATGATAAAAATTTGGTTTTGATACAGTGTTGCATGACCGTGCAATTGCCATTCAAAATGTGACAGTGCTGAAAGCTGAAAATTGGCCTGGGCAGGAAGCGGTAAGTCTCATATTTACCATAAGGCTACATCATTGTTCTGATAACAGGATGAACCTGTCTTACCTTTCCATGTCGCTGGTCCCAATATGGCCCCGTCACAGTGGGCATAACCATGGAGGAGTCTTTAGGGTCTGGGAACCAGAGAAATAGCCTTCATAGCACCATGCAGATAACTACAGGCATTGCATTCAGAGCCAAGGTAAGTGCCCAATGGGATCTAGTGCCTTAAGCAACATTATAGGCTGCCCTCCCCACAGTGCAGGGTCCAAATATGTTTCCTATGGCCTTACAGGGTTTGCACCATTCCAGATGCACTGCTTCAATTCTTACAGAAAGCAGTGATGAGTTTGTTGAAGATCTCACAATAAATAAAAGATAAGCATGAAAACTTAAGGGAGAACAGATCACCTAAGGGCACTAGCAAAAAACTGAGGACTCGCAGGGTGGAGTAAGGTTGTAGGGATACACCTAGGGGGAGTGTCTAATCACCTGAAGGTAGCAGCCTATATCCCCAAGGTCTATGACTAAGCTTCTGGCAGAGTGAAACGCATAAGAGGAACAGGTGAATTACTCCTATACCAGATAAAATTAATAAAACTCATTCTGGACTTTTAGAAGGCGAGTGGCTTTTTGTTTTTGATGCTATAATTGTGAGCTGGTCACAGAGCGCCTGGAGCCAGCATCCATTGGTTGGTGTATCAGGGATGGAAGACTTATGCCACGTACACACGATCTGAATTCTCGTTGGAAAAAGCTCTGATGGTTTTCCCATCAGAATTCCGTGGAATTCCGCTCAAACTGTCTTGCCTCCACACGGTCACAACAAATTCCGACCGCCAAGAATTTAAACTGAATGGTCAACATAGTCATGTTAATGATAGTGTCATATTTTGCCTCGTCCAAAGGTAGTATTTGCATTATTTGGTTCTCTAGTATGTAGCAGCATAAAACAAATGCAATGGCTCAAATACAACAGAGTGGCCTGGGCAAATACCATCACACATTAGAAACCCCTTTAAATGGTAATAAATGTTAGTGACTTAATATGAAGTTATATTTTGCCTTCCCTTTGGGACTATTAGATAGTTGTAGCCAAGTATGTAATTGCCAATCAGGCACCATGACAACCATTTTCAACATCAGAAAAATAAACTGCTTTTAAGCATTAATGGCCCCATGAAGATATTTTTCCAGTGACATTTTGGGTTACTTTGCGTAGCGCCTTGCCTTAGTGTAAAGCAAGATGAAACCATTTAACTAATTCAGATCTCCCGGATCAGAAAAAAAGTCTACTATATAAAACAATGTAAGGTAAGGTTATCTAAACCTCACACGTGAGAAATTTATTGGTACAACCAATTTATCTATAATATGTTGATAAGAAGGAATAGCCACTGGCAGGAACAAAAATTCAAATGTTTCTGAATGTTTTTTTAACAGCTAAAGACAGTCAGACACATTATATTTCTTTTGAGCAGAACATGGAGTGGATTACAAGTTATGCATTCATTATAATTTTAGGTAAAAATAGTGATTGGAAACATTCTTCTTGAACTGAAGCCATGTTTCTTAAACCACATACACTGTGACAAGTTAAAGTTGAATTGAAGTCAGCTAAAATACATCAATTAATGCAGTTTTATATTAATTTAAAAATGATTACAAATGATTGAAGTGGATTCAATGAGATTCTGCTGTTGATTTACTAAAGGCAAATGGGATCTTGTCATTGCAAGGAGTTGTCACTTTCCAATGGAAATTTCTTTAGCTTAATGAATGAGGTGTCATTAACAGAAAACTAAAATTTGTTTACACTTGCAGCCAGACTGGGCAGTAAAAATATGAGATCAGCATATGGTTTTACTACCCACCTTAATCCAACATGGCAGCCGGAGGGGGTAATACATATTCCATGGCCATGATGTCTTTCTTCATGGATGCGGCATGTCAGGCAGTACTGCTGCCAAACAGGACCCATTCAAGTGAATGAGGCTATGCTACAACCACCCTGTAACTGTGTGTAATGCAATGGTTACATCACAGTGCTGCAGGCTTTCAAGGGTTAAAACAATCATCCACGAGGCAACATATCACCTCCTAGCTGCCTGTTAATTACCCTCTGAAAAGTGATACACTGTGGATAGTTTTTCAGCAAGTGTAAATGAGCCCTAAGCAAAAACGCTCTTGTCAATGGAAATTTGAACGAAAATCTAGGGGTGGCTTCACACTATTGTGCTCACATTCTTTCATGAAGAATATGCAAAACAGAAGTGCAAAATGCGACAATGAATTAGGCCTCATGCAAACTGAGCATTTGCTCAGCTCCCCCAAACACCTTTTCTCCTGGCTTAAAAGATGCACTCAAGTGTTAAACAGGTCTAGCATTTAGGCACGTCAAGCATATTGTGTGCCCAAAGGCTCCTCTACTGCATGATGCTGTTGATGTTTTTTTTCCTGCCTGTAAACGCTTCTGATACACCTGTAAATGCCTGTGTGTGCATGGATATAACATGGGTTAACATGGATGTGCATGGGGTAACATAGTGGTGCATTTACAGGCAGAAAAAAGATGTCTGTAAGCAGCGTTTTTTAAGCCCTATGTGCATGAACAAATAAGCTCTTTAAGTGTTTGTTCACCAATGACAGATGTCTGCCAAGCAAAATAGGAGAGTTGTAGGCTTTGGTGCATGAATAGAACTTTGATTTCATTGGTATTGCTGATTCTCAGTTTATTCTTCACATGATTTTGCTGATAAAAAATAAAAAAAATATCCTGGCTATACGCTCATTCAGAGAGACAGGGTAAAACGTAAAGGAGATGACGTTTTTGGGTGGAACTGCATATGGGTGAACATGCTTCAGAGTTAATCACTTGAGTTTGTTATAGGCCACCCATTGAAGGTGGAGACTCAGCTCCTTGCACAGACAGACAGGGCTGCAAGAGCTGGGACAGTGATAATAATGGGTGATTTTAACTATCCTGAATTTGACTGTAACTGAGTAATGGCACTGCTGAAACAGTTATAGGGCAGAAATATATAAACCTATTACAAAACAATTTTATAGTACAGTCGATAGAAGCCCCAACTAGAAATTATTCTCTGCTGGACCTCAAACCATGCAGAGCTTATTACTAATGTTCATAATAAACGATTTTTTAAATGAAAATGATTTCATTTAACGTTAACTGTAAGCAACAAGCACATACTAGAAAGATAAAAACACAATTTTCAAGGCTGATCCAAGATTTAGACTGGGACAGAATAATGTTATCGAAGAACACACAACAGAAATGGGAATGTTTCAAATCGACTGTATGCAAGCACACTTACATACATCCCATGCATACAATGCATACAAGCATACATCCCATGGGCAATACGTTTAGAAGGCTAATAATAAAACCTATGTTGCTCACGGCCAATAGTAAAAAAAGCTATAAATTAAAAAAAGAGTATTTAAAACATATAAAAATAGGGGAACACAATCATCATTTAAATGTTACAAGGAATATAACAGAATATGTAAAAAGGAAATCAAGGCCGCAAAAATTCAAAATGAATGACAGATTGCAAAAGAGAGTAGGACAAACCCCCAAAAATTCTTCAAATATATTAACAGTAAAAGGGTCAAGTCTGAGCATGTAGGCCCTTTACAATAAAATTTAAACATGATGACCGGGGACAATGAGCAAGCACATTTGTCAAATACCTTCTTCAGCTCTTTTTACAAAGGAACACGGGGAGCTAATGCCCATAATGGGGGTAGTATTAAAATAGCCCAAAATGAACCATTATGGCTGAGAATTGATATAATACAGAAACATGTAGACAGAATAAACATGAATAAAGCACCAATGTGGTACCTATATTTAAACAAGATTGAAAGTCTTTACAAAGTAACTATAGACCTGTTAGTTAAATCACTTATTGCTGCAGCTACATACAGCTTACAACACTGTGTTATGGGTGCAAGCCAAACCTTTCTGTCCATTACCCATAACACAGAAATCTCCCACAGCAGAGCTTAGCCAATCAGAGAAAGCAATGTATTCGAACAATTAATACAAAGCTTTCTCTGAGTCAGAGAGGCGGGCTGATGATGTCACAACCTTTGACTCAGCCAGTGTGTACAATGTGTGGAAAGATGGAGTTCTTATTTAAGCTGTGAAGGGAAACTGTAGACTGGCACAGAGCTCACTCACACCCCATGCCATGGTGTTCTGTCTGAGCAGTCTCCAATGAAGTTTCTTGTGGATAATACCAAGTGGTGTGCGACCCTCCTTTTCTGATACAATCGTTTTTATTGAAAAAAAAAACAATACCAAGATACAAGCTTGAGCAAAAAAAAGGTCCCACACAGGGGAGTAAAACAGTAAAGCACATGTAAATACAGAAGAAGCACAATTTTGTAAATTTCCAAAGCAAAAAGTAGACACATTTGGCAGCTAGTGTCGGAAGTGGCAATGAGTAACTGGTGCAGAGGTCCAGAACGTAGGGCGTCGGTTTATCATCTCATTGTAGAGGGAAAAGGAAAAATAAAAGAAAAAGGGGGACCACAAAATCCAAGGGGAAGGGTGGGCCATAAGTAAGGGGTGGGGAGGCAGGAGGAGGAAGTGCAAAGAAATAAGGTGGGAAATAGGATAAGAAAGGAAGAAGAGAGATGCAGAACTAAGTAGGAAGAGAAGATGGAACCTGCGGGTTAGCTGGTGTTCCAGAACGGCCTGGAATACCTAAACTGGCTGGGGGCAGAGTGGGGAGAGCATAAGACCCCCATGGGTTCCACACTTTGAGGAACTTGACGTGACAGGCATGCCAAGCTTGCCGTTGGTAAACTGTTGTCTTCTACCAAGCCTGCTTGTGATTCCCAGGCTGCTGGATTTTGCTGATTTCTGGGCTGCCAACCAGCCAGACTATTCCAATTCCCAGGCTGTGGCCCAGCCAGACCATGCTGATTCCCAGGCTGCTGTCCAGCCAGACTGTTGACTGGGTACTAAGGCAGCCTCCAGACCCTGTGTCACGATCAGGTGTCGGGCTTGAAGACCAATTGCTATAGCAGTTGCAAGACTACCACCAAACAGCAGGATATGTACACAGTCAGTCACTCTGGCAGATGACACAGAGATGCGAAATTTAAGTACTAGCCAGTGTTTACCAGAGCTCCTGATGGTGGAGATGGATTTAGCTGAGTGCTAGTACTAGGTCGCGGTCCTCAGGTTTGCCCCACCAGGGTGTGAGCAAGCCGGGGGCCAGTAGCGGATGAGCAGATAAGGATTAAACTGCAGTGTGGTCAGTAAACAAGCCAAAAGGTCGGTAATGAGTAGATGCAGATTGGGATCAGGCAGTAGAGTAGTCAAGGAACAAGCCAAGGGTCAATCACAAGTGGTAGCAAATACGGACGACAGCAGGGAAGACAAGAGCAAGGCACTGGCTGAGAAGGCACAATAACCTGGCAGAGGAAGTGCTGAGACAAGACTTACATAGGAAGTTCATGGGAGGAGCAAGGAGTTCAAGGTTCAACAGCAATTAAGACTCAAGGTAGGGTTGTCCAATGGATCAGAGAGGATTGTCCAATAGATCGGGCAGGGAGCTGTTCAGCATCCCAGCTAGCTCAATGGGAAGAATCAACGCCAGACACAGAAGAGGTCCCAGGTTCAAGCCCAGGTCCTGACACCCTGGCAGTGGGGTACCAAGTTGGCTTCCAGATCCTGATGGTGGGGCACAATGGAGTGTACAGAGGCCACTCCTTAAAGGGGGGAACTATTAGGATCGAGTTTGCCTTCTGATGGCACTGTGGTGCTCTGGACTGATTTCTGCAGATCCAGTGCCCACCAGCATGTGTCTCCAAGCAGTCAGTAGGTTCCAGAAATTAGCTCCACCTTACCACACCTGCTGGGAGGGTACTTTAATTCCACTTCTGCATTGGCTCCTTGCCTCAGTATTTTGGCTGCTCCTGCCTTGTTCCCCGTTTGCTGTGTTTCTGTCAGACTCTGTTGCTATTTACCCTTGATCTTGCCCTGTATCCAGTACCCTGTTGCCTTTTTGCTTTCTCAGTCTTGTTTTCCTTCTTCCCACCCACTCCCTCAGTTTTCTACTTGCCATGCCTTCTATATTTCCTGTGTATATATTTGTATAGTTAGTTAGTTGTTAGGTTTCTGCATTTTGGTTGTTCAGTTTTGATTTTCATGTGTTTTCATGTTTATTGCTGTTGGTGTATGGTTATTGTTCACTGTAAATAAATCTCACTTCAATGTAATACATAGAGTACATGTCTGGTCCCAATTTCTGTCTGTAGCTACATGTAACTGGTCTCCCAGCTGCTGATTCCTGACACCAGTGTTGGAGTTGTATGTAGCAGAACTGTAGGGGGTGCATCATGAATCTCGCAGATGGAAACCCAGGATGGAAAAGTATGGGACCTCAGGATCTGTTGGACCTGAGAGTAGCCATGGACGGGCCACCAGGCAAAAGCCTGGGGTTCATTCAGCCCCTGTGGGAAGAGAGGGTTGTTCAGGAGTGGGAGAAGTAGGAGATAGGGGGACATTAAGTTACCCGAGTAGCAGACCGACTCACAAAGGCACAAACTATGGGCCATAAAAAGGCTAAAGGGGGGTGCACAATGCTGAGGGAAGCCACAAATGGGCCAAAACTGTGACAGGAGTGCAATTAGTACCCATAACATCCGAAATAGCGTGCAGCATCACAAATTGTGACAGTTGCACAGCCAAATAATACTTTTACAGCGTACACACGACTAGACTAGGTCCGACGGTCTTCCCGATGGACTTTCGGCGGAGTTCCGACGGACTTGCTGAACGAACAGACTAAGTCCATTCGAAAGTTTGCTCGCTTTGAACGTGATGACGTAAGACGGGACTAAAAAAGGAAGTTCAATAGCCAGTAGCCAATAGCTTCCCTTTCCGTTGGACCAGCATACAGATGAACGGTTTTCCCGATAGGGATGGAGTCCATCAGACAGATTTGAAACCTGTTCTATTTCTAGGTCCGTCAGATTTGTTTACCAAAAAACAATCGGATTAGCCCACACATGATCGGATTGTCCAACGGACTGATTCCTTCGGACCTAGTCTACCGGAAAGTCCGGTCGTGTGTATGCGCCATCAGATACATTCGGACCACTGAGACCGCCTCTTAACCTGTGAGCAAAAAGGGTAGCATGGACTACTCCAGGGCATTTGTGGGCCAGATGAAATTTTTTTATTTTGAAGAAAAAGTAAAAAAAAAAAAAAAAAAAATATGGGTACTCAGATCAGTAGAGTCACAAAGAAGCATAGGATCTAGGGAAGGATGGTCATTTTGACCACATTGATGCGACCTATCCATGACAGTGAGGGGAATCAGAAGGGGTCCATAAGGGTAGTGATAGTGCAGAGGATGGAATAATAGTTAGTGGCAAAAAGAGAAGAATAAGAGGGGGGCAGGCAGACTCATAGGTATTTCAGGGATGAGTTAGCTCAATGGTATGGGAAGGATGTCTGGAGGTGAAAAACCATGGAGTCCAGGAGAGAAACGTTCATGACAGTTGTTTTATGTGGATTGATCCGTAAGCTGGAGATGGTCACAAAGCAGGCCAACAGTGCGTGCAAGTTAGAAAGCATAGTGATGGGGTTGGAGAGGGTCAGGAGATCATCCATTGTCTAGGAATATTTACAGTTTACTTACTCACCAGCATAGGTGATCCCCATAATGTTGGGGTCAGCACAGAGGGCTATTGCCAAAAGCTCCAAGGCCAGGATAAAAAGTGCCAGGGAAAGAGGGCAGCTCTGACACATTCCCTGGAATATAGGAAAGGAGGTTATGGAGAAGCCCGCACAGTGTACAGAAGCTGAGGGGGAGGAGTACAGGGCTCAGAGCAAGGTCAGGAAGAATTCCCCAAAGCCCCAACATTAGAACAAGTAGTCCCAAAAGAGGGTATTAAATGTCTTATAAATATGTGAAAGTGAAAGCAGAAACCCTGGGATTTTATGTTGGTTCATCAGAGTAATGAGGTGTATCATTTTGCGGACATTGTCAACCGCCTGGCAGCCCAAAACGCTTCCGACCTGGTCTCTACGGTGTCAGGGCTGGCTTAGCCCTCCTCTGGGCTGGCTGCTCAGCTGTCTGCTAATTGCCAGCTCTCATCTCTCTCCACAGTTACCAGCTGTTCCTGATGCTGCTTGTCTGGCCTGCCTACTTAAAGCTGTCCAGCTCACTTCATCTTTGCCTTCGCCTTGGTCACATAACAAGAAACCATCTCCTGCGGTTCTGTTTTAAGACTGGCTTGCTGACATCCCTTCTGGTTCCTTATCCTGGTTGCTGTTGCTCCAATTGGATCCCTGACTTCTGGTCTGGCTGATTACACAATCTGGTTATTGAACTCTGGACTGGCTGACTACTCGATCCGGTTACTGGACTCTGGCTTTGACTATGCTTACTCTATTTACCTTTTAATTTTTTATTAACAAACAAGTGTGATTTAATTGTACTTCTGTCTCGGTCTGGTTCATGGTTTCTGACA
Organism: Lithobates pipiens; assembly: GCF_037356315.1. Lineage (NCBI taxonomy): Eukaryota > Metazoa > Chordata > Amphibia > Anura > Ranidae > Lithobates > Lithobates pipiens. Next base: position 150,544,915 of record NW_027507685.1, read on the forward strand.
TATGGATCAGCTGGCACAAATACTTGCTGAAGTGGGTACACAAAATTGTGCCCAAAAGTTTCATGTCCTTATTTAATAAGGAAATCTGCCAGAAGGCCCAGAGATTATGTGCTTCTGTATCCGATTTCAGATTTATAGAGATATGTGTCCAGAGGACATCAGGGGAAGGCATCTCACCCCGTTGCATAGCATTAAAAAAGACCATCACGTGGGAAGCCAGTAACTGGGAGAACTTGTGGTAGTAGAGGCCGGAGAAGGCATCAGGACCTGGGGCCTTCACAGGATGGGTAATTTGATGGCAGGGTCACTTCTAGTTAATTAATGGCCGCATTCAATGACTCCTGTGAGGCTTTGGGCAAGGAGGGTAGGTGAAGGTCTCGGAAAAAAGCATCAGCCAGGTCAGCAGAGCTTACTGTAGAGGAAAGACAGAAGAGCTGCAAAAGACTCTGTGATTTTTGCTGGATCGAAAGTCTGGTGAGTTCAACCAGACAAGTTCAGTTTTTGGAGCAGCGTCACGCCTGACTTGTTCACACAACAGTAAAATGTATGTTTTGCCCAGGGAAGGGCCTTTATGGCTCGATCAGTAGCCAGGAGGTCTAGCTACGCTACAACGGCATCACAAGGCTTCCGGGTCGCGGTCGAAAGGGAGGATTTTCAGGCCGCATCCGCAGTGACCAGTTGAGTATTGAGATCTTAAAGTCTCTGTTCCCGCTCATGTGTACGAACTGAGGCAATTTGGATAAGGTGGCTTTGTGGGCCTCCCAGAGTGAACCGATATTTCCTATGAAAAAGGTTTGGATGCAGGTATGTATATTAAGGCATGAATCCTGAGATGTGAGAAGAGACTCGTTAAGTCTCCAGTGAGAGGGATGACGAACGGGACAAGCAAGTGAAGTAAAGAAAATAAGGGGATTGTGATCAGCCTAGGGGGAAGTGTGGATCGAAATCTTTTCAATACAAGGGAGTTAGCAGAGTGGGGCCAGCACATGGAAGATCGTTGCTACAAAAGCTGTTGTGCAGGTTAGAATTGTAAATGAAGTCTTCTTCGCGTGGATGATGTTCTCACCAGGCATGTACGAGTCTGTGAGAAAGCAGAAGTGCGCATTTGTCCCTCAACTGTTTGCTTGTGCGGGAAATGAATCCAGGGGTATAGCATCTGTTGCCTTATCAGTCCAAAGCCACATTAGCCTCCATGAGGAACAGGGTCCTAGAGTTAACTCCACTAAGAGCGCCCTGAAGAAGCATATATGTGTCGGTTGGATCTGCAATTTCCTTAGCGCACTAAAAAAAAGAAATGGCGATGGAACACAATGAAGACTCCCCTGTTTCTCAGGGGCAGAGGTCAGATAGAAAGTTGGGTAATGGGGAGGGTTATTTGGGGGCAAAGGAGGAGGAAAACCTGGTCTCCTGCAGGGTCAACCTGGCTGGACTTGAGGGAATGGAATACTTCAGATCACTTGATCAGGGAGTTGAAGACGCGGATATTGTGAGAGTATATTTTCAATGGGGTGGGAGCCATTGTGGTGAGATGAGACATGGCAGCACTACCCTTGCCCAATTCAGGGGCCTCAATGGCCTACAAATGGCCGCAACTATGCTAGGGGAAATATGGCAGATCCTGGAGTAATGAGTCACTAATTCAGTAATTGCCACTAAAGGAGTGGACCACATCCAGAATGAGGAAGCTAGAGGTGAGGGAGCTCCGCTGCTGGACATGTGGCTGCTCTAGGCAACTGGGGTCATCTGCAAAAGAGGAGAGTCACTCGGGGGGTGGGGGGGAAGAAAAAAAAAGGGAGATGTGGAGGCAGGGAAAAATGCACTGGAGACCCATTGCATCCCTCCAAAGGTTTTTCATCAAAAACGCATACACAGTAGGTTACATAAATGTCAATGGCAGAGTTCACACCATTGCGCTCCAATACATCCAACAAAAGTGGAACATGCTGCATTTTTTATGCAAATAAATGGTACTGCTACGTGACAAAATGCACCGTAACGCATCTAAATGTATCCAAAATGCCCCGGAACGCATCACAACAAAACAAACAAAAATTACATAAAGCAGGAAACTTTGAGGGAAAAATTCAATGGAACACATTGAAAACACATAAAAAACATGTATGCAGAATTGTATGCAGAACACATCCACACATCCATTTCTGTGATGTGAACTGGTCCCCGAGAATCTGATGCTATAGTGTAACCTCTATTTCCACTGAATATTAGGGGGGGATCCAGGGGGGGCAATTGCCCCCTCCGAGAATACGGGCAGCGGATGACAGCGCAACCGGTTCCGCGGGTGCCAGCACGGCTGGTTCCGCGGGTGCCAGCGCAGCCGGTTCCATGGGTGACTGTGCTGAGTGCTGGTGAGTGGATGGGTGAGGGGGGCAGCTGGGTGGCTTAGGAGGGCTGCTGGCCAATCAGGAAGCCAGCGGGCAGGGGAGCAGGGAGATGACATCATCTCTCACTGCCCTGCATCCCTCCAGTTCCGCCCTCACTGTGCAGGAAGCTGTGTGCAGCAGAGAGATTACATCATCTCTCTGCTGCTTATCTTCACTGGAAGTGGGACACATCAAAAGACCACCCTAGCAGAAAAGTGACACAATAGGTGACAATCCGCAATGTGTGGCAGGCTATGTGGAAAGTGTCAATCCGCAATGTGTGGCAGGCTACGTGACAAGTGGCAATCCGCAATGTGTGGCAGGTGACGTGGCAAGTCACAATCCGCAATGTGTGGCAAGTGACAATCCGCAATGTGTGGCAGGCTACGTGGCAAGTGACAATCTGCAATGTGTGGCAGGCTACGTGGCAAGTGACAATCCGCAATGTGTGGCAGGCTACATGGCAAGTGACAATCCACAATGTGTGGCAGGTGATGTGGTAAGTGACAATCCGCAATGTGTGGCAGGCTATGTGGCAAGTGGCAATCCGCAATGTGTGGCAGGTGACCTGGCAAGTGTCAATCCGCAATGTGTGGCAGGTGATGTGGCAAGTGACAATCCACAATGTGTGGCAGGCTACGTGGCAATCCACAATGTGTGGCAGATGACGTGGCAAGTAACAATCCGCATTTGGTGACAAGTGACATGGCAAGTGACAATCCGCATATGGTGGCAGGCGACATGGCAAATGACACCCTCAGGGCTCCCACTGATTCTGCATTATGGTGAGTTGAACCATTTAATTTTATATTACAATGTAATAATAGAAATTATGCGCTTCAATCATCCTGACACCATAACAGCCATGGTGCCATATGGATGGAAGTGCCAATACCAGCCATTTTCCATATAAATTGCACCCAAAAAAACATATTTTATAGCAGTGCCCCTCCCCAGACTAGACTCTGGATCCGCCCCTGCTGCATATCTGTGTATGTTGTAACATCATTGTAATAGACCGTGAATGTCCTTCTCACTGTGAACTGCACTAAGGAAGGTGTCGACACCATGGAATCCTTTTGCTGGAAGCTACTGTTATGATAAAATAATAATAATACTATTTCTGCCAGTTTTTTTTTTTTTTAATAAGCTCTAGCTATCACCAAAAATAAATGAGTATTCTTAATTCCTTTCAATTTGAATTTTATTTTGGAACTGCAAACTACCATAAACCATAACTTTTACAGAAAACAAGATATATGAAACCTGAAATCATCTTAGTATACTGTTCTTTTATTGTATTTATATAGATGAAACAAATGTGGCTACATATTTTACTTTCGTTGAAGCTTAATCCACTGCTCATTGTTTTTTCCTCTTTCACATGCTTTCTGCTCAAGTTCCTGGTTGATCCGGAGGGACACAGGTTGGAATCTGTCAATGCAGTCAGCTAGGCAAACCAATAGCTGTCCTTAGCTCCCCCCAGGACCTTTGGTTGCTATGGAAACTCCAACCAATCAGAAAACTGAAACACAACAGGGCACGGATGGAACACTGATGCACAGGTAGATCGTGCTTAAAGCTCATCTCTTCCTAACAGCTTATTATAGAAAACTTGCTAACTTCTGGGATGCAATTTCAATATACATTTACATACACACAATTACATTTATTTGCAAGATAATAATTGCATTTATACTGCAATGCAATTGCACTCTAAATCAATATCTGAAACAAAGGTCTAACTTGAGTTTCGAGTAGTAAATATAGCTTTTTTCAGCAGAATGTTAACAAAAAAGATCTCAACAGAAAACTGCATGTAGACTGGCATTGTATCAATATCTCAACATCAGTTCAGAAAAACAACATCACATTCAGTGTAAAATGTTGATTGGTACAGGTGTACTCCTGCCTGGAACAGCCACATACATGTGAAAGATTCCAAAAAACAAAACAAAACAATTATGTCTACTCAGACTGTTACAGCTAAACAGTTACAAGTCAAAACAGCTAAATAGACAATACATCAAACCATACATGAGAATTTTCAGTTACCAAATGGTACAATGTACATTGATTTCACAGCAGTACATGGCTGTGTAGTCACATGGAGTATGATGGGTTTTTTTTATAGGGGGGAATACTATAGATAATTCGTTATCACTTGTAATTCTACAGGCTCTAAGCACATACCTTGCCATCTGCCTATTCTTGCCCATTGTGCTCAATTCCTCTTTTAAAGTAGTTGTATAGTCAAAATTTTAACTTTTACCTACAGGTAAGCCTACAATAAGGCTTACCTGTAGGTAAAAAAAATCTCCTATACCGTACAGGTTTAGGAGATATTCCCCCTGCAATGAGCCGCTGACTGCAGCGGCGCATGCGCACAGGGGATTCTCAGCTGAAAGCCTGGCAGACGCCGGACCTTGCTGGAAAGAAGTCTCCTGCGTGCATGCACGGGAGTGATGACATTGCTGCTCCATCCACTCATAGCGCTGGGGCCACGATACTCGGAAGACACGCCGAGGCAACATGTCAGCTACCTCGGTGTGGACCAGGTGAGATACCGATGCCTCATTCTAAGGTAAGTATTTCATAATGAGCTAGTATGCGGTGCATACTAGCCCATTATGCCTTTTGCCTTACAGGTGTAGAAAAAGAAAAAAAGTGTCAGCGGGTTTACTACCGCTTTAAAACCACCTATAAACTTCTCTCCTGTCCTTTAGCTTTCAGAGCAAGCACTCCCACTGCAAGGCTAATTTCTGCTTTCACCTAGTGTAGCTTAACCACTTTCAGACCGGACCATTTTGCTGGTAAATGACCAGAGGTCTTTTTACACTTTGGCACTGCGCTGCTTTAACTGGTAATTGCGCGGTCATGCAATGTTGTACCCAAACAAAATTTGCGTCCTTTTCTTCCCACAAATAGAGCTTTCTTTTGATGGTATTTGATTGCCTCTGCGATTTTTATTTTTTGCGATATAAACGTAAAAAGACCGCAAATTTTGAAAAAAAATGATATTTTCTACTTTTTGTTATTAGAAAAATCCAATAAACTCAATTTTAGTCATACATTTAGGCCAAAATGTATTCAGCCACATGTCTTTGGTAAAAAAAAAGTCAATAATTGTATATTTATTGGTTTGCGCAAAAGTTGTCACATCTACAAACTAAGGTACGTTTTCTGGAATTTACGCAGCTTTTAGTTTACGACTGCCTATCTCATTTCTTGAGGTGCTAAAATGGCAGGGCAGTACAAAACCCCCCCAAATGACCCCATTTTGGAAAGTAGACCCCCTAAGGAAATTGATAAGAGGCATGTTGAGCCCATTGAATATTTTATTTTTTTGCCTCAAGCGATTGAATAATGACAAAAAAAAAAATTTTTTTTTTTTTTTACACAAAGTTGTCACTAAATGATATATTGCTCACACATGCTATGGGCGTATGTGAAATGACACCCCAAAATAAATTCTGCTGCTTCTCCTGAGTACGGGGATACCACATATGTGGGACTTTTTGGGAGCCTAGCCACGCACGGGGCCCCGAAAACCAAGCACCGCCTTCAGGCTTTCTAAGGGCGTAAATTTTTGAGTTCACTTCTCACTACCTATTACAGTTTTTAAGGCCATAAAATGCCAAGATGGCACAAAACCCCCACAAATGACCCCATTTTAGAAAGTAGACACCCCAAGCTATTTGCTGAGAGGCATGTTGAGTTCATGGAATATTTTATATTTTGCCACAAGTTGTGGGAAAATTACAAACTTTTTTTTTTTATTTTTTTTTTTCACAAAGTTGTCACTAAATGATATATTGCTCATGCATGCCATGGGCATATGTGAAATGACACCCCAAAATAAATTCTGCTGCTTCTCCTGAGTACGGGGATACCACATATGTGGGACTTTTTGGGAGCCTAGCCGCGTACGGGGCCCCGAAAACCAAGCACCGCCTTCAGGCTTTCTAAGGGCGTAAATTTTTGAGTTCACTTCTCACTACCTATTACAGTTTTGAAGGCCATAAAATGCCAAGATGGCACAAAACCCCCACAAATGACCCCATTTTAGAAAGTAGACACCCCAAGCTATTTGCTGAGAGGCATGTTGAGTCCATGGAATATTTTATATTTTGCCACAAGTTGCGGGAAAATTACAAACTTTTTTTTTTTTTTTTTTCCACAAAGTTGTCACTAAATGATATATTGCTCACGCATGCCATGGGCATATGTGAAATGACACCCCAAAATAAATTCTGCTGCTTCTCCTGAGTACGGGGATACCACATATGTGGGACTTTTTGGGAGCCTAGCCGTGTACGGGGCCCCGAAAACCAAGCACCGCCTTCAGGCTTTCTAAGGGCGTTACAGTTTTGAAGGCCATAAAATGCCAAGATGGCACAAACCCCCCCCCAAATGACCCCATTTTGGAAAGTAGACACCCCTAAATTTAGGGGTACACTAGTGAGACTAGGTAATAAATGGCGGGTGCCCTGAAACTATAAAAAAATAACTAACCAACCAGCGTCACCTGTAACAGTTATATGGTGATCACTGGTGAAAGGGTTAACTAGGGGGCAATCAGGGGGCTTTATGCGGTAGTATATGGGGGTCCCTGGCGCTATAAAAAGCTGCAGCGAACCTAAATACCTACCTGCCTAACTAGCGTCACCTGTGACACTAATACAGCGATCAGAAAAACGATCGCTTATTAGGCTGGGTTCACACTGGAGCGATGCGGGAACGCCACGAATGCGCGGCGGGTTCCCGCATCGCATGCCTCCCGGCGGCAGTTCACACTGCCCTATGCGAACTGCTGGGAGTGTCAGTGAAATGTTACTGACACCCCCAGATCAGTTCGCATATCGCAGTGCGATCTGCAAACTCGGATCGCATGGTGTGAACACCCATGCGATCCGATTCTGCTGCGGGCCAAAAAAAGGGTCCTGTGCGAATTTGCGGCGGGTGCGGCGAATGGCTGAACTCGAATCGCACAGAGATCGGATGTGATTTGCACTGCAGTGCGGTGCGAATCACATCCGTTCTCATAAACCGCTGCAATGTGAACCCAGCCTTAGTGACACTGGCGACGGGGGTGATCACGGGGTTAAACCTTTATTGGGGGGGTTAGGGGGGTACCTTAGAACTAAAGGGGGCTAACCCTAACTGCCCTAACAGTTATTAGTCACAAATGACACCCGCCGGGTGATCAGGGGGTTAAACCTTTATTAGGTAATAAATGGCGGGTGCCCTGAAATTATAAAAAAATAACTAACCAACCAGCGTCACCTGTAACAGTTATATGGTGATCACTGGTGAAAGGGTTAACTAGGGGGCAATCAGGGGGCAATCAGGGGGCTTTATGCGGTAGTATATGGGGGTCCCTGGCGCTATAAAAAGCTGCGGCGAACCTAAATACCTACCTGCCTAACTAGCGTCACCTGTGACACTAATACGGCGATCAGAAAAATGATCGCTTATTAGGCTGGGTTCACACTGGAGCGATGCGGAAACGCCGCGAATCCGCGGCGGGTTCCCGCATCGCATGCCTCCCGGCGGCAGTTCACACTGCCCTATGCGAACTGCTGGGAGTGTCAGTGAAATGTTACTGACACCCCCAGATCAGTTCGCATATCGCAGTGCGATCTGCAAACTCGGATCGCATGGTGTGAACACCCATGCGATCCGATTCTGCTGCGGGCCAAAAAAAGGGTCCCGTGCGAATTTGCGGCGGGTGCGGCGGGTGTGGCGGGTGCGGCGGGTGCGGCGAATGGCTGAACTCGAATCGCACAGAGATCGGATGTGATTTGCACTGCAGTGCGGTGCGAATCACATTCGTTCTCATAAACCGCTGCAATGTGAACCCAGCCTTAGTGACACTGGCGACGGGGGGTGATCACGGGGTTAAACCTTTATTGGGGGGGTTAGGGGGGTACATTAGAACTAAAGGGGGCTAACTCTAACTGCCCTAACAGTTATTACAGTCACAAATGACACCAATGCAAAAAAAAAAAAAAAAATGACATTGGTGTCACTGTGACTGGGGGGGCAGGGGTAATTGGGGGGGTGATCGGGGGGTAAAGGGGGGGTGTGAGTGTGCCTGGCATGTTCTACTGTGTGTGTAGAGTGTTGGTGCAACTCACCGATCCGCTCTCCTCCGTGTCGGAACGGAAAATATCGACACGGAGGAGAGAATACATCACTTCCTCTCCTGTGTTTACATTACAGGAGAGGAAGTGATGTCACGGGGGATTTCTATTCGTCGGGAGCGATCGCGAGGGGGTGGCCATGAATGAATGGCCGCCCCCTCGTCCCGGATCGCTCCCGGACGAAAACCGACCGCCGCAGGCACCGGGCGGGGGCCCGATCGGGCCCCCGACCCGCGGGAGGCAAGGGACGTACATGTAAGCCCTTATGCCTGCCCGTGCCATTCTGCCGACGTACATCGGCGTGCGGCGGTCGGCAACTGGTTAACCACTTAAGCCCCGGACCAATTGTCAGCCTAAGGACCAGAGGTCTTTTTACAATTTCGCACTGCACTGCTTTAACTGGTAATTGCGCGGTCATGCAATGTTGTACCCAAACGAAATTTGCGTCCTTTTCTTCCCAGAAATAGAGCTTTCTTTTGATGGTATTTGATTGCCTCTGCGATTTTAATTTTTTTCGATATAAAAGGAAAAAAAAAGATATTTTCTACTTTTTTTTATAAGAAAAATCGAATAAACTAAATTTTAGTCATACATTTAGGCCAAAATGTATTCAGCCACATGTCTTTAGTAAAAAAAATGTCAATAAGCGTATATTTATTGGTTTGCGCAAAAGTTATAGCGTCTACAAACTAGAGTACATTTTCTGGAATTTACACAGCTTTTAATTTATGACTGCCTATCTCATTTCTTGAGGTGCTAAAATGGCAGGGCAGTACAACCCCCCCCCCCCCCCCAAATGACCCCATTTTGGAAAGTAGACACCCCAAGGAAATTGCTGAGTGGAATGTTGAGCCCATCGAATATTTTTTATTTTTTTGTCCCAAGTGATTGAATAATGACAAAAAAAAAAAGTTTACAAAAAGTTGTCACTAAATGATATTTTGCTCACACATGCCAGTTATATGTGGAATTGCACCCCAAAATATATTCTGCTGCTTCTCCTGAGTACGGGGATATCACATATGTGGGACTTTTTGGGAGTTTAGCTGCGTACGGGACCCTGAAAACCAATCACTGCCTTCAGGATTTCTAAGGGTGCAAATTTTTTATTTCACTCCTCACTACCTATCACAGTTTCGAAGGCCATAAAATGCCAAAATAGCACAACCCCCCCCCCCCCCCCAAATGACCCCATTTTGGAAAGTAGACACCCCAAGCTATTTACTGAGAGGCATGTTGAGTCCATGAAATATTTTATATTTTGCCACAAGTTGCGGGAATATTACAAACTTTTTTTTTTTTTTTTTTGCACAAAGTTGTCACTAAATGATATATTGCTCACACATGCTATGGGCATAAGTGAAATTACACCCCCAAAATAAATTCTGCTGTTTCTCCTGAGTACGGGGGACACACGTGGGGGACTTTTTGGGAGCCTAGCCTAGCCGCGTACGGGACCATGAAAACCAAGCACCGCCTTCAGGATTTAAAAATAAAAACGCTGGCGGAATATGTCCGGACGGGCCATGTGGATACCTATCGCAGATGGCAGGAGGTCCTTAGGGAAGTATCTCTCCTTCAGGTGACTCAGACTCAGCAGTCTATGTTGTATTCCAAGCAGAGGCTTTTTGAGTACGGTAACAAGAATGGCAGGTTACTGGCATGGTTGGCACGGGTTCAATCAGCCTCTTCCCATATAGCAAGTGTGACGGATGCCCAGGGCAGAGAGCTTACCTCCCAAGTAGATATCAACAGAAGATTTTGTGAATTTTTTCAAAGCCTCTATGCGTCGAGGGCACAGTACTCGGCTGAGGCGCTGCAGGATTACCTGGCGAATATCCCCTTCCCGGTTCTATCCGGGGAACATAAGGCGTTGATGGACGGGGATATTTCCCTGGAGGAGATACAATCAGCAATCGGGGGCCTTCAAAATGGTAAGACCCCGGGAGCTGATGGCCTGCCTGCAGAATTCTATTCCCAGCATGCTGACTTGGTGGCACCTAGATTTCACAAACTCCTTGAGGGGCTTGAGAGGGAGGACTGCATCCCCGAATCTATGGGGGAGGCTATAATTGTCCTGATCCCCAAGCCAGGCAAGGATCCCCGGGAGTGTGGGTCGTATCGCCCTATCTCCCTTTTAAATGTGGATGCCAAAGTGCTAGCCAAAATCTTAGCCACCCGGTTAAATTTAGTGATATCTACGTTGGTCCATGCCGACCAGACGGGCTTTATGCCCGCCAAGGGCACGGATATCAACATCAGACGTCTGTTTCTCAATTTATCTGTAGACCATGAGGTGGTGGGATCCAGAGCGATTGCCTCTCTCGATGCCGAGAAGGCATTCGACTCCGTTGAATGGAACTTTCTCTGGGGGACACTCCTTAGCTTTGGGTTTGGCCCTAGGTTCATCAAATGGGTTAAGCTGCTTTATAGGGCTCCCAGGGCCAGGGTGCGCACGAATACCTGCCTCTCTGAACCTTTTTCCTTGCAGAGGGGTACCAGACAAGGGTGCCCTTTGTCGCCTGGATTGTTTGCTCTGGCCCTGGAACCCCTGGCTATCCTGATCAGGGGGTCGCCTGTCGTGCGGGGCCTTCGGGTGGGTACTGTGGAAGAAAAGATATCTCTTTACGCGGACGACATCCTACTCTATTTAAATGACACGGGTCCATCTCTTTTAGCAGCACTCACGATATTTGATAAATTTGGCTCGTTTTCGGGTATTAATATTAACTGGTCTAAATCCGTCCTATTTCCCATAGATGTTGGAACTCCTCCGTCGGTTGGCACTATGCAGTTGCACTGGACTACCGAATTTAAATACCTGGGGGTGCGGGTGACTAGGGACCCCAGTCAGTATTACAATCTGAATGTGCTCCCTCTCCTCCGTCTCCTGCGTGAGAAGTGTCAATCCTGGTCCGGACTCCCACTTAATTTGCTGGGACATATTAATATTTTTAAAATGATACTTTTGCCCAAATTTAACTATGTTTTCCGGAACTGCCCAGGCTGGATACCGGGATATTTTTTTCGGGAAGCGGACAAACTTATAGGCTCCTTTATATGGAATGGTTCTGCCCCTAGGCTAGCCAAGTCTACGTTGCAGTCCCCAACGACTGTTGGAGGCCTCGCCCTTCCTAACCTGCAGCTCTACTACTGGGCCGCCATGTTAGTTACCGTTTCTTGGTGGTTTGCGGCGCGAAGGTCGAATGCGGCGGTGTGCTTGGAGGCGGCTATCCTGGGTTCCCTGCAGGAGTTGGGGGTAGTGGCCTACAAGGGGGCGCGGGCATATGCTGTCCTCCCCGGTCCCACGAAGACGTCACTTAGAGTCTGGGGGGTGGCCGGACGCAGGTTTCGGCGGCCGGGATATTGGTCTCCGGCTCAACCTTTGTGGGGTAATCCGAATCTGCCTCATTTTAGGACAGTCCCGGACCCGCAGGTATGGGTGAGGTTTGGGGTCCGAACGCTGGGAGACATAATGCCGTCGGGTAGGCTTCTCTCCTTTGCTCAACTGACTGCCTCCAACGCTTTGCCCGGTTGGATGTACTTCAGGTATGCCCAGCTGCGCCACGCAGCCAGAGCGCAGTTCCCTGCCCCCCCGACACTACAGGCCACTCCGTTGGAAGAACTGTTCGCGGGAGGTGATCTTACAAAAACACTCTCTGATGTGTATCGTGTCGTGTCCCCTGTTGCTCCTTCTAAATTGAACTCTTTATGGGACAAATGGAAAGCGGATATTCCGGCGTTGGAGAGGGATGATTGGGAGGAGTGTCTGGATAGGGGCAGTAAATTGGTAATATCCGCAGGAGATAAGCTTGTTCAAACCAAATTTATACACCGGGTATATCATACCCCCATGCGTCTATCCAGAATTTATCCCGCTAGGGATCCGCATTGTCCCCGGTGCAAAACGGTTGATTTCTGGATTGGAATATTTGATCATTTAAATATCAGGCTAGAGCTGGGTGTCCCCAGGCTTCCTGAGCTAGCTTTGCTGGACATTCAGGCTGATGAGCAAACACCTTACCATACTAAACTCTTGATTTCATATCTCCTTTTTTACGCCAAAAAAGAAATTATTTGTCATTGGTTTTTACCCTCTCCTCCTAGTGTGGCCTTGTGGGAGAAGAAAATAAATAGTGTTCTGCCACTTTACAAACTCACGTATCACAATCGAGGCTGCCCGTGGAAGTTCGATAAGGTCTGGCTCCCATGGACCTCTGGATAGTATGGGAGCACTTGCCTAAGCCAGGTGGTGCTGTGTTTTTTTTTTTTCTTTTTTTCCTTCTATGCGTGTTAATGGGATGGAACCTCTGTTAAGATTGTATGTATTCCTTGTTGGCTACCTGTATTATATGTAGGAAATGTCACCTTTTCTTTTTATGTATCCGACTGTGATGTGGGCCACTCCCCTGTCTTTTGTTCTATTATTCTGTACACTTGTCTCTGACAATAAAGCACTCCTGTTGTTTAAAAAAAAAAATATATATAAAACGCTACCAAAAAAACTGTTAGCGATCGCAGGGATCAGGCCTGACTCTGTGAACGCTGCAGTTATGTGTTTAGTGTTTTGTAAGTGACAGTGATCGATCGATACTGCACTTGGGTGGGCTGGGCGGAGGGGCAAAACGCAGGTGCTAGCAGGTATCTGGGCTGATCCCGCTAACAATGCGTTTTTTTGGAACCCTAAACTGCTGGGGACGCTAGTATAGATCTGATCAGATCAGATATTGATCTGTTCAGATACTATACCCCTACGGGAGGTTATGCTTTGCGCGTGGGTGTTAGCGGTACTGGCACTAACCTAGCGCTGCCTGGGGCGACCCTAAAACCTAATTGATATCACCCGCCGGGTGATCAGGGGGTTAAACCTTTATTGGGTAATAAATGGTGGGTGCCCTAATGCTATAAAAAGCAAACGAACTAACCAGAGTCACCCGTAACACTTATACGGTGATCACTGGTGAAAGGGTTAACTAGGGGCAATCAGGGGGTTAAAACCTTTATTAGGTAGTATATGGGGGTCACGGACGCTATATAAAAACCTGACAGAAACCCAAATAACTAAATAACTAACTGGCTATCCAGCATCACCAGTGACACTTATACGGTGATCGCTGGTGAAAGGGTTAACTCTAGGAGCAATCAGGGGGTTAAAACCTTTATTGGGTAGTATATGGGGGTACCTAGCGCTATAAAAACCTGGCGGTGAACCTAAAAAAATAACTAGCTACCTATCGGCACCAGTGACACTAATGCAGCGATCAGAAAAACGATCGCTTAGTGACACTGGCAAAAGGGGGTGAAAGGGTTAACTAGGGGCAATCAGGGGGTTAAAACCTTTATTAGGTAGTATATGGGGGTCCCGGACGCTACATAAAAACCTGACGGGGATCCGAAATAACTAAATAACTAACTGGCTATCCAGCATCACCAGTGACACTTATACGGTGATCGCTGGTGAAAGGGTTAACTTTAGGGGCAATCAGGGGGTTAAAACCTTTATTGGGTAGTATATGGGGGTACCTAATGCTATAAAAACCTGGCGGTGAACCTAAAAAAATAATTAGCTACCTAGCGGCACCAGTGACACTAATGCAGCGATCAGAAAAATGATTGCTTAGTGACACTGGCAAAAGGGGGTGAAAGGGTTAACTCTAGGGGCAATCAGGGGGGTTAAACCTTTATTAGGGGGGTAGGGGGCTACCCTGGACCTAACACTAACTGCCCTGTCACTTTTTACTGTCACAACTGACACTAAATGCAATGATCAGTAAATAAATGATCGCTGCAATCAGTGACACTGTGACTGGAAGGGGGGGGGGGGGCTGGTGGGGATCGGAGGGCGATCGGGGGGTGATTTGTGTGCCTATGTGTACCTACATGTCTGTGTATTGATTGGTGCACTAACTATGTGTTCTCCTCACAGTCCGGTCAAAAAGACCAACCTGAGGAGAGTGACATCACTTCCTCCCTGCCTGTGTTTACAATACACAGGCGGGGGAAGCTTCTCATTCGCCAGGAGCGATTGAGAGGGGATGGGCAGAAACCAACGGCCATCCCCTCATCCCGGATCGCTCCTGAAGCGAAACGGACCGTCGCAGCCAGCGGGAGGGGGTCCAATCGGACCCAACACCCGCTGGAAGGCAAGCGCGTACCGGTACATGCTTTTGCCTGTCGGTGCCATTGTGCCGACGTATATCTACCTTCGGCGGTCCTTAAGTGGTTAACCTTTTCAACCCTGGAAGATTTTACCCTCTTCCTGACCAGAGCACTTTTTGTGATTCAACACTGCGTCGCTTTAACTGAAAATTGTGCGGTCGTGCGAAGTGGCTCCCAAACAAAATTGACGTCCTTTTTTTCCCACAAATAGAGCTTTATTTTGGTGGTATATAATCACCCCTGCAGTTTTTATTTTTCTATAAACAAAAAAAGAGCGACAATTTTGAAAAAAAACACATTATTTTTTAGATTTTGCTATAATAAATACCCCCCAAAAATATATAAAAAAAAAATTTTCCTCAGTTTAGGCCGATACGTATTCTTCTACATATTTTTTCTTCAAAAAAAATAAAAAATCACAATAAGCGTTTATTGATTGGTTTGCGCAAAAGTTCTACCGTTTACAAAATAGGGGATAGTTTTATGGCATTTTTATTAATAATTTTTTTTTACTAGTAATTAAAAAGTAAAAAAGTAACAGTACAGCGCAAATATATGATATAAATAATTAAATAATTCAACAACACAAAGTGCATAAAACACAAAAGTCCATAGGTGAGAGAAAAAAGATGCAGTAATCAGGAAGAGTCCGCTTGTGCAGTGTGTCTTCAATCAATATAGCAAGTGACGATGTGATCCCTTCACCATTGAGCAAGTTGGACTCTCACCTCAAATAATGGACCCCTGATATATCAGACAGGTCAGAAAACGCATGTTCTCATCAAGGGTAGATCATAAAAGTTCAGCAGACAAAACGGGAGTACTCCAAGACAAAATCCTTCTCCATGTCATCAGATCAATATGATTGAAAAGGGCTTTTCACCTCCAGATGGAAAGCAACATGGCTGGCTGCCACATGCCTGGCATGGAATCATATTGATCTGATGACATGGAGAAGGATTTTGTCTTGGAGTACTCCCGTTTTGTCTGCTGAAATTTTATGATCTACCCTTGATGGGAACATGCGTTTTCTGACCTGTCTGATATATCAGGGGTCCATTATTTGAGGTGAGAGTCCAACTTGGTCAATGGTGAAGGGATCACATCGTCACTTGCTATATTGATTGAAGACACACTGCACAAGCGGACTCTTCCTGATTACTGCATCTTTTTTCTCTCACCTATGGACTTTTGTGTTTTATGCATTTTGTGTTGTTGAATTATTTAATTATTTATATCATATATTTGCACTATACTGTTACTTTTTAACTTTGTAATGTGGGATTTGGTATTTTGACCTATAGTATTCTAGCTGCATTTTTCACTTTTTCACTTATCTTATTGTGTTTAGCGCTGGTTGATTTTTCGTTTTATATTTTTACTAGTAATGGCAGCGATCTGCGATTTTTATTGTGACTGCGACATTATGGTGGACACATCGGACATTTTTGACACATTTTTGGGACC
This sequence comes from Lithobates pipiens, assembly GCF_037356315.1. Taxonomy (NCBI): domain Eukaryota; kingdom Metazoa; phylum Chordata; class Amphibia; order Anura; family Ranidae; genus Lithobates; species Lithobates pipiens. Next base: position 150,561,068 of record NW_027507685.1, read on the forward strand.
ATTGTCATTTATACAGCAATCAGTGCTATACAAATGCACTGATTTCTGTGTAAATGACACTGGCAGTGAAGGGGTTAACCACTAGGGGACAGGGTAAGAGTTAGGTGTGTCCTGGGGTGTGTTTCTAACTGTGGGGGGGCATCGATACATGTGACATGTCACTGATCTCTGCTCCCAATCACAGGGAGCAGAGATCAGTGACACTGTCACTAGGCAGAACGTGGAGATGCTTGTTTACATTAGCATCTCCCCGTTCTTCCTCCTTGTGAGACGATTGCGGGTATCCCCACGGACATCGAGTCTGCTGGACCCGTGATCTGACTCACGGAGGTCCTGGCTGGCGCGTGTCACCGGCGGAGCACGCGCTATGGCAAGGCGGCAAATTTAAAGGGATGCACCTGTACGCCCATTTGCCTGTCCGTGCCATTCTGCCGATGTACATCATATTTACAACATGAGGGTAGACAGTACAGTTACAATTCAATACAGGAGCAATCTGAGGACCCTGCCCATTAGAGCTTACAATCTAAAAAGTGAGGGTCAAGTGATACAAAAGGTAATAACTGTGGGGGGTGAGCTGATGGAGAAAATAAAAGTACAGTTATTAGGTGGAGGCAGGATAGGCTTCTCTGAAGAGAAGGATTTTCAGGTATCACCTAAATGAGGGCAGAGTAAAATAGTCAGGCAGATTGGGGTAGGGAGCTCCATTGGATGGGGGAGGCTTGGGGGAAGTCCAGGAGGTGAGCATGGGGGAGGTGACAAGGGAGCTAGAGATTAGGAAGTCTTGGGAGGAACAAAGAGAACAATTTGGTTGGTATTTTGAGACTGGGTTAGTGATGTTGCTGGGGGACAGGTTGTGGATGGCTTTGTAAGTTATTGTTAGCATTTCAATTTAAACTGTTACTAAACCCACAACAGTAAAATCAGTCTGTATAAGCAGTAAAACATGCTTGTTATACTCACTGTGGAACCGAAGAGGTTAATCCTCTGCACTGTGTAAAAAGGCTGTTTGATCCAGTGGCTGTTTGCACTGAAATATACAGCATTAAACTCACAGTAGCTCACTGTATATTTCAGTGTTTTATGTGCCGTTTAACGCAGTACATTTCTGTGCGTTAGTGTGCGCTTAACGCAGTATATTTCAGTGTGTTAGTGCACATTTATCTCAGTATATTTCAGTGTGCTACATGCCGTTTAACGCAGCACATTTCTGTGCGTTAGTGCACGCTTAATGCAGTATATTTCAGTGTGTTACTGCAAGTTTAATGCAGTACATTTCTGTGCGTTAGTGCACGTTCAATGCAGTAAATTTCTGTGAGTTACTGCAAGTTTAACAATGTATATTTCAGTGTGTTATCTTCCATTCAACGCAGTATAGTTCAGTGCGTTTCTGCAAGTTTAACACTGTATATTTCAGTGTTACGTGCCATTTAACGCAGTACATTTCTGTGCATTACTGCAAGTTTTACACTGTATATTTCTGTGCGTTAGTGCAGTTTAACGCCGTATATTTCAGTGCGTTACGTGCTGGTTAACGCAGCACAATTCAGTGCGTTAGTGCGTTTCTGGTGGTGAGACAAGTTCTAATACAAATTTTTCTGAGCTATCTTTATTAATTATATCTTTATCTAATGTGTTACAGCAATTTAAAGGGGCACAGTCATTTGGTGCTGATAATACTGAGTTTGTAAGGGCACAGTTACCTGGTGCATTGGATAAGTCTGCAAATACTACAAATATTACAGAGGCACATTCTTATGGTGCACAAGGGAAAGTGGATTATGAAAGACATTGGTACTGTATGGAATAAAGGTTTCACTGAGAAAAATTCATTATGATGTGGCTGATAATGGTAGGTCATTCTGAACTAGAATGCCCATTGACTTTGCTATACAAGGTAATCACTCCCAGCCTCTGAGACAAAACCCGGCGGGTATGATTGGCAAATCTTCTTTTAAAGAGGTGGTGCCTTGTGGCGTGTCACCTTTAGGTTTTCACCTAGCTAAATCAGTCAAAGACAAAATTTGGAAAGGTGAATTTATTGACATATTGTCATTATTACCTGCATCAAAAGAATTTTTGGCTAAAACTGAAAAACATGCTGGGGAGCGAACAAAGAAGGAGAGGAGAAGAGTAATTCCTAAAACTTTCCAAAACTGGTTACAGGCCTTTTGCATTTATGTGGCCTGTTCCAGCTTTTGGATATCATTGCAGAGGCTTTTCGTCATTTTGGGGGTACAGAATGGTACACCTATGATGAGAATTTTCGCCAAAAATTGTCAGTCCACCCCTCTTTAACTTGGGGTTATAAGGATGTAGGCCTGTGGCTGAATCTAATGTTAGATAATGTTATCGAAGGTCAAAAGCCTCAATTCACCCCCAGGATAGTGCCTAATACACAGACCTCATTTCGGAAAGGGTTTTGTTTTGCCTTTAATGAAGCGCAATGCAAATTCCTCGCTAATTGCAGATAAAGGCATGAGTGCTCTTACTGTAATGGGAACCATTTAGCCAACAGGTGCTTTCGGAGATTTTCCTCAGCCTCTTTCCAGTCAGTTTCCAGGGACCCTAGTGGGAAAAGCCTCGACCCCAGTGAATCTATTAAGAATGCTCCCCTGGTTAGAGCTATATCCAGAGTGCAGGATGGCGGCTCTACTAATTTAAGGTTTTAGAGATGTTTTTTTAGTTCCCTCTTTCAAAGGATCGGGTTGTACCTTGGTCAAGAATTTGCATTCGGCCTATATACATTCTGATGTGGTTCAGACAAAAATATCTAAAGAAATTTTAGATGGTAGGATAGCTGGCACCTTTTCTCAACCCGGATAGGCTATCCCCTTAGGGTATTGTTCTCAAAAAGGAGCCTGGTAGTTTTTGTCAAAATACACCATCTGTCCTACCCATCAGACTCTTCCCTAAATTATGACGTTTCGGATGTTGAGGCTCCGGTATCCTATTCCTCATTCGATGAAGCTATTGTCATCTTGAGGGGATATGGTATCGGAGCTGAAATGGCAAAGACGGACATTAAGTCGGCATTTTCGCTTGCAACCAGTTCACCCTCAAGGTTTCAATTCATTGGGTTTTCAAATTCAGGGTTAATTCTATTTTGACAGATGTATGCCTATGGGGTTTCCTTTATCCTGCTTTTATTTTGAAGCCTTTTCCAAATTCTTACATTGGGTTTTGTCAGCACTTTATCCTTTTGGGGTTGTTTTGCACCATTTAGATGATTTTTTGTTTGTCGGCCCCCCCGGGCTCAAATTCTTGCTTCAAATCTTTAAAATGTATTTTTTAGCATGTGTGAATACTTTGGGGTTCTGCTTGCGCATGAAAAGACGGTTCTTCCTTCCACCACTTTTGAATTTTTTGGGAATAACAATTCACTGCGCTTTAATGGATTACATAAGATGAGATCTTTGGTTTCACTATCTCTGTCAAAAAAGAAAGTACTACTAAAAGAAGCTCAATCGTTATTGGGTTTATTTGCTTTTGCAGCCAGGGTCATTCCTATGGCCAGGGTATTTTCATGCAGATTTTATTCATCTATCAGAGGTCTTAAGAATCATTATGCCCATGTCCATATATCTAAAAGCATTAGAGACGATCTGAAAGTCTGGGATGCATCAGTTTCAATTCTTTACAGATGCTGCGGTGTCTTCTGGCTTCGGCGCATTTATGAACGGTCATTGGTGCGCCCCTGAGTGGAGTTCGGATTGGTTACATCATTTTACAGAACCTTGTTCTATTGGAATTGTTCCCAGTCAAAGTTTCTAGTGGGTTGGAAGGATCAGTTGATGAACCGCAGAGTTATGGTGCACACGGACAACAAAGGTGTTTTCTTTGCTATTAACACATTGTCATCGAAATCTGAGCCAGTTATTAAATTGCTGCATTTTCTAGTCTTGCACTGCAAGCATTTTAATATCTGGCTTAAAGTGGAACACAGCAGGAATTCATAATAATATATCTGACGCTTTATCTCGTTTGCAGTTCACGAAGTTTCAGGAGCTGGCTCCATCGGCAGATCAATATGGTGCACCCTGCCCAGATTTCCTCTGGGGCTTAATTTGGAACTGATAATGGCTAACCTTGAAAACTCAGTGTCAGAAACCATGAATCAGACTGAGACAGAAGTACAATTAAATCACACTTGTTTATTAATAAAAATAAAAAGGTAAATAGAAAAAGCGTAGTCAAGCATAGCCAGAGTCCAGTAACCAGATCGGGCAGTCAGCCAGGCCAGAAGTCAGGGATCCAAGTAGAGCAACAGCAAGCAGGATATGGAGCCAGAAGGGATGTCAGCAAGCCAGTCTTTAAACAAACCGCAGGAGATGGTTTCTAGTGATGTGACCAAGGCGAAGGCAGAGGTGAAGTGAGCTGGAAGACTTTAAGTAGGCAGGTCAAACGAGCATCATCAGGAACAGCTGGTAACTGCTGAGAGAGCTGGCAATTAGCCGACAGCTGAGTGGCCAGCCCAGAGAAGGAAGGGCTAAGCCAGCCCTGACACTCAGTAGCGAGGAAGACATAGATAGACTATCGTCTTTCCTGGTCTAGATGGTGTTCATTCTGTCATGAGCTGGGCTGGCCATGAGCTGAGCTGGATATTTTGGAGGTGAATGCTTATGTCTCTCTGCCGTTTGTGTCCACATTGATTCAATCACAGCTCAAGCCTACTTCAGTGCATAAGATTCTAGCAGATGTATAATTTTTTCTTAAATAATTCACAGGCTTACCTTCGTTAACTTCATTTTTTCAGGTTAGTCAGGTGATGAAAGGTTTTAGGAGATCCAAACCTACCCGAGTTAATAAGCATCCGATATCAGTTAAAATTTTAGGAGATCTTCTTGAAACGTTGAGGCTGGTTTGCTTTTCTGAATTTGAGCACTTACTCTTCAGAGCTGCCTTTTCTATCGCCTAGAATAAGAAATCTAACTCCTTTCTCCTTTTTTCCCAATGTCTCTTTGGAGGGAGATCTACTAAAGGAACATTTCAGTCTCTAATGTTTCTAGATATCTTTCGGTTAGGCCTTCTTCTAGTGGTTCTTTCTTTATTCATCAGGACCTGTCACCCTTGACCAGGTACCAGCTTTCAGCTGTTTTAGCTTCCTGTTTGAAACGCCTGAATCTTTCGGGCTTTTGTTTCTCATCCCATTCATTTAGGATTGGGGCGGCTACTACAGCTGATTCTCTGGGTTTCTCGGAAGAGATGTTGAAAAGACTAGGCCACTGGGGCAGTGATAGGTATAAAATCGATGTCTGCCCGATATACTAATGTTCTAATTTTATCTTTCAGATTCTCCAAACACCAATATCTAGATAGTAGGATATTCCTAGGTTTTCTGGGCTGCAAAACAGTCTGCATGCTAAGACATTTTCAGTTTTTTGGTCAGGTATTAGGGGTTTAAGGTGGAGGAACCTTATGGATCATTTATTTGTCCAGTATATGGCCCTCTCCCCAAGTTTTAATCATTTATGCCAGGGGTAATGATGTGGGTAAGGTTTGGACATGGGATCTGCTCTGTAAAATTAAGAGAGGCCTTTACTCCGTTAAACTTATGTTCCCATCTGCCGTTTTGGCATTTTCTGAAATGATCCCTAGGCCTATTTGGTCGCCATATGGCAGCCTGTTTTACGTAGAAAGGATAAGAAGATGCCTTAATAGGACCATTCATAGCTTTCTGTCCTCGCTGGGAGGAATTTCATTCCACCACATGGAATTGGAAGGTTTTGTTCTGGGTTTATTTCGCCCTGATGTAGTTCATTTATCTGCAATAGGTCTGGACATTTTTAATATGGGCCTACAAAATTTGATAGAATCAGCCATGGTGTTAGGGGGGGGGGCCTCAGCCACTAGCTTCTTTCCTGGCCTCAGCCAGTGGGGAGTAGTTGTCCAGCATTGTCTGGATGGACACTGAAATTTTGTTTGAAATATTCATATTCCAGTTAAATTTTTAATCATTATTAGGTTACACCTTGGATAACACCATGGCCATTAATTATTGCCAAATAAAGAAGTTATTTGTTTGAAATGATCTGTTGTTGTGGTCTTTACTAAATATCCCTTTGTGTTGACCCACGATTATGGGTTGCAGCTAGCAAAAATCCAAAATTCAGTGTCTCAGAAAATGAAAATGTTACATAAGACCAATTAAAAAAAAAAGGGTTTTGAATAGAGAAATGTTGGCTTACTGAAAAGTATGTCCATGTATTGTATGCACTCAATACTTGGGCGGGGCTCCTTTTGCATGAACTACTGCATGAATGTGGCATGGCTTGGAGCCTGTGGCACTGCTGAGGTGTTGCTTTGACAGTGTCCTTCAGTTTGTCTGCATTGTTGGGTCTGGTGTCTGTCATCTTCCTCTTGACAATACCCCAGAAATCCTCTATGGGATTTAGGTCAGGCAAGTTTGCTGGCAAATCAAGCACTGGATTTGAGTTTAGAGAGAAAAGGGTACAGGTTTACTTTTTATCTTGCTACTGTAGATAGAGACTCAGTTCTACTTGGGTATTCATGATGTTAAAGCTGAACTCCATAGCTTGTAGCCCTGCATTGGACATGGAAACGCAGCTGGGCAATCCACTGCCTGAGCGCAGGGGAGCTGGGGTTCTGGGGTAAGCAGAAGATCAGGTAGTTAAAACTGCTTTTCTAATCCCCTAACAAAAAAAAAATAGCATTTAACCTTTGCAGTGCAAGCGCAGCCCCACTGTAAGGGAGGAATTTTCGTTTTCCCAGAGTTGTGCTTGAAATGCAAAGGAAGAACAACATGGAGTAGGGTACTACCTCATACTTGGCTATGCAGGTGACTAGAGCCATAACAGTCCACAAACAGCAAACAATCAATAAGCCATTTGGGATGCTGGCAAACTGCATATTAGTTTTGCATTGACTGACTGTTGAATGCAGTTACATTATTTCTCTATGACGCATTTATGCAGATTCCGTTTATACAGTTTTTATATCCTGATGTTAGGATGTGACCTAGTCATCTCTGAACAGAACAAGTTAAGCTACAGTTTAAAAGAGAATACAGATTTTAAAGCTAAGGCTCTATAGACTTTCAGTGCTATCATTGTAATCCAGCCTTTTTGACTCTGATCTACAAGGAGATGCAAATGTTATGCAAATCACTGCATGTCCTTGTCTGTCCTCTTAAAGTGTACCTTTCATATGACTATAAAGCCACATGGTGGATATGAAATGTTTCTCTAACTCACCACATTTCCAAAAACAAAAGAAGACAAGCAAGAAGATCTATTTGCAAAATGTGTTTTGTTTATTTTTCCTAAACTACGGAGAGGCCATCCCTTCTAAAGGACAACTCCAATTAAAACTCCAAAAACACACTGAATCCATTAGTAGGACAAGGACAATTCTACATTACAAATTAATTTGACGTTAAATGTTCTTTTAGAAAGGAGATTCTCTTTGGTTAAAGTCACCAGTTGCCAACAGCATACATCCAAGCATTTTCACATTTAGAATCTTCACTCAAAAGTCTGCTTACTTCGATCACGTGCAATGGAAAAAATAAACAGGAATTTGCTTTTTAGATGTAGATAAGTGAAGTGAATTTTCAATAATTTTATTGAGTGCAGATTCTCAACTCCTTTAGTAGATCAGACTCACTATCAGCACTGTTACACCAAACAAGCATGGATCCAAATCTTGTCCCACCAGAACAGGAAAGGCATAGAGTGACCAATAGCTAAAGACGAGGTGAGCGGTTTTGCTTTAGAATTTGGCATCTCTGATTTAGTGAGACCAACAGTATAAACTATACACAGTTAACACATGGCCACATATCATAACATTTACATTGCAATATTTTTATTCGTTTTTCAAGTTTACAAGTTTCATACATAAAGTAGAATATGAGACCTCTCAGCATTAGGAGGATGACTAACAAAAATCGACAAGTGGTAATGTAAACAGTTTCAGGTAAGAGAAACATGTCCACATTGACCAAAAATATCATGTACTAATTCAGCTATAAAGTCATTGATTCGATAGCCCTTTATGATAAATTTGAGGGGCCCAATATTGTTGGGTGTTGCATAGTTCTCGTCAAGACAGAGGAACAACAAACATAACATTAATTTGTTAGGTTACATAGATTAGTGATCAAAAAGAACAGAAAACTTTGCACAATGAAAGAGTATAAAAATGAACCGATGTTCGCTCAGCCCAAAAATCCGAGCATATTTTAAGAGAGAGGAGGGAAGAAAAAAAGAAGGAAAGGACAGTAAGAAAGTAGAGAGCAGTCAGGATGCTTCCCTCCACCCCACCTCAACCATCCACCGAGAGGTACAGTGGGGCAAAAAAGTATTTAGTCAGTCACCAATTGTGCAAGTTCTCCCACTTAAAAAGATGCGAGAGGCTTGTAATTGTCATCATAGGTATACCTCAACTATGAGAGACAAAATGTGGAAACAAATCCAGACAATCACATTGTCTGATTTTTTAAAGAATTTATTTGCAAATTATGGTGGAAAATAAGTATTTGGTCACCTACAAACAAGCAAGATTTCTGGCTCTCACAGATCTGTATCTTCTTCTTTAATAGGCTCCTTTGTCCCCCACTCATTACCTGTATTAATGGCACCTGTTTGAGGTTGTGGACAGGTGTCTTTTATACTGATAACAAGTTCAAACAGTCACACTCCAAACTCCACTACTGTAAAGATCAAAGAGCTGTCGAAGGACACCAGAAACAAAATTGTAGACCTGCACCAGGCTGGGAAGACTGAATTTGCAATTAGCAAGCAGCTTGGTGTGAATAAATCAACTGTGGGAGCAATAATTAGAAAATGGAAGACATACAAGACCACTGATAATCTCCCTCGATCTGGGGCGCCACGCAAGATCTCACAGCGTGGGGTCAAAATGATCATAAGAGAGTGGGGGGACCTAGTGAATGACCTGCAGAGAGCTGGGACCAACGTAACAAAGGCTACACTATGCAAACACTATGCCACAAAGGACTCAGATTCTGCAGAGCCAGGCGTGTCCCCCTGCTTAAGACAGTACATGTCCGGGCCTGTCTGAGGTTTGCCAGAGAGCATTTGGATGATCCAGAAGAGGATTGGGAGAATGTCATATGGTCAGATGAAACCAAAGTAGAACTGTTTGATAGAAACACAACTTGTCGTGTTTGGAGGAGAGAGAACGTGTGGTTGCAACCAAAGAACACCATACCTACTGTGAAGCATGGGGGTGGCAACATCATGCTTTGGGGCTGTTTCTCTGCAAAGGGAACAGGACGAAGGATCCGTGTACATGAAAGAATGAATAGGGCCATGTATTGTGAGATTTTGAGTGCAAACCTCCTCCCATCAGCAAGGGCATTGAAGATAAAATGGGAGTGCTGGGGGGTGTGACCGGATGAGACTGGAGGAGTGAGGAGTGGTGTGAGACGCTGTGTGCTGCTCCCTCCCTGGCCGGCAATTAAGCAAGGAGAGGCTGCCACTGAGTGCTGAGTGCCGAGGGGTCGGAACATGACACTGGAGTGGAGGAGGAGCGTCGACAAGCTTACCGAAGGCGGTCGGGGATCTGCGAGCCGATCCGAAGGCTCTGTGAGTGGTGCAGAGGGCTCCCGAGGGACATCACACATTGTGCGCTGAGAGGACCGCTGCACGCCGCACTAAGAGGAGGGAGGTAAGCGGCAGCAGCGAAGGTGATTGTTGTGTGAGGAGCTAGGCGGGAATCTGACATTGACAGCCCCTGGAAGGGCTCTGGGAGCGGTGAAGGTCCGGAGGTATGGAGATTGGTGAGCAGTGTGAGATCTTTTGACCCTGTGTAGCGGGCGCTGGTTAAGAGGACCGTGTAAGTAATCAAATATAGACGCAGAGATTGTAACCGCTGAAAATACTATAAAAGCTGCCAAGTTAAAAAGCTCAGAGTTAACCTTACAGAGCTGCATTGAGAGATATGAGGTTGAAAGGATGAGAACATCCCTATAAGTGCCTGCAATAATAACAACTGGGTATAGCCTGGGGGTTGTTGGAAGGATGAGAACATCTTTATAAGTGCCTGCAATTATAACAACTGGGTACTGCCTGGAGACTGCTTGGACATACAGGGGTGGGTGCATTTATATAATGGCCATAACAATCTATCCCTCAAGACTAAGGACTGATTTCTTTTTGGGAGAAGGATGCAGCATTTACACTCCTCAAAAGAAAAGGGGGAAAAAGGCCTGCAACAATCCACCGCAGCAGCAGCCAAATTGGAGCAGTATGTACACCCCTCGGGTTCAGACCCCCCCTAAAAAAAACTAAAAAAATGACACAGACTAAAGGACAGCAAGGAGCACCCTCGGATAGAAAAAGCCAGAGTCAGATTACTGCTAATGTATCTATTGCGGTAGCAGCAAATAGCATGACTAATAAAAACCCGGGAACAGCTGAGCACAGTATAGATGACTGAGTTATGACTGAGGTCCCGCTGCTTTTAGAAAAAGAACCAACAATAAAGGATGTATTTTTGGCGATGAATGCATGCAATGGGTCGCTGAAAGAACTCTGTGACCAAATGAAGGGAGTGAAGGAGGACTTGATACTGATTACTGATTAGACAAGAACTTCAGAAAACAGCAGAAAGGACAGCTGACCTGGAGATTAGGACTATCCAACTGGAAGATGATACAGCTTTTTTAACAAAAGAGCATGAAAGAACAGCTTACTAGATATGGGATAAAAATGGAAGACATGGAAAATAGTCTCCGAAGGGATAATGTGCGGATAGTTGGGCTCCCTGAAAAAAGCGAGGGTCTAAATCCCATTGAGTTTTTGGAACTTTGGCTAGTTGATCTCTTCGGTAAAAATCATTTTCAACAACATTCTCTATTGAGAGAGCGCACAGAGTCCCTTTTAGAGCCCCATTGGATGGGGGCTATCCCAGGCCACTTCTGATGAAGTTCCTTAATTATAAGGATAAATTGGTACAGTTGCGAAAGGCAAGAGAAATGGTAAATATTTTGTTTAATGGTACAAAAATGTCATTGTATTCTGATTTTTCACCGGAACTTCAAAGACGTCTAGCAGAGTTTATACAGGTGAAGCGTACTTTACAGAAATTTAAGCTGACGTGTGCTCTTCTTTACCCTGCAAAATTATGTGTCAATGCACTGAGGAATACCCAAATATTTAGTTCACCAGCCGAGGTGGAGAGATGGTTGGAAAAAAATAAAGAAAAACTTTAGAATTTTTTTATAAATTGAAGCTTATAATTTGAAATGTGACAGGAGGATGGAATAGTGACTTAGAACAAATTTTTTTGTGGTTTTTGTTCTATCTCCCTTTGACTGGTGGATAGAAGATAAGATTGCGGGGGGGGGGGGGGGTAGCAGCACACAGCTAGGATATGAAGTGAGATGTATGGGTATGAATATGTGGAACAAATGGAGCAAAAGGTGTGGAATAAGGTCACTAATGAGCCCCTTAGGCCGCGTACACACGGGCGGATTGTCTGTCCAACTTAGTCCGCTGAACAGTGTTTCAGCGGACAATCCGCTCGTGTGTGGGCTTCAGCGGACTTTTTCAGCGGACAGTCTGACGAACAAAGTCTTACGGAATTTCCGTAAGACAGTCCGTTCAAACTTGGTTTTGTCCGTCCAAACTTGGTTTCAGCGGACAGTCCGCTCGTGTGTAGGCAAGTTGGACGGACTAAGTATGGCGCATGCTCAGAAAGGGTTTACACGGCCGAAGGTTGCATTGCAGTGTATAGGACATCGTTTTTCTAGTCCCATCGTACGTGCTGTACACGTCATCATGCACGCTTTCAGCGGACTGTCTGCTCATCGTGTGTGGTCAAGTCCGTTCATGCAAATTTTGAACGGACTGTCTGTCGGATTGTCTGCCAAACTTAGTTGGGCAGACAATCCGCCCGTGTGTACACGGCCTTAGAGTTCACCTAGGTAGGTGGGGGGTGGAAGAGGCAGAGGAAGGTTGGGGGGGGGAGGTGGGACACTGGTAAAGATGAATTAACTGCACAAAGGATTTGTATTTTGCATGTAAGTCAAGGAAAGAAAAGATACAAAAAAGGGAAATGTAACACGGAAATATTATTGGATTTACTGTAAAAGATTATAATGATTGGTTATATTACACGGTCTATATTATGGCACACCTAACACATACAGGAATGTTTATGATGATAAAAGGAAATATGGGGTTAAAGTTTGTTCAGACATATCTCCGTCCTATTGGGAGTTATAAATATGGTTGTGTGATGATTTTGGTAATAACAAAAAATAGAGTCTTGGGGAGTGCAAAGTATGATTAAGAGAACTGAAGTAGGGCGAGGTATGGTAACTAATATGTGTGGAACAGGCAAGTTTAACATCTGGGTATACATCTCTCACCTTTAGATGCAAGCTAAAACAGTTAAGATAGGATCCTGGAATGTTAGGGGATTGGGGAAGTTAAAAAAGCAGCAGTGTTCACTATGATGGAGGGATATGGTGTTGGGCTGGTCTTCCTGCAGGAAACTCATTTAAATAAAGATACAATACACCGTTTACAGAATAAAAAATACCAGTATCAGTACCACTCGGTATATTCATCATATAGCAGGGGGGTAAGCGTTATGGTAAGAAACAGGGTGAATTTTTCCTGCAGGCGGGCTAGTATAGATGAGAAGGGTCAATACATTTTCTTGCAGTGTTTAATTGAGGACAGAGAGTATATAGTGGCAAATGTCTATATCCCTCCACCATTTAAAATGGATGTTATGTTTAGGCTCAATTAATTTTTGCTAGGGGCAGAAGAAATCCCTATTATAATAGTAGGGGATTTTAATATGGTCCTGGATATCAAGCTCGATAGATTTCCAGAAAGGACTTTGGGTCAATTTCTGGAGGAAGGGGGTTTAAGAGATATCTGGAGGGCGTGGAATCCGGGGGTCCGGCAATATAGCTGCCACTCGGCCTCATATTCCATGCTCTCCAGGATAGATATGACATTGGGTAATGATCGGGCCCTACAGTTGGTGAAAAGGATTGAATATCGGCCAAGAGGGATCTCAGACCACTCTCCAATGGCAATTACACTAAAAACAGGAGGGATGGGAAGCCAAAAGGTATGGAAAATAAATCCGCTTTGGTTAGAACTAATAAAAAAATCAGATGGGACTCAACCTAAATTAAAATAATTTGTAGAATTTAATCGGGGTACAGATGCATCAGGGATCCTATGGGATGCCTTGAAGGCATTCTTTAGGGGAGTCCTGATTCAACAAGTGGCACAATTTTATAGAAAAGCGAGGGAGCAGGAGGAAAGAATATGTAGAGAGGTGATGGAAACTGAAAAAAACGATATCATAGATCCCATATCAGGGAAAGAAAAAATATGGCTGGATAAACAAGAAGAATATAGCTTAGTAATCATGGAAAAGGTGGAGATAAGGCACATTCTTCAGTGACAGGCTTCCTTTGCTGAAGGGGAAAGCATGGGAAGGATGTTGGCACAGTTGATGAAGGCCAGTGCCCCGCCATCATTAATCCCGATTATTAGGACAGTGGAAGGAGAGGTCACAACCAATACTATGAGGGTACTTCAGATATTCAGAGATTATTATAAAAAGCTGTATACAGCCCAGAAAGTAGGGGTGGAAGAGGCAATGGAAAACTTCCTGGGGAACTTGGAGGTTTTGTGCCTAACACAAGAGGAAAGAGATGACTTGGAAGCCCCGTTAACTATGGTAGAACTCCAGCAGGAAGTGGTTAGCATGGTAAACCAGAAGTCCCCCGGGCCAGGTGGACTCCTGGTTGAAGTGTATAAAAATGATGGTGACGTATTGCTCCCTAAACTTTTTAAAACTTTGGAGGGTGCAGCTAGGAAATGTAAACTGCCTGCTTCAATGCTGGAAGCAATTATAATAGTGCTACATAAGGAGGGGAAGGATCCACTAGATGTAGCCACGTATAGGCCAATCTCTCTTTTGTGTTACGACGCAAAAATTTTGGCCAAAGTACTTGCAGCTAGGCTTAACAGAATTATTCCAAGATTAGTACATCCAGATCAAGCAGGATTTATAGCCAATAGATCCACAAGCACAAATATTAGGAGAGCTTTTTTAAATCTACAAATTGCAACGGAGAACAAAACCTCAAGTGCAGTATTGGCTTTGGACGTAACCAAAGCGTTTGATAGTGTAGAATGGGGGTACATCTGGAGAGTATTGGGGAAATTTGGTTTTGGTCCCTTTACTGGCTGGGTTAAAATATTATATGATATGCCCAGTGCCAGGTTAAAAATTAATAATGAGATCTCTGACAAGATAGAATTAGAAAGGGGGACAAGACAGAGGTGCCCATTGTCGCCCCTGTTCTTTTCCCTAGCAATTGAGCCCCTAGCCATTTCCATAAGAGCAAGATGTGAGATAGTCGGTTTCCAAAGGGAGTCGGGTGAGGAAAAACCTGTTTTTATTTTTGTGGCTTTCTTGTTTTTTTTCCTGGTTAGTAGGAATATGTACTAGTACGTGTTCAACTCCTGGTCACAAATTGTTTATTTTATGTATTTATGATGTGAAAATTTAATAGAGATTTAAGATAAAAAAAAAAAAAAAAAAGAAGATGAAACGTGGTTGGGTCTTTCAGCATGACAATGATCCCAAACACCCCGCCCGGGCAACGAAAGAGTGGCTTCGGAAGAAGCATTTCAAGGTCCTTGAGTGGCCTAGCCAGTCTCCAGATCTCAACCCTATAGAAAACCTTTGGAGGGAGTTGAAAGTCTGTGTTACCCAGCGACAGCCCCATAACATCACTGCTCTAGAGATCTGCATGGAGGAATGGGCCAACATACCAGTAACAGTGTGTGACAACCTTGTGAAGACTTAGGCCGCGTACACACGGGCGGACTGTCTGGCCAACTAAGTCCATCAGACAATCCGACAGACAGTCCGTCCTACTTTTGAATGAACGGACTTGACCACACACGATGAACAGACAGTCCGCTGAAAGCTTGCACGATGACGTGTACAGCACGTACGACGGGACTAGAAATACGATGTCCAATACACTGCAATGCAACCTTCGGCCGTGTAAATCCTTTCTGAGCATGCGCCATACTTAGTCCGTCCAACTTGCCTACTCACGAGCGGACTGTCCGCTGAAACCAAAGTTGGACGGACAATATTACGGAAATTCCGAAAGACTTAGTCCGCCAGACTGTCCGCTGAAAAAGTCCGCTGAAGCCCACACACGAGCGGATTGTCCGCTGAAACACGTTTCAGCGGACCAAGTCCGTCAGACAGTCCGCCCGTGTGTACGCGGCCTTAGAGAAAACGTTTGACCTCTGTCATTGCCAACAAAGGATATATAACAAAGTATTGAGATTAACTTTTGATATTGACCAAATACTTATTTTCCACCATAATTTGCAAATAAATTCTTTCAAAAATCAGATGTGATTGTCTGGATTTATTTCCACATTTTGTCTCTCATAGTTATGATGACAATTACAGGCCTCTCTCATCTTTTTAAGTGGGAGAAATTGCACAATTGGTGGCTGACTAAATACTTTTTTGCCCCCACTGTATTACAGGTATATCCATGGTTGCCATGTTTTTTTTAAAGTTTTTATTGGAAGATACATCGTAGAAAAATGATACACAGTAAATTATTATGATCAATAATATAATTTTATACAATAATTCACATTAAAAGTGTGTTGTGAGTAATTTTTGTGATTGAGCACAAAAGGCTGAAACATGTTAAAGCGACGCAGTGCAGAATCGCAAAAAGTGGTCTGGTCTTTGGCCAGCAAAATGGTCCGGGGCTGAAGTGGTTAATTGCATACTTAAATTGGTCTAGCTTGGACTAATGTAAGTATGCATATTTCATATGTGAGGGGCCGCTGTGGAAGCTGGCAGTCATTGCTACTACAGTAATCGCTGTGATTTTCCAGGGCCTGTGCACAGTGGCTGCTCCAGTTTTATGCCCTGTACACACGGTCGGATTAATGTGCGATCGGATTGTGTTGTCGGAAATTCCGATCATGTGTGGGTTCCATCGGACTTTTTCTGTTGGAATTTCCAACACACAAAGTTTGAGATCTGGATTTAAAATTTGTGTAGACAATTCCGACGCACAAAGTGCCACGCATGCTCAGAATAAATTACGAGACAAAAGCTGGCCTCTTTATAGTCCCGTCGTACGTGTTGTACGTGTTGTACGTCACCTCGTTCTGAACGATCGGATCTTCCGACAACTTGGTGGACCGTGTGTATGCAAAACAAGTTTGGCCAAAATCCGTCGGAAAAAAACGGATTTTGACGTCGGAATGTTCGATCGTGTGTACGGGGCATAAGAGTATCTTTGTGTCTGAGCCATAGTTGAAAGGAATGTGCGACTATTATGTTTTTTTTTTTTTAGGATACTGCGGTATTTATATCGGACCATAAAAGACCTTGGAGAGCGGAAATCTAGATAGATTCAAAGGATATCCATGGTATATTGTCTATATGGGCAAACTATTGTGCCAGCTGTGAGAATCTGGCTGCTAGAAAGTATAGCCATATGTTCGGAAGTCCAAGACCGTCCTTGGATTGTGGTCTATACATTAGGGAATAGCTAAATCTGTTTTTTTTTTTATCCGACCAAATACATGTATTAATTTCCCTTTGGAATGCTTCCAATCTAGTTTTGCAGATGTTAATAGGTAGAGATCAGAAGTAGTAGCCATGATTGCCATGTTTTATCAAATTTTGTTTAATAACTGTGGAGGGTGAATGTTAATTTATCATTAATCATGGTCCAATTTAACTTTTGTTTAGGATAGTCTAGTAGGACTATTGTTTGGTTCCAAACACCGTGCAATGGCTATTCAGCACGCTTTTATCATATAAAAGATCAGTCGTTTCCTAGTTTTGGAGAGGGCAGTGCCTGGCTTTCTGAAGATATTTTGTCCTGTAACCAATCACATAAGGGTAAATGTCCTGGGCATAGCCACCATATGTAGATCGTGTAACCTTCTTGGCCACATTTCTGAAGACACCAGGGAGAAGTCTTTTTTTTTTTTTTTTATTCTTTATTTTCCAAATTTTTCAAAATATACAAATATAGACTGTTCAGCATAATAATAAATACAACAACATTTCTTTACAGATACTCTTCCTTATCCCTCACCCGCCCCCCCCCCCCCCCTCACTCGGTCCTTACCCAGAGAGTTTTTCCTAACATTCAAGCATCTTCAAATAGCGTTCAGTTTTTCGAAATTGTATCCAGGGTCGCCATTTATTCTGATATCTCTCTTCTAAATTATCCAATTTAAACATTGTCTCTTCAATATTTCGTATACTTTCTAATCTTTCTACCCACTCCTTCATGAATGGAGGGTCGAGATTCCTCCATCTTCGCGGGATCAGAGCCTTAGCAGAGTTCAATAAGCCAGGGACCAGAGAATGCGCATACTCTCTCTCTCCTTTTTCCGGGTCGTGAAATAAACATACCCAGGGGTCTCTCCTAATCCCTTCTCCTGTTATTTCAAGGATCGCTTTTATGATTTTCTCCCAGAATAGCTGTATCTTGGGGCACTCCCACCATAAATGAGCAAAAGTACCCACCACTGAACAACCTCTCCAGCATGTTGAGGGGGTCTCACTCCTAATTTTATTTCCTTGCTGTGGGGTTATATACCACCTTGTTAAGAGTTTATATGACATCTCTCTAGTTTGTGAGTCTTGAGCTACTGAGTAAGTCTGTCTAATGATCCTATTTCTATGGAGGTCATTATCTAAAGGTCCAATTTCCCTTTCCCACTTCTCCAAATATGGGGGGTACTTTTGCTCTCCTACATCTGTTAGGATTTCGTATATTTTTGAGATCCTTTTTACCAGGCAATGACAGTTCACTACCAGCTTCTCTAGTGGTCTAAGTTGCTCCTTACCCCGTAGTGGTTGTGTTAAAGACTGAGTAAAATAATGTAACTGTGAATATCTCCATTTGTCTAGTGGCTTGTGTCCCCACTTCCCTATAATTTCCTCATATGTGCATAACCTATTCCCTTCCATAACATCTTGTAGCTTGATGTTATCTTTTTTAGCCCATCTACTATAATATACGTGTTCCTCTTGACCTGGTAAAAAAAATTTAGTGTCCAATAGTGGGATTAGTGGTGAGTTGTGTTCCCAATTATGTTTCTTATTTATTGTGTCCCAAATTCGAAGTAAACCTTTTGTCAATAAATTTGTGCTATTCCCTAATTCTCTATATTTTGCAGGTATCCATATTATCTCCCCTAATTCCCTTCTACTTAACTTTATTTCTAAGTCCACCCAATCCTTCCCCTTTTTATTATGTATCCAATCTGTGATTCGTGAAATTGCTATAGCCTCATAATATCTTTTAAAATCGGGCATTGCTAACCCTCCTCTGTCTTTGCTTCTTGTCAGGATATTAAGAGCCACCCTTGTCGCTTTTTTTTTCCATATGAATCTTTTAATCATAGTTCTTAATTTATTTAAATAGCCCTGTGGTAACAGTATGGGGACCATTTGACATGTGTAACTAAACATTGGTAAGATAAACATTTTAACTACGTTTATTCTCCCTATCCATGATAAAGCTTTATATTGGATCTTATCCAGATGCTGTTTGATTTTATTTAATAAGGGGATGTAATTAACCTCAAACAAATCGCCCATCACTGCCGTCAGCTTTATTCCCAGATAGACTAGCTCCCTCCCACACCACCTAAAAGGGAGTTTAGCTTGGAGGGTTCTCTGCTCTTCTGCTGGTATATTTAAGTTTAAAATTTCAGATTTGGTTGCGTTAACCTTAAAGTTTGAAACTTTCCCAAATTTTAACAGTTCTTCCATAATCGCCGGTATGGAGGTCTCAGGGCTAGAAAGATAGAGCAGGAGATCATCTGCAAAAGCAGCGACCCTGTATTCCCTCCCTTCAACTCGTATTCCCTGGATGTTTTGACTCTTCCTAATAGCCGTCAAGAGGGGTTCTAGTGACAATATGAATAATAGTGGGGAAAGCGGGCAGCCCTGTCTTGTCCCGTTGCATAATTCCAGGGGGCAGGACAGGGCCCCGTTTATTCTAATTTTAGCTTTAGGTTGAGTATACAACGCTTCTATCCAGCCTCTCATCCTCTCCCCTATTCCATATCGTTCCAACACTTCAAATAGGAACCCCCAGCTAACCCTGTCAAATGCCTTTTCAGCATCTATAGACATGAGTATCGTGGGGGCCCCCTGCCTTATGGTTTCCTGGCTTAACATAATGGTCTTTAATACGTTATCTCGCCCTTCTCTCCCTTGAATAAATCCAACCTGGTCCTGCTGTATCCACTCTGGCACATGAGGTCCTAATCGTTCAGATATAATTTTTGCAAAGAGTTTAATATCTGAATTTAGCAAGGAAATTGGTCTATAACTTTCCACCGCAAGCGGATCCTTTGCCTCCTTCAGTATCAGGACCACATGTGCCAGTAATGTCTCATCTCGAAAATTTCCCACCTCTCCCCACTGCATTAAAATAATCGCATAATTTTGGGACCAGCTGTTTTTGAAATTGCTTATAATATGAGATCGGGAAGCCATCTGGTCCAGGGCAACCTCCCTTAGCTGTATTTTTAATCGCCCACTCAACTTCCGCCTTTGATATTGGGGCTTCTAATGCTTCCATTTCTATTTGTTTAGCCCTGGGGATGTCTATCCCTTTCAAATAATCCTTTATGGCTTCCCGTCCTCTATTCGCTATGTTATCCTGTTGTTGAATATTATAAAGGGCCCTATAATATGTATAGAACGTATTCACTATATCCTCAGGCATATTTTGTATATCCCCCACATCATTTCTCACTTTTGGAATGAAGGTTTTACTTTTTTTTTTCCTTAACCCTCCTGGCCAGCCATTTACCTGATTTATTTCCCCATTGATATTTCTCTGTTCCCAGGATGTGGTGAGCGGCCTTCCTGTCCTGCTCTAGGCAATCTTCTAGTTCTCTTTTTTTTTTTACTAAATCCTGAGTATCTTGGAGCCCCCTTGGTCTACTACTCAACTCCAGTCTCTGGATTTCTTCGTACAGTAGGGTTTTCCTCCTCTCTCTCTCTCACGCTTTTTCCCCGCTCCAATCCCTATTAATACTCCTCTTATAACTGCTTTGTGCGTTTCCCATAATATAGGGCTGGAGATTCCCGGTGTGTCATTTAATCTAAAAAAATTGTTCCAGTTCCCTCTCAATCCCACTTACAGAGTCCTTGTCCTGTAACAGTGATTCATTCAATCTCCAATTCATCCTTGGTCCCTGGTCCTCCCCTATCTCCAACTGGATCTTAACTGGCACATGATCAGACACTGTTCTTATTTTTATTTCCGCTTTCTTAAGTGCCATCAAAAATGAGTGTTCCAAAAAGATATAATCTATGTGAGAGTAGGAACCATGGACCGAGGAGAAGCATGTGTAATCTCTATCCTTTGGATGCAATACTCTCCAGGTATCCTGTAGCTGGAATAAGGCTAGAGCCCTTAAAAACATTCTCTGCTTGTATTCAGATGTCCTGAGACCCCCTGCTGTGGTATCCATTTTAGGGTTCATACTCCAGTTAAAATCCCCAGCAAGGATTAATTTCCCCTCTTTAAAATCTTCTATTTTGTTCAATACTTTCTTCAAAAATGTACCAGCGTTTTCATTTGGGGCATAAATATTGACAATTGTACATTTAAGATTAAACAGCATTCCTTTTAAGCACAGGTATCGTCCCTCCGGGTCCACTAGTCGCTCCTCTAAGTTAAACCTCGTTGTTTTACTAAAGCCTATAGCAACCCCTCTAGAGTATGAGGATGGGGAATCCCCATAAATCCATACCGGGAAATTAACCGAATTCAGTCTAATCCTAGAAGTGCATGTTATATGCGTCTCTTGGAGACATACTATATTTGCTTCCATATGTTGCAACTCGTCATTTATCCTGTATCTTTTCCTTTTTGTGTTTAAGCCCCTTACATTATAGGTAATAACATTAACTATCCCCATATCTCTCTTCCAATGACCATTCTTCCTCCCTTTTTGGAGCGTCTAGTGAACCTGGTAGAAACTATCCTTGCTAACCCTATGGGAGGACCGAGTGAGAGCCCGAGAAAAAACACCGAAAAAACAAACCCCCCTCCCTCCCCCCCTTGTCCTATAACAGAACGTCTCGTAAGACTGGGTAGGACTCCCCCTTTCCTGTTAAGCCTATGGGTCTGGTAGGCCAATATTTGTGGTCTCCTCTCCCCCATAGTATCCCTGGGGCTCACCCCCATGTCCGTCCAAGCCTCCCTCGAACCTTCCTCCATCCCCCACACCCCCCACCTCCCGGAACATCCTTCTAGTCATCTTGGCTTCAAATAATTGGATTCTTTCGTCTCCAAGGGCTCGGCCCTTTCTGCCTCATACTCCTTTGAGTCATGCTTCTCCCATCCCCTAGCTCTTCTTCACTATCCCATTCTATCTGTGGGGCAGGTTGAATTCCTAACTGCTCACAAAATTCTTGGAGATCTTCCGGGAAACGTAGAACCGCAGATCGTCCCTCTTTCTTCCCTATGAGACATGCCGGAAATCCCCATTGATATGGGATATCGGCTGCTCTCAATAGTTCCGTTAGCGGTTTCAATCGTCTCCTTCTACCCAACGTTTCTCCCGATAAATCGGAGTAAATCTGCAGTTCCACGTCCCCGTAGCTCACCCCTGGCTGTGTTCTAACTTTTCTCATTACCTGCATCCTCTCTGCTACATGATGAAATCTCACTATGACATCTCGTGGAGCTTCTGATCTAACTCCAAAAGATCGTGTCATCCTGTGTATTCTGTCTATCTTCAGTGGGATTGTAACTTCCCTATCTAATAAGGGGTTGAAAATGTGTTGGGCTATCTCTCCAAGAGCAGATCCGCTATGTGACTCAGGGAGGCCTTTTATTCGTAGGTTCTTCTTTCTGCTTCTATTCTCCTGGTCTTCTAATTTATATCTAATTGTTCTGTTTCCCCTACGAAGAGCTGTTACTTGCTCTAGGATTTCATCTATTCTATGCTCATGGGTCTCTACTCTGTTTTCTATCTCCTCCACTCTCCCCAAGACCAGGCCAATATCCCCCCTTATAGTTGCGATATCTGCCCTTAGAGAGACCTCCATTCTTATGAACATCTCCGGGAGCATCTCCCTAATTTTTGGGGGCTGGGAGGTTTCCCCTTGTGCATCCAAACCCCCCTCTCCTACCTCCAGATGTACTAACCCCCCCTTTCCTTGAAGTTCATTCTGGCTTATATCACTATTTTGTAAGTTTACACCATTTTATTTTTTTTGCCTCAGTTGACTTGGTAGCTAGGTTTTTTGCCCCCCTACCCTCTTCCCCCTTCTGTCTACTTGGTCCTGAGCGGAGTGGTTTCTCTATCCTGGGGCTGCCAACCTCTTCCTCTACCCTTATACTGGTGTTCGCGGCCATATACTTTTGAATTCCAACTGGGCTTACAGCAGGGGTTAATGGCTTATTTGTTTTACCTGCTTTCCCTCTCATCCTAACCGAACTAATCTCCCTTCCCTCTACTCAGAAATCGCTATGGGTCTTTATAACACCCCCCTTCATAAGACCGCCTACCCCTAAAGCATCAACCACAATGTTAATACAATTAATTAGAGGTAATCAATGCCGACCAACTAAATTTCATTAACACAAATATCTCAAAAAAAAAAAAAGGGGGGGGGAGGTAGGGGAGAGAGGGAAGTTATTATTCAATAACAAATAAGTCCTCTGTCTTGATTCCTCAGACGTTATTCGCTTCCAAATAACCATATATCATATTAATTAAAAAAGTGCAAATAATGAGAAAATGTTATTTGTTGCCTTACAGCCACCTTTCTATGTTGGTCAACTGTTAATTAGTAATATCTGTAAGGTATATCAATTATGAACACTCTTTAGGCCGTTGAAGATGTTCCCCAATAATCTCCAGATATCAGGGGAGCTCAAGTCTAGCTGTCAGCAGCCAGCAGCCTGGGCTCTTACAACAATATATATGTTCCTCCTGCGTCTGCTATTAAAAGCGTGGCAGATTTCCTCCTGCAGCTATTATTTAGATATATGTGTGTAAATGAGACTGTCCCTTATAGTCAGGGGGAGGGGGAGCAGGTGGGGCAAACTTCAGATAACAGTTCCTTTTTCCTTTTCTATTTCTTTTCCTTTATTCCCTTTTATTCTCCTCTGATAGCATAGAAAACAGCACCAGTTCTAGCAGCGTTTTCAAAAGAGATACTGTCCTTAGGGAAGCTTCCTTCAAATCAGTTTGCTCGTTTAGGAAAAAGAAGAGGTGAGTTGGAGTCCAGTTTACTTAGGGGGAATATATCCCCTTATCTAGCATACTGTCCGTGTCCCCATCCAATCAGCCAAGAACACCCCCTGCGCCCCCGTCAAACTGCTTGTCTTACCGCTTTCGTGGCTCACTAGGACAACAAGCTTCTCACTGTGATCCGGTGTGCTCAGACAGGAATCTTCGCTTCTGAAAGGGGGATGCAACCCGGGTCTCGTCCTGGCATGTAGCAGCGTCCCGAGGTGATCTACCGCTGTTTTCCGAGGCAGCCACACCGCCGACGAATGCTGAGGCTGGGGTGGGAAGCCCGCTGTCTTACGTTGCAGCCGCGTTGGTCGGGAGGATCAGCCCGGATCGGTGCAGGTCAGTGCAGCAATGCTGAGCCACACGGCGAGCCGCTCAGGATGGCCCGCAGCCCAGCCGCGGATGTACGGAGGTGCATGGAGGAGGGGGGAGACAGAGCGAGGCCCTCAGGAGGTCCGGGCGGACACCTGTCTCCTACGTCATAGCTCCGCCCTCCGCCGTCTATTCCGTTCACACCAGGGAGAAGTCTGCTTGTTCCTCTTAGCTATTCTGGTTGGGACCATATACCAGCATAGCAATATTTTGTAGTTGGATTCAACCAAAGCTGTATTAATTGATATTGCAGACAGGCTTTTCTCAAGATTTTGCTAATCTAGCAGGTCCCATTGGATGTTACGCTCTCTTTCCCAATATTCTATTTATGGTAGTTCATGGTCCTATTTGCAACCTCTGAATACCCAATAAGGAGACAGTATGCAACCAGTCTAAACTACGTGGCATGTTCACCAATGCCAGGAGTCTGGTGGACAAGATGGGAGAACTGGAGCTACTGATTTCGAATTTGTAGGAATTTCAGAGACTTGGTTCAACAGCTCTCATGATTGGCTGGCAACCATTCAAGGGTATTCCCTATATCACATGCATAGAGAGGGTAAGAAAAGGTGGAGGGGTATGCCTGTATATCAAAAATTATGTACAAGTGAATGTGAGAGATGACATCACTAAGGGAGCAAGGGAGGAGGTGGAATACTTATGGGTAGAGCTGCAAATGGATGCAACTAAGGGAAAAGTAATACTGGAAGTATGGTATAGGCCCCCTAACCAGAGAGAGGAGGCAGAGGCGGACCTCCTATCAAAACTGGAGTAGTGGCAAAGATGGGAATTGTCATCATAATGGGGGATTTTAATTATCCAGACATAGCCCGGGTGGAAGGAACCGCGCATTCATCTAAGGCACCAACTAGAAACAATGCGTTGCTATACCTACTGATTACTAACAATGCAGACCTGATCACGGATGTGGAAATACGGGGCAATTTAGGAAACAGTGATCATAGGTCAATTAGTTTCAGTATAAATCACACTAATTGGAAACATAAGTGGAATACAAAGATACTGAATTTCAAAAGAGCCAACTTCCCTAAGCTACGAGCCTTGCTAGAAGATACAAACTGGGATAAAATCTTAGGAACAAAGAACACAGAGGAGAAATTGGTTTGCTTAAAGAGCATATTAAGGGGGCGTGTCCAAGATGGCGAACTGAGAGGTTGTGGTTGCCAGAGCTCTGCTGCACTATTATCCTGAATCTGAACTCCTGCTGTTCTTTTTGGGCGAAAATCACTCCTCGGTGCTCCGGATATCCTGCAGAACACGACGCAAGGGGAAAAAGCTTAATTTTCCGGATCCAGCCCCGGTGACGGCCTTGCAAGCTGCGGTCCCCCGTGAGAGCGCGCAATATGGCGTCGCAGACGGAGATGGAGGACCAGGCGGAGGATACGGAGATCAGCTTCAGAGAGGTGATGGCGGCTATTGCAACATGCCAAGCTACTCTGACCAACAAGATCGAGGCTGTACAGTTGGATGTTGGCCTCGTTCGTCAGGATCTCGACAAGCTCCGGTCACGGGTGACGGAGGCAGAGCAGCGAATCGGGCAGACGGAGGACCTCGCGGCTGAACACGCGGAGTCCATCCGCACCCTCCACACGCGGGTCCGGGCCCTGGAATACAACGCCGACGACGCGGAGAACAACCTCCGCGTTGTCGCCCTGCCTGAGGGGGTGGAGGGGAAGAACCCTACCACTTTTGTTGAGGAGCTGTTGCGGAGCTTACTGCCTGAAGCACAGTTCTCCCCGTACTTTACGGTGAAGAGGGCGCACCGCGTTCCCCCTACCCCGGGGCCTCCTGGAGCGTGACCACGCACCATGATTTTTAGGCTCCTGCACTTTAGGGACCGGGATGAGGCCTTGCGAGCTGCCCGACGGGTGGGAGAGCTGCGCTACCAAAATGCCACTGTTATGCTGTTCCCGGACTATTCCCTGGAAACGCAGAAACTGCACAGATCCTTCGATCAAGTGAAAGTGGGGCTATGGGCACGGAATATCAAATATAGTATTCTCTTCCCTGCCAAGCTAAGAGTGCAAGATGGCGAAACTGCCAGGTTCTTCACCAACCCGCGGGAGGCTGCTGTCTGGCTGTAATCTCTGCCCTCACGTCGGTAGGGCATCGGCTGTGTTCCTGATTGTCTTCTGGTTACTACAGTTGGATATAATTGTGTTTCGCTTTTTATGGATCCTTCTTTCTCCCTCACTTATGACATCCTTTTGCCGGCGGGGGGTTATGGAGGATTTATTTTATGACCGGCTATAATACTCCTTGGTGATCGGAAAACCGGGGCAGCGATGGACCCCTTGAGCTATGTTTGTGCCTATGAGTGGCTTGGCGGTGAGGGTCCACTGTCCACTTGTCACCCGCCTGCTATGCGGATGGATCCTGAAACTGTATGCTGGGTGTATACTGATCTGATACTACTTAAGACCCGCTCTGGCTCTACCCATGCAAGAAACTTTGTGCCCCATCGGGAACAGTGTGTGGGTGGAGGGTAAACATGGGGGTAGGATATCCTTGTTAGGGGTGGTGGTATCGGCATCCCCGGGTGAGGCTGAACGTGTATGCTACTAACCCTCTGTGCCACCTAAGCTGCTGCCCGCTCCCCGGGGGTGGTTTGTCTGCTGTTAACTGAAGGATCCATACCCAGATACTTTCTAACTGTAGTTCTGTTTGCAACTAAGTTGAAGCCCCTAGCAGGAGCTAGGAGACCTGTCCTGCCGTTTATCAGCAACTCTATGTCCCATTAGTGCCTTTGGGCGAAACCTCTAGCTATGAACGCACACCCTCCATAGCGGATGTACTTGTTAATCTTTTGGGGGATTGATGCACCCCCGGGTTTGGGGGGGGTGTGGGGAGGGAGGGAATGTTCATATCTGCCGTTGTGTTACCCATTTTTTTGATGGAGTTGCTTTATGTCCGAAGGGGGTGTGTTCCATTTCAAGTGCGGTTTCGTATAGGTATGCTCTTAAGGTGCCCGGTTCTATGGTCTCTCTGGGTGGGGTCTGGTGGGGGGGGGGGGTACCTGTGGATCGGGCTGTATCACATGTACGTAGTGTATGATGGCTGACATTTCCATTATCTCCTGGAATGTCCGGGGTCTCAACTTGGCTACCAAGAGGTCCCTGGTATTTAAATTCTTGCAAAGATATAGCCCCCACATTTGTATTTTTCAAGAGACTCATCTGATTGGCTCACGAATACTTGGTATTCGGAGGGCATGGGTGGGCTCTCATTATCATGCTACTTATTCTACTTATGCTAGGGGCGTCAGCATTTTGATCCACAGGTCTCTCCCGATACAGATCCGGGCCGTGCGGACGGACCCTGGGGGCAGGTTTGTGATTTTGCATGCCTCTTTATATGAAAAAGATATAGTGTTGGTGGGGTTATATCTCCCACCTCCAGTGAATGGACAGCTGTTGTATGATATCATGCACATACCTATGGGATTTCATACACAGGAGGTTTTTGTTTTTGGAGATTTCAACTTAGTGCCCCAGCAAGACCTGGACAGACTCCACCCCATGCCCCGTTCCAGTAATGAGCTACAAATTTGGGCGGACACCTTTGCTCTGGCGGATGTATGGCGTCATTACCACCCTTATGTGCGAGAATTTACATGCCATTCTGCCACCCATCGGGCGCTGTCCCGCATTGACCTGGCCTATGCCTCCCCTGGGGCCTTGAGATGGTCGAGGTCTGTGCGGCACTTGCCCCGTGGGATTTCAGATCATGCTCCACTCATGCTTACTTTATCTCTGATGCAATCTCCGAGTTTAAAATTGTGGCATCTGTCCAGGTTCTGGGCTACGGATGCGAGGTTACAGGAAAGGACTGTGGAGGCTGTCTGTAATTTTTGGCACCTTAATGAAGAATCCGCAGGGGGTACCATTGTTTGGGATGCATTTAAGGCTGCAATTCGGGGCCATTACATTTCTAACATAGCTTCCCTACGCAAGGAAACAGCTAGATCTCTTGCAACGCTAGAAGATGAATGTGGGAGATGCAAGGCGGATTATGTCCGGGCTGGGGATAGTGACACATACAGGAAGTGGCAGGAGGTCCTTAGGGAGGTGTCCCTCATTAATGTAACCCAGACTCAGCAGTCTATGCTACACTCTAAACAGAGGCTTTTTGAATTTGGGAATAAAAATGGCAGGTTGCTAGCATGGCTGGCAAGAACCCAGTCGGCCTCTACACATATCGCCAGTATTCGGGACACCCAGGGCCAGGAGCTTACCTCCCCAGCGGATATAAACAATAGATTCTATGAATTTTTCCAGGGGGTGTATGCTTCTCAAACTCACTACTCGGCCACTGAGCTGCAGAATTATCTGGCGGGAATCTCCTTCCCTGAACTGTCAGATGAGGACAGAGCGTTGTTAGACGGGGATATTTCATTGGAGGAGGTCTAGCTGGCGATTGGCGGTCTTCAAAGTGGTAAGACCCCAGGCGCTGACGGACTGCCCGCCGAATTCTACTCACAGCATGCTGACCTGGTGGCCCCTAGATTCAAGGCCCTCCTAGATGGGCTCGGGGGGGGGGGGGAGATTGTCTTCTGGAGTCTATGGGGGAGGCAATTATTGTTTTGATCCCCAAACTGGGCAAGGATCCCCGGGAATGTGGGTCTTAGCGACCTATTTCTCTTCTGAATGTAGATGCCAAATTGCTAGCTAAAATCTTGGCCACTCGATTGAACTCAGTGATCTCTACCTTAGTCTACACCGATCAAACAGCCTTTATGCCCGGAAACTGACATAAATATTAGGCGCCTGTTTCTAAATCTCTCTATTGATCATGATGAAGTGGGTTTCCGAGCGACTGCCTCCCTCGATGCTGAGAAGGCATTCGATTCGGTGGAGTGGGAGATCCTCTGGGGGGTACTCCACTGTTTTGGGTTTGGCCCTAAGTTCCTGAGCTGGGTGAGATTGCTCTACAAGGCTCCCAGGGCCAGGGTGTGCACTAATACTTGGATTTCAGAACCCTTCTCCTTACAGAGGGGCACTCGGCAGGGGTGCCCCCTGTCACCTGGGTTGTTCGCTCTGGCCCTGGAGCCTCTTGCAATTTTGATTAGAGATTCGCATGATATACGGGGTCTCAAGAAAGGCGTCACGGAAGAAAAGATCTCCCTGTATGCCGACGACGC
This sequence comes from Lithobates pipiens, assembly GCF_037356315.1. Classification (NCBI taxonomy): domain Eukaryota; kingdom Metazoa; phylum Chordata; class Amphibia; order Anura; family Ranidae; genus Lithobates; species Lithobates pipiens. The sequence continues at coordinate 150,589,916 of NW_027507685.1, forward strand.
CCTACTTTACTTAAATGACACGGGTCCGTCCCTCTTGGCAGCACTCATGATTTTTAATCGGTTCGGGTCTTTCTCGGGTATATGTATAAATTGGTCAAAATCAATCCTTTTCCCCCTGGACGCCCGGGCATCCCCACCACCTGGTAGTGTGCAGCTGCAATGGGCCACTGAATTTAAATACCTTGGGGTGAGAGTGACCAGAGACCCTAGCAAATACTACACCCTCAACGTGCTCCCTCTTCTCCGCCTGCTGCGAGAGAGATGTCAATCCTGGTCTGGGCTCCCGTTGAACCTGGTAGGACGCATAAATATCTTTAAAATGGTGCTTCTTCCCAAGTTTAACTATGTATTTTGGAACTGCCCAGGGTGGATTCGGGGTTCCTTTTTCAGGAGGCGGACAAACACATAGGTTCCTTTATATGGAATGGCTCTACCCCCAGGCTGGCCAAATCCACATTGCAGTCCCCGGTGAATGTGGGGGGCCTCGCCCTTCCCAATCTGCGGGTCTACTATTGGGCAGCTATGTTAGTCACTGTCTCCTGGTGGTTCGCGGCATGAAGATCTAATGCAGCAGTGTGCCTGGAGGCAGCCGTACTGGGCTCCTTGCAGAACCTACAAACTTTGGGTTACAGGGGGGAGAAGGCATACGCGGCTATCCCTGGACCGACGAAGGCGTCGCTCAAGGTGTGGAGGGTGGCCGGGCGTAGATTCTTACGGTCGGGATGCTGGTCTCCGGGCCCAACCCCTATGGAGCAATCCGAACTTATCACACTTTAGGACAGTCCCGGATCCGCAGATATGGGTGCAATTTGGTGTAAAAACATTGGGAGACATCATGCCATCGGGTAGCCTGCTATCGTTTAATCAGCTGACCATCTCTCATGCGTTGCCCGGTTGGATGTACTTCAGGTACGCCCAGCTGCGCCATGCAGCCAGGGCTCAGTTCCCTGAACCCCCGACCCTACAAGTCAACCCGCTGGAGGAGTTGTTTATGGGGGAAGGCCCGAAAAAACCCTTATCAGACGTATACCGAACCATATTCCCAATAGACTCTCCCAAACTAGACTCACTCTGGAGTAAATGGAAGGCGGATATGCCAGCATTGGAGAGGGGGGACTGGGAGGAATGCTTGGAAAGAGGTCCCAAGTTGGTTATATCCGCGGGGGACAAGCTTATCCAAACGAAATTTTTGCATAGGGTGTATCATACCCCTGTGCGTCTGTCCAGAATCTACCCTGCCAGGGATCCTCACTGTCCCAGATGCAGGTCAGAGCTTGGGTCATACATTCATATGTTTTGGGAATGCCGCAAGTTGTCTAGGTTTTGGACTGAGATCTTTGATCACTTAAATACCCGGCTGGGGTTGGAGGTTCCCAGGGCTCCTGAGTTGGCTTTTTTGGGCATCCACCTAGATGAACAAAAACCCTACCACACTAAGTTGTTGATCTCATACCTTCTTTTCTATGCAAAAAAGGAGATTATATGTAAATGGTTCTCCTTTTCCCCTCCTAGCGTGGCCTTGTGGGAAAAATATATAAATAGTATTTTACCACTATATAAATTAACATACCTTAATCGAGGTTGTTCATGGAAATTCGACAAGGTCTGGCTCCCATGGACCTCTGGCTAGACGCTTCTGATTGGTCGTAGGGGTTCCCCCCACCTTCCCTTTCCCTTTTCTTTTTACTTCCAGGGGAGGTTCCTCCCCTCTCCTTTCCCTCCCTTTTTTCCCCCTGTCATTTTCTCCCCTTTCCCCCCCCCCCTTTTTTTCTCTCTCTCCCCTTCTCCCCCCCCCTCCTCTCTCCCCCACCTTCCCCACACTCTGGGGGCTTACGTCTTTGTACACCTGGTCGACCTGGGTATCACCTCTTGCGATTGGTTTTACGTTCTGAACTTTGCCAAAACTGTTTGTTTTGATGTATGTAACTATGTACTGCACCGTAATGTTCTCCGGATGTGATGTGGGTTGATCCTCTGTTTCCTGTTTCATTATTCTGTATATATGTATCTGACAATAAAGCACTCCTGTTGTTTAAAAAAAAAAGAGCATATTACATAAGGGCATTAGTCAGTGCATCCCAATGGGAAACAAATTTAAAAGAGCTAATAAAAGTCCTGGGTGGCTTAACTCCAACGTAAAAATGCATATAAAAGTGAAGGAGAAGGCCAGGCTGAGAATACAAGGCTGAGGGATCATCATCAGCATTCCAATTTTACAAAGAATGCAACAAGGAATGTAAGGGTGCAATCAGGGGGGCTAAGATAGAACGCGAAAGGCACATAGTGGAGGAGAGTAAGAAAAATCCCAAGAAGTTCTTGAAGTACATAAATAGTAAGAAAAGGAGGTCAGATCATATTGGTCCCATAAAGAATGATGAAGGTAATCTGGTTAGTAAGGATGGAGAGATGGCGAAGGCATTGAATTTAATCTTCTTGGTTTTCATGAGGAAGTCGGGGGGGCTTCAGTAACCAAAACAGCAATGTTTATCCTCATGACACGAGACAGGAAGCACCATCATGGCTAACAGAGGACAGAATTAGAAAAAGACTTGAAAAACGTAACATTTCATACTTTAACCACTTGCTTACTGGGCACTTAAACCCCCCTCAGTCCCAGACCAATTTTCAGCTTTCAGCGCTGATGCACTTTGAATGACAATTGCGCAGGCATACAACACTGTACCCAAATGACATTTTTATCATTTTTTTCCCACAAATAGAGCTTTCTTTTGGTGGTATTTAATTACAGCTCGGAGTTTTATTTTTTGCTAAACAAACAAAAAAAGATGCAAAAAAAAAAAAAAAAAAAAATCATGTTTAATAGTTTGTTATAAAATTTTGCAAACAGGTCATTTTTCTCCTTCATTGAAGTGCGCTGATGAGGCGGCACTGATAGGCTGCACTGGTGGGCACTGATAGGCTGCACTGGTGGGCACTGATAGGCTGCACTGGTGGGCACTGATAGGCTGCATTGGTGGGCACTGATAGGCTGCACTGGTGGGCACTGATAGGCATAGTTAAGGCGGCACTAATAGGCACAGATAAGGCGGCACTGATGGGCAAAGATGGGCACAGATAAGGTGGCACGGATGGGTGGCACGGATGGGTGGCACGGATGGGTGGCACGGATGGGTGGCACGGATAGATGGGACTGATGGGCACTGATAGGTGGCTCTGATAGGTGGCACTGCTGGGCACTGATGGGCAGCACTGATGGGCACTGGTAGATGACACTGATGGGCACGGATATGTGGCACTGGGGTGCAGCACCTTTGTTGAGGCAGATTGTGGGCACTGCTGGGTGGCACTGTGGGCACTGCTGGGTGGCACTGCTGGGTGGCACTGTGGGCACTGCTGGGTGGCACTGTGGGCACTGCTGGGTGGCACTAACATTTTATTAATGTTGGTGGGCAGGTGGGCACTGGCAGGGGGCAGGTGGGCACTAGCAGGGCTGGCCATGATCGGGACTGATGTCCCGATCACTGCCTCCGGTGATCGGCTCTTTTTTTTTCTCCTCGCGCTGTCAGCGCGAGGAGGAATAATAGCCGATTACCGGCTCCGTTCTATCACATGATCAGCTGTCATTGGCTGACAGCTGATCACGTGATAAGGGGTCAGGATCGACCCCTTGCTCAGATCGGTGATCAGGCGAGTCTCGCGGACTCGCCGATCACAGAGCGTGCCGCGCGCGCCCCTCAGGGGGCGCGCAGGCCGCTCGTGCACGGGACGACGTCAATAGACGTAGTCCCGGAAAAGTAGGTCCGCGCTAATGCCGTCATTTGGCAATAGCGCGGATCCCAAGTGGTTAAAAAAGGGCTGAGATACATCCTTGTGAATTACAGACCAGTTAGCCTAACAACAATAGTATGCAAGCTCTAGGAGGGGATGATAAGGGACTATATACAATATTTTAATAATGACAACAGTATCATTAGCAGTAATCAGCATGGATTCATGAAGAATCATTCTTGCCAAACCAATCTATTAACCTTCTATGAGGAGGTGAGCTGCCCTCTAGATAAAGGAAGGCCTGTAGACGTGGTGTATCTGGAATTTGCAAAAGCATTTGATACAGTTCCCCATAAACGTTTACTGTACTAAGTAAGGTCAGTTGGCATGGACCATAGGTTGAGTACATGGATTGAAAACTGGCTACGGGGGGGGGAGTTCAGAGGGTAGTGATAAATGGGGAGTGCTTGGAGTGGGTAGGGGTGGAAAGTGGGGTCCCCCAGGGTTCTATACTTGGACCGATCGTATTTAATTTATTCATAAACGACCTGGAGGATGGAATAAACAGTTTGATCTCTGTATTTGTGGACGGTACTAAGATAAGCAGGGAAATAAATTTGCCGCAGGATGTGGAAACCTTGCAAGAAGATCTGAACAAATTAATGGGTTGGGCAACTACATGGCAAATGAGGGTAATGTGGAAAAATTTTAAAAAATGCATTTAGGTGGCAAAAATATGAATGCAATTTACTCACTGGGAGGAGTACATCTGGGGGGATCTAGGATGGAAAAGGGCCTTAGCGGTCCTAGTAGATGACAGGCTCAGCAATGACAAGCTACTGCATGCAAAGCAAACAGAATATTGGCATGCATTAAAAAGGGGATTGACTCCAGAGATAAAACGATAATTCTCCCACTCTACAAGACTCTGGTTCGGCCCCACCTGGAGTATGCTATTCAGTTCTGGGCACCAGTACTCAGGAAGGATGTGCTGGAACTGGAGAGAGTCCAGAGAAGGGCAACAAAACGAATAAAAGGACTGTACGACCTTAGTTATGAGGAAAGGTTACGAGCACTGAACTTGTACTCTCTGGTGAAGAGACGCTTGAGAGGGTATATGATTTCAATGTACAAATACCATGCTGGTGATCCCACAATAGGGATAAAACTTTACCGTGTAAGGGAATTTAACCACTTAAAGCGGAGGTTCACACAAAAATGTAACCTCCACTCTTCCGAAACCCTCCCCCCCTCCGATGTCACATTTGGCACCTTTCGGGGGGGTGCAGATACCTGTCCCAAGACAGGTATTTGCACCTACTTCCAGACATAGACTCCCACGGGAGTCTATGCCTCTTCCTGTCCTGCCTCCCTGTCTGCTGGGACACACCAGGGTCCCAGAGACAGCAGGGACCATTCGGATTGAGCTGCGTGACTCATGCATGTGCATGGCTTAATTTCCTAATTCCCTTACCGAACATGGCGGCGGCAGCAATGGAGGACCGAGGGACGGTCCGGCCTCGGGTACCGACATTGCTGGACCCTGGGACAGGGGAGTGTCCTTATTTTAAAAGTCAGCAGCTGCAGTATTTGTAGCTGCTGACTTTTAAATAAAAATTTAAGGGACTCCCGCTTTAAGGACCTAGCCTCTTTTTTAGATGTGTTGTTTATAAGTTAAAAACAGGTTTTTTTTTTTGCTAGAAAATCACTTAGAACGCCCAAACATTTTTTCTAACACCCTAGAGAATAAAATGGCGGTCGTTGCAATACTTTCTGTCCGTATTTGTGCAGCGATCTTACAAGTGTACTTTTTTTAAATAAAACTAAGACAACAGTAAAGATGCCCCATTTTTTTTTTTTTTAGATTGTGAAAGATAATGTTACGCCGAGTAAATTGATACCCAACATGTCACGCTTCAAAATTGCTCCCGCCCGTGGAATGCCGACAAACTTTTACCCTTAAAAATCTCCATAGGCGACATTTAATAATTTCTATAGGCTGCATGTTTTGAGTTACAGAGGAGTTCTAGAGCTAGAATTATTGCTCTCGCTCTACCGATCGTGGCGATACCTGTGTGGTTTGAACACTGTTTTCATATGTGGGCACTACTCACGTACGCGTTCGCTTCTGCACACGAGCTCGGCAGGACGGGGCACGTTTAAAAAAAAAAATCTTATTTATTTTACCTTTTATTTTTTATTTTTACACTGTTTTTTTTTGTTTGTTTTTTTAATTGTGTCACTTTTATTCCTATTACAAGGAATGTAAACATCCCTTGTAATAGAAAAAAAGCATGACAGGACCGCTTAAATACGAGATCTGGGGTCAAAAAGATCTCAGATCTCATATTTACACTAAAATACAATAAAAAATAATAATTGTCATTTAAAAAAATTATTTAAAAAAAATTTCCCTTTAAGAGCTACGTTTTGATATTGCTTCCACCCTGCAATGTCATGGAAACTGGTGGGGGCCATTTTCCCCTCACTTGTCTCCATGCCAAGGAAGGAAGAACATCCGATTGCCTCCGCCACTGCCGACGGCTCCGGTAAGCGACAGAGGTCAGCAGAGGGCACCGGAGCAGGGCCCCTATCCCCCCACTGATAAAAGTGATCTCACAGTGAATCCGCAGTGAATCCGCCACAAAGACCACCTTCATCTTGAAGCAGACCGCCAGCCGAACAAGAGGATACTGGGGTTATGGCAGCTTGCTGCTGCCATAACAATGCAATCCCCCATCAAAGTTAGGACGTATATCGGCGTGTGGCGGTTCGGAAGTGGTTAATAAAACACTTAAAAAAAATGATTTAAAAAAAACTATTAAATAAGCACCTGAATGATCATAACATACAGGGATATACAATGTAATCCTGACATAAAATCATACACATAGGTTGGACTTAAAGGACTTTTTTCAACCTTGCCTACTATGTAACGGTCCAATGTTTTTAAGAGGTTATGTAGTATGGAAATGCGACCTTTCACCAGGTCCATGGTTTTTCAGGAACTCTCAAACACAGTTAAGGAGAAAGGACAAGTAGTTTTTTTTAAATTTACCTTTGATATATGATATAAGCTTTTGTGACAAAAAATGCTGCACTAATTTCTACCACCTCAGAACTTAAGCCATTTTACCACCTTAAATGAATAATTATGTGACTAATCAAAATTCAAAAACAGTGATAACTCTATATAACTTAATACATGCAGTAGCTCGATCATGTGCAAAAAACAATCAAAGTCCAAAGAAAAAAAGGTAAGAAAGTATGACCACAGCCACCAAAAAAAGAACTTGGAAATTAAGGTATCTGAAGATAGCTGTTAAAGCCTTCACCAGATAGCAACATGCAGGCTCACCAGATGGAAATTACCCTCTAACTCTAGAAATCCAAAAAGAGCATCGACGGTGTTGTTTCGTAGTAATCCCCTCTTATATGGTCCACAGAAGGCTGGGTTTAGCTGCAATCCTCACCAAACATACTGTATGTGACTGACATCTCTGTATTCAACCATCCATCCTCATCACTCATACAAGAAATATGAGCAAATGCCCCACATAGTGTAAAACCATCAAATATTTTTTTTTTTATTATAAAATTGTTATGCACTTAAATTCAAAATTCCGCAATTGTGCTTGTAGGAAAAAGCACTTTCTGGACAGAGAAATACGGCTTCCAGGAAGACCAGTTACGCGATGTCATCAACAGCAGGTGTAACCGGATCTTGCTCTTGTTCATTTTGAAGACAAGACTTACTGGCCGGATAACCAGGTGAAAATAAGGGAAAGAAAGCCCCCCCAAAAACTATGTTTACATTCCTAGTAATAGGAATAAAAGTGACACAACTTTTTTTTTTTTTTTGAAAGAACAGTGTAAAAATAAAAAAGTTAAAAAAAATACGAGAAAAAATAAAATACATTTTAACGCACCCCATCCCGCTGAGCTCACTTGCAGAAGCAGTAGTGCTTGCATATGAAAACGGTATTCAAACCACACATATGAGGTATCACTGCAATCTTTAGAGCGAGAACAATAATTCTAGTCCTAGACCTCCTCTGTAACTCAAAATATGCAACCTGTAGAATTTTTTAAACATCGCCAATGGAGATTTTTAAGGATAAATGCGTGTCCTGATTCCACGAGCAGGAGCAATTTTGAAGCGTGATATGTTGGGTATCAATTTACTCAGCATAACATCATATTTCACAATATAAAAAAAAATTGGGCTAACTTGTCTTATTTTTTAATTCAAAAAAGTGTATTTTAAAAAAAAAAAGTGTGCTTCTAAGACCGCTGTGCAAATACAATGTGACAGAAAGTATTGCAATGACTGCCATTTTATTCTCTAGGGTGTTAGAAAAAAATATATATGTTTGTGGGTTCTAAGTAATTTTGTAGCAAAAAAAATGATTTTAACTTGTAAACAACAAGTTTGAAAAATAGGCCCAGTTCTTAAGTGGTTAAATAATTTTTTTCTCTTAACCTTATTGCTGTCACAAGGGGGCTAACAGTTTTCTATGTGATAGCATTCAGGAGCTGACAGGTTCTTTATTTATATCAGGGATTTATTAGATCCCCAATGTCTCCCACTGCTTCTGTTCCAGCTGATCAAGTACAGGTGGTGCTTGATCCACTGTGCACCACCCAGTTTTCTAGCCAGGATATTGACAGCTCTGAAATCAAAAATGCTCAGAGTTCTTCTTCCAGTGCTTCTGGGTTCCCCAGGCTATTCCCATTTTCCATCCTGAAGTAATTAGTTATGGTTGCAGAAGGAGCATATGAATCACTCAGGTTAATCACTCCATAGCCACCGAGATCCATGTTCTACTGATTGCCCAGAGCCTACTGAGCAACACAGAAACAAGTTCACAATTTGGCTCTGAGAAATGGATGACACAGCATTGCATTCTTACACGACATAGTGAATATGTGTCACTGCATTCAAGGAAGTAAATATTTGGGATTCTTTAAAAATGTTTTCCAATTTTAAGATCATTCTGATTAATAGTAGGCCAAAAATTATAGAAATTTAATGTGGAAATATATGAATTTAAAATTTTACTTATGTAGATACACTTTAAAGCAGCTAAATATATTCCAAGTGCATTAAAACAAAAAGACGTGCAAAGTCTTAGCCCCCGTACACACGGTCGGACATTCCGACGGAAAATGTCCGATCAGACCGTGTTGTCGGATAATCCGTGTGGGCTCCATCTGACTTTTTCCGTTGGAATGTCTGACCAACAAAGTTTGAGAGCTGAATATAACACTTTCCGACAACATGATCTGATCGGACTTTGTCCGATCGTTTGTAGAGAATTTTGATCAGACAAAGTGCCACACATGCTCAGATCAAATTACGAGACCAAAGCTATTGGCTACTAGCCTGAACGTAGTTTCGTCGTAATTAACGAACGTCATCATGTTCCGAACGATCGGATTTTCGGATAACTTTGTCCGACCGTGTGTATGCAACACCAGTTGCAGACAAAATCCGTTGGAAAAAATCAGACGGATTTTGTGGTTGGAATTTCCGACCGTGTGTACAAGGGCTTAGTGTCAGTTCACACTGAGGCAGCAGGACTTGCAGTGTGACTGTCTCAGGCGACCTGGAAACGACCACTGCGGCGACTTGCAAAATGACTTCTTTATAGAAGTCAATGCAAGTCGCCCCCAAAGTCGTACAGTGGCCTTTTTCTAAGCCGGATCGAATTGTGTCGCTCCGATTAGAACGGTTCCATTGTGCAGAATGGGACATGACTTGTCAGGCGGCTAAGTTGCCTGACAAGTCGCCCCAGTGTGAACCAGCACTTAGTGGGCCCTGAAGGCAGGGTTGATGACCACTGCCTTAGAGGATGCTTACAGGAAGTTAAACAAAGGGATGACCTCATCAATGTGCTGCTGCTCCTTCATTATCCAGTCAGAAAATGCGGATGAACTTTGTCCGACCGTGTGTATGCAACACCAGTTTCAGACAAAATCTGTTGGAAAAAATGTGACGTATTTTGTGGTCGGAATGTCCGACCGTGTGTACAAGGGCTTAGGCCTCTTTCACACGGACTGTATGTTCAGGTGCGCCTGTCAGTTTTTTAGGCAGACCTGAACGGACGCTCCATAGAACTCTATGCAGCACCAGATGTCAGCGGTGACATGTTCGCTGACATGTGACTCGCTCAGATCTGAAAAAGTGTGACGAAGGAAAAATCTACTTTTCCATCCAATCGTCTCACGGGGAGGAAGAATGGGGAAATGTAAACGAGCATTTCCCTGTTCTGCCTAATGACACTGTCACTGATCATAGCTCCCTGTGATCGGGAGCGGTGATCAGTGTCACGTCACACACAGCCCCTCCCCCCGCTGTTAGAATCACTCCCTAGGGCACACTTGACCCCTACAGCACCACCTAGTGGTTAACCCCTTCACTGGCAGTCACATTTACACAGTAATCAATGCATTTTTAAAGCGGTTGTATAGTTCGTTTTTTCACTTTGACCTACAGGTAAGCCTATAATAAGGCTTACCCGTAGGTAAAAAAATATCTCCTAAACCTGTATGGTTTAGGAGATATTCCCCTCGCAATGAGCCGCTGACTTCAGCGGGGCATGCGCACTGGGGATTCTGACAGTCCGGCAGGAGCCAGACCCTGCCGGGAAGAAAACTCCCGCGCGCATGCGCGGGAGTGACGACATTGCGGCTCCGGCCACTCACATCGCCGGAGCTGCGATACTCGGAAGACATGCCGAGGGAACATGTCAGCTCCCTTGGCGTGGAGTGAGATTCCGGCACCTCGCTCTCTTGGTAAGTATTTCATAATGAGCTAGTATGCGGTACATACTAGCTCATTATGCCTTTTCCCTTACAGGTGTAAACAAAAAAAGTCAGCGGGTTTACTCCTGCTTTAATTGCAATGATCGCTGTATCAATGTGAATGGTACCAAAATCGCACCAAAAGTGTCCGATGTGTCTGCCATAATGTCGCAGTCCCAATAAAAATTGCTGATCGCCGCCATTACTAGTAAAAAAAAAAAAATAATAATAAAAATGCCATAAAACTATCCCCTATTTTGTAGACGCTATAACTTTTGTGCAAACCAATCAATAAACGCTTATTTCGTTTTTTTTTTACCAAAAATATGTGGATTACGTATCGGCCTAAACTGAGGAAATTTTTTATATATATATATATATATATATATATATATATATATATATATATATTTTTTTTTTTTTTTTTGGGGGATATTTATCATAGCAAAAAGTAAAAAATAATGTGTTTTTTTTCAAAATTGTCGCTTTTTTTTGTTTATAGCGCAAAAAATAAAAACCGCAGAGGTGATCAAATACCACCAAAAGAAAGATCTACCTGTGGGTAAAAAAGGACGTCAATTTTGTTTGGGAGCCACGTCGCACGATCACGCAATTGTCAATTAAAGCGATGCAGTGCCAAATTGTAAAAAACGCTCTGGTCTATGGCCAGCCAAATGGTCCGGGGCTTAAGTAGCTACGAGGACTTACTAATGCATTGAACAATTTTGTAATTATCTACGCCTCTCTCTCTGCAATCTCTACCTCCTTCTCAACCACTGACTCTCCTAGTTGTACTCCCCCTAGAACAGGGGTCCCCTCCAGGTCACACTGCCTCCTGTATCCCTACAGCTATTGTGCATGTGTCGGCTCAATGAAGCAATCAAGAAAAGCAAGTCGCACACCGAGCTTGAACCAAAGATTTCCGTGAAAGCACCTAACTACATAAGTGCCAGGCAACAACTAACAATGTCGATCCCTGGGATCACACAGGGGAATACAGGATTTAATGGGCGGGACAGTGCCGATCCCCAGGGATACACAGCTCATACACTGCACAAATAAAACTGCATCTGGTGGCAGGCGAAGGTGGCAAGTGATATGCTGCATCTGGTGGCAGGCAACAGTGGCAAGCAGGGGTTGATTTACTAAAACTGGAGGGTGCAAAATCTGGTCCAGTTGTGCATGGTAGCCAATCAGCTTCTAACTTCAGCTTGTTCAATTAATCTTTGACAAAAAAAAAACCTGGAAGCTAATTGGTTTCTATGCAGAGCTGCACCAGATTATGAACGTTCCAGTTATAGTAAATCCCCCCAGCTGCATCTGGTGGCAGGTGACAGTGGCAAGTGACACGCTGCATCTGGTTGCAGGTGACGGTGACAAATAACAAGCTCAAGGCTCCCACTGATTCTGCATTATGGTGAGTTAAAACTATTTAATTATATATAACAATGTAATAATATAAATAATGCTTTTCAATCATTGATGAGCCATTCCCCTGACAACCCCACTATCAACCCATCATTTGCCTAGGTCTGGAAACCAGGAAGTAACTGAAGAAATGTAAACAAATTAAAGAAAAAAATCAGATCATTTTGAAATTGATGGCAGCAACATGTCTCAAAAAAAGTTGGGACAGGGCAACAAAAAGCTTGCCAAGTACAACCCCAGTTCCAAAAAGTTACGTCAGGCAACTATAGCATCCCCTTTTTTTTAACAACACTCTATTCACGTTTGGGAACTGAGGAGACCAGGTGCTGGAATTTTGGGAGAGGAATGTTGTCCTATTTGTGCTTGAGCATATGCTGCTCTAAAACCTGGGTATGTCTTTCAGCATTGATGGTGCCTTTCTAGATGTGCAAGCTGTCTATTCCATAGGCACTAATGCACCCCTATACAATCAGAGATGGAGGCTTTTGAACTGAGCACTGATAATAAGCCAGAAGGTCCCTCTCCTCTTTAGTCTGGAGGATGTGGCACCCATGGTTGCCCAAAAAAATGACAAATTTTGATTCTTTTGACCACAGAAAAGTTTTTCACTTTGCAACAGACTGTTTTAAATAAGCTTTGGCCCAGAGAAGACGGTGGTGTTTCTGGATCATATTGAGATATGACTTCTTTGCATAAGAGCTTTACCTGAATTTTTGGAAGGCACAGAGAACTGTGTTTACAGAGTGATTTTTGGAAGTATTCCTGAGCCCATGCAATAATGTCCATTACAGAATCATGGCTGCTTTCAGCCACCTGCAGGCCTGGGAGATTTCTCCATATGCTCAGACTTCTTTGATGATATTATGTACTGTAGATAATGATATATTTAAAGTTTTTGTAATTTTACGTTAAGGAATGTTATTCTGAAATTGTTCAACAATTTTTACACAAAGCTTTACACAGAGTGGTGAACCTCTGGCCATCTTTACTTTTGAGACACTCTCTAAGATCCTCTTTTTATACTCAATCATGTTAGTGACCTGTTGCCAATTAACCTAATTGCAAAACGTTCAAGGGTCCCAACACTGAACCTTGGGTACACCACTAATAACCTTAGACCATTCAGAATATGAATCATTAATTACTACTCTCTGAACACAGTCTTTAAGCCAGTTTAGCCATTTACAAGCTGAAGCCTAAAGCCTCATACACACGATTGGACTTTGTACAAACTTTCCCGTAAATTTTTGTACGAAGGGTGTCGACCGTGAACTTGTATTGTATACACACGGCAAGGCTTTTCCAGCCAACTTTCAACAAATCACGTGGTTTTTCTGCTCTGTACCGCCACCTTTGGTCAATTTCTGTATTGTTGTCTGATCTTTTGCATTGGTTCTGAGCATGCGTGTTTGTACTTTGCACAAAAGTCCTATGGTTTTCTGTACACACGATCGGACTTTGCTCCATCAGACTTTTGTCGCTGGAAAGTTTGTCCATTCGCACAGCCAACAAAAGTCTGATAAAAACAGAAAAAGTTTGTCCGATGGAGCGTACACACGATCGGGTGTTGCCTTAAAATAGGTAATTGGCATATTTGTTGCCAAAAAGTCAGATTGTGTGTGTGGGCCTTAAGACATCATCCTACACATTAGTTATATGTGGGGAACTGTGCCAAATGCTTTTGTAAAGTCCAAGTATACTATATCCACAGACACTTTTTTCTATATGTTTTTTGCCTACATGTTCATGAAAAGATTAACAATCAATACTATCTATTGCTTATATTATTGTTTTCTAGGGAAAAAAAACTCTCCTATGAGGTTTATTATCAAATTCTCAAGTATGTCCCTATCTATAGTTCAAATACAGGTCTATAGCTATATTGTAAAGACTTTGATTCTTTTTTAACCACTTTTATCATTTTTTTTCATACAAATAGAGCTTTCTTTTGGTGGTATTTAATCACCACTGGGTTTTTTATTTTTTGCGACATAAGTGAAAAAAGTGAAGATTTTGAAAAATTTTCTATGATAAAATTTTGCAAATAAGTAATTTTTGTTCATAAATTTGGGCCAAAATTTATACGGCTACATCTCTTTGGTAAAAAAATAACCCAAATTAGTGGATATTATTTAGTCTATGTGAAAGTTATAGAGTCTACAAGCTATGGTGCAAATCATTGAAAATTGATCACACCTGATGCACTGATGGCCTATCTCATTTCTTGAGGTCCTGAAATGCCAGGAAAGTACAAATACCCCCCAAATGACCCCTTTTTTTGAAAAGTAGACAGTCCAAGGTATTTTGCAAGAGGCATGGTGAGTTTTTTAAAGTTGTAATTTTTTCCCACAATTCTTGGGAAAATTAAGAATTTTTTTTTCACACAATTGTCATAATAAAGTTATTTCTCACACACAGCATATACATACTTCCAATTACACCCCAAAATACATTCTGCTACTCCTCCCGAGTATGGCGATACCACATGTGTTACTTTTACACAGCCTGTCCACACAGAGAGGTCCAACATGCAGGAAGCACCGTCAGGGGTTCCAGGAGCATAAAATTACACCTCTAATTTCCTAACCACCTATTACATTTGTGAAGGCTCTGGAGCCCCAGGACAGTGGTATTACCCACAAAATGACCCCATTTTGGAAAGCAGACACCCCAATGTCTATTCTATGAGGCATAATGAGTCTCTTGAATGGTTAATTTTTTTCCACAAGTCTTCGTAAAACGTAGAAAGAAAATTAAAACATTTTTTTTTTTTTACCCAAAGTTGTCAGATTATAAAATATTTCTAACACATAGCATGTATATAGCAAAAATTACACCCCAAAACACATTCTGCTACTCGTCCTGAGTATGGTGATATCACATGTGTGATACTTTTACACAGCCAGTTCACATACAGAGGCCCAATATTGAAGTAGTACCTTCAGAGCCGGTTCACACAGGGGCGACACAACTTCCAGGACGACTTTATGAGGCAACTTGGAGACGACTTGAACATGAATTAGACACGACCTGGGGCGACTTACAACACGACTTTTGCCGTGGCCAATCAGAGAATGAGCTCTGAAGGGGGAACTCCATGCCAAATTTATGAAAAAAAATTGGCGTGGGTTCCCCCTCCGAGAGCATACCAGGCCCTTAGGTCTGGTATGGATTCTAAGAGGAACCCCCTACGCCGAAAAAACGGCGTGGGGGTCCCCTCCAGATCCATACCAGACCCTTATCCGAGCACGCTACCTGGCCGGCCAGGAAAGGGGGTGGGGACGAGCGAGCACCCCCCCTCCTGAGCCGTACCAGGCCGCGAGCCCTCAACATGGGGGGTGCCTTGGGGAAGGGGGGGCCGCGCGGCCCCCCACCCCAAAGCACCTTGTCCCCATGTTGATGAGGACAAGGGCCTCTTCCCGACAACCCTGGCCGTTGGTTGTCGGGGTCTGCGGGCGGGGGGCTTATCGGAATCCGGGAGCCCCCTTTAAGACCGGGCCCCCCTGCCCTATGTGAATGAGTATGGGGTACAATGTACCCCTACCCATTCACCTGTGAAAACAAGTAAAAAAAATGCTATCTTCTGCTAGCTCTTTTACTAGCGGAGGAGCCTGGCTTTCTTCTTCGCCGCCGCCCTCTTCTTCCAACTTTGGGGGTCTTGTCCCCCTCTTCTGTTCTTCTTGCCGGGCCACCGCTTCTTCTTCCAGCTCTTTTACTAGCGGTGGCCCGGTCTTCTGTCGCCGCCGTCGTCGCTGCCGCCTTCCGTTCTTCTTCTTCTTCTGATGTTGACTCGACGCTCTCTCTGGCTTCAATGCCAGGAATGCGGTGCCTTATATAGGGACAAGGGGCGGGGTCACCGGTTGATGTCACATGATGACCCCGCCCCCTCATGTCACAGTCCCGGAGAAGAGCCCCGGAGCTGTGCAATAAACTATTTTAACCCTGTGTTGTGTTTTTTTACTTATTTTCACAGGTGAATGGGTAGGGGTACATTGTACCCCATACTCATTCACATAGGGTGGGGGGCCGGTATCCGGGGGCCCCCCCTATTAAAGGGGGCTTCCGGATTCCGATAAGCCCCCCACCCGCAGACCCCGACAACCAACGGCCAGGGTTGTCGGGAAGAGGCCCTTGTCCTCATCAACATGGGGACAAGGTGCTTTGGGGTGGGGGGCCGCACGCCCCCCCTTCCCCAAGGCACCCCCCATGTTGATGGCCTGGTACGGCTCAGGAGGGGGGGGGCACTCGCTCGTCCCCACCCCCTTTCCTGGCCGGCCGGGTAGCATGCTCAGATAAGGGTCTGGTATGGATCTGGGGGGGGACCCCACGCCGTTTTTTCGGCGTAGGGGGTTCCCCTTAGAATCCATACCAGACCTAAGGGCCTGGTATGCTCTCGGAGGGGGAACCCACGCCAAATTTTTTTCATAAATTTGGCGTGGAGTTCCCCCTTCAGAGCTAATAATTCTGTCAGAGTCGCCTCCGTATAGACGGAGATCTGACTTGGAGGCGACCTCCATTGAAATCAATGGGTACCAGTCGCCTACAAGTCGGATTGAAGTAGTACAGGAACCTCTTCTGAAGTCGGAGCGACTTCAGTAGCGTGCATTAAGACTGCTCTCATTCACTTACATTGATTTTTAAATGTTGTCTGACCTGAGGCGACTAGGGGCGACCTGAAGTCGGATCTGAGTCGCCCCTGTGTGAATCGGCTCTCAGGCGTTCTAGGAGAATAAATTACACATCTCATTTCATTCCTACCTATGACACTTTTGAAGGCCCTGGAGCACCAGGACAGTGGAATTACCAACAACATTACCCCATTTTGGAAAGCAAACACCCCAACATATATTCTATGAGGCATGGGCTGCAGGTAGGTACTCGGGTACTCTGTTGGGCTGAAGACAAGTACTCGGATACTCTGATGGGCTACAGATAGGTATTGGGGTACTTTGATGAGCTGGTGACTGGTACTCAGGTACTCGTGTACTCAGATGAACTGTGACAGGTATTTGGGAACTCAGATGGACTGTGACAGGTACTCAGGTACTCATATGAACTGTGACTGGTACTCAGGTACTCAGATGGACTGTGATAGGTACCCGGGTACTTAGATGAACTGTGACAGGTATTCAGGTACTCAGATGGACTGTGACAGGTACTCGGGTACGCAGATGGACTGTGACAGATACCCGGGTACTCAGATGGACGGTGACAGGTACTCGGGTACTCAGATGAGCTGTGACAGGTACTCATATATACTGTGACAGGTACTCAGATGGGCTGTGACAGGTGCTCAGGTACTCAGATATACTGTGACAGGTACTCAGATGGGCTGTGACATCTCGATACCGTGGTTTGTTTACATTCTGTGACTGGCTGTGATTGGACATAGCCGGTCACGTGGTTACTGCGATCGGGGTTAGGTTGTGTTAGGGTGACAAGCTGCATCCCCAATCGCCGTTCTGTGCGCACCTTAGGGACGTGCATGAGTGCCGTGGGCAATACATGTGACTGGCTGTGATTGGACACAGCCGGTCACATGGTAAAGGTCATTCATTATTGGCTCGTTACCCAGATCAGGAATGGCTGTGTGCGAGGGACACACCTCATCCACGATCACCGCTATGAGGGCCCCCGGGGGCCCGCAGGAGCGGCGAGATACCGACGACGCCATATGATGCCCGCCCAGGATGGTAGATCCCATTTGCGGATGTCATATGACTATGACTATGGCCTGGTATTGAAGTGGTTAAATATAGGCACCACACTGGCCTCATGCCAATCTAGTGGTACTGAACCAGTTATTAAATAGCATGTAAAAATTATAGATTTGAAATAGCAGAGAGCAACTCTTTAAAATGGTTATAAAACCTTACACAGAGATGAAACAAATCATCCTACATAAGTTGTACTTGTTTATCTGCAGTCTTCTCATCCGTTCAAAGTCCAGGCGTTTATTGAGAACAGTAACAAGCACATCAAGCCAATGCATTTTGGGAGCAAGAGCTATCCCTTCTTCAGGCAATGGAACCATTTCCAGTTAATAGCATGCAGCAACAACCCTGTAGAAGGGAGAGCCCTTTCTAGTGAGGCACGTTGGCTTGATGTACATGTTGCTATTCTCAATAAATGCCTCTTAATCTACCATCAAACGTGCATGCTTTTGAACATTGGGCGCAAGCCTGCTCATTTCATGGGAAATTTAATTTTCCATTCCAAACCTCTGCATTTCATTTTAGCAAATATAACAAACAAAAAAAAATATTGGAACATATAATACCAGATGTTTCACTGGATATTACATAGTTTGGTTGACAGAGCCACTCCTGCCCCACCCCCTCCCATGTTTAGGGCATGTGGCCTGCTATGGTTCAGGAGGGGGGCACTCGCTCACCCCCCTCCCCTTCCTGGCCTGCATTCCAAAATGCCCTAACTACACCCAAATCCCAGCACCAACAACTAGTATCTGTACCTTCTTCCGGCAACAACTAGTAGAACAAGTACAGAAACTTCCCGGTATGCTGGTCATGTGATTTGTGATGGTTGCAATCTCCAATCCTTGCTGTATGTCTGAGACCTCACAAAGATTTAAAGGATTAAGGCTGGGTTCACAACTAATGCTGATGCGGCTCCCAGCAGGGGTCCTGTGCATCCTGGTTCTCCATTTCAGGTCCAATTTCAGCCAGAATTTTGGGCTGAATTCAGACCAGAAATGGACCAATAGACGCACAGGGCTCCTGTGCACGTTCGCACAGGAGCTGCATCAGAGATATGTGAACCGGCTCCATAGAGAGCAGATCACAATCTCTTGCTATTGCAAATTGGATGTGGAGATCCCACATCCAATTTACAATAGTGTGAACCCGGCCTTAGGAAAGTGAACAAGGAAATAATCTTTCTGTGGGCAATCTGAGGCTACTCAAATATGGTGGTGGCAGGGGGACACATGCAACACCTGTGCATCTCCATACTGGGAAAACACCGAACCTGCATTGGGCCCACAGTAAAATGCCCCATGTGAATGGACCCTTAGACTAATCTCACAAAATGCAGATCACACCATGGCACTGTTGCATATATTTATATAAAGTTGAAATGGGGTAATTTCACATAGTGTACACACAGAAACAATGCAAAGTACACTTTAAATCTCTCCTCCTCCTATAAGAATTTTCAGTGCAGCAGCACTCTTTCTGTTCAGTTATTCCCTTCATGCCCGGCACACTCTTTCAAACAAAATGGGTAAGGTTAAAGGAATATGATCCACATTCAAACTAACTCTTCAAACACAGGCAATTTTCTTCTGAAACTTCTTCCTAGCTACATGGTACTTGGAGAAGTTTAAAGGTTTTTTTTCTTCTTCTTCAGCCCCCCCAGTAGGCGGGGAAAATCTCTGGTGTCAAACTTCAAAGGAAATCCTGAGTTCACGTTGCATTCATGTTGAACTCACAGCTTAACCACAGACTTCTAAAGCACCCACGCCCAAAAACATGCTGCTTTTTAAACGGCACTAGAAGCCGCACGGACATGTCAAACTAGAAAGGAAGGTGCACAGGTCTTACTGAATTACTCCAGAAGCCTTGTGTGATAAAAGCAAATATCCTTTTCTTTCAGGTACAAAATCTATTTGCTCTAACTCGTTACAAATGGGATACCTCTAACCCGGACCATTTAGGGACTGCAGTTGGTGAGGGCTCTGCTAGTACTACAAAGGCTGTATTAACAGTGTATTTTATTCTCAGGTTAAATCAAAAAAACAGTTTGGATAAGTATAGCTGGAAAAGATATAACTTGGTCTTTTATAGAAATATTTAACTGATCTGTTTTTTTCCTCATGAGAAAATTAATAATTGCTGCCAAACACTTTTACCCATACGACTTCTGTTTGCATGTTATCATTTTTGTGTAATTACTAGTTGTATATTTAAATAAATAAATTAGACAACTAGGCTACGTTTGGTTTCTACATTGGCTTTTAACCACTTGAAGACCAGGCCTATTCTGACATTTCTCTCCTATATGTAAAAATCTGTTTTTGTTTTGCTAGAGAATTACTTAGAACCACCAAACACTGTAAATATATATTTTTTACAGAGGCCCTAGAGAATTAAATAGTGTTTTTTGCATTTTTTTTTATGTCACACAGTATTTGTGCAGCAGTTTTTCAAATGAAAATTGGGAAAAAATGCACTTTAATTTTACTGGAAGAAAAACACAATATATAACCACATTTCTGGTAAAACATAAAAGCTAATGTTACACTGAGTAAATAAATACCTAAAATGTCACTCTTTAAAACTGTGCACACTCAGGGAATGGTGACAAACTATGATACTTAGGCGGCGCTTTAAAATGTTTTACAGGTTATCAGTTTAGGACAAAGGAGGTCTGGCACTAGAATTATTGCTCCCGCTATAACGTTTGCAGCAATACCTCACATGTGTGGTGCGAACACCATTTACATATTGATTAAAATTTGTTGTTGGTGGTTCCACGCAATTGGTTTGAGAAAACAAAGAACTGCTGCCCCTTCAGATACAACCACCTGAGTGGAGTACAAGAATTGATTGGGAGAGATGTAGGTGTGGCGCTGTTCATATAAGGTCTGGGCCTTGTAATGTAATTTGAAATAAACTTGAAGGTACTATAAGGCCCCTTTCACACTGGGGCGGTGCGGGTGTCGTCGGCGGTAAAGCGCCGCTATTTTTAGCGGCGCTTTACCGTCGTTTTAGCGGCGGTCTGCGGGCGCTAACGGGGTGGTTTTAACCCCCGCTAGCGGCCGAAAAAGGGGTTAAAACTGCCGGCGGTATTGCCGCGCTGTCCCATTGATTTCAATGGGTAGGAGCGGTTTAGGCGCGATGAATACATCGCTCCTTCACCGCTCCAAAGATGCGGCTAGCAGGACTTTTTTCACTGTCCTGCCAGCGCACCGCCCCAGTGTGAAAGCCCTCCGGCTTTCACACTGGAGTGAAAGGGGCCGGTTTTTTTCAGGCGCTACACAGGCGCTATTTTTAGCGCTGTAACGCCTGAATACCGCCCCAGTGTGAAAGCAGCCTAAGGATTGGAGTGATCTAAGACGACTGATGTTTAACTATTGATATCATAAATAAAGGATAAGTGATATGCAAAAAAAGATGATTTAACAAATATTTGAGGTGATGAAGTGTTTGTTTTTCTTGGCTGCTGCAACTTTTAAATAAAATCTTAAAGTGATAAGTGCTTCAAATAAATTTGTGTTACAACTCCTCAAACAATATACTAAAAAGTTAGTTGCAAAAAATGTAATAAAATATATTTGATATATATTCCCAAATAAAGTGTCTGGTGCTCTTCAAAAAAAGTGACTTTTCCTGTGCTCTTCTATCTATGGTGCTACATATATGTGGTTGCAGTCTTTCAGACAATATACTAAAAATGTTGTTACAAAAAAAATATTAAATAAAATACACTGGATATATATTCCCAAATAAAGTGACTGATGCTCTTCAAAAAAGTGACTTTTACTGTGCTCTTCCATCTATAGTGCTGGTGCTCTTTTATAGTGCTCCTATCGGAATTGCACTCACTGAATTTCCTTACCCCACACGGGGGAATTGCACATTCACAGTATATGCCACTGTGCAGCACTCAATGGATCCTCTGTGTGTTTAATTCTGATACAATCCTCTGTAGGTTTCATATATGGAAGAAGAAAGTGCCCATAGCATAATACCGCTTTAAAGATTTTATTGAATCCAAAAAAACATGGAGATATACTCACATTTACACTGTGACAAGCAAGTTTAAAATGTGAAGCAGTCGGGACGATACATGATCCACAGCCCAAACCAGAAGTGACGCAAAGCTGCTCAGTAACTCTGCCCATTTACACATGCATGTGCGACCTACGCATGCATTCACCTCTGTGCAGGAGCACAGGGGGCGTTTAAAAAAATGTTATTATTTTTATTTATTTTATTTATTATTATTATTTTTTTACACTGTCCCTTACCATTTTTTTTTTATCACTTGTATTGCTATTAAAAGAAATGTAAACATCCCTTGTGATAACAATAAAGCATGACAGGTCATCTTTATGTAGACACCTGGGCAGTGGCGGTGTGTCAATTAGGGGCGCTGCCCCCTCTCTTCAGCCACCCCCTCTGTGTACTATGGATAGATTCATGCATTGCGTGAATCTATCCATGGCCACTGTAGCCACCCCCCCATTCAGTTGTCCAGACCCTTTTCGGATGCTGGGTGCCTGAATTACAGCGGCGGGGGGTGTTTTGAAGCACCTGATTAGAGCCATAGGCAGTGCGCCCAGGTGTGTTAGCAAAGAAAATTAATATTTGCTTTGCCAACACAGAACCGCCTCTCAGCCAATTACGAGTCCCGGATGTAATACAGGGCACCTGATTGGCTGAAGGTAGGGGCGATCCCATTAGCCACGAAGCAGAACAGGAAGAAGACATGCACGGAGTACTGCATCCATTGCCGAACTACCTGTCCCACAGCTCGCCGCCTGAACTGCTGCCTGACCCACCACAATGATGGGGTAAGTGCCGGGCAAACAGCAGGGGGCACAGTGGCTGCATTTGCAGGGCACAGTGGCTGCATATTATGGGTACAGAGGCTGCAAATGATGGGGCACAGTCGGCTGCATTTGATAAACACAGAGGCTGCATATGATGGGCATAGTGGCTGCAATTGATGTTATTGTTTCAGAATTTTTCAGTTCATTTGCGCCCACCCCCAAAAAAATTTGAGCACCAGTCGCCACTGCATCTAGGGTCTTTAAGACCCCAGATCTTTTCTCTACATGAGCATGAGATTAAAAAGGAAAAATAAAAAAAACATTGCTCTCATGCTTTCCAGAAAAAAATTTGCTCTGTTTACATTTTCTCTAACCGAAAATTATGAAATGCTAACAAATTGCTTGTCACGTCAAGTCCCCGATCACCTCTATTAGTATCAGTGAGAACTGCTGGATCAGATCCTGGGCCCTTGGGTGGGACAGTAGAGCCTGGAAAAGCATCAGAGAGCAGCAGAAGGAAGGGGGTGAGCCCCCCGCCAGTTGTAAAAGTAGCTGCTAGGATCGCTTTTACAGTATAGGACATCACCAACTGGAAAGAAAGAATACTAGGGTTATGGCTGCAGCCATGGCTCAGGTACAATATGGCTCGGGTACAATAACTTGAACGTGAAATACACGCATGTGAGTGTGCAGCAAGTGATTAAATAGTAAGTCTGGCAGGCCAATCCAACACTTAAACACTCGCCAAATTATTGGTGTAAAAGTACTTATTAAATCTTATATTAAATCTATATTTCATTTTCTCTTGTTCAGCCCATGGACTAAATAAGAGGAAATCTATAGATTAATCTATCTGCTCTAAACAGCGTGGATCAAGTAACCTCCAGTGCTATGGTATTCAGCCAGCAGCAGAACCCTCAGCAGCCTGAATACCTGCACAGTCGGCATTCAAGGCGTGTATGGCCAGCTAAGTCAAACTCATACATATGGTTGTGGATGCGCTGTTGCAGTGGCCCAAACATAGAATGTGATACATTTCTGACCATGTTTGCTTACTGTTTTGTATTGCTCCCTAAAGAGATAAATAGTGAATAAAATATCATCAGCTAAAAATATGCAAATACAGAGAAAATATTGTTGGATGTAGAAAAATTGAAAAATTCATGTTCCCCCAATAGGCTATTAAGTGTTTCAAAAAAATCTAGTATTTATTGTTTTCAATTGGCAACCAATATATTCTGCAGTCCTTTACAAAGAAATTCAATTATATGCACTAAGTTGATTTTTCAGTTTAAAGTTTACACCACATTCATACAGATGCATACACACAAGGTAAGAGAAAATCTGGTAAGTGGATTAACCTGAAAGGAAACTACAACACTCAAAGGCAACCATGCAGTTAACGCCTATAGTAGAAGCTGCGTGAGAACAGAACTACAAGAAAAGCGAGCTGACCACCTAGCCCCTACAGACTAAACCCATGATAACCTGAAGCACTGTTATTTATTTGTGTTTCATATTAATATAGTAACAATATACTATACAGTACTTTACAGTGTACATAGAATCAATCACATTACTCCCTGCCCCTGAGGATCTCACAAACTAATGTCTCTACCACAGTCCAGCTGACTCCAATTTACTCAAAAGCCTATTAAAGTATTTGTATAGGCATAATAGAAATTTACCTCCAAATTTTCATCTCCCCTTCTAGAGAAAGTCCCAGCATTCTTTTTTTTTCTTTTACTGCGTCCCTGTTGCGAGAAACAGCTTTTATTACTACATGTTCACAGTTTGTAATTATAGTGGTTATCACACAACTATATTAGATAAAGTCCCATCTGAAATCAGGCAGAATGGTGTGCTTTATACTGGATGGGCTTTTCCTATATATGGCCATAAGAGTGTTTTAACCACTTGCTTACTGGGCACTTAAACCCCCCTCAGTCCCAGACCAATTTTCAGCTTTCAGCGCTGATGCACTTTGAGTGACAATTACGCGGTCATACAACACTGTACCCAAATGAAATTTTTATCATTTTTTTCCCACAAATAGAGCTTTCTTTTGGTGGTATTTAGTTACAGCTCGGAGTTTTATTTTTTGCTAAACAAACAAAAAAAGATGCAAAAAAAAAAAAATCATGTTTTAATAGTTTGTTATAAAATTTTGCAAACGGGTCATTTTTCTCCTTCATTGAAGTGCGCTGATTAGGCGGCACTGATAGGCTGCATTGGTGGGCACTGATGGGCTGCATTGGTGGGCACTGATGGGCTGCATTGGTGGGCACTGATAGGCTGCACTGGTGGGCACTGATAGGCATAGTTAAGGCGGCACTAATAGGCACAGATAAGGCGGCACCGATGGGCACAGATAAGGCGGCACTGATGGGCAAAGATGGGCACAGATAAGATGGCACGGATGGGTGGCACGGATAAGTGGCATGGATGGGTGGCACGGATGGGCACTGATAGGTACCACAGATAGATGGGACTGATGGGCACTGATAGGTGGCACTGATAGGTGGCTCTGATAGGTGGCACTGCTGGGCACTGATGGGCGGCACTGCTGGGCACTGATGGGCGGCACTGCTGGGCACTGATGGGCGGCACTGCTGGGCACTGATGGGCGGCACTGGGGTGCAGCACCTTTGAGGCAGATTTTGGGTGGCACTGTGGGTGGCACTGCTG
Organism: Lithobates pipiens; assembly: GCF_037356315.1. Classification (NCBI taxonomy): domain Eukaryota; kingdom Metazoa; phylum Chordata; class Amphibia; order Anura; family Ranidae; genus Lithobates; species Lithobates pipiens. The sequence continues at coordinate 150,615,084 of NW_027507685.1, forward strand.
GGTGGCACTGTGGGTGGCACTGTGGGCACTGCTGGGTGGCACTGTGGGCACTGCTGGGTGGCACTGTGGGCACTATGGGCACTGCTGGGTGGCACTGACAGGGGGGCACTTACTTTATTTCAGGATGGCACTGCGGGTGGCAGGTGGGCACTGGCAGGGGGCAGGTGTCCGTTTAAATTGCTGGCCGTGATCGGGACTGATGTCCCGAACACGGCCGCCGGCGATCGGCTTTTTTTTTTTCTCCTCGCGCTGTCAGCGCGAGGAGGAATACTAGCCGATTACCGGCTCCGTTTTATCACATGATCAGCTGTCATTGGCTGACAGCTGATCACGTGATAAGGGGTCAGGATCGACCCCTTACACGGATCGGTGATCAGGCGAGTCTCACGGACTCGCCGATCACAGAGCGCGCCTTGCGCGCCCCTCAGGGGGCGCGCAGGCCGCTCGTAACCGGGACTACGTCAATAGACGTAGTCCCGAAAATGTGGGTCCGCGCTATTGCCGTCATTTTGCAATAGCGCGGATCCCAAGTGGTTAAAGTAATATGAAAGAGCACGGTATATGTGTTTTAAGTACAGATATTATGTAAACAAGGACATTTTTATAAATACATATGACACTAGGATCTCATTAAACTCATCAACAATACATACAACATGGTAGCAATCATACACTACAAACGTCACAAAAGGCAGTAAAGATACTGTTATAACATAAACAACATGTAGAAAATAAGAGATCCGTCTAATCACAATAGGATACAAAATAAAAGATGCAAGGAAGGGTGTAGTAAAGTTGCAACATTTTAAAGGAATAAAGCCTGGGGAAATGTGCATTTATTGCAAATATGTCCTGCATGTGTGTGTGTTGTTTTTGCCCTGACATTCTAAAGTGAACCATAAACATAATAGTTTTTTTTTGTCTGTATGAAGAAACTTGCATATGGGGGTTATTTACAAAAGGTAAATCCACTTTGCACTGAAAGTGCACTTGGAAGTGCAGTCGCTCTAAATCTGAGGGGTAGAGCTGAAATGAGGGGAAGCTCTGCTGATTCTATCATCCAATCATGTGCAAGCTAAAATGCCATTTTTTATTTTCCTTGCATGTTGCCCTCGGATCTACAGCGACTTTACTTTCAAGTGCACTTGCAGTGCAAAGTGGATTTTCCTTTAGTAAATAACCCCCATCGTGTCCTTTGTAGAACCCCTGTGCCTCAATAAAACAATGCTAACCGCTCAGCCACTGTGCTGTCCTATGTACAGTATGTCTATCTACTATATGTCTACAATATTGTAGGCTTGGCTCATAAAGTTCAACATCATAGCAAATTTAAACTAATGCCTTTTCCTGGCCTAGACACTATGGGGTTGATTTACTAAAACTGGAGTATACAAAATCTAGTGCAGCTCTGCATCAAAACCAATCAGCTTCCAGGTTATTTTTACAAGCGTAATTGAAAAAGCTGAATTTGGAATTTGATTGGCTACCATGCAAAGCTGCACCAGATTTTGTACTTTCCAGTTTTATTAAATCAACCCCAGTGTATCTTTAGAGCAGGGATATGCAATTAGCGGACCTCCAGCTGTTGCAGAACTACAAGTCCTATAAAGGCATAGCAAGACTCTGACAGCCACAAGCATGACACCTAAAGGCAGAGGCATGATGGGACTTGTAGTTTTGCAACAGCTGGAGGTCCGCTAAATTGCATATCCCTGCTTTAGAGCATAAAACATGGTGACAGTGACAGAGACACTATACTAAAATGCTACCTGTAGTGCATTTAGCAACCACAATCTGGCAAGATAGTGGTAAGACAGCATGTTGGTGGATTAGCTATTGAAAAACATTAGATACAAATAGTTTACAGCAATGCTAACGCATATTTAAAGTGTCTGTCTGACCTCAAAGAAAATAAACTAATCAGGTGGCTACATTTATTGTGTATCTTGTCAGAAAAAATAGAAACTGGAATCTGATTGTATATAAACTTCTCACTTATACTCAGCCCTTGTGGGTGGGGTGTCACTTTTCTACTTTTTGCTTTTATAATATAAAGCCTCACTCATGTACTCTAGCAGCTCCTAAACTTGAGTTTAGCAGCTTTTGGCGTTTTTTTGCCAAAGCTCCTAACCTCAACTCCACACAAGCCTGTGTCAATGTACATACAGGCTTTTAGCAGAGTTTAGGAGCTGCTGCGGTTAGGTGAGGTTCAACCTCCTTCTCCTAAAAGTGGAAGAATCGCACTCAGGATAGGAACGTTTTGAGCACCAGCTGCGGTAAAATGGAAACTGCAGTAAAGTTTGCCGCAATTGTGCACTTTCCAATGGGATGGCCAAGTGTACATGAAGCCTAATATTAGGCCTGTACACCTGATCAGAAAATACCACTTTTGAAGCGATCGTTAGCACACAGCTTTCTAGACCCGATCACAACAATTCTTGCAAATTTATTCGATGGGACTAGCACAAAAAATTTTCTTGTACGATTTTCATTTAATCAGGACAGTTGTCATTTAAAAAATACAATACAAATACACTACAACAAATGACATCACTTCCAAATTTTTATTCTGTCATATATATATATATATCTATATGAGACTAGCATGCAAAAAAAAAAAACAGGGACGATCATTCGTCTGATAAACTCATTGTGTGTACCAGACATTATTCAAATGGTGGAAAAATCATATAAGACAGGTAGCACTTAATTCATTAATTAGAAAAGTAACATTTGTTTTGACTGCGTTGGTGGCTGGAAAACTGTTTATATTACAATGTAATATAAATATAATAATGCTACACCACCCCATATATACTAATGTGTGTTATCCATGCATATTGTATCAGCTGCTTTTATACCAATTATTGATTTTATTGCTAGTGTATGGTCCGAGCGCAACAAATTTGGGTTATTTTATGTGAAATAATGTGACCCGCAGCACATTTAGTGTACATTGACTGAAGTGATTTACGTTAACTGAGGACTCTGTTGACGTTAATACCCCAGTGTATTGTCACTTCAGGTCACCTGACCTGATACTGGAGCACGGCATAACTTGCTTATTACTTGTTTGCAACAGCATCATGGAATGAAAGAGGCAGCCCACCCAAAAATCATATTTCAGTTACATGTTCAGCTGAGTGACCCACGGGCTTTTAGGCCTGGTTCACACCTATGCATTTTTTTTGTGTGCGTTCAGTTTTGCAGAAACACACTACAATCCATGTAACATGGTTTCTTATTTATTTATTTATTTCAGTCACTTATATAGAGCCATCAATTTACGCAGCACTCTTACATATACATTCACATCAGTCCCTACCCTCAAGGAGCTTACAATCTAAGGTCCCTAACTTACATTCATACTAGAGGTCGATCGATATATCGGCCGATATTTGGCGTTTTTAATTAATCGGCATCGGCCGATTGTGCTGTTAAAAAAGGCCGATCATATATTCAGCACGACTTGCAAATGACTTCAGTAATAGAAGTCAGTGTAAGTTGCCTGGAGACTTGAGTGAAGCGACTTATTTTACGTCACACGGTATTTGCGCAGCGGTCTTTCAAACTCAATTTTTTTTGGAAAAAAATACACAGATTAAAAAAAAAAAAAAACACAGTAAAGTTAGCCCATTTTTTTTCATCCAAAAGTTTTGATTACCTGTTTTTGTGTAATATATATATATATATATATATATATATATATATATATATATATATAATTTTTCATTCTAAATTATACATACAAGTGAACTGTTTGGATGTTTGTTTTGTTTAATAAATGTAAGAAATTTTCTGTATCACTTAAGGCTGCTTTCACACTGGAGCGAGCAGGCGTTGACGGTAAAACACTGCCAGTTTTAGCGGCGCTTTACCGTCATTTTAGCGGGGCACTTATAATCCAGCTAGCAGCCCAGGAAGGGGTTAAATGTGCCCGTGAAGCGCCGCTGCCAAATCGCATTGCAGGGGCTTCAGCAGCGGTGCCCATTCATTTCAATGGGCAGGAGTGGTAGAGGAGCGGTATACACCACTCGAAAGATGCTGCTTGCAGGACTTTTTTTTAACGTCCTGCCATCTTCTCAGTGTGAAAGCACTCGGGGCTTCCACACAGACTGTAGGGGAGCCGTTTTGCAGGCACTTTACAGGCGCTATTTTAAAGCACCTGAAAAACGCCCCAGTGTCTGTTAGATTTTATGAGATGAAGGGAAAAAAATAAATAAATAATCGGCCTAACATATCGGCCCAAAAAAATCGGCATCATATATCGGCCATCGGCCGTGGCGATTTCTAAATATCGGTATCAGCATCGGCCAGAGAAAAACCCATATCGGTCGACCTCTAATTCATATATACTAGGGACAATTTAGACAGTATCCAATTAACCTACCAGCATGTCTTTGGAGTGTGGGAGGAAACCGGAGTACCCGGAGAAAACCCCCGCAGGCACAGGGAGAACATGCAAACCCCAGGCAGGTAGTGTCGTGGTTGGGGTTTGTACTGCTGGGTGAAAGTGCTAACCACTACACCACTGTTCTTATGAGTCGCGTTCAAATCTGTACATTTTATGGAAAGGGCCAGGGAATTTTTTTCTGGTTTTTGGTTCCATAGACTTCAATGGATCAAAAAAAAATAATAATAATAATTTTCAAAGCAATTCAGCATTATGCTTTAACTTCAAATAAGACCATTTCTACTAGAAAAATTTTTTTTTTACGGTTTCATGAACTTTGTATTTTTCAGAGCTTCACAGACAGAAGTCTAATGAACAAATACTTGAGTGTTCCTTTAAAGGGTTTTCGGTTACAATGGAGGGGTCTTTATTGGTCTTCAGTCCTTCGATTCACTGACTGATCAGAGCAGACCTTTCCTGGTTGTTCAATGACTTCCAGCATGCATCAAAAAGGATCACATCCCCTCACCTCTCTGTTTGAAGAGAGCAGCTATTCTGCATGCTCCTGAACAGGAAGAGTGAATTCATCCTCTTGTAACATACAAAAGAAAGAACTCAGAGTTTCCATAAGTTAAACACGGCTTTACCAATGAACTTGCAAGCAGAACGCATGTCTACTTTGTTGAGAAATAGGCTGAGTGCCAAGAGACAATAAACAATTACAAATGAATGTGAAAAAAGCAGTGAAAGTTATACTGTTTACAAAAACTACAAAGGCTTTGGCTGTGTTCACATAGCAGGTCTTTGCAGGGTAAATAAGAGTTTGTGTATCCTATTGCCTTTGAAGAGGATAATCTCCACAGTTCTCACTTTTCTTTTGTCTCTGTAAATGTGTTAAAATAGAACAGCCGAACCATCAAAAAATAAATAAATTGGACTAGTCAAACATCTTTTTTTTTTTTCTGCAGCATCACTTTCTTGTAGACCTTAACAACTTCAAGGCTATTTTTTTCAAAAACCCAGGATACAATTCCCAGCGACACTGAACAACTTCAGTGAAAGCAATGTAAATGGTGGACACTTCACACCCGCTCAGGTGCTCCAATAGGTTTTTGTCTGCCAATTTTTAAATACTGAATTCCACCCCTTCCAAAATATTGTGGTTTGTTGGTATTGTCAGGTAATCCATCAAATGTTGTTTATCTTTCTAATTAATAAAGGGTTCATGTTACATTTAATGTATATAACACACTAAGTTTTCATTTACACCAGTGCATTGTGGAAATAACATGCTTTGCTGCAATGCACAAAAACATGCTGCGCCTTTGAAGACGCATGCCGGTGCCATTCATTCTTAATGGCAAGCCCATGCATTCTGCAAAACATGAACACTTTTTTTTTTTTAAATGGTTCAGGCACTTTTTTAAAGAATTTAATGGGCTGCCCTAAATAAGATGCGCAGGAACCCATGGAAACGTGCAAAAAGCAACCATCATAACTGGTTCCAGTCAAAATCTACCAAGAGCCTATTATAAACAAGGAGAAAGGGGGAGGGTGTTAACATGGTAACAGTAAAAACAATAACCCACCTTTATCTCATTAATTTATTTATTCATTCATTCCTAATGAGTTCTGGATCCCTTTCAGTCAACATGAATAAGAAATCACATGTTCAAGTCTGAAGTACTCTGAAGTAATTATTTTCTTGTTCTTTTTCTGCTTTTTATAGATCCTTTATTTGCCATTTGTATGCAAGAATATTTGTAATCATGGATGATTCAGGGAGGGGGGGGTGTTCCCGTCAGATTAGTTGACCTGTCAGAATTTGTAACGGAAGTGACAATCCGGCACGGCCATCTTGGTACACCTGCACTCGGCCGCAGTAAGGATACAATGAGAAGGTGGCAAGCGGATATCTTTTTACAGCCAATTGAATTTCACTATATAAGCTGAGTTTACTGATAAAAAGAAGTGTGAAATGCAAGACTCCAGTGGGTGTAAAAAGATGCCCCCTTGCCACCTTCTCACTGTGCCCTTACTCTTGCCGCATGTGGGTGTACCAAGATGGCTGTGCCAGAACGTCACTTCCTTTTCAAAATCTGACGGGTCTCCTAATCTGACGGAACAGGGGCAGATAAATATAAGGCTTGAGGTTTTATACTTATATGCTGAATAAATTCTTAAGCTGTTTAAAGGATTGGCTTGGCGCTTCTCTCTCCTCCTTTTGCTCCAGCCAGTAAGTCTGCTGTTTTTCAATTTCATTTAACAGACTAAGCTCTCCAGCAAAAGTCACAGTTAGAGGGTTGAGACAAACCATTTACCACTGACAGCTTTTATTAATTTATATAAAACTTTTATTCCAAAAGAAAAATAAACTGTTGCTATAATTGCTTGAAAAGTGATTTGTTAGTCAATTCCATCTAAATCTGCTAGTGCATCTAACACTACCCTCTCCCCAGACTGACAATGCTTCTGTTCAAAGGTGCCCCTGTGCTCCTTCATCTGGAATAGAGACACCTTAAGACAGGGAGGGGTTATTTACTAAAGGAAAATCCACTTTGCACTGCAAGTACACTTGAAAGTGCACTGAATGTGCACATGGAAGTGCAGTCGCTGTAGATCCGAGGGCGACATACAAGGAAAATAAAAAACAGCATTTTAGCTTGCACATGATTGGATGATAAAATCAGCAGAGCTTCCCCTCATTTCAGATCTATCCCTTAGATTTAGAGCGACTTTCTATGCACTTTCAAGTGCACTTGCAGTGCAAAGTGGATTTGCCTTTCTTAAATATCCTCCGAAGTGTGTTACTGGTTGGATTACCAGGTAAAAATGAGAGAAAAACCTAAAAAAAAAAAAAAAAAAAAAAACGTTTGCAGCCACCACATTAAAAGATTTCTAAGCTGCAAAATATAAATATTTTGTCTTTGGGTTTATTCCGCTTTAAATAAGTGTTACTGCTAAAAGCATTTACACTCAACACTCAAATCCTTTTACCCTCTAATTACTCCCCAAATCATGTTCTATAGATATAAGGGTTGGTTTTCAAATCTTCCATTAAGGATTAACACGCTAACTAACACTAACTAATAAGCCTAAAGCTGAGACCGTACATCAGTATAATATTTTTATTTCCAGAACATTCCTTTTTTATTTTCTAACGGTTAGTAAGGTCAAATCGGTGATGTTCATGAATGCAGTGATGAAAAGGTTTTTCATCACTTTTTTCTTGAACAAACAAAATTCTAACCATATATGTGGTTTTCATTCAGGAAAAATCATACGTATTAAAAAGTGCATATGCTAGACAGAAAAAAACTCTTTATGTCTAGGATTCCATTGAAGAAGCACATCTGGGTGAAGCTTTAAGGGCTTTGAAAAAAATTTACACATGATCTGAAAATCAGACGAAAAATACAGATTTTGCAGAGATTGTATGATAATTGGATCGTTAGTATAGAGCTTTCGAGAGCCGATCGTGACAGTTCATCCGATATTATCTGATCGGACAAGTGCAAAAATTGTTCTCATATGATACCAGATGGTACGATTTTTGTTTAATCAGTACAGTTGTCGTCCAAATATACAATACAAATACACTACAACACATTACATCTCTTCCAATTTTTTATTCTGTTGTACAAGAATTTTCGTAACATTTCCATCTTCAATATGCGACCAGCATGCAAAAAAAAAAACCCAGAAGATCTGCTGTCCAATTTGTACGGGTCATTAATGTTGGCATCATTGAATGCTCTGACAAACGATTTTTCAAAATGTTTGTATGAATGTTTGAAAGAAGTTCCACTGTGTGGCCAGCTTAAAACAGCTGTATTCTAGTTGGAATAAAAGTCTCTCTAATTGTGGGCTGCGCATAAACTATAAACTTACAGATCTGGATGCTCAGTGGGTCATATGGAATTAAATTAATGATTTATTTGACTTAAAATTATGATCTGACTACCTTGTTTTTTGGTGGACATCGTGTCATATAAATACTTTCTAGTTAGGCATTGTTTCAGTTCCATTGGCAAGAGTAGGTTCACGTAATAGTATAGCTAACTACACACAAAGGGAATCGATGTTTGTTTCTGAATAATGCAAGCGATACTATGTTCACCCAAATACATATCCCCTTTTACATGCATGTTTAGTTACTTTCTCATTATTTCTTATGAGGTAATTAATATAACATGAATAGACTGTTTTGTGCACTGTCTGTCATACTGTACATCATACCTATCAGGACATGAAGGCCTCAAAAGAGAACTGTCAAGTGACTGTATACACTCAGACCTCTTTTCCACAGTAAAATATTAGTAAGGCTAATAAACCTATCACCACACTCCAGAAGGGTGTGTATGCAGGCAGCAGGCATATAAATATATATTACTGATTTGTACAAGACCAATTCTACAATCATCAGCTGGTATAGTTTATATAAGCTTAAAATGTTTGCACTTTGTGAAAAGCAAAACATTTTTCAAAAGATTAGAACATTTCCCTTTCCTTTTTAATACAGTACTTATCGCTCTATCTTCTAATCTACCCTCATCATTTATCAGTTGCATTTATCTATACAACTGCCTAAAAAAATCTTGCTAACAATAATCAGGGTTTGTTACAATGAAAATGTTTAATGAAAATTGGTTAATGGACCAAATAGTTATATTTTGAATATATAAACTGTGTGTGTGAGTGTTGTGTTTTTTTTGTTTTTTTTTTGTTTTGTTTTTTAGGTCTGGCAGAAAAAAAAAAATTGCATTTCATTATAGCAAAAATAAATTTATGTAGTTAGTATTTTGTAAGCTTTTATGAAGTGTAAACAAAGTAAGGCCGCGTACACACGGGCGGACTGTCTGCCCAACTTAGTCCGCTGAACAGTGTTTCAGCGGACAATCCGCTCGTGTGTGGGCTTCAGCGGACTTTTTCAGCGGACAGTCTGACGAACAAAGTCTTACGGAATTTCCGTAAGACAGTCCGTTCAAACTTGGTTTTGTCCGTCCAAACTTGGTTTCAGCGGACAGTCCGCTCGTGTGTAGACAAGTTGGATGGACTAAGTATGGCGCATGCTCAGAAAGGGTTTACACGGCCGAAGGTTGCATTGCAGTGTATAGGACGTCGTTTTTCTAGTCCCGTCGTACGTGCTGTACACGTCATCACGCACGCTTTCAGCGGACTGTCTGCTCATTGTGTGTGGTCAAGTCCGTTCATGCTAATTTTGAACGGACTGTCTGTCGGATTGTCTGCCGAACTTAGTTGGGCAGACAATCCGCCCGTGTGTACGCGGCCTAACACATCTATAAATCAAAATACAAGCCATGATTTTTTGGGGAATGTCATCTGCCTTCCAAACCTTTCAATTACACCAAGGTGCAAATCTACAAATCTTGGCATGTACAGAACCCTTGCTATCAGTCACCAACATGCTCATCTTGGGGCTTGTATACACCAGTGTCTTTGTCTGTGTTTCTTCTTTGTTCCATTTATGGTAAACCCCAGAAGAGACAGGACAGAGATGCAAAGCAGAATGTATTTCTTCTCTATAAACCAGTATGCTCCCCATGACCACCAGGTAGAAAGAGATGTCATAGAGGGGACAGAGAAAACGAGTACATGTCCTACTTTCTAAGATCCTTTACGTGATATCCTTGTGATTGCCTTTGCTATAGCGTTTGTATCAGGCTCCATGGATACTGGGCTTAAAAAATCGTCTGTTCTCTTTGGAGTAAAAAATGCTCATAAAGAGCATTTTTTGTAAAAAGTTTGGATGAGTTTAGGAGAGTTTTAATTTTTTTCTGCCTCCAAGCTCCAATCAGAAACACGAATCAGAAGGATTTTTTTTTCCTTCCTCAAAACATTTATCTTCAAATATGCCTGTAAATGTCCTAATGTACATGGACACATAGGAGGACATTGAGTTGCTTCTACAGGCAGAACACAAAACTCCTGTAGAATCAACGTTTTTTTACACTAGTGTGCATGGAGCCATAAGATTAAAGGGCCACTAAAGGTTTGGGTTTTTGTTGCACTGAACCTGCTATTCTGGGGTCCCTCGGCAGCTCCTCCCAGCATCAGATAATCCCCTGGGAGAAGCGCTCACCTGGGGGTTACCATGCGGGCACGCTCCCGAGTTCAGCATTCCGTGTCCATAGACGCCGAATGCAGGACTTGGCTCCGTCCCCCAGCAGGCGAGTCATTAGACTTGATTGAAAGCAGGGGGAGCCAATGGCTGCGCTGCTATCAATCTATCCAATCAAGAGCTGAGAACCATGGGCAGAGAGACAGCGTATCCCTGTGGGACAAGTTTGAGGGCTCAGGTAAATAAAATGGAGGGCTGGGGGGCCGGTCACTGACAGGTGTTTTTTCCCCTTAATGCATAGGATGCATTAAGGCCCCTTTCACATGTGCGGACCATTCAGATCCACCTGTCAGTTTTTGAGGCGGATCTGAACGGTCGCTCCATACAGCTCTATGAAGCGATGGTTGTCAGCGGTGACAACCGCTCCACGAAATCCAGATGGATGGAAGCCCCATTTTCCATCCATCTGGCAGATTGGATCGGAATGAAAACAGACAGGCGGTCCGTAATCATCCGATCCCCCCATAGGGGAGAGCTGACTCTGACAGGTCCGTCCCTGCAGAGAGTCATCCGCCGGCTCAGCGGGGATCAATGGAGCGATCCCCGCTGACCAAGCGGATGCCAAATACGGACAGCCCCGTGTGAAAGGAGCCTTAGGGGAAAAAAATACAAACCTTTAGTGTCCCCTTAAGGCTGACTATGAATTATTTTGGTTATAGATGAACATTAGTGGGCAAATTCATAAGCTGGCTCCCTGCACCTTTCAGATTGTTTTTGGCCAGACCTGGGTTTAGGTGATACTGCCCCATTTATCTATACTGTTTCAATGATGAAATATTTATTTACTTTACTAATTTATGCAGCTCAGATAAAATCAGTGTAATCAAGGCTGCTGAAAAGAAAGGACAAAAAAGGAACATGTCCTGGGTACTCAGGTTCTAACCAGGAGACCTACAAGTACACAACTGAGCTCAAATTATGGATCTGTAGTACTCCGTACATGTCTTCACATTACAGGTCAGTCAGTTGTAAAACAATTGATTCCCCTAGTTTATAAGAACAATGTAAATTTAGATATTCAATGAAAGTAGAACTAAGGCAAAGGCAAAATCTAGGGATGCACCAATACCATTTTTTTACCAACTACCGATACCTACCGCAACTGTTTTGTTTACACTTCAGCTTTCAGCAATGGTACAAAGCATTGAAAAGTAATTTACAAATTAAATACATTGATTTTGTGCTTTAACTTTGCACCTTTTTTAATGTGAAATGTGTAAATATATGTTAATATATATGTGTGAAAATATTCATTAACACAGCAAACAAAAAAAAAGTTTTAATTGTTTATCGTTTATAAAATAGACGTGCAAAAAAAAAATGCAGCAAAATAATAATTCAATGGAGTAGAATAGGGAGTTAATTCAGGCTGATTAGAGTAGATAAAGGGGTTAAACAGAGGAACATTTGTTCATCCCCACTGACAGCTCAAAGAACGAGCCTGAAAGTATCGGTTTCAGGTATCGGTGCATTTGCACAAGTACCGATACTTGTGCAAATACTCCCTTCAAAGTGAGGGAATACCAGGATTTCACCAGAATGAGTGTCCCCATTGGAAAATTTGTGTTTCATTTATTTTCTCATTTAATGATAATGGTAAACAGGTTAAGAGGTTGAATCTCCCAATGGCACAAACAGCAAAAAAAAAATTGACAGGTGTTCTAATAACTCTCTCCTCTGTACAAGGTTATAGAAAAAAAGTTTTTCCTTTAGTAATACTTTAACCACTTGCTGCCTGCCCACCTTCAAACAATGGAGGAGAGGTGCAGCTCTCGTTTTGGGAAGGCATCATATGACGTCGACCCAGAATGGCCGCTCTCGCGCACGCACCATATTCCTAAGACACAGCATGACCCCAATCTCTGTAAACGTCTCAGCGGCTCTTTAACCATGTGATCGGCTGTGTCCAATGCGGAAGTGCCGGTAATTGGCTCTCATCGCCTCACACTGACAGAGTGTGTGGTGAGAAAAGATGATCAGTGGCATCTCCTCACAGAGGATACCAGGACAAGTAATCAGGGCACTGATCATCAGTACCCTGATCACAGTAAAGCAGCAGCAGTGCCCATTAGTGCCACCAATCTGTGCCCACCAGTGCCACCAATCAGTTCCCATTGTTGCCCATTGATGATGCAAGTCAGTGCTGCCTTTCAGTGCCTGTTCATCAGTGAATGAGAATATACTGACAGAAACTAAGAAAAACCTTTATTTTTCTCCAAAATTATTTTTTTTTAAATAAAAAACCCAGCAGTGATTAACCACTTCCCACCCGGCCAATGCACATATACGGTCGGGTGGGAGCCGTCTACTTCTGATAGGACGTTCAGGAACGTCCTTCAGAAGGAGCGGGATCGTGCCCGCGCAGCAGCGCGATCCCAATGTGCTCGTGTCACCCGGACACAGCGCATCTCAGATCAACAGGAGGGCTCTTTGATTGGCCCTCCTGATCACAAGGTCGGCCGTGTCCAATCACGGTCGTCATGTGATGTAAACAAACAGCCGGTTGCTAGGCAATCGGCTCCTCCTCTCCTCACACAGAAGTCATCGCTGAGGAGAGGAGAGGAGAGCAGATCGCTGCAGCCGGCTGATGATCAGTGAGTATGAGCTGTTTTTTACAGCTTTTTACTCACGCCAGACACCAGTCTAGTGTAAACACACAACACAACACACCACACAGTATAAACACAGTCCCCACATATGTCCCCAAAACATACATGTCCCCAAGTAATAAAAACACATGTCCCTAATAATAAAAACATGTCCCCCACATATGTCCCACTAAAATCACATGTCCCAATGATTATCTGCACACATATGTACGTGATCACCTGCACACATATGTACATGATCATTTGCGTACATATGTCCGTGATCACACAAACCAATTATTATACACTTAACGGAATTTTTTTTACCAAAAACATGTAGCAGAATACATTTTGGCCTAAATTTATGACAAAATTTGATTTTATTGGATTTCTTTTAAAATAGAAAAAAGAAAATATATTTTTTTTTCCAAATTTCTGCTTTTTTTGCGCTTATATCGCAAAAAAAAAAAAAACGGAGTCGTGAATAAATACCACCAAAATAAAACTCTATTTGTGCGAACAAAATGATAAAAAATTAATTTGGGTACAGTGTAGCATGACCGCGCAATTGTCACTGAAAGCGCTAGAGTGATGAAAGCTGAAAATTGGGCTGGGAAGGAAGGGGCCGAAATTGCCCTGTATTGAAGTGGTTAAATACCACCAAAAAAGAAAGCTCTATTTGTGTGAAGAAAATGATAAACATTTCATATGGGTTCAGTGTAGCATGACCGCACAATTATCATCCAAAGTGCGACAGCACTGAAAGCTGAAAAATTGCCTGGGCAGGAAGGGGGTGAGAAGTGCCCAGTATTTTCGCTGGTTAAATAAATAAAAAAATTTATTGATACAAAGTTTAACCCTTATACACCAAGGCCTACTTAAAAGCTTTTATATGCCCCTCTTAAAAAATATCAGAACTCACCATTCTAAGGCATGATGTAAAGAGACATCATAATAATGACCATGGGTTACTGAGATATGCACTTATGCACTTTTCTATTTGCACTACTTTATTGAATAAGTCAGTAAAAGGTAACAGGAGCCACTGGGATGGTTTTTGGACTAGGCATGCTTAGTATATGTTTTCATATTTAAACCTAGTCAGATATCACATGTAAACACTAGCTCATCCTTTTACATATTCATTAAAACTGAATGTATTTTTACTTTTAACCAGCATTAGCAACTGAATTTGTATTATCATCCCTGTTCTTGCCACTGTAAGGCAACACTCATCTCTGAAAGTCACAGCACTACTGGTTTGCATAATGCTATCAAATACAACCCTTAGGCCGCGTACACACGCGGGGACTGTTCGCTCAACTTTGTCCGCTGAACAGTGTTTCGGCGGACAGTCCGCTCGTGTGTGGGCTTTCAGCGGACAGTTTCAGCGGACAGTCTGACGAACAAAGTTTTTCGGAAATTCCGAAAAACTGTCCGCTGAAACTTGGTTTGAGCGGACAGTCCGCCCGTGTGTAGGCTTGTTCGTCAAACTAAGTCTCGCGCATGCTCAGAAAGAATTTACACGCCGAAGGTTGCATTGCAGTGTATAGGACGTCGTTTTCTAGTCCCGTCGTACGTGCCGTTCACGTCATCGCGCACGGTTTCAGCGGACTGTTCGTTCGTCGTGTGTGGGCAAGTCCGTCCATGCTAATTTTGAGCGGACTGTCCGCTGAAACTGTTTGACGGACAAAGTTGAGCGAACAGTCCCCGCGTGTGTACGCGGCCTTACAGCAGTGGTCATCAACCCTGTCCTCAGGGCCCACTAAATGGCCAGGTTTTATGTAATACCTTGGGGAGAGGCAGACTAAAATACTGCAATCACTGAGCAGCAAATGATATCTCCTGTGATGTATTTCAGTTATCTTGAAAACCTGGCCTGTTAGTGTCGGTTCACACTGAGGCAGCAGGACTTGCAGCGCAACTGCCTCAAGCAACCTGGAAACTACCGCTGCGGCGACTTGCAAAATGACTTCTTTATAGAAGTCAATGCAAGTCGCCTCAAGACGCCCCCAAAGTCGTACAGGAACCTTTTCTATGTCGGATCGACTTGTGACGCTCCGATTAGAACGGTTGCATTGTACAGAACAGGACACAACTTGTCAGACGGCTAACTTGCCTGACAAGTCGTCCCAGTGTAAACCAGCACTTAGTAGGCCCTGAAGACAGGGTTGATGACCACTGCCTTAGAGGATGCTTACAGGAAGTTAAACAAAGGGATGACCTCATCAATGCACTGCTGCTCCTTCATTATCCAGTCAGAAAATGTGGATGAGACTGAACAAAGCTATATAGCTTTACCACAGTGTACTCCACTTAAGACCACATTGTGATGTCTGCCAGAGTTGACTGCACAGAATTACAATCCTTTGGCAGGTAAAAAAGTTCACGCTTTAAAGTGTTACTAAAGTTAGTTATCTGCCCCCCACCCAACATGGCCCAGAATCAGACAGAGCTAAGCCACAGGGCGTCAAATGTCTTGTGACATTGCTTTAGCTATTACACTACCTCCCTTCCATACCATTTAGAGTGGAGTGCTCCATCAATGATGAATTTGATCTGCCTAGGGAGCAGAGCACATACCTGACTGTCACTGCATTTTATTTTCAATGGCCTGGATGGGAGGGCGTGTAGCAAGCGCCATGCTTTACCTTCTCCCGCTCCCAGCCATGCTGGAAAGAGATACATTATTTTAGGTGGCACACAACTGACATATGAGGATTCCTAGGCACACACACGGGGAGATTAACAAAAACTGGAGCACTGAGAATCTGCTGCAGCTGTGCATGGCAGCCAATCAGCTTCTGACTTCAGCTTGTTCAATTAAGATTTAACAATAAGGCTGGGTTCACACTGGAGCGGCTACGAGAACCGGATGTGATTCGCACCGCACTGCAGTGCAAATCACATCCGATCTCTGTGCGATGTGAGTTCAGCCATACAGATAGTATGGCTGAATTCGCATTGCACCCACCGCAAACTCGCACGGGACCCTTTTTTTGGTCCGCAGCAGAATCGGATGTGTGGGTGTTCACACCATGCGATTCGATTCCTGTCCGAGTTTGCTGATCGCACTGCGATATGCGAACTGCCGGCGGGAGGCATGCGATGCGGGAACCCGCCGCGGATTCGCGACGTTCCCGCATCGCTTCAGTGTGAACCCAGCCTAAATTCTAGAAGCAGATTGGTTCCTATGTGGAGCTGCACTAGATTTTGCACTCTCCAGATTAAGTAAATCAACCCCACAGAGAAGCCTGTGCTTTAGAACCGCTCAACCCCCAGGCGGTGCAGTGGGGATGACAAAAGCAATTACATGACCTGGAAAGTAACCCACTTGTATAAGTATACATTTACTAAGTGAAAAGCAGGGCATGTGCATTGTGGTGGCAATACTGCAGAGACTCTTTGAGCCTGCTGAGAATTACCAGGAAGGAATCAATTCAAACCTTTTTGTATCATGTGCAAACTTGCAATTCGTTATACTTCCTATCCTGCATCCCTTCGTAAAAAACCTGTCTCCGAGTTGTTGTCGGTTATGACACCACAGCCCCCCTCAAATTCACTTGTATAACCCATGGTCGCAAGTAAGATTCGTTACCATATTCTTTATGTCCTAGCAATTCGTTAAAGGGGTTGTAAAGGTAAATGCTTTTTTACCTTAATGCATTCTATGCATTAAGGTGAAAAAACATCTGACAGTGTCGGCGCCCCCAGCCCCCCCCCCCTGTTTTACTTACCTCACCCCTCGAATGTCCCGCGCTCGTCCCCCGACGTCCTTTCCACCGTTCAGCCTGGCCGCTGATTGGCTGGAGTGGATGGATGGAAAGCAGCGCAGCCATTGGCTTGCGCTGCTGTCAATCACATCCACCGACGCGGAGCGCCGGGGGGGCGGGGCCGTGTGATACAGCGAGTGGCTATAGCCGCCGGCTGTATAAAGGGAGCGCGCCCGCAGATGCTTCTCACCATGCGAGGGAGCTCGCATGAACGTGAGAAGCATCTGCGGGAGGAAGCAGAGACAGCCGCCGAGGGACCCCAGAAGAGCAGGTTCGGGGCCACTCTGTGCAAAACAAGCTGCACAGTGGAGGTAAGTATAACATGTTTGTTATTTAAAAAAAAAAATTATTATTCACTTTACAATCCCTTTAACATTCCTTGTCTCCCATATCGTTTGTTAGTTCCCCCTACGGAACCTACGAATCAAACAGACATTGTCCTTGTCCCTTATACTGCTCGGTTAAGGGTACGGTAAGTAGCCAAACAAACCAGGTGTTTCCTTTTCTCAGTAACCCAACTCTCATTCGTTGAGACCCTTGCAGCCATGCAAAACAGACTCAGCAGCCTGTCACTCTTGCCGAGACCCTTGCAAAACACAATATTGTCTCAGCAATCTCTGGCTCATTAAAAAAAAAAAATCTCGGCCTAGCAGCCGGACACCTGTTGAGACCCTTGCAACCATGCAAATCATCTCAGCAGCCTGACACCCTTGTTAAGACCCTTGAGAAATGCAACATCGTCTCAGCAACCTTTCACTTGTCAAAATAAATAAATAAATAAATATAGAAAAAAGAAGGAAAAATTATAAATAAATAAATAAACCCCCCCTTGTCAGCACGCAATCTTGGCCCAGTAACCCGACACCTGTTGAGACCATATATATATATATATATATATATATATATATATGGAGGGATTTAGAATCACTTTAACTGTTTCCCTGAAGTTCAACTGTAAAGTAGCTCTGAGTTCAAGTTTAGAAAAAATATGCCTTTGACAAGATAATGGAAGAAGGGTCATTGTGCCATCTCCTGAATCTTTTCCTTGAGTCTCTCTCTAAAATAGGCATCCTACAAGGAGCACATGAAGGGAGATGCAAACTTAGAATTGAGGTGAAGACATTGTTCCACCAAAGACTGCAAAAAATAAAAGAAGCAAGTAGCTGCTTCAGCTCGCCAGTATAACCCAGAACTGAACTATCCATTTTGGTTAAATTTAACTGTTTATTTGATTTACTGTATATAGCAATTCAATTAGTAATATTATTTAGTCTAGCAAATCTTACACTGGTTAAACTGCAACCTTTTAACAACAAAGATGTGGCCTAGAACACTTCATGTACTTATATCAAAATATATCAGTGTGGGGTATAGTAAGGACAACACAAGGATGAACAATGATACCTAAAATATCCTTTTAATTTCTTCAAATCCTCTTAGAGAAATTAGATTTTATATGGGTTTTTCCTTGTCTATATGAACTAACTTTAGGAACCTGGATTAAATGACCTCATGCACAATTAGTAATGCAAGGGTATTTTAACTTTGGCACATAAACTTATGAAGTTATGACTGCATTGGTTATATGAAGGAATACATTATATGTCACAGGTCAGGTCAAGTCAAGGTGTTTATTGGTTGCACACCACACGTGTTCCCTCCTCATTTGGTAAACACATTCCCAATGCAACAGTAGATAAAAATGAGTGGGTCCAGCAGAATGATATTATTCATTGGAAACTGCAAAACATACTTTAAAACTGTGTCATCTGTGTTTTTTAGATCAATGTGACAGTACAGATGTCAGAACTGACTCTTGAAATGAATAATGAATGGCATTTCAGGGGTGATTGACACAAAATTTGTAATTTCTTTTATCTAGTGCTGAAACAATATAATATTTCAAATGCTTAGACTGCGTGAGGGATACATACAGGCGACTTCGGAGTTCACACAAAGGTCAGCATATTTGAATCGTAAAGAAGGTTTCCAGGTATGGATATTTTATACATAGTTATATTAATCCAGCTTGGACCAGCGTAACTATGAATATACCACACTTGGCTGATCCCCTTGGAAACTGGAACTCCCTGATGTAGACATCGCTAATCCAGTGATCTCCAACTTGTTTCTGTGTCCCGTGCTGAGCAGCTGCCCTGCTGAATTCTTAAAACTGGTGCCATTCAGAGAATGCTTTTCATTTTCTTAATAAATGCAAAGTGATTTCTGTTTGGACAAGGTGATGCCCCGCCTCTCCACCTCAACCAATGAGAGAGTGTTTTGCATGGAGTAGCGCGTTCCAGCTTCCAGTTATGGTATATGCACAGTTATTTGGTTCAAGCTGGACCAATGTAACCATGAGGTTGATTTACTAAAATGGGAGAGTGCAAAATCAGATTGAGCTGTGCATGGTAGCCAATCACCTTCTAACTTCAGCTTGTTCAATTAAGCTTTGACAAAAAAATAAAATAAAATAATCACTACTGTAAATATTATTTTCACAGTTCTACAGTAAAAAAAAAAAAATGAACCCCTTACAGTAGTGATTGTCTGCTTTTTTGTACTATAAAGGGCTAATTAACCCCATTATGTTACTAAAATTCTTAGGCCTGGTTCACAGCTATGTGTTTTTTGGTGCTTTTTGTAGAAACGCACTACAGTTTATTTACATGGTTTCCTATGGGACACATTCACATCTATGCTTTTTTCAGCAGCTGCGTATTTGGAAAGGGTCAGGCATTTTTTTTTTTTTTTTACACAAAAGGGTGCTTTTTTGGTTCAATATACTTGAATAAAAGAAGCTGCAGAAAAGCATGCAATGCGTTTTTGCAGCAATTTTTGTTTTTAATCTGCACAAAAAAAAAGCAAAAATGCAAATTGCAGCAAAATCACGTGTGCAAAGATGAAACCGCACAGCAAAAAGCACTGCAGAAACAGATCAAAAACAAACTGCATAGGTATATACCGAGCCTTATGCTGGCCTCACGGATCAATTTTCAGACGAGAATATTCAGATGAAAAATTGTTGTACATTCACTGAATGAAAGAATGTTATCTGTCTTTAACATTCTCTTTTTAAAATGAATGTAATTTCTGAACAAAAACTGCAAATTCCTTTGTCCAAGAAGTTTTTTATTATTTCCAAATGTTCCCATCATTGTGGTTGAAAATAAACGTCGATTTGAACCCACTAATGATTAGAAAATCGAACGAACGTTCTTAAAATTATATTTCTTTTGAAGGAAGACATTGTTTGTTTTTTTAAATAAAAAAAATGTGATCTCTGAGTCTGATATATACCAAATTCACCCTTTAATAGTATATACAGTATGTTTATCCTCTAATAGTATATACAGTATATCTCCTCCAATAGTATAGGCACTATATCTCTTCTAATAGTATATACAGCATATCTCTCCTCTAACTGTATATACAGTATATCTCTTCTAATAGTATATGCAGTATCTCTCTCCTCTAATAGTATATACAGTATATATCTCCTCTAATAGTATATACAGTATATCTCTTCTGTCTGTTATTCTCAGAGTAGATTAGATATTTTGGTCCCTAACCATATAGTTGGTTTATATTTATGAGTAAATTGCCTTTTTTTTAAGCTTTACATATTAACTAAATTATGCACCACACTTTTTTTGTAAGGTTATTAATCGATTAATCAAAACAATAAATCGGACAACTAATCGATTATGAAAATAATTGTTAGTTGCAGCTCTATTATTTTCCCATTTAGGCAATGCAACAGGTTTCACTTTAATTCCCTATATACAGCCCTAATTCCAAAAAAGTTGAGACGCTGTGTAAAATCTACATAAAAACAGAATGCAATAAATTTCAAATTTCAGAAACCCATATTCTATTCACAATAGAAAACACATCAAATGTTTAAACTGAGAAAATGTACCATTTATGAAAAAAAAGAAGTTAATTTTGAAATTGATGGCAGCAACAGGTCTAAAAAAAAGTTGGGACAGGGCCAAGTTCACCATGGTGTAGCATCTCCTCTTCTTTTACCAACACTCTGTAAACGTCTGGAAACTGAGGAGACCAGTTGCTGGTGTTTTGGGAGAAGAATGCTGTCCCATTCTTGCTCAACAGTCCTGGGTTGTCTTTGTCTTATTATTAGTTTCAAAATGCACCACATTTTAATTTGAGGAAAGGTCTGGACTGTAGGCAGGCCTGAATTTTAACCCTGGTTAACACTGAATCCAGCTTTGAAATTGCACTACTTCAGCGCAATTCCAAAGCTGCCGGTCAGTGCGATTTCATGTGCAGCTTGCTGACATCTGTGCGGCTTCATGCACAGATGTCTATGCAAGTCACATATGAAATCCTCACAAATAGTGTTTCACAATCGATGCAAGATGGAGTCGCACCGATTTGAATAATTCCATAGGCACAAATAGGATGCAACTTGTCATGCAATTTTGACTGTCAAACCACATGACAAGTCACACAGTTGTGAAACGGGGCTTAAAAACCTTTACACCACATCAGTTGAGTTAACCCAAATCAATGGCCCTAAAATGTATGTACAAATGTACAGTATCTCACAAAAGTGATTACACCCCTCACATTTTTGTAAATATTTTATTCTATTTTTTCATGTGACAACACTGAAGAAATGACACTTTGCTACAATGTAAAGTAGTGAGTGCACAGCTTGTATAACAGTGTAAATTTGCTGTCCCCTCAAAATAACTCAACACACAGCCATTAATGTATAAACCACTGGCAACAAAAGTGAGTACACCCCTAAGTGAAAATGTCCAAATTGGGCCCAAAGTGTCAATATTTTGTGTGGCCACCATTATTTTCCAGCACTGCCTTAATCCTCTTGGGCATGGAGTTCACCAGAGCTTCACAGGTTGCCACCTGAGTCCTGTTCCACTCCTCCATGACAACATCATGGAGCTGGTGGATGTTAGAGACCTTGTGCTCCTCCGCCTTCCGTTTGAGGATGCCCCACAGATGCTCAATAGGGTTTAAGTCTAGAGATATGTTTGGCCACAGCCAGGCAACCACAGTCAGAATGCTGGCGCCTCGAAGAGGAAGAGGCTTAATTTGCCCACATCGCTGGACCGTGGGACAGGTGAGTGTCCGACTATTAAAAGTGATCAGCTTCAATTTTTGTAGCTGCTGACTTTTATATGGGTGGAACTCCGCTTTAAGGTGAAAAACCTCCTGTGATGCTGCTGCCCCCCAAAGCCCCCTTTTACTTACCTGAACTCAGTCTGTCCAGCAATGGGGATGAGCACACCAGCTCCAGCCACTGTCTCTGGTCCTGATTGGATAGATTGATAGCAGCGCAGCCATTGGCTCCCACTGCTGTTAATAAAATCCAATGATGCGGGGGTGGGGCCGAGTCCCACTGTCTGTGTTAATGGACGCAGCAGCAGGACACAGCAACATGCCCCCACGAGCAGGGCAGGACTTAGGGTGGTGGGGGCCCCTGGGCTTGAGTCACTTTCAGGCCCTACCGTCTATACATTACCGTATTTATCAGTGTATAACACGCACCGCAAGTTTAGGAGGGAATTTTAAGGAAAAAAACTTTTAGGAGGGAAGTTTAAGCGAAAAAAACTTACATTTAAATGCCCATCATGCACAGCCTTATCTGTGTCCATCTGCTGCCTTGCCCATCCATCTACAGCCTTGTACAGTGTCATTGCAGCCTTGTCAGTGTCATTTGCAGCCTTCTCATTTGCAGCCTTGCCCCAGTGTCATTTGCAACCTTGTCATTGCAGTCTTGAAGTTTAAAAATGGTGACGCCCAGTCCCTGTGTTATGTCCATCATAGGGCGGGACTGTGAGCGGAGCCGAGCCGAGTACACTTGGCTATGTATCTCTGCGGGGCCCCCTGTTGGGTGGGGCCCATGGGCTTGAGCCCAGTCAAGCCCAATGGTAAGTCATGCCCTGCCCACGAGTGCCCCGAGGGAAAGCAGCTCTCCAACTGGGCGCTCGAAAAGAGGAGGAGCCAGGAGCGCCGCAGTTACTATCTGCTGGATAGTAGGTGAACAAATTTTTCTAAAGCTGGCCATAGGCAGGTAGTATTTTTTCTTTCATTCTGTCAGTGGGCTGAACAAAAAAAAACAAAAAAAAAAAAGATTCCTCCCTCCCACCAGGACATGCACAGAATTGCGTAGTCTTTAGGTAGGGAGTGCTCATGCTGCAGTGTCACTATAGAAACACCATTAGTGATAGGAGTCACCATATCAAAGGAAGTGTCTTGCAAAGAACAAGCTTTAGGTATAAAAAAACATAATGTAAGTGTGGCTTTGTATAATTCTTATACAGTAGGCTTAACGACACCTTAGGCCCCTTTCACACTGGGGCACTTTGCAGGCACTACAGCGCTAAAAATAGTGTCTGCAAAGCGCCCTGAAACAGCCGCTGGTGTCTCTCCAGTGTGAAAGCCAGAGGGCTTTCACACTGGAGCGGTGCGCTTGCAGGACAGTGTGGAGATGTGGAGATGAGGGTTCTGCAGAAACTCTGTAACACACGTTCTGTAACACACGTTAGCCGGCTCTGTAGTGCGTTTACTACTATATATATTTTTTGTTTAATTCTAAAGTTTATTTCCAAGTGATCAGGGGAGGGTACCCTCTTTTTGGTCTAGGTATACTCTCTTATTTTCTTGTATATCATTTGTTTATTATTAGGGTGGTTCACTTATATCACCTCTGGAGAGTGTTTACTTATCCACTTGAGGACCGCCGTATTGCCATTGTACGTCAGCACAATGGCACAGGCAGGCATAATCACGTACATCTACGTGATTGCCTTCCAGCGGGTGGGGGGTCCCATCGGACCCCCTCCCGCTGGTTACGGCGGTCCAATTCGGTCCAGGAGCGCTCCGTGATGAGGGGATGGCCGTTCGTTTTCGGCCACCCCCTCTGGATCGCTCCTGGCCAATGAGAAGCTTCCTCCCCTGTGTATTGTTTACACAGGAAGGAGGAAGTGATGTCATTCTCCTCGGGGCGGTCTTTTTGACCGGACTATGAGGAGAAGAGTAAAAGTAAGTCTGCACGAACACTACACTGACATGTAGGTACACACAGGCACACAAACCCCCCCCGATCCCCCCCCCGATCCCCCCCGCCCCCCCTCCCCCCCCAGTCACAGTGTCACTGATTGCATTGATCATTTCTTTACTGATCAATGCATTCAGTGTCAGTTGTGACAGTAAAAACTGTCAGGACAGTTAGTGTTAGGTCCAGGGTAGCCCCCTATCACCCCCCAATAAAGATTTAACCCCCTGATTGCCCCTAGAGTTAACCCTTTCACCCCCTTTTGCCAGTGTCACTAAGCGATCATTTTTCTGATCGCTGCATGTGTCGCTAGTGTCGCTAGGTAGCTAGTTATTTTTTTAGGTTCACCGCCAGGTTTTATATATCGCTAGGTACCCCGATATACTACCCAATAATGTTTTTAACCCCCTGATTGCCGCTAGTTAACCCTTTCACCCCCTTTTGCCAGTGTCACTAAGCGATCGTTTTTCTGATCGCTGCATTAGTGTCGCTACAGTCGCTAGGTAGCTAGTTATTTTTTTAGGTTCACCGCCAGGTTTTTATAGCGCTAGGTACCCCGATATACTACCCAATAATGTTTTTAACCCCCTGATTGCCGCTAGTTAACCCTTTCACCCCCTTTTGCCAGTGTCACTAAGCGATCATTTTTCTGATCGCTGCATGTGTCGCTAGGTAGCTAGTTATTTTTTTAGGTTCACCGCCAGGTTTTTATATCGCTAGGTACCCCGATATACTACCCAATAATGTTTTTAACCCCCTGATTGCCGCTAGTTAACCCTTTCACCCCCTTTTGCCAGTGTCACTAAGCGATCGTTTTTCTGATCGCTGCATTAGTGTCGCTACAGTCGCTAGGTAGCTAGTTATTTTTTTAGGTTCACCGCCAGGTTTTTATAGCGCTAGGTACCCCGATATACTACCCAATAATGGTTTTAACCCCCTGATTTCCGCTAGTTAACCCTTTCACCCCCTTTTGCCAGTGTCACTAAGCGATAATTTTTCTGAACGCTGCATCAGTGTCGCTAGTGTCGCTAGGTAGCTAGTTAACTAGGCTCCCAAAAAGTCCCCCACATGTGGTATCCCCGTACTCGGGAGAAGCAGCAGAATTTATTTTGGGGTGTAATTTGACTTCTGCCCATAGCATGTGTGAGCAATATATCATTTAGTGACAACTTTGTGCAAAAAAAAAAAGTTTTTTAATATTCCCGCAACTTTTGGCAAAATATAAAATATTCCATGGACTCAACATGCCTCTCAGTAAATAGCTTGGGGTGTCTACTTTCCAAAATGGGGTCATTTGGGGGGGTTTTGTGCTATTTTGGCATTTTATGGCCTTCGAAACTGTGATAGGTAGTGAGGAGTTAAATCAAAAATTTGCACCCTTAGAAATCCTGAAGGTGGTGATTGGTTTTCGGGGTGCCGTGCGCGACTAGACTCCCAAAAAGTCCCACACATGTGGTATCCCCGTACTCGGGAGAAGCAGCAGAATGTATTTTGGGGTGTCATTTCACATATAACCATGGCATGTGTGAGCAATATATCATTTAGTGACAACTTTTTGTAAAAAAAAATTTTTTTTTTGTCATTATTCAATCCCTTAGGACAAAAAAAATAAATATTCAATGGGCTCAACATACCCATCAGCAATTTCCTTGGGGTGTCTACTTTCCAAAATGGGGTCATTTGGGGGGGATTTGTACTGCCCTGCCATTTTAGCACCTCAAGAAATGAGATCGGCAGTCATAAATTAAAAGCTGTGTAAATTCCAGAAAATGTACTCTAGTTTGTAGACGCTATAACTTTTGCGCAAACCAAAAAATATACGCTTATTGACATTTTTTTTACTAAAGACATGTGGCTGAATAAATTTTGCCCTCAATGTATGACTAAAATTTAGTTTATTCGATTTTTCTTATAACAAAAAGAAGAAAATATCTTTTTTTTTCAAAATTTTCGCTCTTTTTCCATTTATATCGCAAAAAAAAAAAATCGCAGAGGCAATCAAATACCATCAAAAGAAAGCTCTATTTGTGGGAAGAAAAGGACGCAAATTTCGTTTGGGTGCAATATTGCATGACCGCGCAATTACCAGTTAAAGCAGCGCAGTGCGAAATTGCAAAAAGACCTCTGGTCCTTAAGGTGTTTATTGGTCCGGAGCTGAAGTGGTTAATTGCACATTTATAAGACGCACTTGGCACTTTATGATCAATTCACTGTTTTTTGGCTTTGCACTCAATTGAAGCAGTTGTATTTCCGTGGAGGTTTTCAATTGACTCTGTAGTGCGTTTACTTTTTTTTTTTTTTTTTTTGCATTTTCTCTGTACTTTATCAAAATAGTAATTTTTTACTTACCTTTGTTCACTTGATTTTCATTTATTTGGATTCTATCACCTCTGTGGTGTGTTTATTTTATTTTATTTAATGTAGCACTTTTTGATATTATTTAGTAGACATTTATATATATTTTTTATATTACACTATTGATTTGTGTAACTAGGCATTATACTTATCACCCTCAGAGGGTTATTTAATATAGGGGCAGCGCAATACCAACATATCTTTAGTTTCATATTAAGTGGATACGGTGTGATCCATTCCGGTAGTAGCAGCAGCCCCTGACATTTGATAGATCCCCAGTGGTAGCGCAGGAATAAAACACTATCATTTAATTGTTGTCAAGAATGTCCAGCAAGCACAAGGGGCCTCTCCTATAGTTGATTCAGCTGAGGGATCGGGGCACCCCCAGTGCTCAGGAATGGCAGCAGGTAGGTGTGAGTACATCTGCACGCACAGTGAGGCGAAGAATTTTGGAGGATGGCCTGGAGTCAAGAAGGGCAGCAAAGAAGCCACTTCTCTCCAGGAAAAACATCAGAGACAGACTGATATTCTGCAAAAGTTACAGGGATTGGACTGCTGAGGACTGGGGTAAAGTCATTTTTTCTAATGAATCCCCTTTCCAATTGTTTGGGGCATCCAGAAAAACCCTTGTCCGGAGAAGAAAAGGTGAGCGCTACCATCAGTCCTTTATCATGCCAACAGTAAAGCATCCTGGGACCATTCATGTGTAATGTTGCTTCTCGGCCAAGGGAGTGGGCTCACTCTCCAGCATGATGGAGCACCTTGCCATAAAGCAAAAGTGATAACTAAAGGCTTGGTGAAAAAACATAGAAATGTTGGGTCCATGGCCAGGAAACTCCCCAGACCTTAATCTCCTTGAGAACGTGTGGTCAATCCTCAAGAGATGGATGAAGAGAAAAAAAAGCACAAATTCTGGCAAACTCCAAGCATTGATTATGCAAGAATGGGCTGCCATCAATCAGGATGTGGCCCAGAAGTTGATTGACAGCATGCTATTTTCTTGAAAAAGAACACTGAAAAAGTTGACTTTGTATAAAGTTAATGTAATTGTCAATAAAAGACATTCGCCTTCTAATAGAGGACAATGGGTGGCCCGATTGGGTCCGCCTGAAAAATGGACAGGCGGACCCGATCGTTCCGATCGTGTAAAAGGGGCCTCACAGATTCACTGCCTGACATTAATCTCTAGAAAAATTATACATTAAGGCCTCATGTACACGGGAGTTTGACTTTTTTTTCTTTCCTCTAAACGCCCCTCTATGTTTGCCTATGTTAATGCACCCATAAGCATTATAGAAGTGTAGAGGCAGAGGGGAGGAGCATTTTGGCAAAAAAAAAAAATGCTGAACGCACCTAAATGCAGGTAAACGCACCTAAGCACTAGGCATGTTTAGCATTAATTCTAGTCAATTAAATAAACACCCAACCACTCGATGCGCCTAAATGCGTTTGCCAAACGTGGCTTAGGTGTATTTTTGAAGCTACATTTATCCTGCCAAGAGAAAAGTGTTTACAAACAGTGTGCACAAAGCCTAAAGCTGCAGGATGCTTTTAGCAACAGAGGTACCAGGTAATAAAAAAAAAAAAAAGAGTTGGATGGTATAGTATAAGAATATACTACTGCTGCAGAATCATTCGAGGACATGTATCAATTCTGTTGCACAGCAGGGCAATGGTGCACAAGGTGGAGTGAAACACATTTTGTAACAATTTTGCCACAATGTTACAGCTTGATTCATGAATTCCATCCTTTGCTGCTCTAAAAGAGACTCTATGACACAAAGAAATCTGACCTTCACTAATTATGCAACAGTTTAGAGTGAACTTCTGTCTCATCTCCAGTAATAAATCTGTCTCAGAACTTATTTCCAAGCACAGGGGTCACAAATGATCAGTAAAACTTGCATAGACTTTGGTAAAGGAGAGGAAGCCTGATTTTTGTGCATGGCCTCATGCATACAGGGTGTTTGCCTATCTCTCCTAGATGCCTTTCCAACTGGCAATAGAGTTTTGCTTTACTATTGTAAATGCATGTATGCGGTCAGGTGCTCGGGCGTGAATTCATTTAATTGTCTAGAATAATAATTTATTCTGGCCACTGAAATAAATGAATGCTTAAGTACTTGACACGCCTATCGTTAATGCGCATTTAGATGCAATTTCGTATGTCAAGCGTTTTTCCTGCCCAAATTCTGCTGCTCCTGGATGTGCTGGTCGTGGTTTTTAATTTTGCCTCTAAAGCCCTATGTGTGCACGAAAAACGTAAGCTACCATGCAGGGGCGTTTAGAGGCAGTAAGAAATAAGACACCAGATGCCCCTATCAGCAGCGTTAAAAAATGTCAAATGTGTGGCTAATTTGCTTACTACTGACTTACTGACATTCTGTCTTTTCTCAACCCCAAGCAGTTTAAAGAGGAAGTAAACCCTGATGAGTTTACTTCCTCTTTCATTCCCTGCAAAGGAAAAGCATAATGGACTACTATGCATCGCATAGTAGTCCATTATGTGTCACTTACCTGACACAGGAGCCAGCGAAGTCACCGCTGTCCCCTGTAGTTCCAAGCGTCGATCTTCTTGGTGGGTCTCGCTGCTCTGACGCTGTGATTCGCCGGAGCAGCGATGACATCACTCCCGCGCATGCGCACGGGAGCCGACACTCGCAGCATATCGCCGCGATCTGTGGCTTACCCGAGGTGGCTGTCTTCAGGTAAATATCTCCTAAACCGTATAGGTTTAAGAGATATTTCTTGGATCTACAGGTAAGCCTTAATCTAGGCTTACCTGTAGATCAAAGTGGTTTGTAAGGGTTTACAACCAATTTAATGGCAAACAATAAAGTGTGTGCACTCATAAATTAATAGGAATTTTTATTGGATGAGGGGCAATTTTTGAGTGCTATGTTTTCTACAGGATGATGCACTGTCTACATCTAAACTGTCTACATGTAATGTTTAGAGAGTAGCTCCACTTTTGTATGTACATTGTAGAAATTTTAACAAACCTTGTTGCAGATTCCTACCTTTTGTTATTCTGAAAAAAATAGATTTTTGTTTGTGTGTCCATGTGCTCAGTGACTCTGTATGGGAGTGGTTGTATAACTATCAATCAGCTGCTGCATCTGCATGGAACTAATGAGGAAAATTGCAGAGTCTGCATCCCATTTGTCGTGATTTCCTGTGGGGAGTATCTCACTAAAAATGACATTTTTGTTCCAGGAGAAGACAAAAATCTGGCACCCATTGAAGTACATTTTGAGCACAGTGGGGGAAATTCAGACGGGATTAGAGCTGGGCGATTTTCTCAAAAAAAGAAAAGAAAAAAATGTGCAATTTAAAAAAAAAAAAAAAACTCAATTCACGATTCAAATCAAGTTTTTTTTTTTGGATGGACACCGTGCCGGTCCTGCTGACAGGAGTTTTTAGGAGAGGTCACGGCTTCAGCCTAGTCCGCGGCATCCGGCCTCTTCTACCTCATTCTGATCCAACTCAGGGAGGCTCTTTACAAATCCCTTACTGAGACAGAACAGAGGATAGATGTGTGAAAGGGGCCTTAGTCCAACACCAGAGCTCTGATACTGCCAACCTCATCACCACAGTCTCACTTTTCCTACTGCAATGAAAAATATAAAGATCAACTAGATCAGGGATATGCAATTAGCGGACCTCCAACTGTTGCAGAACTTCAGTTCCCATGAGGCATAGCAAGACTCTGACAGCCACAAGCATGGCACCCAAAGGCAGAGGCATGATGGGACTTGTAGTTTTGCAACAGCTGGAGGTGCACTAATTGCATATCCCTGAACTAGATGCAGAGATGATTCTGCAGAGTCCCCAAGAGAGATGAGAAAAAACTGGCATTTACTCAAAATGTATAGTGAATGTAAAGGTTTATTTATTTTTTTAATAATAAAGATGTTATACTTACCTGTGTAATGTTTTTGCAAAGAGCAGCTCTGAACCTTCCCTTCTGGGGTTCCCCCCCCCCACTGGCTCTCTTGGCTCCACCCCCTTCTGAGTGCCGGCATAGCAAGCCGTGTGCTATGGGGGCACTTTTGTGGACTTGATCCAAAGCCAGGCTGTGTGGATCTATTCACACACACACACTGTAGCTCAGCCCCACCCCCTGCTCCCTCCTCACAGGATTTGGAGCCAATGGCAGCCACTGCTGCTTCTTATTCCTGAGAGGGCTGAACTCCAGAGTTGGTCCAAGCTCGGGCGTCATCATGACCATAGAGTCAGGATCCACCCACATGCCTGGACCGGTGAGCTAATGAGAGCCTGAGCTGGCTGCTCCTACCCCCTCCACAGCCCAGTGCTCCAGTGAGCGAGGAGGGAGCAGAGCAGAGAGCTGCTGATCCACAGTCACCAGCTCTCTGCTCACAGAGCCCTGAGAGCCAAGCGATCAGCGATGTTCGATCGCTCCGTTTTCAGTATTAGAGACGCCAGGGGACATATGCAGCATTGAACAGATGCTGCATCCACCTAGGTAAGAATGAATCAAAAAAAAAAAAAAAAATACCCATACTTCTCTTTTAAGCCGACCGCACATGGATCGAAGTTTGGCCTGTTCAGTAGGGCCTGGCTAAATTTTAAACCATGTTTAGCCAGGGAGATAGTACAGAAGTCCATCTACCAATCAACTTCTGTACAACAGCCCTGTTTGATTTTCCCTGTACAATCAGCACTGCATACTATAGCCTGCAACACTGATCAGTGTATTCTGAAGGCAGGGAGGTGTCCTTACTGTCAGAACACAATAGCTCAGCAGGAAGGATTCCCCCGTCTACCTTGAATGTGTGGATGGGAGAATCGCGTTGGTTGGTACAGCTGGTTGAGTAAACAAAATTGACTCTTCTATGGGCTGCCTTAGTACTGTGCTTTCCTCTGCGTTTTACTGTGGCTTAACAGAAAGGTTGGAGTTGGGTCACATCCAAAATGCATTACGTGTTGTGGAAAATTTTAACATGTGTTAAAGACAAGCTAAAAGCAAGATATGTGTTTTCAAAAAATGCAGAGATATGAACAGGCCCTAAATCAGCTCTTCCTTACAGAGTTCAGACAGAATTCAGAAAATACTTCAATAGAGATGATTTTACTGCTACCCAAGTACTACACCCCCATTCACACCTGAGAGTTCTGTCATATGCTTCCTGCAGCTGAACCCTGTGTGCGAAAATATCTATTATTTCCAATGGTGCCTGTGCACACCTCAGCCTTGCGTTAAATGAAATAGTACATGGGGTCAATTCACGAAGCTTTACCGCATGCGATAAGGGTACTGTGTTGCTCATTTGCAAAATCATTCCATGTAGTAAATTAAAGAGGAACTGGAGGTGTGTGTCTGTGTAAATCCAGGAAGTGAACAGACAGCAGCTTCAGCTACTCACACTTAAAATGGATGCAGCCAAACTCAGTGGAGGAAGATTTCTGCAGCATTTTAGGCAAGTACAGGATCACAGTATATATAAAATAATATGCAAAATGGTTTAGGGAAGCTTCAGAATGGCAAAGGTGTTTTTATTACAAATTATGTGAGCAGTTAGAAGAGGGAAGGTCTGGACAGCCGCAGTCCCATAAAAACGCCTTTATTGTGAAAAATAACAAAAGTACCTACCACAGGATAAAAATCCTGACACGTTTCACACTCTCAGCAGTGCTTAGTCATCGCTATGACTAACCACTGTTGAGAGTGTGAAATGTGTCAGTTTTTTATCACAATAAAGGTGTTTTTATTGGAGTGTGACTGTCCGGACCTTCCCTCTTCTAATTGCTATATGCTTAGCCTGCACCTGATGCTTCTACCTTGAGGAGAGTGCCATTTCCACACATCCACCTGGGGTGGAGATCCCTTCCCCAAATTATGTGAGCAGACTGCAGTTCCTCTTTAAGTCCAATTCACAAATGGACCAGAGAGTAAAAAAAGCATGTAATAATTACCACCAGGTTTTAGCTGGCGGTATCACATGTGGTATTTGTCAAAAAACAGCCTGGGGGTCGGGGATCAAGATGGGGTTAACGTGCTTTGGGGTGGGAGGACAGAGCTCCCCTGCCCCAAAGCGCCCACCCATGTTGAGGGCCTGTGGCCTGGTCTCCCCCTTTCCTAACCTGCCCATCTGCATGCTTGCATAAGGGTCCAGAATGGATTTTTTTTTTGGTGTGGGGTTCCCCTTAAAATATATACCAGATCCGAAGGGCCTTGTATGCATTTGGGGGGGGGGGCAGGACTCATCAGCTGATGAGTCATCTGTTGTTAAGGACGCGGTGGCCAGCTTCCTGGCCCACTCCTTATCAACCAGTTATTTGTCAAAAAACAACCTGGGGGTCGCTCGGGGGCAGTGGATGACAGCAGACAGATGACTAGGGGGGTGGCCGCTTTAGATAGAGGGGGCGGTGCCCAGGCTCCACTAATGAATAGGCTGGTCCTGTTTCATCTGATCTCCCCATAGAGGAGAGCAGGACTCAGACAGGTCCATCTCAGTACAGTGAAACCTGTCATCCGCCTGCTCAGCGGGGATCAGCGGATTGATCCCCCCGCTGAACAAGTGGAGGCCTTCCAATGGACAAGCCCATGTGGAAGGATCCTTATTGTTGTGCAATAAAAGTGCGTGTTTGGGGAGCCATTAACAATTAACTGCACGCCAAGAGCAACTCGCATTTTTAGCACATTCCCAGAATGTGCAGGTATGAATGCAACTGACGTCTCTCGCCCCTTTAAGGGGTTTAGGATCATGTGACCGCTGTGATTGGCTGTCACATGATCGGAAAACTTCCAATCGCAAGCAGCGATTAACTGTGGCGGGAGTTTGCAGGGCTGTATTTGCCCTCATGAACGCAAATATGCGGCCACTCAGCACCAAGGCCCACCCGCTAAGGGCCGGTTCACACTATTGTGATGCGAGAACCCTGCGAATCAACCGCGAGTTCCCGAATCGCACCCGGCCCGCACGGCAGTTCACACTGCCATATGCGAACTGCTGGGGAGTGTCATTATATGTTAACGACACCCCCATTTCAGATCGTATATCGCACTGCGAACTGACAGTTCGGACATGAATCGGAACGCATATGTGTGAACACACATGCGATCCGATTCTGGTCCGAACTGAAAAAAGGGTCCTGTGTGTGCTTGGACCGAATGCGGTGCAATATCAGCCATATTAAGTTTATGGCTGACATCGCATGTAATGTGAACAGCAGTGCGCTGCAAATTACATGCGATGTCTGGCATCACAATAGTGTGAACCGGCCCTAAGAGACCGCATCTTTGTGTACGGTCAACGCTTAGGGGTTAAGCACAAGTTATTATAGGGGTGAAGCTGGAAATGTGCAAAAAACGCAAGTCATATTGCGGTTTTATTAAATGTTAATAACACACGAAAATAAGGCTAGTAAACACACATTTGTCATGTACTGAACACCAGAAAAGGTCCCACAACACAACAAATGCTATGCAGTGGTGTGAATGAGCACTGAATGGCATATAATTCTCAGTTCCTCACAATGAGACGCTTTCAGGTGGTAAATGTGCCAACTTAGTATTCTTCTATCTGGGGCCCCATAGAGTACACAATCATTAACGCTTACATTACGGAATACAAACATTAGACTGGTAAACATGGCCTCTCTGGGAGGATAATGACCTGGCCAGGGCTGACTTCTGTCACCTCATACACACCAGCGGCAATTCCTCCAGTATGCGTCACTTCATGAGGAGGGCGGGTCACATGACCACGCTGTTCCCGCTCTTTCCCCCAGACTATACCAAATGTTTATCAACACCGGGAAGTTCGTTCCTTATTTAAACCAAAATTTTAAAAAAACACACACAAAAAAAACAGGTGTTTATAGTATGATGCAGTGCTGTAAATAAAAAAACGTTTTCCCACAAAGAATTTAATTTAACCTTCCCCTCTCTTTTAGCCTAGTTGGTTTGCTCCGGTGCCCGCGAGGACTCTCAGGTGAGAGAAGTCAAGCCTCGCCTTCAATCACGCGCATCAACATCCCGCGCGACAAGCCGCCTCACAACGAGGCTTGACACGCTTAGGAAGGTGGCGTGACGTAACAGCGTGTCAGTCACAAGGGGGCGGGGTGTCGCCCCGCCGAGAGGTCACGTGACGCCAGCGGTCCATGTGCTTGTGTGTGTAATTAGGATGTGTTTGGATGTTTTCATAGCTGTCAGAGCTTGTGACAACATCCTGTATACACTGGAGGGAGATGTACTGCTGCTGCTGCATGGCTGCACTGCCCACATCACCTGACTTCAACTCTGGGGACAGCATGCCTGTGATTTGTAGTATGTAAAGTCAGTACTGCACAATGCTGGATGGATCACAGTGCTGGGGGGCAATGGCCTGAGCCGTATGACGGCTTCACATGCCACTGTATTTATTCTACATTAAAAAAAGTGCAATCAATATTGTGTTGTGCAATTGGCATCACATGGGTTTATTTTTTTTAAGCTCACAGTGCGCTGTGCAAAAAAAAAAAAACAATTAAAATGACTCGATAAACGTGTTCACACAAAAAAAGTGCACTAGGGTGCGTCACTGATCCCCTCTCCCCAAATATTAGGTGGGGGCACTCCCAAAGAGAGACCCCCTGGCAGGGGAGGAAGAATCCTAAGGCCCCTTTCACACTGGGGCAGCGTCGGTGGTAAACCGCTGCTATTTTAGTGGCGCTTTACTGGCAATTTCGCTGCGCTATTCGGCCGCTAGCGGGGAGCGCTTTTACCCCCGCTAGCAGCTGAGAAAGGGTTAAGACTACGCAAAGCGCTGCTGCAGCAGCGCTATGCCAGCGGTATAGCCACCCTGCCCCATTGATTTCAATGGGCAGGAGCAGTGTATACACCGCTCCAAAGATGCTGCTAGCAGGACTTTTTTTAGCTTCTTGCCAGCGCACCGCTCCAGTGTGAAAGCCATCGGGGCTTTCACATTGGAGACACAGCAGCGGCTCTTTCAGAGCGTTTTGCAGGTGCTATTTTTAGCGCTGCAGCGCCTGCAATGCGCCCCAGTGTGAAGGGGGTCTAAGGGCCACAAATCCCCCTAGACCTCAGGCAGCCCGACATTCTGCACCCTACCATCCGAGTGAGTGAAAAAATGCACAGCGAGAAAAAAAAAAATAAGTGTGCTGTAAAATGGTCTTCTTTCTTTAAAGCGACATTAAAGTGAATGTAAAGCTTTGTTTATATAAAAAAAAAAAACATATACTTACCGGCAGTATGCAGCTCGTTTTGCACAGAATGGCCCCGAACATCTTCTTCTGGGGTCCCTCGGTGGCTCCTCCCAATATCAGATAACCCCCTAGGAGAAGTGCTGTTCCAGGGGTTACCTTGCGGGCACGCTCCCGAGTCCAGCATTCGGCATCCATAGCCGCCGAATGAATGACTCGACCCCGCCCCCCGCATCATTGGATTTGATTGACAGCAGCAGGAGCTAATGG
This sequence comes from Lithobates pipiens, assembly GCF_037356315.1. Taxonomy (NCBI): domain Eukaryota; kingdom Metazoa; phylum Chordata; class Amphibia; order Anura; family Ranidae; genus Lithobates; species Lithobates pipiens. The sequence continues at coordinate 150,650,821 of NW_027507685.1, forward strand.
CTGCGCTGCTATCGATCTATCCAATCAAGAACCCAGAGCAAAGGAATAGCGCATCCCCGGCAGATGAACTTCCAGGGCTCAGGTAAGTAGAAAGGGGGCCAGTCACTGCCAGGTGTTTTTTCACCTTAACGCAAAAGGGTTTACAACCCCTTTAAAGTGTGTTTTTTTTTTTTAAACATATACATGTAATACTTACCTGCTCTATTTTTGCACAGAGCAGCCCCGATCCTCCTTTTGTCGGGTCCCACACCAGCACTCCATTGTCAGGTTGAAAAGAGACACAAGTCTATCTGATTCAGCCAATAAAAGGAGGGGGAAAAATCATACAGGCCAGGTTCACACTGGTACAGCACAAATGTCGGTCCAACTTTGGCCTGTGATATTGGTCCTACATTGTTCCAACTTCAGTCCTACTTCCATCCGACTTGAATGAACAGGATAAGATTTTGCCCCAACTTTGAGATAGTCCGACTTGTCCTTTGACCAATCAAAACAATCCCAGCGTGACATAAATTCCTTTTCCTGCTGCTGTAATCACGTCAGATGTCACAAGTTGGATGGTTAGGACAAGGATCTGACTTTAATGATATTGAATGGGCTGAAATTGGACCAAAGTAGTGCAAGAACCTTTTCTAAAAAAGTCAGACCGACTTGTGTTGGATCAGTTAAGATGGCTCTCATAGGAAATCATTGATTTGCACATGCCATACAACATGTGCTCACAAAGTCGGAGCATTTGTCATATCAGTGTGAACCAGGACACAATCCCATATACACAATAATATACCCACAGTTGATCCAGAGGAAGGCAAAAAAAAAAACAGCAAAGCATGATCCAAATTGCTTCAGCAGGGGAAAAAATTCCTCCCTGATTTCCTGAGAGGCAATCTGATATTCCCTGGATTTACCTTACCTATAAATGCTAGTACCCAGTTATGCCGGGTGCCTCCACAGCAAACAGCTCGCTCTTGGGGCAACCAATCAGGCGCACTCCAGACATCATGGGATCGAGGTGGACTCTGGTAAGTATTAGAATGTATGAAGGTAAAAAACCTTCTGTGTGAAGCAGCCCCCTTTATGCCTTTACAACCATTTTAAAGCTGAACTCTGAGCAAAACAAAGTTATTTGAAGCTTACCAGTTCTTAGATGTGGTGGCTGCTACACAGCATACAGGGATGGGCACTTTGGCTTGTCTCTGTATTCCAAGTTAGAGTTAGTCTTTATTACCTCCAGTTTTGTTATCTTTGTTTTGTAATAATTTTTTTGCTTGAAGCAGTAATAGCACCACTTTTTAAAGTGGCACTACGAAGTAGAACATGAATCTGCCGCATGTGTCGGTAAAGCCACCAAAACTGGCAACAGGAATTTTTGAATATGGCACAGGTCACTTTAAAGGGCCATACCCCCAGAAGAATGACATTAGAGCGATATTAAATACCCCTCTGGATGTGTCTTGTGGCTTTTCCAGGTAGTTACTCAGCTTCTGTGCCGGCATAGAACAAGACCTGTAATTCCCCCGTTGACTTTTTGGTCTCAGCTCTGCAGGCTGCATAGCCCAGAGGTCATGGGCTTTCCTTGTCTTATTAGGTTATTACATTATATCACTATCTTTTCATTGAGGGGCAGAGCAAATAACTAAACAGAATAGTGTCACTCCTCCCAGTTCTACCATGCATTCCTTTTTTGTAATTTAATTGACAACAGCATTTAATATAAGTAACAAGTGACAGATAAAGTAGCGGAAGACAGTTTTGATTAGGGTGGGTGTAGAAGAACCTTTATTACATGTCCATTTCTTGATGAGGATTAATAAAAAAAAAATTATTAGAGATGTTTCTGCTAGGGAATGATGATATCACTTCCCTCAGACAGTAGTAACTCCTTCATCGCCATTTTCTAATGGTGATGAATAGACTCTACAAGACCGCATATGGATAATATGTATTATGCAAAATGGAACACAGATTCACACATGTGCATGCAGGAACAATTTTTAACTCAGAATTTCAGAGTAAGCATTAAAAAAGATACCTTACTTCTGTTCTAAATTTCCTTTCTTGTTGTAGGGTATGGGCAGGGGCGTATCTACCCGAGGCAAACAAGGCATTTGCCTTGGGCAGCATTTTTCAAGGGGGCGGCACCACCCCAGGGATGGACTGGGCCTGGGGGGCAGGCTACACTGATGATCTGTAAAAAGGCTGTCCTACTGTCTTCAACAAAGTACATGCGGTACTCATAGTTGCTGTGGGGCTGCTTGCACACAGAGTCTGACTGACACCCTGACATGCATGAAGAGCTGAGGTATGTGTGCTGCAGGAGGCTGGGTACCCATGAGAGACAGAGAACCGGGGCAGCTCCTCTGCCAGCAGCTGATGTGTGGGTGAAGCATTAGAGGCTTGCATTTCCATTGGGTGAAAATCGAGGAGTCGGTGTGGCCGGCCTCGTGCCTTGCATGCCTTCTTGGTGCATTAGTGAGACTAAGCGTTGCAGAATGTTAGAGATAGCACCAAGAAGATCACCTGGTAAGTTAGTCCTGTAGCTGCAGGATATATGACAGAGTACAAAGGGAATCCTTAATTTTTTTAGTAGTGGCTACTGATCTGCTGCCTGGTTGCTAAGGTCATTTAATTTATACACAAGCCCAAATGTTGCATAATTTGTCATGCTCAAACTAAAAATCAATATACAGCCCTAGCCTGCACCTATACTACCCTAGCCCCACTCTATAAAGTCCTAGCCCATCGCTATACTGCCCTAGCCTGCACCGATACTACCCTAGACCATCCCTATACTACCCTAGCCCCGGCCCTATATAGCCTTAGCCCATCTCTACACTACCCTAGCCCCACCCTATATGGCTGCCCCTATACTACCCTAGCCTGCACCTATACTACCTTAAACCATCGCTATACTACCCTAGCCCCGCCTGATATGGCTGCACCTATACCCCCCTAGTCCATCGCTCTACTGCCCTAGCCTGCCCCTATACTACCCTAGCCCTGCCCTATACAGCCCTAACCCATTGCTATACTGCATAGCCTGCCCCTATACTACCCTAGCCCCGCCCTATACAGCTGCCCCTATACTACCCTAGCCCCACCCTATACAGCCCATCGCTATACTGCCCTAGCATGCCTCTATACAGGCAAACTTAGATGGGGGGGGCGCACATTTTTTGTCTTGCCTAGGGCCGCACAAAACCAAAATACATCACTGGGTGTGGGTGCATCTTTATTTTTCATTGTTTTAATTGCTTAAACTCAAACAACATAAATGAGAAAGGAATTATGGAGTTTAAATGAGGCACGTGGCGAGTGAATAACTGGTCAATCTGTAAAAAAGTATTTATTTGCATACAAATTAGCAAATTGCAATATATATAATTGTACAAAAATTGAGCACTTTAATATACATAACATCAAATTGCATAGTGATGTTGATACATAAACAAGATAAGCATCATAGCACATAATAGATGATGGGAGCCAATATGTACTTCATATCGTAAAATCAATAGAGATTGGATATTACATGGTAATGGTATAAATTACATAAAACATATCTAATATGTATAGCTGCATCGAGTAAGCTCAAACAAGAAAGCTATCCTCCAAAAGTAAAATGACCTGCCTGTTACCTTAGTATCGAGTTGACTGCACTCAATAACAGTATATTAAAAAGCATCCATTATTCAAATTGTGTTTTAGCCCTGGTGCACATTGCAGTGATTTGGCATGCGATTTCACATGTCAAATCGCATGCCAAATTGGAGGCTGTTGCCTGAAATTGCTTTGCTCGAAGTGGACGCCAATTCGGCAACGCCGCACCGATTCCCAAAAGTAGCTTCTGTACTACTTTTGGAAACTCCAGGGTGCAATTTTAATAGACATCTGTGTGGGTTTCTGCACAGATGTCTCTGAAATCGCCCCCGAAGTCGCATGATCTCATTCCCGCTGTCAGTCTGAACCTAGGCTAAAAATCATTTCATGGAAACGCTACTTTCTCTTAAAATGTATACAACATACAGTATAATTGTCATGCAAGCAATTTTGTCATTTATAGAGCAGTTAAAGGTGAACACTTTCAGTGAACTACTTATGTATACAACAGGGGTAGTGAATTGAAATTAAAGGAGGTCCATTAACTAAAAAAAATTTCTGCCCGAGGTCCGAATCACAAGTCTGTGCCATCAAAGATTGTACGTGTCTTCCTTTCTTTTTTTGGAGCAAGCTGCACTCTCTGGCGCTTTTCTTACTGTTTCCTCCATACACTCTGGTAATACTCTGTAAATGTAAATAGGGTTCCCTCTTACATGACCAGAGTAATTAATTACATTGGGTGCCGCCATCAGACTACCCTCATAAATCAGTTGCCACCATCAGAGTATCTCCTTATATCCGGTGTCCCCATCAGAGTGCCCAATTACATCAGGTGTCCCCATCAGAGTGCCCCTTACATCAGGTGTCCCCATCAGAGTGCCCCTTACATCAGGTGTCCCCATCAGAGTGCCCCTTACATCAGGTGTCCCCATCAGAGTGCCCCTTTACATCAGGTGTCCCTGTCACATCAGTTGTCTCCATCAGAGTGCCCTTTAACATAAAATGTGCCTGTCAGAGTGCCCCTTAACATAAAACAGGGGTCACACTGATGGGCACATTTTATGTTGATGGGCACATTTTATGTTAAGGGGCACTCTGATGGGAACTACAAAATGTGCCCATCTGTGTGCCCCTTACCACAAAATGTGCCTATCAGTGTGCCCCTTAACAAAATATGCCCATCAGTGTGTACATTAAAAAAATGGCCATCAGCGATCGCCTTAGAAAAAAATGTGCCCCAAATACCTTGCTTGCAGGAGTCAGCACAATTGGCAAGCTGTAGGGGACGGAAGCTGCGAGATATACCTTGCAAGGAGTAAGAGCCGGGAGCTGTGAGCAGCAGGGGGCGGGGCGCGCACGTGACATCATGCCTCCAACTCACGGCCTGACTGGGAGTGAGAGCCCTGAACAGGAGCAGGGGGCGGGGCACACACATGCAACATCACTGGTTGCTGGGAGACCCATTGTCCCAGCAAACCAGTGACTGCTGACAATCGGCACTACACTGGCGGCCCAGGCAGGAGCGTACTCAGACCGTGGGCTGCCATTTAATGACGGCTGCTATATAATAACCACAGCAACTGTGCTAAAGTCAGGAAGTTCAATCGATTTACTTTAAAGTGAAGTTCCAATAATTTTTTGTGTTTATTAAAAGTCAGCAGCTGACTTTTAATAAACAGACACTTACCTGTCCCACGGTCCAGCGATGTGGTCGCCTAAACCATCGCTTCTCTGCCTCTCTTCTCCCCAGTGCCGGATTTTCAACTGTGGGCATCCTCTGGGACAGCTTGTGGCATCACAACCGGCTGTGCACTGTGCATGCTCGAATCATGCTGCACTTCCTGAATGGTCAGGCAGTCTTCTGGGACCTGTGACACGTCCCAGAAAACTTCACGGAGACAGGGGGAGAGGAGAACTTCCGCTTGGATCACCTAGGTCAAATCGCATGTCAAATGGGCCCAAAGTGAACAGGGCCTCAGAGAGTGCTCTTAATCTCAGCTCGTTACCTCTATAGAAGACACCTGGGAGCCAGAAATCTTTCTGATTGATATGGGATCAAATACTTATTTCACTCATTAAAATGCAAATCAATTTATAACTTTTTTAAAATGCGTTTTTCAGGATATTTTTGTTGTTATTCTGCCTCTCACTGTTAAAATAAACCTACTATTAAAATTATAGACTGATCATTTCTTTGTCAGTGGGCAAATGTACAAAATCAGCAGGAGATCAAATTTTTTCCCTCACTGTAGTTAGTACAGCGGCTCCTCCTGAGCTTTCAGGTTTTTCTTTCGTTCAGCCCTGCTGGGTTGAATGAAAAAAAACTAGTAGTGTGTACCGAGCTTTAGCCATCTCATTTTCTTTTGCTGGGATTGGCTCACAAAAACCTGCACTGAGCTGAAAGACTAGTAGGAGGCATCCTCTGCTAAACTTATTTTTTTTTGATGAGATCATGTCATAGTTAGTAAAGTTAAATAAAGACACCAGTCCATCCAGTTCAACCTGAGTGAGTGTCCACAATTGTCCCTATCCATGTACATTGCATCTCATCAAGATGCTCCTCCATTATATATTATTTATTTAAGCACACACATCAATCCCCACACCCAAGGTCCCCAAATCACATTAATAAACTAGGGCCAATTTTTGGACAGAAGCCAATTAACCTACCAGCATGTCTTAAACCTTTCGTGGCTAAAAGGGGTGCAGTTGCTGCTACTATTCTTATTTAGCACTGATATTTCTCAGGTGGTAATAATTGAAAGTAGTAGCCATATAACAGTGGGCCCTTTATCAGTCAATTTGAGAATGGGCATGGGCACAAGAGAAAAGTCTCTGAAATAAATACTGCTTAAAGTGTTTGTAAAGCCCATTTTTTTTAAAACAACAAACATGTCATACTTACCTGCCTTATGCAATGGTTTAGCACAGAGCAGCCAATATCCTCCTCTTCTTGGGTCCCCCTGCCAGCGTTCTGGACCCCTCCCTCCTGCCGAGTGCCCCGTAGCAAACCGCTTGCTATGGGGACACTCAGGCATGCTCGCACCCGAGCCCCACTCTTGGTGTCCATAGGACAAAGAGCATGGCTCAGCCCCACACCCCCATTCCCAACTCACTGGCTTTGATTGACAGCGGTGGGAGCCAATGGCTCCTGCTGCTGCATCTCAGCCAATGAGGAAGAAGAGACCTGGGAGAGCCTCGGCTCTCGTGTACATCACTGGATCAAGATCAGGATTAGTAACTATTAGAGGAGGCTGAAGGGGGAGGTACACACTGAAGATTTTTGCCTTCATGCGTAGAAAACATAAAGATAAAAACCTTTAGAACCACTTTAAGGCCTCATGCACACTGGATGCTTTTACAGCGACTGTTTTTGGCTTTAGACTTTTTTTTTCTGCAGCCAATAAACTCTCCAACATGTTATCCTATGTGTCCATGCAGGGTGTTGTTAGCAGTTTTTTGCAGGGGCGTTTTCTGGCTGGAAAAAAATTCAAATCTAGGGGGTTTTGAGAGGAGTTTTTCAGCTGTAAAAATGCTCTAAAGCCTCGTACACACGATCAGATTTTCCGACGGGAAAGGTGTGATGACAGGCTGTTGGCGGAAAGTCAGAGCGTTTGTACGCTCCAACAGACAATTGTTGGATTTAGCACAGACAACTGTTGGATGGCAGGTTTTAAAATTTTCGCAGACAAGTGTCTGTTGGATTTTCCGAGAGTATGTACACAAATCCGTTGGACAAAAGTCCAAAGTACAAACACGCAAACTAGCATTCGTAATGGAGAATTAACATTTGTGATGTGGCAAATTATGAAATCTCGAAATGCAGTGCACATTTTCTTCTTCTTTAATGGGATAATAATGAAGCTGCTTTGCTGGTGATACTGATGGAGTTATTGAGAACACATTTTCAAAGGCTTTTTTTTCTAGTGATATCAAGAATAATATTATTATGTTTTTTTTTTTTTTTGGGCAAGTTACCACAACACCATTATCCCATAGTTTTTAAGATCAAAGATACAACTATATTGTCAATTTTACATTGTATTTTTTTTTTTTTTTATGTAACTGCCTACTCTTAAACTGTCATCTGAAGTAAAACACATAGCCAAGTATTATTCTCCACAATTTTTTTGTATTGTGTATTAAAAATAAAAATAAAATTAGACATGCTATCTGCCAATAGAACTTAACCAAAAAGTGCATTCTATTCATCCAAAAATATAACAAATCAAATCATTATTATTCAACTAAAAATAAAACAAAAGCCTCATGCATGTGTCCTACTTCTTAATATAGGGGTCAACAATGCCAAGAGTTGGTGAATGCAGGGGTCTGTCATCCGGAGATAATTCCAAAAAACATCTGGATTATTCTCCTGGAGCTCCCACAGCAAAGGCATATGACATAATTGGTCACAATAAAGCAACCAATTTTTGGTCCAAGAACTCCTCCTCCTCCTGTTCCTGGACTTGGATCAAAGCAATAACTCCAAGGCCAATAATAAATAACAAGTTATCTCCTCCGATTCTGCAACCTGTCTGGTTGACGAATGGCTGTTCAGAAACTAACAGAAAAGCACCAAATAAAAAACGTGAACTGAAAACCCACCACTCAACACTCACCAAACTTATACTAACAGGAAATTAGTAGAAGGAATTCAAAGGGTGGCGCTAAAGAGATGAAAAACCACATAGTACGCTACTACGTTAATGTTTGTTGCCCGACAATTCCTTGCCGTTTTTATGCAAGACAAAATCCAGGCACACACCTTTGGACAAAAGTCAGAGGTTTTGTTTGCAGGAAATCCGATCGTCTGTACGAGGCTTTACTCTGAAAAAAACATAAAAACGCTGAAAAATGTGGCTATTCAGCGTTTATCAGCGTTTTTGAGCCATAAGCTTCTGCGGGAGTATAATTTATGTAAAAAAAAAAGCTAAAAAACGCTACTGCAAAAATGCTGAAAAACTGATATTCTACAGCTTCTAAAGCTAACACTACTGTTTTTTTTTGTTTTGTTTTATAACGTCCAGTGTGCATGATGCCTTCACAATAAGTTCTCCTTCTGTAATATGTTTAGCACCCCCCATGGCACAATGCTGTAAGAATAACATGTTTTCAGGCACTAGGAGCTGAAGGAGGAGGTGTTCCAGCAAGGCGAGGATACCCTTTTCTAGTTCAGTGAACAGACAGATGATACAGCTGTAGAGCTGTGATAAGAGACAGAAATGTCCCTGGCCTGGTTACGCCTTATGGCAGGAATGTGGGAATCACAAACCTGTCTGAACAGAATTCTAAATATTCTTACAGGTAAAGAAGCCCATACACGGTAAACTGTATTTCAAATGTTTAGTTTCTCCAGAATTCACTGCATTATGTCCATGTATGTTAAGCCTCATACACAAAATGAGAATATCGGACGAATGATTATCCGTTTTTATTTTTGCATTCTAGTCTCATATTGAAAATGAAAAGGTTACAAAATTCTGAAAATTCTACAACAGAATACAACTTCGCAAGTGTTGTAATGTGTTGTATTGTAATGTATTCTTTCGTTTCTGAGCATACGTGGTCTTGATCTTCGGATTTTTTTGCTCGGACTAGTACTGTACTGGTGAAAATTCTATGTTCTGCTATTGTACGAGAAAAGCTTTGCATTTGTCCCTTCGGATAATTTCGGATGAACTGTCGTGATCGGCTCTCGAAGGCTGTGTTCTAACGATCAGATTATCGTATGATTGCTTCAAAAGCGGTATTTTTGTCTGATTTTCTGATTGCGTGTACCAGGCAAAAGGCAGCAGATGCAACCTTTAAAACCAGGTGTGTCTGTGCCAACATTTGATGGTCTGTCACATCTCACCTGTACATAAATGTTCACATAATGGAGTAGCAGAGAGATTATCCCTTAGCACTTATTTTTGCAAGGCTTTAATTAGGACATGTGTCTGGACTCTGTGTTGATCAAAGAAGATCATCCTGGGTGTCAGACATCACACTGCTTTGCTTTAGAAAGGCAAAGAGCTCTATCACAGTTATCCAGCTAGTGCTCCACATCCTGAATAATTGACAAGGAAAATCAAGAACCTTACATAAATAGCCATAAATGTGCCCCTTTATCCCATCTTAGAAAAAAAAGGTCTTACTTGATTTATTTATTTAATTTTCCATGGTGTGGTACACAAAAACAAAACACCAAAGTGAACCAAAAAAGTGCATGGAACACACAAAAAGTGCATGAGGGTGTGTCATATGGTCCCCTCCTGAAAAGGAAGAAACCTTCACTGACCCCCATGGAGCAAGACTTTTGACTGGGGCAAGGCACACTCTGATCCACCTAGCCAAAAGGTCTGGTGGATCCACTTCCTCCTGATCAGCTAACCAATCATTGAGTACAGGTGTAGCACCCTCTAGTGTGTGCTACTAGAGTTGAGAGTAGGTAAAGCATATTTCTAGCCAGGAAAAACCTAAATCAGGTCAGGGTTACTAGAGGCCAGGGTTGGATGACTCATCCTCGTAGCTCTCTGGTGCCTCCCCCCTGGTGTCTGGAAGGTTGGAGAACCTTCTAGAACTAAAGGTTGGAGGTTAGGAGGAGCTGCCATGAATATTTATAGGGCCTCAGCCAATTCCCAGAAGTAAATAAACATGGGCCATGCCAGCAAGGTAGTCGGGTGGAAGATGGAGAAGCAGTGCTTAGGAGAGGCTGTCGGTGGTGCTTGAGGGACCCTTTACCGGAGGGGGGTGTTGCCTCAGGCCGGGTGCTCGGAAAAGTTGGCCTGGAAGGATCCTAACACAGGAGGAGATACCCATCTGTCTGTTTTTAGTGGATCGGATAGGATGTAGGTGGGTGTAAACTAACACAAGTCCATTTACATGAGCAGCTCCATAGAGGAGAATGGAGGTTCTGATTAGGTCCGCCTGAAAAACGGACAGGCAGACCCGATCAAAACGCTTGTGTGAAAGGGGCCGTATAAAGCAGGAAGGACCTTTTTTTATATAGGACAGGCAGGCTAAAGGAGCACAATACCCTCAACACCTAATACTTTAATCCATGTCAATATCTTATTGACATGCCTGCATGATCAAGACAGCACAGTACTGCCAGAGCAGGCAAGAAATCTGTAAGGCTGGGTTCACACTAGTGGGAATTGGATGTGGGTTTCCCCACATCCAATTCGCATGACAGGAGATTATGACTGCCTCTCTATTGAGCCGGTTCACATATCTCCATGGTGGCTGCGGAGCGGCTTGCACAGGAGGCCTGTGCGTCTTTGGCTCCATTTCAGGTCTAAGATCAGGCAAAAATTCAGCCCTGATTCGTCCCTGAAACAGAGAATAGGGACACATAGGACCCCCGGCTGTGAGCCGCATCCAGCAGCAGTGTGAATGCAGCCTAAAGAAAACCTGTGACCTTGGTGCAGTGGACAAGAAAAGTTGTCAGTAGTAGAGTTTAGTCATTCGGTCATTAACAGTTTGTTCGTTTTTCCACCAGATAACGGGCACACAATTGATAATCGTTGGGACGTTTTTGAGCCGAAAAAATGAAGGACAAGTTTGGAAATTTTCTGCCGAACAAACGATAAATTGAAAGGTTATTTTGCTTCCCGTCTGAACTGTTTGCACTAGGTATATGTAAAAAAAACTAACAAAAAATGCATTCATTTATGTCCACTGAATGATTTATTGGTCATTACTTGATGGCACTATCGTTTGTGCCAAATGTTTGCTTTCAAAAATGGGTTTGATTTTTCGTATAGTGTATGGCCAGCATAAAGCTGAATACACACTATACAATTTTCTGTAGATTTTTTTTCCTTCAGATTTACCAAAACAATATAATAGGTCACACCTTATTGTTGCACACACACGGTCGGAATTTCAGCCAGCAAAAGACCGATGAGAGCTTTTCATCGGAAAATGCGACCATGCGTATGCTCCATTTTGCTGGCCGAATTTCCACCAGCAAAAGATTGAGAGCAGGTTCTCAATTTTTCCGATGGAAAAAGTTTCAATCGGAAATTCAGATCGTGTGTATGCAATTCCGACGCGCAAAAATTCACGCATGCTCAGATTCAACTACGAGACGGAAGCTATTGGCTACTGGCTATTGAACCTCCTTTTTCTAATCCCGTAGTACAGGGGTCTTCAAACTACGGCCCTCCAGCTGTTCAGAAACTACAATTCCCATCATGCCTAGTCATGTCTGTGAATGTCAAAAGTTTTACAATGCCTCATGGGATGCGTAGTTCCGCAACAGCTGGAGGCCGTAGTTTGAGGATCCCTGCCGTCCACGTTCTTGACGGTCGGAATTTGGTGTGACCGTGTGTATGCAAGACAGCTTGAGCGAAATCCTATCGGAATTCTATCGGGAAAACCATCAGAGCTTTTTCCGACCAAAATTCTGATCGTGTGTATGCGGCATTAGAGTTTCAATTTGTATGCAATAAGGCAGGCACTTGCACTACATGGTTTTGGTAAATCAAAAGTAAATCTGATAACAAAAGATGTATAGTTTGTATGGGGTCTAAGCAAACAAAATGGTGCCCATGTTGTTACCCAGAGAAAAGGGCAATAATAAAAGAGGTGTTTGGTATGCAAATATATTATACTATTAGGTGTGTATGATGACTGTATGATACTATTCTTCAGTGACGGTGTGTTTTCTTTTATTTGACTTGTGGTTAAGTTGTACTAGGCCCACTTTACTTTCATAATAGTCATTACTGGTAATTATGTAGTTACACTTTAATTTTTATTTGTGTATGTTTATTATACTTAGTTAGCTTTATGTAGACTGTTGATTTTGGCTTCAGGTGCTTGGCAATGAAAATACACTAAAGAAAAAGCATCAATGGAGTGCAGCTGTCATTGTACCTATTGGAGGTCATGACAGGAGCTCTAACACTTTTCTATTTGATTTACTTGATGAAAATAAAAAAATTGTTTATGTAGAGCCTAATATTTTTTTGTTAGTTTTGGACAGAGTAGGGAAATATTAGAACGCCGGTCTCGTTTTACTGCTGGTGGGAAAGAGATTCTTTCACTTCTGATATGGTAAAAAGGTTGCACAACAGACAGAAGTAAAAATGCATTTTTTTTACTAGAATGATATTAAATCCTCAGTTTCTTAAGAATTTTCAGTAGCTGATTTAGGCTGGGTTCACATATATGATAATTGGATGCAGGTTTTCCTGCATCAAATTCAGATGAAAGACGAGTGTGACCGGCTCTCAATGGAGCCGGTTCACATAGGTCCAGGGCAACCGTGGAGCGTATTGCAAAAGGGTCCTGTGTGTGTTTGGGTCCTGTTCAGCTGCCAATTCAGGCAAAAATTCAGACCTGAAATCGCACCTGAACCGGTGAACAGACACGCGCCGGACCCCAGGCAGGAACCCGTGGTTGCACATATGTGAACCCGGCTTTAATCACTAAGGTTCTGTTCACAATAGTGCGATTTTGCACAGAATCAAATGACAATGGAAATCATATTTTTATCAGGGTCTCCCTCCCCACCGACAACGTCACCCCACCAGTAGGGCAGAGGGTGGGAGGAGCTGCAGACCTAGATCACATCAACAAGCAAGTAACCAAACACTTGTCAACATGAAAGTCTGCCGCTCTCCATGCAGATCTCCAGCTCCTCCTTCACCCCACCTCACCCACAGGATGACATCACAGGCGGGGAGAGGCGGTGTAGCATGAAGGTTAAATCCTTACATGCCAAATGGTCAGTGTGGGATGGTTACTTCACTAGTGCCCCCACTGACAGACTCCCACCCCCCAAAATACCACCTGGTTCCCCCACTGATACATCCCCACCTACTGACTCCTCCTCTACCCCCAACTACTGACCCACACTCCATCAACTACCGCCCCCTGAGAGACCCCTACCCCCCACTAACAGACCCACACCCCCATCTACCAGCCCCTCCCACCACTACTCATAATCCCTAACCCCCAACTACTGTCACCTCCCCCACCCCTCCAACTATTGCCCCCCACCCACAGACCTCCACCCCCAACTACTGCCTCCCCCCACTGATAGATCCCCACCCCCCCAACACCACACCACTGATAGACCTCTACCCCTCTGGCTACCAATTCATGTCACCCAAACACTCATCTACTGCCCCCTACTCCCTACTGACAAACACCCACCCCCCAAATACCATCTTGTCCCCCCAGATAAATCCCCATCCCACTAAACTACCGACCCCTCCCCTACCCTCCCAACTTCTGACCTCCACCTCACCAACTGCCACCCCTTCAAAACACCCCCACTGACAGACCACCTCACCTACCACCCCCTCCCACCACTAACAGATCCCCAACCACCGCCCCCTGCACACAGTCCTTCACCACCCAACTACTGACCCCCCATGGACAGACCCCCCACAACTACTGCCCTTTTACCCACCCAACTACCACCCCCTCTTGCCACTGAAATCCTGTATCCCCTTGTAATAATGATGACTCGTGACTGTGTCCCTGCTCAGCTGTCAAGGTGCCCGATCATGTGTTGTGCCTGTGTGCCCACTGAACATTCGGCATATAAAGAGTTAAGTGATCTTGCCTGTGCCCCACTGACCATTCAGCATGTAAGGAGTTAACTCAGTTGTGTGCCTTTCCAAATCATGTCCAATCAACTGAATTGACCACAAGTGGACTCCAAACTAGTTGTAGAAACATCTCCAGTATGATCAGTGGAAACAGGATGCACCTGAGCTGTTTGTAGAGTTTTGAGAAGAATAATGAATTTAATCCATTTTTGGAATAAGGCTGTTACATTGTTACATAGTAGATGAGGTTGAAAAAAGACACAAGTCCATCAAGTCTAACCTATGATGTAATATAACAAAATGTGGAAAAGGTGAATACTTTCTGGATGCACTGTTTATGTATACAAAAATGTTTTGCCTTTCATTTCAATTTTAAACGGAATGGGTTGTTTTACAAGGTGTTTGTTTATAATCACTTTAGGCTAAACGAGGGGAGTAAGGGGCATGATATTAAGGAGTTGCTAGAATCCCTGTCAGCTTTGTATTGTTGTCCGTTTCCCTGTTGAAAATTGTACCTCACTTCCTGCCTGGTAAAACATTGTCCCCAGAACAGGAAGTGAGGGAAAAACTCTTGGAGCTCCAGATAGCAGTAAAAACCTGGCAGGAATTCTAACCTTTCCCCATTCTATCCAAAAATGTATAAAAATAATTTTTTTGGGTATACAACGTAGATACACTTTAAGCACAGACTGTATTCCCCTCTAGCCATGTATGAGCATAGTCTTTTGACATGACCCAAGCAGTTTTTTGGAAAGTACCTTTCTCTGATGTCCAAAATATGACGTAGACAAAGCTCTGTAACCGCTAGGGAGCACATTTAAAGGTAACATCTCTCTCTCTGAGCATTAGGTTTTATAGACTCAGAGCTTCCCCTATGTACAAGATTCTGGTTCTATCTTTAGATTTTAATAGCTGGCCCAGAGGAACAGCATGGAGCTCAGCCTCCATCCCATGACTATTCAGTGTAGCCAATCATTTGATTTAAAAAGGAATCTCATTTATCACTGAAACTATAACGCACGCTATCTTTTCCCATTAGCTTTACAGTATAAAGAAAAAAAAAGCGCTATTACAAAACTGTCATCATGAAACCAGCATGGAGCTTCTGAGGTACCTTAATACATACATATTACACATATGGTGAATCAGAGTGGCATTACCGAAATAACACATGAATTCCACCGTAATTCCGTTTATAGCATCTATTAAACCAACTCGCTGCTGCAATTTTTTGTAGGCTAAATACCCTAGCTGTGGCAGATCATCCCTGAGGCATGCTGTACTGGAGAACTGTCAGATATAAAGTCATACTTGGTATCTACCTTGGTAAATCATTCTCTCATTGTGCCACTCTTAGAATAAAATTTTGAGGTGACACAAATTCTAAACTATTCCTTTTTTTTTTTTACTTGTCAGGTTATGAGAATATATTGGTAATTTCATGCGAATACAGAATATAGCATTGATACATGCCATGGTACTGTGATAATGAAAATTAATTATTAAAGCTAGTTAAAAAAAAAAAGGTTGTCCGTGGTGACAACTCAGACTCCAGCTGTCAGTTCATTGACTGGTTTGTAAGGGCAGCCAATTTGCTTCCGTTAGTTTTATTTTTCAAGGATTAGGCTGACTATACACATTAAGATTTTTCTTGTTTGGCTCCTCAGGCTGAATGAGAGAAATTACTTGATTCCCTCATCCATGCTAAACCTACTTGATGGATAAACTTTTAATGCCAACTATTATACAGCCACCCATGGATGGTAGAATACCCAAACAGTACCTGTATCTGATTGGATGCAGGCACTGTGCTTCCTAGAATTTCTATCCCAGTAATTGTGACAAGAACCAGATGGTGCTGACAGGACTATACATGGAATTCATTTTGGCTGATTATGTAGGATATGAAACACAAGTTGACCAGTGTATTGCCAACTTAGAGTCATCCTGAGTGCCGACCATTCCTTCCCTTTCCTAACTTTAGGTATATTGCATGTTTCAATCTAACCAATTTTGTTGTGCAATCTACTTTAGGAAAAAAAGGAAAAATACGGCGCTCCTAACTAATTATAAAGTAATGAATATCAGCAGCTACTATGTATGATACACACAAAAACACAGTAAAATAAAGGAAGGTAGCTGCACTGACAGTGACACCCCTGTTTTGAATCAGAGGTAAATATTCAGATAATTAAATCAATTAAATGAATATGTGGACAATCAAATGTGAAATACCCTCAACCAATATTGTGTAAATGAATACAAATTTTATCAAAATTAATAAAAATTAATAAAAATGTATGAAAATGAATAAAAAATTACATCTTGAGTGATAATAGAATTCAAGTATTAGTCCAAATAATAAAGTGAATGTGATGGATACATGCAATCTTCTGTCACCAATAAGTGTTGACCACCATAAAGAATGCACGCTTACTTACCAGAGGCAAGCATCAACCAGCTTGCAATCAACCCCCCCCCCCCCCCCCCCGACAGGGTCCCAATGGCAGATCCCGTATTATAAATTCAAAAGACAGCAGATCAGGAATACACCACCAATGGTTAACCGAGGAGACTCCCAATAATGGTCACTTGACTTCTTTCTCACTGTCACCCTTTCCATGGCACTTCATCTTCCATGTGTTATCTTTAAACATGCCTCCCTCTTGCTCACTGCATGGAATTATGGGACGTGTAGTTCACTCTATGGATTCCTAATCCACTTTAGGCCTCCCATTAATGATTCAAATCTAGGCTGGGTCCTGCTGAACCTGGCGGGTTTCAAACTGGTAAAAGGCAGGCTAAATTTACTAAGTTGATTGATCAAAGAACTTGGGTACAACCAGCCCGCTGAATTCTCTTGTGATTATTGCTAGCACCTGCTATAGCCACTAGCAATAATCACTGTCTTTTCCTGTCTCCCCACTCAACCCCCCCCCCCCCCTCGCTGGGAGAAGACAATTGCTGATTCCCCTGTCAGCACTGTCTGTGTTGATGGGGAAATCTGGCAGATTTCAATCAAATTTAAATTGTCACAAAAAATGCTTAGCGTTGGACTGCAAGGCATCAAATCTACTGCATCTAAAAGTCCAGGGTTCACAAATTGTTGTCCCAAAACTGATCCCAGGAAGCTGGACTTACAAGATGGGGAGAAGCAAATGTGAGCACTGCTGTTTAAAGGAGAAGTTCAGCCTGAGCTTTTTAGTGTTGAAAATATTTTTATTAAGACATGTCAAGTAAAAACAATAAACAGTAACCATCATGAGGCATATACAGACAGGAACAGTGACAGAGGTACAATTACAGGAGATCGGCTAACGACAATCGGCCATAGCCGGTCCCTGACAGGAAGCTTGGAGGGTAGAAAAGACGGCCTGTGCTCCGGTCCCTAAGGTTACAGTAGGGGAGAAGCACCCATGGGTTACTACATGACGCAGTTTTTAGATAAGAACATAAAAAAGAAAAGACAGAAAGGAAGAGAGAAGAGAAAAGAGCAAAGTAAAGAGGAGCAAGGCAGTATAGGGGAAAGCGAAATAGCAAGAGGAGAGGAAGAAAAAAGGGGGAGGAAGGGGGGGAGGGGGAAGCAATTGGATAGGGGGGGTAGGGTAAGGGAGAGCCCACAGCGGCCTTATGCATTTAAGATTTGGTTCATTAAAGTGTCAGAAGAAGAGAAGCGGAGCCAGATCGACCACTGAGAAACAAATTTGGCGTAAGTGTCATTGTCCAGTGCCAACATCTCCTCCATTCTCATGGTGTCATTCATAATCGATACCCACCGTGAAGCCTGAGCTTTTTAGGCTGTCCTCCTATGGGTCACAAAGGTGCAATTAGTTTTGCACTCCTGTGACCTGTTTTCAGCGGAGAGTGGTCTGAAGTCCGCTCTCCGCTGGCATCACTGCAATCAGTCGAGGCACCGCATCATCCTGACTTAGAAAGTCTGGATCTGCCAGGTGCCTTGATTGATGGCAGTCTCAGCAAGACAATGAGATGGCTGCTCCCGCCCCTCCACAGCTCAGCACTCCAATGAGTGTGGAGGAACAGAATAGGAGAGCTGCTGACTGTCAGTCTTGGTTTTCTTCTGGCTGCTCTGCCATAAAGCCCAAATCTATGGAGCTTACGGCTTATTGTCGTCCTATGTACAGATACTCCAGTCTCTGCTGTGGAACTCTGTAGCTCCTCCAGGTTACCTTAGGTCTCTGTGCTGCCTGTCTGATTAATGCCCTTCTTGCCTGGTCCGTGAGTTTTGGTGTGCGGCCATCTCTTGGCAGGTTTGCTGTTGTACCATGTTCTTTCCATGTTCTGGTTATGATACATTTGATTGTGCTCCCAGGGATCATCAAATATGTGGATATTTTTTTATAACCTTACCCTGACTTGTACTTCTCAACAACATTGTCACTTGCTTGTTTGGAAAGTTCCTTGGTTTTCATGGCAGTGTTTGATTAGTGGTGCCTCTTGCTTAGGTGTTGCAGCCACTGGGGCCTTTCAAAAAGGTGTGTATATGTAATGACAGATCATGTGACACTTAGATTGCACACAGGTGGACATCATTTCATTAATTATGTGACTTCTGAAGGTAATTGGTTGCACCAGAGCTTTTTATGGGCTTCATAACAAAGGGGGTGAATACATACGCACATGCCAATTATCAGTTTTTTTATTTCCGAGAAATAGTTTTATGTATATATTTTTCTAATTTTACTTCACCAACTTAGACTATTGTGTTCTGATCCATCAGATAGAATTCACATTTTAAAAAAAACATTAAACTAAAGGCTGTAATGTAACAAAATAGGCAAAAAGCCCAAAAAGCCAAGGGGGGTGAATACTTTTGCAAGGCACTGAAAAGCCCCATACACACTATCAGATTATCTGCTGAGTTTTTCCTTCAGATTTACCAAAACCATATAATATGAGGACAAACCTTAGGAGTTTCAATGTGTATGCAATCAGGCAGGCCCTTCTACTACATGGTTTTGGTAAATCTGAAGGAAAAACTCAGCAGATAATCTGATAGTGTGTATGGGGCTTAAATGGTTTGCCTCAACCCTCTGCCACTCTTGCTGGACCGATTGGTCTGGTAAAGGAGGTTAGGAAAAAACAGCCTTACTGGCCAGATCACCAGGTAAAAAAGAACACAAATGCAGTCACAACATCCAAGAATTTTTAAGTTGCAATATATGCAATTTTTTCTTTGGGGTTTAAAATTGTTTTGACCACTTCAGCCCCAGAAGGATTTACCCCCTTAATGACCAGGCCATTTTTTGTGATACGGCACTGTGTTGCTTTAACTGACAATTATGCGGTCGTGCAATGCTGTACACAAACAAAATTAACGTCCTTTTTTTCCCACAAATAGAGCTTTTTTTTGTGGTATTTGATCACCTCTACGTTCTTTACTTTTTGCACTATAAACAAAGAAATATCGACAATTAAAAAAAAAAAAAAAAAGAAGAAGATTTTTGCTATAATAAATATCCTGAAATAAAAGAAGAAAAAATTCTTCATCAGTTTAGGCCTATGTGTATTCTTCTACATATTTTTGGTAAAAAAAATAGCAATAAGCGTATATTGATTAGTTTGCTATAGCATCTACAAAATAGGGGATATATTTATGGTATTTTTATTATAACGTTTTTTTCTTTTGCTAGTAATAGTGGTGATCAGCATTAGTGGGACTGCAACATTACGGCGGACAGATCGAACACTTTTGACACTTTTTTGGGACCAGTGACATTTATACAGCGATCAGAGCTAAAAATAGCCACTGATCACTGTATAAATGCCACTGGCAGGGAAGGGGTTAACACCAGGTGGCGATCAAGGGGATACGTGTTCCCTAGGGAGGTGTTTCTAATGCCGCGTACACATGATCAAACAATCGGGTGAAAAAGTCCGGCAAACTCAAGTCCGCCGGAAAATCCCCCCCCGTGTGTAGCCTCCGGCGGACTTTTTTGACCCGAAAGTACGGCGGACTTAGAAAGTAGTTTTGCACTCCAATCTTCCCGCCGGACTTGCATTTCGGCGGACAATCCGGCCGTGCGTATGCAAGTCCGCCGTACTTTTGAAATGAACAGACTTTTCCCGCCCTGAGAAAAGTCCGCTCATTTTGAGCACGTCTCCAGGTAGGCGGGGCCCGCAAAGGATGCGTCGCTGGCCCCGCCACCTGGTATGGACTTAAAGGGGAACCCCAACGCCGACCCTTGTCCGAGCACGCTACCCGGCCGGCCAGGAAAGGGGGGGGGAGCAAGCGGCCCCCTCCTGAGCCGTACTAGGCCGCGTGCCCTCAACATGGGGGGTGCCTTGGGGAAGAGGGGGCAAGCGCCCCCCCACCCCAAAGCACCTTGTCCCCATGTCCCCATGTCGATGAGGACAAGGGCCTCTTCCCGACAACCCTGGCCGTTGGTTGTCGGGGTCTGCGGGCGGGGGGCTTATCAGAATCCGGGAGCCCCCTTTAATAAGGGGGCCCCCGGATCCTGGCCCCCCACCCTATGTGAATGAGTATGGGGTACAATGTACCCCTACCCATTCACCTGTAAAAAAAGTAAAAAAAAACACAACACACAAGGGTTAAAATAGTTTATTGCACAGCTCCGGGGGTCTTCCGTCTTTGGGGGTCTTCTCGCCGGACTCCTCCACTATCTTCTGCTAGCTCTTTTACTAGCGGAGGAGCCCAGCTTTCTTCTTCGCTGCCGCCCTCTTCTTCCGACTTCGGGGGTCTTGTCCCCCTCTTCGGGGGTCTTGTCCCCCTCTTAGGTTCTTCTTGCCGGGCCACCGCGCCTTCTTCCAGCTCTTTTACAGGCGGTGGCCCGGTCTTCTGACGCCACTGTCGCCGCCTTCTGTTCTTCTCTTCTTCTCTTCAGATGTTGCCTTGTCGCATCCTCTGCTCACAATGGCACCAACGTGACGCGCGGCGACTTATATAGAGGATGCTGGGACTGTGACATCATAATAGGCGGGGACATCATCCGGTGATGTCCCTATATAAGTCGCTGCGCGTCGCGTCGGTGCCATTGTGAGCATGGGATGCGACGAGGCAACATCTGAAGAGAAGAACAGAAGGCGGCGACAGAAGACCGGGAAGAAGAACCGAAGAGGGGGACAAGACCCCCGAAGTCGGAAGAAGAGGGCGGCGGTGAAGAAGAAAGCCAGGCTCCTCTGCTAGTAAAAGAGCTAGCAGAAGATAGCGGAGGAGTCCGGCGAGAATACCCCCGAAGACGGAAGACCCCCGGAGCTGTGCAATAAACTATTTTAACCCTTGTGTGTTGTGTTTTTTTTTTACTTTTTTTTTTACAGGTGAATGGGTAGGGGTACATTGTACCCCATACTTATTCACATAAGGTGGGGGCCGGGATCCGGGGGCCCCCTATTAAAGGGGGCTCCCGGATTCCGATAAGCCCCCTGCCCGCAGACCCCGACAACCAACGGCCAGGGTTGTGGGGAAGAGGCCCTTGTCCTCATCAACATGGGGACAAGGTGCTTTGGGGTGGGGGGCCGTGTGGCCCCCCCTTCCCCAATGCACCCCCCCCCGTGTTGAGGGCACGCGGCCTGGTACGGCTCAGGAGGGGGAGCGCTCGCTAGTCCCCCCCTTTCCTGGCCGGCCGGGTAGCATGCTCGGACAAGGGTCTGATGTGGACCTGGGGGGGACCCCCACGCGGATTTTTCCAGCATTGGGGTTCCCCTTTAAGTCCATACCAGGTGGCGGGGCCAGCGACGCATCCTTTGCGGGCCCCGCCTACCTGGAGACGCGCTCAAAATGAGCGGACTTTCCTCCGCGTGTGTGGGCGAGTCCGTTCATTTCAAAAGTACGGCGGATAGTCCAGCGGACTTAGTACGCCGTATTAGTCCGCTGAAAAAGTGGCGTGTACAGAGAGATCGCTGTTCCTGATCACTAGGAACAGAAAACCCCTCTCTACTTCCTTGGCAGAATGGGGATGTTTGTTTACATTGACAGATCCCCACTCTGGCTCTCTGTAGAGAGATCGCGAGTGGCCGGCAGATAGCACGCCCGCTGACCACTGCTATAGGTATTGAAGGGACCGATGTACAGCTACGGCCATTTGCGCAGCTGAGCCAACCTGCCGCAGCATGTACACGCGGTCAGACTTTACGACGGAAAATGTGCAATCGGATCGTGTTGATGGAAAATCCGGTTGTGTGTGGGCTCCATCTGACTTTTTCCGTCTGAATTTCCGACACACAAAGTTTTGAGAGCTGGATCTAAAATTTTCCAACAACAAAATCCGATCGTGTGTAGACAATTCCGACGGACAAAGTGCCACGCATGCTCAGAATAAATTACGAGATGAAAGCTATTGGCTACTGGCCTCTTTATAGTCCTGTTGTATGTATTGTATATCACCTTGTTCTGAACGATTGGATTTTCCGAAAAACTTTGTGCAACCGTGTGTATGCAAGACAAGTTTGGGCCAAAATCCGTTGGAAAATTTTTTTTTACAACGGATTTTGTCATCAGACAAACAGGGAATAACTGTGGCGGATGGTCGGCACGTGGTTAAATTAAGAATTACTTTTTAACCACTTACAGACCGGACCATTTTGCTGGTCAAAGACCAGACCACTTTTTGCGATTCGGCACTGCGTCGCTTTAACTGACAATTGCGCGGTCGTGCGACGTGGCTCCCAAACAAAATTAATGTCCTTTTTTTCCCACAAATAGAGCTTTCTTTTGGTGGTATTTGATCACCCCTGCGGTTTTTATTTTTTGCGCTATAAACAAAAATAGAGTGACAATTTTGAAAAAAACGCATTATTTTTTACTTTTTGTTATAATAAATATCCCCCAAAAATATATAAAAAAAACATTTTTTTCCCCTCAGTTTAGGCCGATACGTATTCTTCTACATATTTTTGGTAAAAAAAAATCGCAATAAGCGATTATTGATTGGTTTGCACAAAAGTTATAGCTTTTACAAAATAGGGATAGTTTTATAGCATTTTTATTAATCATTTTTTATTATTTATTTTTTTTACTAGTAATGGTATCGATCAGCGATTTTTATTGTGACTGCGACATTGTGGGGGACCCATCGGACATTTTTGACACATTTTTGGGACCATTGTCATTTATACAGTAATCACTGCTATATAAATGCAGTGATTCCTGTGTAAA
Source organism: Lithobates pipiens (assembly GCF_037356315.1). Lineage (NCBI taxonomy): Eukaryota > Metazoa > Chordata > Amphibia > Anura > Ranidae > Lithobates > Lithobates pipiens. The sequence goes on from NW_027507685.1 coordinate 150,674,107, forward strand.
TGACACTGGCAGTGAAGGGGTAAACCAGTGGGTGGCAGTGTAGGGGTTAAGTGTTCCTAGGGGTATGTTACTAACTGTGGGGGGGTTGGGCTTTCATTTAGTGAACACTGATCTCTGCTCCAATCACATGGAGCAGAGATCAGCGTCACTAGTTGCTAGGCAGAATGGAGAAATGCTGTTTACACGGCATTTCCTCCATTCAGCCGTCCCGTGAGACGATCGCGGCGATCGAGTCCGCGGGTCCCGCGACCGGACTCACGGGGGTCCCGACCAGCGCGGGAGCGCGCCGCCGGCGGCACGCTCCCGATGGCAGGGCGGCATTGAATATTGGACGTACCTGTACGCCAATATGCCTGCCCGTGCCATTCTGTCGACGTACATCGTCGTGCGCTGGTCGGGAACCGGTTAAAGTAAACTCTATAAATATAACTGTACAGGGGCAGACTGACCATTCGGGCACTCGGCACTAAGGGGCCCCATCAGGGTTGCCAGCCACAATAAAACTAGGGACAGTATGTAAAAATTCGTTTTTTTTTTTAAATCCCAAGATTATAGCTGCCCCATCTCTCCAGTACCTTTTCAGTGTGTGTGTATGTGTTTTCTGTTAATACTGTCTGTGTGTATACTGTGTAGCCCCATAATCTATTGCCTGGGGGCCCCATAATCTTCTCCTATTGCCTGGGGGCCCCATGAGTTGTCAGTCCGCCCCTGTAACTGTAATGCTGTAAGTCTTATCTGAAAATATACTTTCTTTCTTTTAAAAGCATATTTAATTGTTTGCTTTAGTTCATCCTATTGTCATATTACCATGGCAGTGCTAGGGACAGGGCCGGATTAACATAGGGGCTATTGGAGCTGCAGCTCCAGGCCCCTTTCTCAAGATAGACCCATTTGCCCCAAAAAAAAAAAAAAAAGCAAAAAAAAAAAGATTGACTTTGAGGATTGTAGCTTGGCGATCAGGAGTCACAGAGACCATTTGGGGGGTAGGTAGCTAAAGACCCACTCCAGCACTGGTTAAAATATGGGGCTGCTATCATCTATGGTTCCGGAGATACAGGGCTGCTTGCGCAACCTGTCAGAAGCTACATACAGAGCGGCCAGTTTAAACACAATCTGGAACACTCTGCAGCAGACTGAGAGGATGAACTCACAGTGCTCATAATAATTATTTATAAATTACTTATGATAATTAACCCCTTGCCACCCAGGCCTATTCTGAGACTTCTCTCCTACATGTAAAAGTCATCATTTTTTTATGCTAGAAAATTACTCAGAACCCTCAAGCATTATATATTGTTTTAGCAGACACTCTATGGAATAAAATTGTGGTCTTTGCAACTTTTTATGTTACATGACATTTGCGCAGCAATTTTTCAAACTTTTTTTTTTGGAAAGAAACAGTTTCATTCATTAAAAAAAACCACTAAAGTTAGCACTATTTTTTGTTGTGTACTAAGCGATGTTTTACATTTTTTTACAGGTTACACGTTTAGAGTTACAGAGGAGGTCTAGTGCTAGAATTATTGCTCTCGTTCTAACAATCGTGGCGTATGTAACCTGTGTGTATCTGGCTCTGATACTAACCAGTGCCTACCCAGGGACTGACTAGTATCTCTCCCCAGCCTGTCCCCACACACCTTCTCACCTGCTGACCTGTGAATGGGGCAATCACTCCCGCAGTGTTATTGTGTTCTGCCAGTGAATACAATGATTAGTGTTGCTAACTATAGCTGGCAGCACTGATTGTTTTGGGGAAAACCTGACAGGCTGGTTGTACTCAAGTCGGTTAATAGGTTGACTTGTGTAAAACCAGCTAGCCCATACATAGATCGACTATGGCTGGTCTCTGCTTAATTGGTGTAATTTCAATCCATGTATGGCCCGATTAACCACTACGCAGTCCCTAAACATCCTTCCACAAACCTTTACATTTTTCCTTCCCAGATTACTTCATCCTCCTCTCCCATACATAGTGCCCACTGTCATACTCTCCAAACTTCTCTCCTATACATAGTGCCCACTGTCATACCCTCCACACTCCTCTCCTGTACATACTACTCACTGTCATACCCTCCATACTCCTCTCCTATACATAGTGCCCAGCGTCATACCCTCCCTCCACACCCTTCTCCTGTAATTACTGCTTACTGTCCTACTCTCCACACTTCTCTCCTGTACATAGTGCCCACTGTCATACCCTCCACACTCCTGTACATATTGCTCACTGTTATACCCTCCACACTGTTCTCTTATACATAGTGCCCAATGTCATACCCTCTACACTCCTCTGCTGTGCATACTGCCCACTGTCATACCCTTCACACTCCTCTCCTGTACATAGTGCCTTCTGCCATACCCTCTGCACTCCTCATGTACATAGTGCCCACTGTTAGACCCTCCACATTCCTCTCCCTCACCTGCACATACTTCCCACTTTTATACCATCCATACTCCTCCCCTATGCCCCTTACCCACAAAAACTGTTCTTTAAAATTATACTGAATATCCTCAATGTTACCAGCTCTAGAATGGGCACACTTTTGTCAGTTCAACTAAAGGAAATCTCACAGTTCTCATATTTGTTCTGCCCCATTATTAGTATTTATTAAATTTTGTAATTACTATTGTGATGTATAGAGGAACATAGGGGATGTCAGCTACTCTAAATATAGCAATTGTAAAAAAGCGTTCCTGAAAACATTTTTGAAATGTTGACAACTATGCACTTAGGCACTGCCCAAGGGCCACAGGGTCAGTAGGGGGCCCCATGAGAGGCTCGTGATATTAAAGCAGTAGTAAACTTTTCGAACATTACTACTTTTTAGAGGCCCTGGGGTAGGTTATGCCATAATGTGCAAGTATGCCCAGCATATTAGCACATTAGGGTACACTTAAATTGTCAGACTGAGCCCTCCAGTGCTGTGCTGTGATCAAACCGGTGGGGCCTGGGCACTAACATCTTCACCCGGTCTTCCTTCTGGGTTCTGTGCCTTCGGTCACTTGCCTTGGCCAGGCTGCATTGATGTCATTCCCACACATGCTCATGTGCATCCTCTTTCTCTCACCCCCCCCCCCTTTCTCTCTCATCCTCGATCCCTTACCCCTCACACCTCTTTCATCCCCTTTCTCTCTCTCTCATCCTCCCTCTCTCTCTTTAATTTAATTTGTTATAACAAAAAAATGTTTGCATTTTTCTTTACTTATTGTTTATAAAAGGCCCTACCAAAATCCTCAGCACCAGGCCCATGATGTTCTTAATCTGGCCCTGGCTAGGGAGTTAGAATATTGGAGCTAAATGTGACCATCACAGTGTATACACCAAGAATTCAGTGGATGGAGTTGAGAGGAAACTGGACAGAAAAGGATTACGTGGGTCTAGTTGCTTGTTTTTAAGACTTGCTTCCTCCATCAATTTTCTGTCTGCAGTTTTTTTCCTTCTTCATTTCAGCATCATGGAACAAAATACTGTGAATAATTAATACATCACAAAGAGTGACTTTTATATCCTCACAACCTAAAGCCCTAGAGCATGGGAAAATGCTTATATAAAGGGGGCTCCATTCAGATATACAATTGTTAATTCACTACTGTATTTCTAAATTCACAAAATCCCTTTTCAAATAAGGGCCACACGCCACCCACACAAGTGGAAGGTGAATTTAGGCCCGTACTTGGATTCTCTGTTCTGTAAATTGATTGGTTGCCCGTCAGGTGCAATGTTGTTGGAACTTTTGGCACCAGTACAATATACAATAAAATATACAGCACACACCTGAAATGCTAGGTAATCAAGACAACATTTTTAAATCCCCAAATTTAAAACAAACTTACACGTATACTATATTATTTTGGCATAACCCCTAACCCTGTCACTAAAACTCAAATTTAATCTAACCCATAAACCTCATAGTTAATAGTAATCTAGTCTTAAACCTAATTCCCAAACCTAATCCTTAAATCGAACGTGTGGGGAGCTACCCCCGCAGGAGCTGCCTGGGTTTGGGTTCTCTGTTCTTTGCCTTGACTCCAAGAGCACCCTCAGCTCCTTTTACACACCTGGTTGAAAGAAAGTTACTGCAAGCACTTTTTGGAACTTGAGTATAGATACCTTTTACCTTGGCTGTGAATTAGCAACAGGAAATAGACACAAGTCAGTTTATTAAATAAAATAAATAAATTAAATTAAATGTAAATTAAATGTATCAGTATGGGTTAGAATAAATGGTGGTTTGATCATACATGAAAACATAGAAGGTAGGTTCAGACAGTCTGCTAGACAGTATAATCACTATGCCAAGGTAACTTAGAATAGAGTTCTGTACCACTAGACTAGGATTAATACATTAGTCAGCAATAAACAGTGCATATATGTATTAACTGCAATGTGAATAATAATACTATAATTAGTCTAGAGTGCACTCTAGGAGAATGGCTAGGATATGGTGCAATGTCCCCTGACAGGTACCTCTCAGAATAAGCAATAGATGAAAACCACAGTCACTTCCAGCGCTAATAGGTCTTCCAAGGTGTGACAGGCTGGCTGTACCCAAGCCGAAAATAAAATTACCTTCAGCCCCGATTCAGCAATGTTGTCTGTGTGGCCCTGCTGGTGCTACATCGCCTTCAGTATGAAAACATCTCACTAGCTTTTTTTCACACTATACATGTGCCCCTCAGCCCTATTTGTTCCTAAATGATGGTCTAGAATAGAGTGAACCTCGGCTGAAAGATCAGAAGCAGACGGATGCGATCCCTTTGCTCCCTCTGCTATCTCTTCTTATCAACATATTGTTTGTCAGCATACTTGTAAGCAGCACATATATTTAGCAATTCCTATAGGTAACTTCAAGAGATTAATACAAAATCAAAATAATAGTCACTGAACATGTAAAAAAATAAATGTAATAAGGCATTTGTAGCCAGATGCTGGGCTACAGCATTATGGAGAAGGAAACAATGGGGTGGATTTACTAAAGGCAAATATACTGTGCACTTGCTCCAGAGCTTAGTAAATTAGCTAAAGCTTCACTTTTCAAATAATACTCAATCGCACGCAAGCAAAAAAAAACTGCATTTTTGCTTGCACGTGATTGGATGATAGAAATCAGCTCTTGAGAAACTGCACTTGCAGTGAACAGTATATTTGCCTTTAGTAAATCAACCTCATTGTCTTTCATTCTTCTGTCCCTCTACTGCAATACTAATGTTATGCTGCATCATTGTCCTCCAGTAAGGATGAGCTGCAGCGTGTTCGCAAACAGCATGTGCAGAGCCCGCTAGGAAGTCGGCACTGCACTAATCACAAGCAGTGAGACATTGTCCCGATGCGTGGCTGCACAGATCGGGAAATGTTTCACTGCTTGTGATTAGCGCTGTGCAGTGCCGACTTCCTGGCGGGCTCTGCACGTGCTGTTTGCGAACACACCTGAGCTCATTCTTATCCTCCAGCAACAGGGGAAGAGCTAAATTTCTTTGAGATGTGTGCGCTTTAATACTTTGTTCTGTTCCATGGCATACCTCCCAACTTTTTGAGATGGGAATGAGGGACACCTATCAGCAAAAGTATGCAGGAATAGGACACACCCCTAGGCACACCCCCTTAAAGGAGAATTGTACAAAAAAAAAGATTTGATAAACCAACAAGTGCTTTTTTTTTACTACTACTATTCCTTTATATTGGCTTTTGAAATTTACAAATGCAGCAATTTAGAAATCAGATGAAAGGTCTAGTGCTGGAAAACACGTTTTGATGGATAAAAAGTGCATTTTATATGTTGATATAGATCAGACCAAAATGAGGGACAAATGAAGAGGAATGAGGGACAGAGGGACATTGCTGCAAATCAGGGACAGTTACGCCAAATCAGGGACAGTTGGGAGCTATGTTATGGTCTTATGGCTGCACCATATTTAATGCATCTCTTAGGCCGCGTACACACGCGCGGACTGTTCGCCCAACTTTGTCCGTCCAACAGTTTCGGCAAACAGTCCGCTCAAACTTAGCATGGACGGACATGGCCACACACGACGGACGAACAGTTTGCTGAAACCGTGCGCGATGACGTGAACGGCACGTACGACGGGACGAAAAATACGACGTCCTATACACTGCATTATAGCTTTCGGCGTGAAAATCCTTTCTGAGCATGCGCGCAACTTTGTTTGACGAACAAGCCTACACACGGGCCTGTTCGCTCAAACAAGGTTTCAGCGGACAGTTTTTCGGAATTTCCGAAAAACCTTGTCCGTCCAACTGTCCGCTGAAACTGTCCGCTGAAAGCCCACACACGAGCGGACTGTCCGCCCAAACACTGTTCAGCGGACAAAGTTGGGCGAACAGTCCGCCCGTGTGTACGCGGCCTTAGGGTGTGCCCTCCAAATATCTTGTTTGTATGCTGATCTGGATGCAAATGTCATCTTATGGCTAGTCCCTACTGTTAATCACTTGGTATGCTAAATTGCATTATTCCCATTGTTAATCCATTTTATGCTTGCCTAGTTAACAACCATATTGGGTTAAAATATATTAAGCTTGACTTTACTACCTGGTTTAGTGCCTGTTATATATATATATATATATATATATATATATATAAAGCATCACTATTGGGGATTGGGGATTACTTTCAGTGAATTCCTGTGATATTGTATATTTGTACACTCAGCCTGGTGGGTCAGAGGGACTGAGGTTTTTGAGAAAGTTGAGGCAAAGAACAGAGGACCCATGCTATCCAGTTGCTCCTACTGGAGTTTTGCCACATATTCATAAATGCATTATTTGTGTCTTTTGTGTCTGCTTAATGTACTACATAAATCAAGCTTTGATAAAGTCAAAGGCAGGGCTTTTTTTCAGCAGGAACTTGGTGGAACTCAGTTCCACCACCTCTGGCTCAGGCCCTCTGCTCCCTGCTCACCACTATCCCAGGTAAATAGAGAAGTCCGGCTTCTGTTTTTACTAGTAACAGCTTGTCTCCTAATGGCTCCCACAGATCTAATTTCCTGAGCGGACAAGGGTTAGGTGTAGAGCAGATCCAGACTCCCCCACTAGATGATCTCTCTGAAAGTGAGAAAGTTAGAGCCACCTACAGTGTGTAGGAAGGTACTAGAGGCGGCTTCAGATTAACCGCTTGCTGACCACCTCACACCGATATACATCGGCAGAAGAGCTCGTACAGGCAGAATCACGTACCTGTATGTTGCCCTTTAAGATGCGGCCAGCGGGCGCACGCCCGCGGCAAGCTCCATGAGTCAGGTCGCCGATCCGCGATCATCTCACAGGGAGGAAGAACGGGGAAATGCTAATGTAAACAAGCATCTACCTGTTCTGCCTAGTGACAATGTCACTGATCTCTCCTCCCTGTGATCTGAGCAGAGATCAGTGATGTGTCACACACAGCCACGCCCCCTCGCGGTTATAAACACGCCCCTGGACATACTTAACCCCTACAATGCCACCTAGTGGTTAACCCCATCACTGCCAGTGTCATTTACACAGGAATCAGAGCATTTCTATAGCACTGATTGCTGTATAAATGACAATAGTCCCAAAAATGTGTCAAAAATGTCCAAAATGTCCGCCATAATGTTGCAGTCACAATAAAAATCGCTGATCGCTGCCATTTGAAAAAAAAAAATTAATAAAAATGCCAAAAAACTATCCCCTATTTTGTAAACGCTATAACTTTTGAGCAAACCAATCAATAATCGCTTATTGTGATTTTTTTAACCAAAAATATGTAGAAGAATACGTATTGGCCTAAACTGAGGAAAATAATGTTTTTTTATATATTTTTGGGGGATATTTATTATAGCAAAATGTAAAAAAAAAAAAGAGTTTTTTTCAAAATTGTCGCTTTTTTTTGTTTACAGCACAAAAAATAAAAACCGCAGGGGTGATCAAATACCACCAAAAGAAAGCTCTATTTGTGGGAAAAAAAGGACATCAGTTTTGTTTGGGAGCCACGTCGCATGACCGTCAGTTAAAGCGACGCAGTGCCAAAACGTAAAAAGGGCTCTGGTCAGGAAGGGGGTAAATTCTTCCAGGGCTGAAGTGGTTAATATTGCAGAGGTAAGCAGCTGTGGAAGAAGGCTGAACCTCCAAACTCTGTACGTAATGCACTCCTGGTATTTGATGCCCCTTTAAGACCCTTGGACTGTTAATGAAATTTGACTACATACACAATTTGATGCGATTTGGAGGGTGTGTGTCTAGGGGAGGTTGGTTTTGGGTTGTCATGGTTGAATTTCTTCACTTATTTTCTGAGAAAAAAGCCCTGGTAATAGGTACCCTTACGGCCCCATTCATAGCGTTTTCAGGCAGAAAATCGGGCGATTTTACAGAGCTTTTTGCCACGATTTTGTGCAGGGCAAAAGATCACCAATGTAAAAGGAAGAAAAACGCCCAAATCTGCCTGATTCGAGGGACAAAAAATGGTGCAGAACTTGTTTGAGCTTCAGAAGTTCGGCTTCAGATGACTTGGAGTGGAGATGTAACCTATCTCCATTGAGAATAATAGTTTTTTTTCCCCTCCAGTGTTTTGTAGCTTCAGGCTTCAAGCTACAAAACGCTCAGGCGTGAATGGGGCCTTAACCACCTCGCGCCCGCCCTATAGACGAATGACGGGCGTATAGCAGGCGCTTTCGTCCGGGAGGCCGTCCCTGGACGTCCTGTTGTTTACTTCCGCAATGCGTGCCGCCCAGTGCCACCTGTTAGGGTTATCTGTCCCCAATGCCACCTGTTGTCAGTGCCATTTGTCCCCAGTGCCATCTGCCATCAGTGCCACGTATAAGTGCCATCTGTCATCAGTACCACGTGTCATCAGTGCCACATAGTGCCATCTGTCATCAGTGCCATGTATCAGTGCCATTTGTCATCAGTGCCACCTGTCAGTGTCACGTGCCATCTGTTGTCAGTGTCACGTGTCATCAATGTCACTTATCAGTGCCATCTGTCATCAGTGTCACACGTCATCGGTGCCACGTATTAGTGCCATCTGTCATCGGTGGCACGTATTAGTGCCATCTGTCATCAGTGCCATCTGTCATCAGTGCCACGTATAAGTGTCATCATTGCCACGTATCAGTGCCATCTGTCATCAGTGTCACGTGTCATTGTCCTGGTGCTCCAGGGCCTTCAAAAATGTAATAAGTAGTCAACAAGTTAGATGTGTAATTTATGCTCCTAGAACACGTGATGGCGCTCCCTGCATGTTGGGCCTCTCTATGTGGCCAGGCTGTGAAAGAGTTCCACACATGTGGTATTGTAATACTCAGGAGGAGTAGCAGAATTTTTTTGGGGTCATTTGTGGTATACACGTGCCATGTGAGAGAAATAACCTATTACAATGACAATTTTGTGTGAAAAAAAAAAAATGAAAAATCTTAATTTTGCAAAGAATTGTGAGAAAAAATGACAACATCAAAAAGCTCACCATGCCTCTTACTAAATACCTTGGAATGTCTACTTTCCAAAAAGGGGTCATTTGGGGGGTATTTGTACTTTCCTGACTTGTTCGGGTCACAAGAAATGAGATCGGCCACCAGTACATCAGATGTGATCAATTTTGTGCGATTCGCACCACAGCTTGTAGACTCTCTAACTTTCACAAAGACCAAATAATATGCACTAATTTGGGTTATTTTTACCAAAGACATGTAGCAGTATAAATTGGGGCCAAAATTTATGAAGAAAATTTAATAATTTGCATAATTCTGTTACAGAAACAAAGAAATATGCGTTTTTTTCTCAAAATTTTCGGTCGTTTTTCATTTATAGCGCAAAAAATAAAAACCCCAGAGGTGATCAAATACCACCAAAAGAAAGCTCTATTTGTGGGAAAAAAGGACAAAAAATGTATTTGGGTACAGTGTTGCATGACTGAGTAATTGTCATTCAAAGTGTGAGAGCACCGAAAGCTGAAAATTGGTCTGGGCAGGAAGGGTGTTTAAGTGCCCAGTAAGCAAGTGGTTAAAGCAGTGGTTCTCAACCCCTGTCCATTTAAGGTGCTGCTGATAAAATGGATCTACTCTGGGCTGAACCGCTTGAGGGAGTGATTCAGAAGAACAAAGCTGGTGACGTCAATACAGGCCGACACTTCAGCTGCATTCAATCCAGCACAGCAATAAGCAAACATTCCACTCATGTGCTGTTCTACTCTTTAGGCTTCTCAGCAGTTGCACCAAGCACCCTCTTACGGAATGTATGTAAAATAGCCCAAACACTGAAGAGAAGCGAAAAAAATTTTATAAGCCAAAAAACTAAAATTTGTTTGCATATTCACCACAAGACACGTTTCCCCTCCATGCAACATTGTTTAAACTGACCCTGTCGATAAAACTAAGAAGATCGTAAATACTCATCTGTGCCACTAAACACCACTCCCATCCCCAGTATCACTGCAAGACTCAGTAGTGTACTGGGGATCAGCAGAGGACCCTGTGAGCACCACAGGGGACCCAGGATATCGATACACCCTACTTCCCAGCGAATTTGGTGGTGCAAGCAGCAAGAAAAGAGATTATGCACAGTCTCCTTCTATTGCATGAAAAAAAAATAATGGTTTGCCTTCAAATAAATTGTGTAACAAAAAAATGGAGGTTGGTATTGCTGGCATAAAAGAATGGAGGCTGCCATGAGCTTTCATGATCCTGACCATCTTTCTTCAGTATTTGTGTTACCAAGCCATAATACATTTTCAGATAATTATTAACATTAGTGTGCCACATATTAATTTTAGGCCCGTGATTCAGCAATGGCAGCCCCCCATAAGTCTCATAAGAAAGTCTTACCTGATTTTTAAATATCTTCTGCATCTTAATTGCGCACAATGCAGTGCACTCTGTTTTCATGAAGTGGGGTGCATTGTTCAAAATTAATGGGCTGTAGTGCACCTCAATGCACAAAAAAATGGTGCAGGCTGAATTTATTCAAAGCATATCGCACAGGACACGGCAGGGCATTGGATCGCACGTGTGTTGCCGAGGTGCGTTGGGGTGTCGTTCACAATGAATGGCACCACAGTGCACATACTCACACAATATGCGTTACTGCAGTGCAAGTGGGGTAAATCAGATAAGATATCTCCATGATCGTTATTGAAAACTCAGATCTCTACTCACCTTGTAATGTTTTTAGTGGCTGTTAAAGTTCAACAGTAGCTAAACCTTTTTGTGGTGAGGTTATGTTGTCCATAGATGTTATTCAGTTGATTTCCCCATCCAGGCTAACAGTACATATGGAAGACTCTTCCCTGTTGACTATTGCAGTTCACTCAGCTAGAGGTGCTGTGGCTGCTTGCATAGAACTGCGCTGACAAACAGTGACTGCATCTCATAGGTTGCAGTCACTGTTTAGATGATCCTTTCCCCAGGGGATTGACTTCTGTCGAGCTGAGTGCTGTTTGCAGGACCACTCACAAATTGAGTTTGGTCTGATTCAGCAGACATTGACTATAATTCAAGCTGTCTTGGGGTGTCTTTAGCAGCTCCCTGGTTTTATTGCCATCTGCATCCCTATGAACTCTTATTTATGGTTACATGTATAGGGCATCAGAGGGACAAAAAGTAATGTGCATGCTGTCTTCTGGGGACAAAAAAATATAATTTTTTTAGTACAGTGGGGAAAAAGTTTTTATTGCTGGCCATGATTTCCTGTCATAGTGACCCCCATTCCTCTTATTGTTTGCCCTGGTGTCACTGGGACTCATAGAGAAAAGTCGTCTAATCAATGAAGGATTTCCTCTGGGTACTCTGGTCTCCTCCCTGTCTCCAAAGACATTCTGGTAGGCTAATTGGCTCACTTGAGTGCACCCAAGATGGCAGACTCAAGCACTTTGAGTCCCCATGGAGAAAAGCACTATAGAAATACAATTTAACAAAATAAAGTTGAAGTCACAGACAGCATTAAAGATCTGATAGAGGTTCTACCACTTCCTGACTCCTGTTAAAATAAATCCTGGCTGCAATTGGGCTCTCGGCCATACTATAACTGCGGCCACATATGGACACGACATGCATTGGTTGCACAGATCAGTGTACATTGTTACAGCTGCAAGCTTTAGTTTATCTGAGTACAACAAGCCCGACCACAATGCGAGGCCACTCCTCCCCCTCCCTTTGTTCTCCGCTCTGCAGGCACAAGCATGTAGCGAGACTGAACATTGCAAGGGAGTGCCTTCACACCATAGACTCTGCCTGTGAAATAGAAGCTTGGGGCAGCTGGAGCCCTTACATGTCTACAAAGGTAGTGAGTGCAGGATATTTCTAAAATTGGAATGCTCCTCTACTGCGATCTGCTCTGTGCGATGCCGCAAAGTATTCATTGTACTCAGAGAAGGTATATCTGCCAAGTAAAGAAATACTAAGCTTAAAGGGAATCCTTAGGCTTTGTAAAAGTTTTCTAGCTATCTGTACCCATGAATACCATCATCAGAAAACTGAATTATAAAATCTCATAAATGTGTAGCCATCTTTTTGGGGGGCATGATAAATGGCCCTCCCCAAACAGAATATTACGCTACATCTGGATGTAAATAAGAGAACCAGAATCTTTGCTAAGTGGAAGAGTGGGTTTGATGATAAAGTTGGTGGTGTCTCCACGCAGGACAGGGTCCCTGTGAATGGAGGGGATTCCCTTTATGGGAAATGTATCAATAATCTAATCAAAGTAATTGGGAGCAGAGGAACTACTGCAACCAGCATATAACTAACCCTAAATATTTAAATGCACACCAGTATGGAAATAATACAAGCTTTAAATAAGGAGAGATTAATAACAGTGCATACATCCAATGTACAAACAGGTATTCTTAGCAAAGGGCCCAATAGCATACCTCCCAACTGTCCCTGATTTAGAGCAATGTCCCTCTGTCCTTCATTCCTCCTTATTTGTCCCTCATTTTGGCCTGATCTATATAGTTGTATATAAAATGCACTTTTTATCTATCAAAGCATGTATCCCAGTGCTAAACCTTTCATCTGATTTCTAAATGGCTGCGTTTATAAATTCCAAAAGCCATTATAAAGGAATAGTAGTGGTAAAATAAGCACTTTTGGGTTTAACCAATCTTACGGGCAGGCATATGGGCGTATATATATAAGTCCCTGCCTTCCCGCGGGTGGGGGGCCCGATCGCCCCCCCCCCCGGTGCCTGCGGCGGTCGGCATTCGTTCGGGAGCGATTCGGGATGAGGGGGCGGCCATTCATTCATGGCCACCCCCTCGCGATCGCTCCCGACGAATAGAAATGCTCCGTGACATCACTTCCTCTCCTCACAGGAAGTGATGTGATCTCTCCTCCGTGTCGGTATTTTTCGTTCCGGCACCGAGGAGAGAGGATCGGTGAGTTGCACCAACACACCACACGTACAGTAGAACATGCCAGGCACACTCACACCCCCCCTTTACCCCCCGATCACCCCCCCCAATTACCCCTGCCCCCCCCAGTCACAGTGACACCAATTGCATTTTTTATTTTTTTTTGCATTGGTGTCATTTGTGACTGTAATAACTGTTAGGGCAGTTAGGGTTAGCCCCCTTTAGTTCTAATGTGCCCCCCTAACCCCCCCAATAAAGGTTTAACCCCGTGATCACCCCCCGTCGCCAGTGTCACTAAGGCTGGGTTCACATTGCAGCGGTTTATGAGAACGAATGTGATTCGCACCGCACTGCAGTGCAAATCACATCCGATCTCTGTGCGATTCGAGTTCAGCCATACAGATAGTATGGCTGAATTCGCGCCGCACCCGCCGCAAATTCGCACGGGACCCTTTTTTTGGTCCGCAGCAGAATCGGATCGCATGGGTGTTCACACCATGCGATCCGAGTTTGCAGATCGCACTGCGATATGCGAACTGATCTGGGGGTGTCATTAAAATTTCACTGACACTCCCAGCAGTTCGCATAGGGCAGTGTGAACTGCCGCCGGGAGGCATGCGATGCGGGAACCCGCCGCGGATTTGTGGCGTTCCTGCATCGCTCCAGTGTGAACCCAGCCTAATAAGCGATCGTTTTTCTGATCGCTGTATTAGTGTCACAGGTGACGCTAGTTAGGCAGGTAGGTATTTAGGTTCGCCGCAGCTTTTTATAGCGCCAGGGACCCCCATATACTACCGCATAAAGCCCCCTGATTGCCCCCTAGTTAACCCTTTCACTAGTGATCACCATATAACGGTTACAGGTGACGCTGGTTGCTTAGTTATTTTTTTATAGTTTCAGGGCACCCGCCATTTATTACCTAGTCTCACTAGTGTACCCCTAAATTTAGGGGTGTCTACTTTCCAAAATGGGGTCATTTGGGGGGGGGGTTTGTGCCATCTTGGCATTTTATGGCCTTCAAAACTGTAACGCCCTTAGAAAGCCTGAAGGCGGTGCTTGGTTTTCGGGGCCCCGTACGCGGCTAGGCTCCCAAAAAGTCCCACATATGTGGTATCCCCGTACTCAGGAGAAGCAGCAGAATTTATTTTGGGGTGTCATTTCACATATGCCCATGGCATGCGTGAGCAATATATCATTTAGTGACAACTTTGTGAAAAATAAAAATTAAAAAAAAAGTTTGTAATTTTCCCGCAACTTGTGGCAAAATATTAAATATTCCATGGACTCAACATGCCTCTCAGCAAATAGCTTGGGGTGTCTACTTTCTAAAATGGGGTCATTTGTGGGGGTTTTGTGCCATCTTGGCATTTTATGGCCTTCAAAACTGTAATAGGTAGTGAGGAGTGAAGTCAAATATTTACGCCCTTAGAAAACCTGAAGGCGGTTCTTGGCTTTCGGGGACCCGTACGCGGCTAGGCTCCCAAAAAATCCCATACATGTGGTATCCCCGTACTCAGGAGAAGCAGCAGAATTTATTTTGGGGTGTCATTTCACATATGCCCATGGCATGTGTGAGCAATATATCATTTAGGGACAACTTTGTGAAAAAAAAATAAAAACAAATTAAAGTTTGTAATATTCCCGCAACCTGTGGCAAAATATAAAATATTCCATGGACTCAACATGCCTCTCAGCAAATAGCTTGGGGTGTCTACTTTCTAAAATGGGGTCATTTGTGGGGGTTTTGTGCCATCTTGGCATTTTATGGCCTTCAAAACTGTTATAGGTAGTGAGGAGTGAAGTCAAATATTTACGCCCTTAGAAAACCTGAAGGCGGTTCTTGGCTTTCGGGGCCCCGTACGCGGCTAGGCTCCCAAAAAATCCCACACATGTGGTATCCCCGTACTCAGGAGAAGCAGCAGAATTTATTTTGGGGTGTCATTTCACATATGCCCATAGCATGTGTGAGCAATATATCATTTAGTGACAACTTTGTGTAAAAAAAAAAAAAATTTTTTTTTGTCATTATTCAATCGCTTGAGGCAAAAAAATTAAATATTCAATGGGCTCAACATGCCACTTATCAATTTCCTTAGGGGGTCTACTTTCCAAAATGGGGTCATTTGGGGGGTTTTGTACTGCCCTGCCATTTTAGCACCTCAAGAAATGAGATAGGCAGTCGTAAACTAAAAGCTGCGTAAATTCCAGAAAACGTACCTTAGTTTGTAGATGTGACAACTTTTGCGCAAACCAATAAATATACAGTTATTGACTTTTTTTTTACCAAAGACATGTGGCTGAATACATTTTGGCCTAAATGTATGACTAAAATTTAGTTTATTGGATTTTTCTAATAACAAAAAGTAGAAAATATCATTTTTTTTCAAAATTTGCGGTCTTTTTCCATTTATATCGCAAAAAATAAAAATCGCAGAGGCAATCAAATACCATCAAAAGAAAGCTCTATTTGTGGGAAGAAAAGGACGCAAATTTTGTTTGGGTACAACATTGCATGACCGCGCAATTACCAGTTAAAGCAGCGCAGTGCCAAATTGTAAAAAGACCTCTGGTCATTTACCAGCAAAATGGTCCGGTCTGAAAGTGGTTAAGGGGGCGTGGCAAAAGGTGTGTCCTGTGCCTGCATACTTTGCTTATAGGTGTCCCTCATTCCCATCTCAGGAAGTTGGATGGTATGCGATAGTAGTCCTGGTGCAATTGTGCACATATATTCTAGTACAACGGTCTCCAAAATACGGCCCTTTGCTTTCCTTTGTCTGGGGCTCTATTCTTCCCATTGACACCAACAATAGGGCACCATTCCTCTCAATGACACCAACGATGGGGCACTATTCCTTCCACTGACATCAACGATGGGGCACTATTCCTTCCACTGACACCAGTGATGGGGCAATATTACTGACACCAACAATGGGGCACAATTCTTCCTACTGACACCAACAATGGGGCACTATTCTTCCAACTGGCACCATTAATGGGGCACTATTCCTCGCACTGACACCAATGATGGGGCACTTTTCCTCCAGCTGATACATAGTTAGTGAGGTTGAAAAAAAGACACAAGTCCAACCTGTGTGTGTGCTTTTATGTTAATAGTACATTGTATATCCCTGTATGTTGTGGTCATTTAGGTGCCCATCTAATAGTTTTTCGAAATTATCGATGCTCCCCACTGGAACCACTGGTTGTGGAAAGAAATTCCACATTCTTACAGCTCTTACACTAAAGAACCCTCTACGAAGTTTAACCACTTGCTTACTGAGCACCTAAATCCCCCTCCCGCCCAGACCAACTTTCAGCTTTTAGTGCTGTCACTCTTTGAATGACAATTGCGCGGTCATACAACACTGTACCCAAATTACATTTTTATCATTTTTTTCACCACACATAGAGCTTTGTTTTGGTAGTGTTTGATCACCTCTGTTTTTTTTTGTTTTTTTTTTAATTTAAAAAACAAATAAAAAAATAATAATACAAAACCGTTTTATATTTTGTTAATAAATTTTGCAAACAGGTAATTTTTCTCCTTCATTGATGTATGCTGATGAGGCTACACTGATGGGCACTGATATGCTGCATTGATGGGCACTGATAGGCTGCACTGATGGGCATCGAAAGGCTGCATTGATGGGCACTGATAAAGTGACACTGATGGGCACTAATAAGTGGCACTGGTGAGTGCCACTGATGGGTGGCACTGAAGGGCATTGATAGGTGGCACTGAAGGACACTAATAGGTGGCACTGATGGGTGGCAGTGATGGGCACTGATTGGCAATGGTAGGCGACACAGATAGGCAGCACTGCTAGGTGGCACTGATGAGGCACCACTGGTGGGCATTGATAGGTGGCACTCGTGGGCATTGATAGGTGGGACTGATGTACTTGTGGGCACTGATTGGTGGGCACTGTGGGCACCTGAGGTGGCTTCACCTCTCACTGCTCGGGACTGATGTCCCTTCAACAGGAGCCAGCAATTGGCTTTTTTTTCTCCTGTCAGCGTGAGAAGAAAAAAAAAACTATTACAGATCCTCTGTTTACATCATGTGATCAGCTGTCATTGGCTGACATCTTATCACGTGGTAAGGGGTCGGGATCGACCCTTTACTCTTATCTGTGATCACCTGAGTCTCATGGACTCGGGTGCTCACAGCGCGGCCAGCTTGCAAAGGGGAGGACGTCTATTGACGCCCTCCCGGCAAAGCAGATCCGCGCTGTAGCCGGTTTACAACCCCTTTAAGATAAAAAAAAACCTTCAGTGTTTAGCAGCCCTCCCTCAGCACCCCTAAAATTTACCTAAGCCCCATAACTATACAGCAATGTCCCAGAGTGCCATGGCCATCCCTCCTGATTGGCTGAGACACAGCTGCAGCGCCATTGGTTCCTACTGCTATCAAAGTCAGTTAGCTAATCAGGAGAGAGAGGGGCTGGGTCAACCTGCAGCTCCATGTCTGAATGGATACATGGAGTTTCAGGCCGCCTCGGTTACCCCATTGCAAGCTGCATGCTGTGGGGCACTCAACAGGAGGGAGGGGCCAAAAGAGCTGGCGAGTTACCCGAGAAGAGGAGGATTGGGGCTGCTCTGTGCAAAACCACTGCACAGAGCAGGTAAGTCTAACATATTTGTTATTTTTAAAGAAAAAAAGGAGACTTTAGTATCACTTTAAGCTTTCACTACTCAATCCAACACTTAAAAAAAGTTTTTACTTTAGATATACTTAAAATAGAAGTCCAGTCAAATGCTTTCTAAGCTTAAACCTGCTCCCACCCCCATTCTAAGCCTTATTATAAAGTGGTAGTAAATTCATTTTTTGGACTTGTACCTACAGGAAAGCCTATAATAAAGCTTACCTGTAGGTACAGTAAATATCTCCTAAACTTGAACTGTTTAGGAGATATTCACACTGCATGTGACGTCACCGGCACGCATGCGCAGGAGTAACGTCATTGCGACAACCCAGAAGGAAGACTGGGTGAAGACGGAAGCGGTGACAGCCTGCAGCTGTAGGGCTTTGTTTTAAGGTTAGTCTTGCATAAAATGGCATATTATGACATTACCTTGCAAGGGATTTTTTTTTTTCTTAAACTGCGGTTTACTACCACTTTAAGTACCCTTTAAAGGAAAGATGTGCATACTTACCTATTCTGAAGGCACTTCAGTTCGGTCACCTGATCTCCCCAGCAGCCGGCTTCAGGGAAGAGGAGAGATCGCCGACAACAGCTGCAATGCCTGGGCAGTGATATCATCCATAGGCTTACTATGGTGCATGCGTTGTTGGCTGTCTTTCCTCTACACTGAAGCCGGCACTTGGAGCCAATCATGTGAATGGATTGGAGAAACTCAAAATAGGTAAGTATAGACATCTTTCCATTACAGGGTAGGTAATATAGGGCTTAGAATGGGGGTGGAAGCAGGTTTAAGCTTAGATAGCATTTGACTGGATTTCTACTAAGCCTAACCCCCAACCCTACGTTACCTTCAGTCTTGCACATTTGTATAGGCTCCCCTCCTCTACTGAAATATTTTACTCTGATTTCACTTTACCACACGGCAACGGAGACTATAAACGTGGTTCTAAAGGTTGAAGGTTTTTCTACTTTCATGCATTCTATGCATGAATGTAAAAAACCTTCAGTGTACAGCTCCCCCTCAGCCCCCCCAATACTTATCTGAGCCCGATTGTGATCCAGTGCTGTGGAGGAGAGCCTCAGCTCTCTCCTCATTGACTAAGACACAGCAGCGACCAAGCACGCACGAGTGCCCTCAGAGTGAGCAGCTTGCTCTGGATGCACTTGGCAGGAGGGAGGGGCCAGGAGCACCGGCGGGGGACCAGAGAAGAGGAGGATCAGGATGCTCTGTGCAAAACCATTGCACAGAGCAGGAAAGTATGACATGTTTGTAATTTTAATAAAATAAAAACAAAGCTTTGCAACCATTTTAAAAGAACTAACATTTACTAATTGTACTTTTTTATTTAAAATATGTTCCTCTAAATGGAATAAGGAATTCTGACAAGAGAGGAGCCTATAACTCCAAGAATGAAGATAAAGTCAGATTTCAACTTTAACCACTTCAGCCCCGGAAGATTTGGCTGCTAAATGACCAGGCCATTTTTTTGCGATTCGGCACTGTGTCGCTTTAACTGACAATTGGTGTGACGCTGTACCCAAACAATATTGACGTCCTTTTTCCCCCACAAATAGCTTTCTTTTGGTGGTATTTGATCACCTCTGCAGTTTTTATTTTTAATTTTTTGCGCTATAAACAAAAAAAAGCATCAATTTTGAAAAAAAAAAACACAATATTTTGTACTTTTTGCTATAATAGATATCCCCAATTTTCTTTTTTTTAAAAAACGATTTTTTTTTCAATTTAGGCCGAGATGTATTCTTCTACATATTATTGGTTAAAATAATCGCAATAAGCCTATATTGATTGGTGTGCGCAACAGTTATAGCCTCTACAAAATAGGGGATAGATTTATAGCATTTTTATTATTATTTTTTTTTACTAGTAATGGTGGCAATCTGTGATTTTTATTGTGACTGCGACATAATGACAGACACATTGGACAATTTTAACACCTTTTTGGGACCGTTGGCATTTATACAGCGATCAGTGCTATAAAAATGCATTAATTACTGTAAAAATTTCACTGGCAGTGAAGGGGTTAATGGTAGGGGGCGATCAAGGGGTTAACTGTGTTCCCTGGGAGGTGATTCTAACTAAAGGGGAGGGGACTGACTAGAGGAAGTGACAGATTATGGTTCCTAGCTAATAGGAACACACGATCTGTCACTGCTCTCAGAACAAAACACGGATTTGTGTGTTTACACACACTTCTGTGTTCTGTCCCTTGTGCTTGCTCGTGGCCATCGGTCATCGTGCCTGTCAGCCACAAGCATTGGCACCCCCACTGTGCAGCGAGTGCCTGCTATCCCGATCTCACGAGCCGACGTATAGCTGCGACGGTTCATGGGATCATGCCGACCTGCCGCAGTATAATGATGGCAGCTGGTCAGCAGGCGGTTAAGGGCCCATTCACATTATTTGCGTTGGTATTCTGCTTTGATGTTGGTTTAAACCACTGCACTGCGGTGGTGTGCTCAGAAAAAAAGTACTGCATGCAGTATTTGTTTTCAGCTCAGTGGGCTGCAGTGGAAACCACTGCATCCCAACAAAATGTGATGTCAGTGTGCGATGTATGTGTGGAGCGCTGCATAAATTGACGGCGCTATATGGGTACCTTAAATTAATAATATAATAGATGAGCATCTTAATGAGACACAATGTACAGGGATAGGGATAATTGTAGACATGCACCCACACTCACTCAGGTTGAACTGGATGGACTGGTGTCTAGTGATGGACGAACTTCCGACGGGACGTTTCGCGAACGCGAAACGCGAACGGACACAAACGTTCGCGAAAACGACCGTTCGCCGCGGGCTCCATTGACTTCAATGGGAGGCGAATTTCGCAAACCTTTAGGTCGAATTTGCGGCCACGGGGTAATTATTAGGGGGTAGCACGTAGTCCCACCACCTGGACAATAGCATAATACATGTATGAGGTGAATTTGGGATCGATAACTACAAGCATTTTTTTTTTATTTGGGAAATTGTTCTGACAATTCAGGACTATGGAGCTAATGAAGGCAATGGAGGAGAGGGAAGGTCAGGGACCAGGGTAGGCAAACAAGAGGGTGCAGGAGATACAGAGCACTGACAGCAGCACCGTAATACAGAGCACTGACATCAGCACCGTGACATACAGCGCTGACAGCAGCTCCGTGACATACAGCGCTGACAGCAGCTCCGTGACATACAGCGCTGACAGCAGCTCCGTGACATACAGCGCTGACAGCAGCTCCGTGACATACAGCGCTGACAGCAGCTCCGTGACATACAGCGCTGACAGCAGCACCGTGACATACAGCGCTGACAGCAGCTCCGTGACATACAGCGCTGACAGCAGCTCCGTGACATACAGCGCTGACAGCAGCTCCGTGACATACAGCACTGACAGCAGCTCCGTGACATACAGCGCTGACAGCAGCTCCGTGACATACAGCGCTGACAGCAGCACCGTGACATACAGCGCTGACAGCAGCTCCGTGACATACAGCGCTGACAGCAGCTCCGTGACATACAGCGCTGACAGCAGCTCCGTGACATACAGCGCTGACAGCAGCTCCGTGACATACAGCGCTGACAGCAGCTCCGTGACATACAGCGCTGACAGCAGCTCCGTGACATACAGCGCTGACAGCAGCTCCGTGACATACAGCGCTGACAGCAGCTCCGTGACATACAGCGCTGACAGCAGCTCCGTGACATACAGCGCTGACAGCAGCTCCGTGACATACAGCGCTGACAGCAGCACCGTAAGCAGCCCCAGGAGGAAGTCAGCACAGCACAGGGATGGTGTGATCCCCTCATAATAAGAACCCCCAGGAGGAAGTCAGCACAGCACAGGGATGGTGGGAGCCCCTCATAATAAGAACACCCAGGAGGAAGTCAGCACAGCACAGGGATGGTGGGAACCCCTCATAATAAGCAGCCCCAGTAGAAATATGACACCGCTCAACCTCTTCAAAGAGGAGGGTAGGGGCATATAGTACGGTGTGCTTTTTTGGGTCAGGGAAGTGAGCCAAATGAATTAAGAAGGTCTGTGTGCTTGATTCCAAAAATTGTTTATAGACATATACATGGTCTACTGATCACATGTGTTGAATTCCTCCGAGATCCATGCCTCATTCATTTTTAGAAATGTGAGGTAGTTAACACTGTGGTGAGCTAGGCGAGTACGCTTATCGGTCACAATCCCCCCTGCTGCGCTGAACGTCCTTTCGGACAGGACACTGGATGAGGGGCAAGCCAACAGTTCGATTGCAAATTGGGCAAGCTCTGGCCAGAGGTCAAGCCTGCCCACCCAGTAGTCTAGGGGTTCATCACTCCTCAGAGCGTCCACATCGGCCGTTAACCCAATGTAGTCGGACACCTGACGGTCTAGGCGTTCCCTGATGCTGGATCCGGATGACACCTGTCGATGGGTCGGCTGAAAGAATGACCTCATATCCGAAGTCACCAACACATCTTCAAACCGGCCTCTTCTTGCAGGCGCTGTTGGATTGGTACCCGCAAATCCTTCTCTGGGAGTGGGAATTGCTCCTCTGCCAGCGCACGCAAAAGCAGAATGCAGCATTTCTCGAAGCAAGGCCTGGAAGTGCTGCATTCTGACAGCCCTCTGCGACGGCGGTAACATTTCCGCCATTTTGTGTTTGTACCGGGGGTCTAAGTACGTTGCCACCCAGTACTGGTCCTTGACCCTCATGCTTTTTATACGGGGGTCCCTATTAAAACACTGGAGCATGAAGGCCCCCATTTGCACTAAAGTGGAAGCGGTGTGGTGGCCTGGCTCCTGCTCATCATCCAGGATAATGTCGTCCTCTTCATTCTCCTCTCCCCATCCTCGCACAACAGGGATCCCAGAAAGGTTTAAAGCATGCTCTTCTTGCTCCTGCTCATCCGCCCCGGCACCATCCTCCTCTGACTCCTCATCAGACTCCTGTTGTTGACTTGTCTCAGATAGAGTAGCCCCCCCTGGGAATTCATCCAGCATTGCGACTTCCTCATCTTCCCGCTCCTGCTCCTCCACAGCCTGATCAATGACACGACGCAATGCACGCTCCAGAAAGAAGGCATAAGGTACCATGTCACTGATGGCGCCATGGCTGCGACTGACCAGTTTGGTGATCTCCTCAAATGGCCGCAGAAGTCTGCATGTGTCGCGCATGAGCAGCCACTGGCGCGGTGAAAAAAAACCCAGCTCCCCAGAACCGTTTCTTTCGCAGAGTTCATACAGGTAGACGTTAACTGCACGTTTCTGCTGGAGCAGCCTATCAAGCATATAGAAGGTTGAGTTCCATCGCGTCGGGCAATCGCAAATAAGACGTCTGACCGGCAGATGGTGTCGCCGCTGAATGTCAGCAAGGCGAGCCATGGCCGTGTAAGATCTTCTGAAATGGGCCGAGATTTTCCTTGCCTGCCGCAAGATGTCCTGGACCCCAGGGTATTTGACAAGGAATCGCTGCACGACCAAGTTTAAGACGTGTGCCATGCACGGCACGTGCGTGATTTTGCCCTGTTTCAATGCGCTAAGCAGATTGGCACCGTTGTCACACACCACTTTACCAACTGTCAAATTGAGCGGTGTTAGCCACTCATCTGCCTGTGAACGCAAAGCTGAAAGGAGTGCCGGGCCAGTGTGGCTCTTTGCTTCCAGGCACAACAGACGCAGCACGGCATGGCAACGTCTCACCTGGCATGTGGAATAGGTTCTGGGGAGCTTGGGCGGTGCAGTGGAAGAGACGCTAGCAGCGGAAAAGGAGGAGGCAGCTGAGGAGGAGAGGGAGGAGGATGGAGTAGGAGGAGGAGAAGAAGAGTCAGGCCTGCATGCAATCCGTGGCGGTAAAACCAAATCTACACGGGTGCCACGGGTTACATGCTTGACGGCCGTCAGAAGGTTCACCCAGTGGGCAGTAAAACTGATATACCTTCCCTGCCCGTGTTTGCTAGACCACGTGTCTGTGGTCAGATGTATCTTGGCACCGACACTGTGTGCCAGAGATACATTCACTTGCCGCTGAACATGGCCATATAGCTCTGGGATGCCCTTCTCTGAGAAATACTTCCTTCCTGGGACCTTCCATTGTGGTGTTCCAATGGCCACAAATTTGCGAAAGGCCTCCGAGTCCACCAGTTTATATGGCAGTAGTTGGCGGGCTATGAGTTCTGACAAGCCAGCCGCCAACCGTTGGGCAAGAGGGTTATCCGGCGTCATCATTTTTTTACGCTCAAACATTAGGCCCACGGAAGCCTGCCTTTTTGCAGAAAAATGTGAGCTTGGCGTGATGGAAGGTGGAGTGGAGGACAATTGTGAGGAGAGAGGAGAAGGAGAAGTAGAAGACGAGGCTGGACGGTGAGAGCCTGCAGTGTGGCTTTGTGTGTTCCGTTGCTCCCACTGGGCTCGGTGATGGCTGCTCATGTGCCTTCTTAAGGCGGTCGTCCCTAGGTGAGTATTGGGCTTACCGCGACTAACGCGTTGACTGCAAAGATTGCAGATGGCAACGCTATTGTCAGCAGCGGACACGTTAAAAAAAGCCCACACTGCGGAGCCATGTGCCGGTGTCCTGGGAGCGCCAGATGTGACCGTACATGGTCGATGACTCGCTCCTGATACATTTGCAGTCTGCTTTGTCCCTGCTGTGCAATGTAAGTCATTGCTGCTTCTCCTCCCTATCTGCTGGTCCATATCTCCCTCTGAACTCCCCTCCTCTTCCTCTCTTGTGGGCACCCACGTGACATCACTAGACACGTCATCATCAACGTCACCTTCCCCACCGCTATAAGTAGAGTAGGCAGCAACACCGGGGACCAACCTCCTCCTTGGGCTGATCTGGGTACTGGCGTCAGACTGCTGAGTAGCGCTTGTTGCTACCTCCTCTTCCTGATCCAATACCAAGAGTGGCTGCGCATCAGAAATGTCCTCTTGATATGGATCGGAAAATAATTCCAGTGACTCAAGCGGAAGGTATGTGGTGGTGGTGGTGGTGGTCGTGTTGTTGGTGGTAGTGTCTTTGGGGGTGCACATAGCAGAGAGTGAAGAAGAGGGTGCAGATCGAGAGGATGAGGAGGGTGCAGAAGAGTAAGGCTGAGCGAGCCACTCAACCAAGTCTGGTGCATCCTTTAAAGTAATTGAACGCACCTTCTGCAACTTCCCACTTTGGCTCAAGCCTGTTGCTCCTGCCCTACCCCTACCACCCCTGCGGAAGGGCCTGCCTCTTCCTCTGCATGTCATTTTTTAAATGACCCTGTGACAAAACTCTTAGTCCCTATACCGCTGAAGGACTGCTGCAGTATAGGTGAGCGGTCAGCAGTGGTGCACGTCAACCCTATCTATTGTGGACCGATAGCGGTCCTTACAGAACAGCAGACTGTACCGCACTCAAGCCTATGTACCGTAGCACCCTATACCAAGTTACCAGTCCTTATAAGAACTTTTGTGGACCAAGCAGGTTGTGTATTAGTGTTTAGCAGACTGTACGTCAGTCCCTATACCGCTGAAGGACTGCTGCAGTATAGGGCAGCGGTCAGCAGTGGTGCACGTCAACCCTATCTATTGTGGACCGATAGCGGTCCTTACAGAACAGCAGACTGTACCGCACTCAAGCCTATGTACCGTAGCACCCTATACCAAGTTACCAGTCCTTATAAGAACTTTTGTGGACCAAGCAGGTTGTGTATTAGTGTTTAGCAGACTGTACGTCAGTCCCTATACCGCTGAAGGACTGCTGCAGTATAGGGCAGCGGTCAGCAGTGGTGCACGTCAACCCTATCTATTGTGGACCGATAGCGGTCCTTACAGAACAGCAGACTGTACCGCACTCAAGCCTATGTACCGTAGCACCCTATACCAAGTTACCAGTCCTTATAAGAACTTTTGTGGAACAAGCAGGTTGTGTGTTAGTGATTAGCAGACTGTACGTCAGTCCCTATACCGCTGAAGGACTGCTGCAGTATAGGTGAGCGGTCAGCAGTGGTGCACGTCAACCCTATCTATTGTGGACCGATAGCGGTCCTTACAGAACAGCAGACTGTACCGCACTCAAGCCTATGTACCGTAGCACCCTATACCAAGTTACCAGTCCTTATAAGAACTTTTGTGGACCAAGCAGGTTGTGTATTAGTGTTTAGCAGACTGTACGTCAGTCCCTATACCGCTGAAGGACTGCTGCAGTATAGGGCAGCGGTCAGCAGTGGTGCACGTCAACCCTATCTATTGTGGACCGATAGCGGTCCTTACAGAACAGCAGACTGTACCGCACTCAAGCCTATGTACCGTAGCACCCTATACCAAGTTACCAGTCCTTATAAGAACTTTTGTGGACCAAGCAGGTTGTGTATTAGTGTTTAGCAGACTGTACGTCAGTCCCTATACCGCTGAAGGACTGCTGCAGTATAGGGCAGCGGTCAGCAGTGGTGCACGTCAACCCTATCTATTGTGGACCGATAGCGGTCCTTACAGAACAGCAGACTGTACCGCACTCAAGCCTATGTACCGTAGCACCCTATACCAAGTTACCAGTCCTTATAAGAACTTTTGTGGAACAAGCAGGTTGTGTGTTAGTGATTAGCAGACTGTACGTCAGTCCCTATACCGCTGAAGGACTGCTGCAGTATAGGTGAGCGGTCAGCAGTGGTGCACGTCAACCCTATCTATTGTGGACCGATAGCGGTCCTTACAGAACAGCAGACTGTACCGCACTCAAGCCTATGTACCGTAGCACCCTATACCAAGTTACCAGTCCTTATAAGAACTTTTGTGGACCAAGCAGGTTGTGTATTAGTGTTTAGCAGACTGTACGTCAGTCCCTATACCGCTGAAGGACTGCTGCAGTATAGGGCAGCGGTCAGCAGTGGTGCACGTCAACCCTATCTATTGTGGACCGATAGCGGTCCTTACAGAACAGCAGACTGTACCGCACTCAAGCCTATGTACCGTAGCACCCTATACCAAGTTACCAGTCCTTATAAGAACTTTTGTGGAACAAGCAGGTTGTGTGTTAGTGATTAGCAGACTGTACGTCAGTCCCTATACCGCTGAAGGACTGCTGCAGTATAGGTGAGCGGTCAGCAGTGGTGCACGTCAACCCTATCTATTGTGGACCGATAGCGGTCCTTACAGAACAGCAGACTGTACCGCACTCAAGCCTATGTACCGTAGCACCCTATACCAAGTTACCAGTCCTTATAAGAACTTTTGTGGACCAAGCAGGTTGTGTATTAGTGTTTAGCAGACTGTACGTCAGTCCCTATACCGCTGAAGGACTGCTGCAGTATAGGGCAGCGGTCAGCAGTGGTGCACGTCAACCCTATCTATTGTGGACCGATAGCGGTCCTTACAGAACAGCAGACTGTACCGCACTCAAGCCTATGTACCGTAGCACCCTATACCAAGTTACCAGTCCTTATAAGAACTTTTGTGGACCAAGCAGGTTGTGTGTTAGTGTTTAGCAGACTGTACGTCAGTCCCTATACCGCTGAAGGACTGCTGCAGTATAGGGCAGCGGTCAGCAGTGGTGCACGTCAACCCTATCTATTGTGGACCGATAGCGGTCCTTACAGAACAGCAGACTGTACCGCACTCAAGCCTATGTACCGTAGCACCCTATACCAAGTTACCAGTCCTTATAAGAACTTTTGTGGAACAAGCAGGTTGTGTGTTAGTGATTAGCAGACTGTACGTCAGTCCCTATACCGCTGAAGGACTGCTGCAGTATAGGTGAGCGGTCAGCAGTGGTGCACGTCAACCCTATCTATTGTGGACCGATAGCGGTCCTTACAGAACAGCAGACTGTACCGCACTCAAGCCTATGTACCGTAGCACCCTATACCAAGTTACCAGTCCTTATAAGAACTTTTGTGGACCAAGCAGGTTGTGTATTAGTGTTTAGCAGACTGTACGTCAGTCCCTATACCGCTGAAGGACTGCTGCAGTATAGGGCAGCGGTCAGCAGTGGTGCACGTCAACCCTATCTATTGTGGACCGATAGCGGTCCTTACAGAACAGCAGACTGTACCGCACTCAAGCCTATGTACCGTAGCACCCTATACCAAGTTACCAGTCCTTATAAGAACTTTTGTGGACCAAGCAGGTTGTGTATTAGTGTTTAGCAGACTGTACGTCAGTCCCTATACCGCTGAAGGACTGCTGCAGTATAGGGCAGCGGTCAGCAGTGGTGCACGTCAACCCTATCTATTGTGGACCGATAGCGGTCCTTACAGAACAGCAGACTGTACCGCACTCAAGCCTATGTACCGTAGCACCCTATACCAAGTTACCAGTCCTTATAAGAACTTTTGTGGAACAAGCAGGTTGTGTGTTAGTGATTAGCAGACTGTACGTCAGTCCCTATACCGCTGAAGGACTGCTGCAGTATAGGGCAGCGGTCAGCAGTGGTGCACGTCAACCCTATCTATTGTGGACCGATAGCGGTCCTTACAGAACAGCAGACTGTACCGCACTCAAGCCTATGTACCGTAGCACCCTATACCAAGTTACCAGTCCTTATAAGAACTTTTGTGGAACAAGTGAGTTGTGAATGTTTAGCAGACTGCAGCAGAAGGGCAGCAGTCAAGTATAATATCCTTTCTATATTTGGAAGAAAGAATATTATACATGTACAAGCCTATTACTGTACCACTGATACCAGTCCTGAAAAGAACCTTTGTGGAACTAATAATAACAGCAAGTCTTTAAAATTACCCTCACTGCCTGACAACACTGCTTCCTTCCTGTCCCTATACAAATTGGCAAAAAAAGAGAACGATTAGTGGTTACTGGAACAGCTCTTTTGTGGACCTTGATAGTAACAGCTAATGATGATGATGATGATGATGATGATGAAAGACTAATCTGGCTGTCCCTGTAGCATACACCGTCCTTTCCCTTTCTCTAAACTAACAAAAGACACTCAGGCTGCTGCAAGAATCAGCAGCACAGCAAACCTATCAACACCTAACACCTATACCAGTCCTGAAAAGAACTTTTGTGTACCAAATAGCTAGTGGTTTATCTCTCCCTACTCCACACAGGAACCTGTCCCTATCTTAACAGAAGAAAGAATGTAAAATGGCCACCGGATCGGGTGTATTTATAGGTTAGGGGGAATGTACAAGTGTCCATGTGCTGTCATGTCTCAATTGGCTGTCCTGTATCACATGATAAACGTGTCACCAAAGGTTAAAGTTCTTGTATACATTAAACACGTAAGTCCGCCGCGGCGAACGACGGAAAAAGGCGTTCGAACGTGCGGACCGCGAATGTCGGAAATTCGCCGCGAAACGACCGCCGGGCGAACCGTTCGGCCATCACTACTGGTGTCTTTATTCAACCTTACTAACGATGTAACTATGTAAAATAAGGTCAATCTGTCACAGTGTTTTTTTTTTTTTTTTTTTATAATGGCACTTTTTATAATGACACACAGTGAATTAATAAAAAAGTATATTACCATGATGCTACCATTATATTAAAAAAAGCAGACGATTTGCGGTTCAAGTCCAACTGAAACAATTCCTAACATATCAGCAAATGCAGCCTATGCAGGGATGCTTTCTCACCTTAAAAGAAACACATACACAAGATTGGTGTAATGTCCAGCACTAAACCATCTGATGATTAAGATTAAATAAAAAGGTATGAATCTGCATGCTAGTACATAAAGGTGCAACCATGAAAAAGTTTTCAGTAAAAAAAAAATAATAATAATAAAAAAGGAAAAAAATTTGAAAAAATGATATGAAAAAGAAATAATAGAAGATATGATATAAATAAATGAAAATTAAGTCTTTCTTCAGCAGCTGATGAAGAAGGCGTGGCCATGCCTTTGAAACGTGTTCTGTTTGGCCACAGACAGCGGTAGGTGGCTCCCCAGTTTGACAGCTCTGGACCACTCCCACACAGAGACACATAGCCGGCATCCCTTCGAGGCTTATCAAGGCTTCAGCTGCTGCTGACATGCGCCACTCGTGGATTCCTCCATAGAGACTTCTCTGTGGTTCTCCTGTGATGCTGCATATGGAAGCTCCCACACGATCTAGCACTCCGTGAGTGCACTCCATATTGTTTAAGCAAGTTTGAGTGTTTTTAACTGGATATACTGAATAAATTGTATGCTGCTTAAGGACTGGCTTGTCGCTTCTCTCTTTGCTATGTTTTCTCACCTCCTTGCCAACATTAGCTCCATGTGGAGACAGACTGGGGGGCTGGGAGAAAGTCATGATGCGTGGAGCACAGCTTGCGCAGCACTTCATTGACCGGATACTTCTTCTTCAAGGATTGACTTTGTCTCCAGCTAACATCATCCAATCCTGTAGAGGTATGCGGAACATCAGCGCAGTGTATGGGGAACAGTGGCGGACTGTGTGGGGAAGCCAGCAGAAAGTAGGCAAACCAGCGACCTAGCGGTAGCCTAGAAGAGCCTAGCGGTAAAGCCAGCTCTGCACATAGGGTGCTTGTTAGCTCCTTTGTGATAACAAAAAAATAAATAGGATAACAAAAAGATAAATAAAACTAGAAAGTTTAAACAATTTAAATCTATTTAAATAAACAAACATAAAAAAAAGGTAAAGCCCCTGTCACTTGAAGCATGTGTATAAACGTCAACTGCACATGAGTTCAATGTCAAATGTCAGAGTGAGGGTAATAAGTCTAGGGCCATCATTCATGGTTAACTCTAAATTGATAAAGGCTTTTAAAGCATTGTCCTAGCGA
This sequence comes from Lithobates pipiens, assembly GCF_037356315.1. Lineage (NCBI taxonomy): Eukaryota > Metazoa > Chordata > Amphibia > Anura > Ranidae > Lithobates > Lithobates pipiens. The sequence continues at coordinate 150,704,778 of NW_027507685.1, forward strand.
GAATTCTGGGTACCAAAGTTTTTTGTGATTTCAAAGGCTACACACAATTTTAAGGCTTGACATGTTGGCCATCTATTTGATTGGCACAACTTCATCCTTTTTATTGTGCTAAAATATGAGGTATTATATTGTGTGCACTAAAACTAATTTCAGTTTATTTTATTCCAGAAAAATATGCATTAGAAAAGTTCTGCAAATATTTGGGGGTTTCTAAAATACATGCGAACATTTTTAAAAATTGCCCCCCCCCCCCCCCGGTAGACAAGCAATTAAAGAAATGTCACTGGTGACATTTCATTTCATTAAATAAAATAAAAAAGCGTGTCGGGATGCTGTGATTGGTGCATATAATAGTGTAAATATATAATATTTATTATATTTATAATTATTTATGATATTATATAATAAATATAATATTATAAAATATAAACCCTTTACTTAAGAAATTAAAAACAAATAAATAAATATAATTGACTTAAAATCAGCATAGCTTCAAATTAAAGTTAATATTTGGAAAAAAAAAAGAAAAAGAAAAGAGTACAACTAATACATTCCAGTTCTTATAATAGTCTCCATTGCTGCGTGGTGTCTCAAAAGCTGACCCTACAAGCAAAAAAAAAGTTAAACATTATCTGATAATTATAACCATTCACGTCTGCTCAGAGTACATTCAGTACTGATGCTGCACCATATTAATTTGCAGGACATTGTTTCTAGTATGAGACATTTTGTTTAACTGAAATTTGTGTAGGAGGTAACTCATTTCATCCTTTGCTGCATGGTGTAATCAAATTTTACATTTACAAAATCTAGGGCCATGATACAAAAATAAACACCTGTATACTAGAGCCCCACCCCTTGCTGTATTGCAGGCGGGAATAGCTGGATGTATATAATTTTGTATTTTGATACAGTGAAGATATAACTCTTAAAGTCCAACTCCAACCAAAGAGAGGTTTAAGAGGTTGAACCTATGTCAGGTTTTTATTTGCTTTATGTATATATAAAGACATTTCACAGACACGCACAATTTTAAGGCTTGACATGTAGGGCATCTATTTGATTGGCACAATCCATTTGAGGGGATTTAACTGCCTTTCCTCTTTGATTGGCAGGGTGTCAGAAGGACGGGTCATGATGAGATATCTCTCTGATTGGGATAAAGACAGCAAAGTACATTTGTGGAGATAATTTAAAAGCTCTGTCTGGTTTTTAATGTTAACTGCGTCTCTGTCCCAGAATGCCCGCTCTTGTTCTGTGTTTCTGGACAGTAACAGAGTGTTTTGCTGTGGGACAGGAAGTGAAGGAAATCTACGCAATGAGACACAGTTGGCAGAAAAAAATCGTCCCTTACTCTATTAAAAATGAAAAACAAATATGTTTTACCTATAGTTCTACTTTGATGTATCTTTACTTTTGATACATATGATACTAATGTGTATCTTTACTTTACTTTTTCTTTTAGTTATAGCAATTAGGGCCTTTTAGGGTTAAAGCACTTAGTTTGTTCTTCTTTTCTTTTTTTCTTTTCTTTTTTTGTGCAGCCTGAGACCCATTTAGTAGGTCCGTCCTGGAGATCCGATAGGATACAAGTAAAAATTTCCCCAGAGTGAAAGCAAATCACCTCTTGGACATTTGTCACCATAACAGGTTTCCCCATATGAATATTTCAGGTCTCCCATCAGTGTTTGATAATGAAATAAGACAGAAAAAAAACTCTCCACACACAGAATGCAATAAAAAACCGAATAGACGTTCTCAACACCAGTCTTTTTCAACACGGTTTCGTGGAACTGCAGGGTTCATGGAGAGGGTGCTAAAGATTCCTTGAGAAATTAAAAATTTCTGCTTCTCTGATAAATAACCACTGACATTGATTATTTTTTTGGGCCACTAATGTAAGGAGCATTCTTCCCTGTGCAATTGTGCCTTTCTCCAGCTGACCACCAATGTAAAAGGACACATCTCAACTGGCCACCAAAGTGAAGGCCATTATTATCATTTGTTTAATTTCATTATTATTGAAAATAATTTTGTCATATAGAACAGCATTGGGTGGCAAATAAGCTAAGTATGCCCAATCCTTATTCTTTTATTCCTTTTTTTATATCGACTAACCATCCACACACTAATATACTAATATATAAATATAATTATTAGCAGGGGTTCCCTGAGACCTTAAAGATATTTTAAGGGTTCCTCCAAGTTAAATAGTTGGCTAAAGGATTCTCTATGCTATCCAAAGCTACAAAACAAAGTTTGGGCTAGAGATGCACTTTAACAGAAGTTAACAGAGGTTTTGAGCCTCATACAAATGAGAACTATAACAAAAAGTCAGGAATCTATAGTGCATGCTGAGGGGGGTTGGGCAGGGTTTGCTATCTATAACAGGAAGTGTCTGAACATTACTTTTGAAATTACATTCATATTTAAAGTTTATATAAGTATTTATTAATAGGGTTTACATTTAATTTAAAGGTAGTCACTATCTCAGAGAACTATCAAATGTGGTAGGAAGGGGGAGGACATTTTACAACATCTACACAAGTTTTTGTTTTAGCTCCCATATCTAATGTTCTATAGACCTTAATTTGTTTCCACTGCAGCCGTTGTCTGGGAGCACTTTGTAGTCTGTAGGAACATGTTTGATACTTGAGTTTGCTGTATGTATACACACCGTTCGCTAAGTACAAATATTGATAAACAGAATATAGAATTAAAGATGAAAAATATACATTATATATTACATCTAAAAATATACACCGAGCAGCCATAATATTGTCACCACCTACCAAAACCTGTCAAGGCATAGACTCCACTACACTTCCGAAAGTTTAATGTGGTATCTGGCACCAAGCCATTAGAGCAGATCCTTTAATACATGAATTGGACTTATTTTTCCAGCAAATCCCACATATGATCGACTGGATAGAGACTTGGTGAACTTTGAGGCCAAGTCAACACCTCAAACTCACTATTGTGCTTCTCAAACCAATCTTGAATTCATCAGACCAGCTTCCATGCCATCCTACTTTCATTGCTCTGTGGCCCAGTTATGATGCTCATATGCCTATTGTAGGTGCTTTTGGCTGTGGACATGGGTCAGCATGGGCACCCAATTGGTCTACATGTATGCAATGTACTGTCTTCTGAAACCTTTCTATCAGAGCCAGCATTCATGTTATCAGCAATTTGAATACTGTAGATCCTTTTGTTAAATTGGACTACATGGGCCTCGCCTTCATTCCCGACCTGTGTATATGAGCCTTGGCCACCCATGACCCTGTTGCCGGTTTACTTCTTTTCCTTCCTTGAACCACTTTTGGTAGGTAATGAATGATCATTGCAGACCAGGAATATCCCCACAAGAGCTGTAGTTTTAGAGATGCTCTGATCCAGTCATCTAGCCCAGTGTTTCTTAATCTTTTTCAGTCAAGGCATCCTTTAAAATTAGGCACCCATTCTATGATGTAAACAATTCAACCAATAGTTTTACATAATGCACTGCTATCCACACATGTAGGACAACTAACATTAGAGGTGATTCATTCTTCTAAAGCAAATACATCTTTGGTACTGAGTAATATTCCAGCGTTTCTCTTCTCCCTCAGTTTCTCTCCCTCTCTCAGCTAATTTGACCCCAGTACTGACAGAGAGGGGCAATTGAGAGGCAAACAAGGATGCTGTACAGATGCCCAATGTCCTCCTTATCAACTGATTGCATCATTGGTCGTTAGGTCGCCAGTGACTAGAAGGTTGTAATGGTGCACAAGGAAAACCTGTGGCTTTGTATAACTAAAAGACAGGTTTCATCCACTTGATGGCTAGTATAAAATTATTGGGCATTAGGCATTTTATCAAGGCACCCTGGTTGAAAAAGGCTGGTCTAAACATTGCAATGTGTCCCTTGTCAATGTCAATTAAATCTTTACTCTTGATAATTTTTTTCAACACAACTTCAGGGACAACATGTTCACTTGCTGTCTAATATATTCCACTCACTTTCAGATGCAATTGTAACAAGATAATCTGCATCATTCACTTTACCTGTCAGTGGTCATATCACTGTATTATATACAGTATATAATATACCATATACAGTGGGGCTGATTAACTAAAACTGGAGAGTGAAAAATCTGGTGCAGTTGTGCATGGTAGCCAATCAGGTTCTAACTTCAACTTTTTCAATTAAGCTTTTAGTAAATCAAGCCCAGTATATTGCCTTTACAAAGTGACCATTACTGCTATGTCTACCTTACGCTACACTGGATGTCTTGGGTGAACTACCATTGGAAGCCTTGTTACAGTTACCACAGTAACAGCCTGTGAATACGTACAAATTGAATTCCCATCATCATAACACTGAGTGGACCTGATCTTCCAGAAGCTAGAGAGATCTTGCAGCTAATAGTCTCTGGATTTGGGGATGACAATGTAATTGTAAATCATATCATAATACATCATTTTGCATTCCTGGAGTTCCTTAAAATGATGTTGCCTGGTCCCCTGGTCCTGAAAAAAAAGACACCTTAGTCTTTGACAAAGTTTGGCTAAGGCCAATACAGCAAAAAATAAAAGAAATAAAAATAAAAGTATGAACTGGTTTATTATTGGTTCGGTAGAACATTGGGAACTGAATGAGTGTATGGGTTTATTCATAGCCATGTAATCTATAAAGGGAGCAAACATTCTCTCTATGCAAACAAACATTAATTGTAATTGGAAAGCATAACAATGTTACCATATCAAAAATATATCCATACCCAGCAGGCTCCACCCACTACAGTCTGCCTGCAGAAAACGACAGGAGGGGGAGGAGACAAGACCAGTCACCCTGCACAAGAAAAGAGAGCAGAAGTGACCTGTCTTTATTACAGGAAGGTTCTGCACAAAAATATGCAAAAATTATTTTATGCTACATTAGTGCACAGATCTAAAGCAATACACAAAGGACACCAAGATTTAAATAAGAATTCACCAGCCACTTGTATATATGCAATTTTTTTTTTATCCCTGATTTCAGCTTAAATTTTATTTTAGTGTTGAAAATATTTTTATTGGTGCTTTTCAAGAAAAAACAGTAAAACAGTAAACATCATGAGATAAATGTATGCAAAGAACAGTAACAGAAATACATTTACGGGAGGCCAGTCAATGACTGCCGTCCATAGCTGGTCCCCGTCTTAAATTTTATTTTAATGAAATTCATATCTATTAAAGAGGAAGTAAAATCGTATTTTTTAACTGTGCCTACAGGTAAGCCTGATACAGATAAGGCTTACCCGTAGGTACTGTGAATATCTCCTAAACTTGCAGAGTTTAGGAGATATTCAGTCGGTGACGACATCGGCACATGGGCTTACCGTGCCGGACCTTCAGAGTCCATGCCGTTAAGTGACGTTATTGCGGCTCCGGCCACTCACAGCAACAGAGCCTGCGAACCTGCAAGGAAAACCGGGGAAGATATCAGCTGTCTCAGCGGTATGCGGGCGTGGCTGGAGGGCTTCGTTCTATGGTAAGTATTTCATAATGAGCTAGTATGCAATGCCTTTGTCTTACAGTTTTATTTTTTTTGTTTGTTTTTCTCTGGGTTTACAACCTCTTTAACACCCTAAGTTGCTCTCAATAAAGCTCAACTCCAGGTATAAATAAACCTACCTGTGCTTGAAGTTTTACCTGTCAGAGGACCAGGAACCTCTGCAGATGATGAAGGAATCAGGAAATACAACCTGACCGAGAAGCTGCCCCCACACCATGACTGAACAATTAAGGAGTCACCCTAAGTTGATCTAACCTCCAGTGTGTATTTTTCCTATGTTAGAATGATAGTAAAATCAAAATTGAAAAATCTGCATCCAAGTTTAGTAATTGTATGTGTGTTTGCATATAAATGCATGTACATACTTAAATTTTAACCACGGCTTTGGAACAAATCTAGGAGGAAGAAAAAACAAATTTAACACACATACACGCATATGGACATTTATGTATCTACAGTATAAGCATATAAATGCAAGCGTATGAACCAATTCATGCATTTTTATGCAGAATCTTTCTTCAATCATCTACCAGACACCCCTCACATTTTTGTAAATTTTATTACATCTTTTTATGTGACAAGACTGAAGAAATGACACTTTGTTACAATGTAAAGTAGTGAGTGTACAGCTTGTATAACAGTGTAAATTTGCTGTTCCCTCAAAATAACTCAACACACAGCCATTAATGTCTAAACCACTGGCAACAAAAGTGAGTACACCCCTAAGTGAAAATGTCTAAATTGGGCCCAAAATGTCAATATTTTGTGTGGCCAACATTATTTTCCAGCACTGTTTTAACCCTCTTGGGTATGGAGTTCACCAGAGCTTCGCAAGTTGTCACTGGAGTCCTCTGCCACTCCTCCATGACAACATCACAGGGCTGGTGGATGTTACAGACCTTGCGCTCCTCCACCTTCCATTTGAGGACTCCCCACAGGTGCTCCATAGGGTTTAGGTCTGGAGACATGCTTGGCCAGTCCATCACCTCAGCTTCTTTAGCAAGGCAGTGTCATCTTGAAAGTGTGTTTGTTCTCGTTATCATATTTAAATACTTCCCTGTGGCCCAGTCTCAGAAGTGAGGGGATCATGCTTTGCTTCAGTATGTCACAGGACATGTTGGCATTCATGGTTCCCTCAATGAACTGTAGCTCCCCAGTGCCGGCAGCACTTATTCAGCCCCAGACCATGACACTCCCACCACCATGCTTGACTGTAGGCAAGACACACTTGTCTTTGTATCTCTTACCTGGCTTCCGCCACACACGCTTGACACCATCTGACCCAAATAAGTTTATTTTGGTCTTATCAGACCACAGGACATGGTTCCAGTAAACCATGTCCTTAGTCTGCTTGTCTTCAGTAAACTATTTGTGGGCATTCTTTAGAAGAGGCTTCCTGGGAAGACAGACATGCAGACCAATTTGATGCAGTGTGCGGCGTATAGTCTGAGCACTGACAGTCTGACCACCCACCCCTTCAACCTCTGCAGCAATGCTGGCAGCACTCATATGTCTATTTCCCAAAGACAACCTCTGGATATGACGCTGAGCACATGCACTCAACTTCTTTGGTCGACCATGGCAAGGCCTGTTCTGGTCTTGGCCACCGTGCTGCAGCTAATTTTCAGGCTCTTGGCAATCTTATTATAGCCTAGGCCATCTTTATGTAGAGCAACAATTCTTTTTTTTTAGATCCTCAGTGAGTTCTTTGCCATGAGGTGCCATGTTGAACTTCCAGTGATCAGTATGAGAGAGAGCGATAACACCAAATTTAACACACCTACTCCCCATTCACTCCTGAGACCTTGTAACACTAACGAGTCACATGACACTGGGAAGGGAAAATGGCTTATTGGGCCCAATTTGGACATTTTCACTTAGGGTTGTACTCTCCTTTGTTGCCAGCGGATTAGACATTAATGGCTGTGTTGAGTCATTTTGAGGGGGCAGCAAATTTACACTGTTATACAGGCTGTACACTCACTACTTTATATTGTAGCAAAGTGTCATTTTTGCCGATCCCAGTGCACTGCACTTGTAGTGCTACCCCTGTAGAGGCCATTAGTATTAACTGATCCTTCCCCAAACAGTGCAGAGGCCACCAATCACCCAAGCAATGATCTATTTACTTCTGGCTCCAATGAGCAGTCCAGGGGTTGTCTCCTTATAGTTTATTGCTTGTAAAGCTTGAGACGAGAGAGGGGTGATGGTGGTATGGGGTACTCAAGGCATGCTAAATAACCGAAGGACAGTCTTGTCTTGGCTAGGCTTCTCTGAACAAGGGTTACTTGGAATGGTCAGAACAGACTCTATAAGAGGTACTGCTGGCACTTATCCTTCAAAATAGCACACAGTCACTTCGATCTTGAGCTTAGGACTATTCTCACAATGTCTCTCCAAAACAGCTGAACTTCCCCAGTTTCCTCCAGACACCTCTATGTCCCAGGACAACTACTCAGTTCCTAGCTTCCACCAGACACTCTACAGTGAAAGAAAGGTTAATATTCACAATGCCACAGGACAGCTACACACTTTACAGCTTCCATCAGGCACTCTTCATAAGTTCTCCAGACAAGAGCTTTAGTAAACATGTCCAGTTTGTTTTGAATTCGTTTTCCAATGAATTTAGACAAATTTGTTAATTCGGAACTATCCGAATTTTCAAATTTCTGAATTTTTCTGAATCTTCGGAAATTTGAAAATTTTGAAATTCGAAATGCTAAAATTCAGAAATTTGAAAATTCAGATATTTTAAAAATTTTGAAATTTGAAATTTGAAAATTCAGAAATTTGGAAAAACTGCAAAATTTCTGAACTTTGGAAGTTTGGAAATTCAAAATTCAAAAAATTTAAAATTCTAACAATTCGGAAATCTGAAAATTTAAAATGTAGGAAATTTGGAAATTCTAAATTGGGAAATGCAAAATTAGGAACGAAAATCCGAAAATTCAAAAACCCGAAAATTAGAAAATCTGAAATAATAACCAACTAATAATAACTTAACTATTACTAACTATTAAATTATAAGTATTGGGATTTCCTTGCAAATTTGGCTGTTAGTGAACTTAACGAATACAAATTTATCCAAAGTTATGAATTATCCCTAATAACGAATGCCGTATCTAAACGAATGGAGCGTAACAAATTATTAATAATAAATAACAATAAATAACAATAATAAAAATGTATTATTATTTATTATTTTGTTCCATTCCATTTGTTTAGATGTGGCATTCTTTATTTTGGATAATTTGTAACTTCAGATAAATTTGTATTCATTACGTTCACTAACAAATAGATTTGAAAAGAAATTTCAATGCCTATAATTTAATAGTTAGTTATTATTATTATTAGTTAGCTATTATTTAGAATTTTCGGATTATCTATTCTTTTCAGATTTTTGAATTTTCGGATTTTTGAATTTTAGAATTTTCGAATTTTCAAAATTCAGAATTTCCAAGTTTTTGAATTTCAGAATTTTCTAATTTTTGACTTTTCCTATTTTCGAATTCCAAATTTTCGAATTTATGAATTTCGAATTTCCAAATTCCGAATTTTTGAATTTATGAATTTTTTAATTGCCGAAAAGAAAAGTGAATGAAACTAAAACAAACGCTTTTTTTGGCAGTGCACATGTTGAATCTTTAGGTGAAACGGCAATTTGATTAGGAATAGGCCCCCCCAGCTCTGCCACAATGGAGACTTTGATGAACTGCAGCAACTCTAGCAAGCTGCCCCTAAGGGGCGATAGCCTCTGAGGCTGGAAACTTCTTCAGCAGGACAAGACCCTGGCTACTCCCCAGACCCCATGCCATTTATGTTCTCCCCAGTCACTGACTGGACATACCTCCCCAGTGATTAGCTGCAGCACAACAACTATATAATCTGTCCATTTGACTCTCCAAGCCCCCTATGTTCTAAAAGCCTCTAGAAGGCAAGGGGGAGAAATCACACTATACTTTTATATGAAAACTTGAATAAAATGTTACAAATACTTGGCTTATTTCTGTTCTCTCTTCCTCTATACCTGCTTTCTTTCCCATGTTTTCAGTCTTCTACCAGAACTTGTGCAGACTATTGGTACTTTTGATTTCGTACCCTGGTCTCTACGATGAGATATGAAATATCTCCACCCAGGATTAAATACTTTTACGATCGGCAACATCGACTTTTGTTCCCCCAAACAATCACCCACACCCCCCGAATATTGTGGGTGGGAGTCACAGGATTAGTTAGCTCTTTTTTTGGGACCTGATATCCCATGTGTGTAATGCTTTTTTTCTTTATCTGGGTACGATACCTTCACTGAGGTTACTTGCTGCTGTTTTATTTCTATGTGATGTGATTTCTATGTGACTCTGTATACTTCAGCTGTAAAGCTGTTATCTTTTTGTTAAATGTTGCCGGATCTTGTGCTTCTCTTATGGTGTGTAGGATATTGTATCTGTGAAGTTTTAATAAAGCTCTTACGGCAAAAAAAAATAAAAAAATTCACAAATAGGAACAAGCTCAGGTGTGTTCAGATTCTAGTCCAAACCCACCAGAGCAAACCCATCAGGAAGCTGTCACCTGTAATGAGCTAATCATAAGCGGCTGAAGCATTCCCCATCTTGACATCACAAATATGCATGCTCCTTGTATATATATTGCTGCGGGGCAAGAATGCCCTAGCTGTTTATGATTGACCCAGTACAGTTGACTAGGGATGGCCAAACTGTTCACCCAGCGGTCGGTTCGCGGCAAATTTTGCGTGTTTGCGATTCGCCAAACCGGGGGACTATTGCCGCTGTTCGCCCGGCGGACATATGTGTTTACAGTGTGAAAGAACTTTGACCCATGATGACACATCCATAATGGGGTACAGGACAGCCAATTGAGACATTTCAGCACATGGACAATTGGACATACCCCCTACCTAATAAATAGACCTGATCTGGCGGTCATTTTACATTCTGTCTTATGTCAGTGTAGGGACAGGACGCTGTGTGCAGCAGGAAGAGACTGTAGTGACACAAATCACTAGCTATTAGGTCCACAAAAGTCCTTTTAAGGACTGGTATAGGTGTAGTACAGTATATAGGGTTCAGTGCACTGCTGTGCTGGTGATTGCAGCTGTCTTTTGTCAGTGTAGGGACAGGATGCTGTGTGGAGCAGTTTAATCACTAGCTAGCTATTACTACTAGGTCCACAAAGGTCCTTTTAAGGACTGGTATAGGTGTACAATATATAGGGTGCTGGTGCACTGCTGCTGACTGCTGCCCTATTCTGCAGCAGTCTTTTATCAGTGTAGGGACTGAGGGACATTCTGCAAATCACTAGCTACTAGGTCCACAAAGGTCCTTTTAAGGCCTGGTATAAGTTTACAATATATAGGGTTGTGGCGCACTGCTGTGCTGCAGATTACTGCTCATTTCTGCAGCAGTCTTTTATCAGTGTAGGGACTGTCTGCAAATCACTAGCTACTAGGTCCACAAAGGTCCTTTTAAGGACTGAGATAGGTGTACAATATATAGGGTTGTGGTGCACTGCTGTGCTGCAGATTACTGCTCGTTTCTGCAGCAGTCTTTTATCAGTGTAGGGACTGAGGGATAGTCTGCAAATCACTAGCTACTAGGTCCACTAAGGTCCTTTTAAGGACTGGTATAGGTGTACAATATATAGGGCGCTGGTGCACTGATGTGCTGCAGATTACTGCTAGTTTCTGCAGCTGTCTTTTATCAGTGTAGGGACTGAGGGACTGTCTGCAAATCACTAGCTACTAGGTCCACAAAGGTCCTTTTAAGGACTGGTATAGGTGTACTATTTGGTGTGTAGTATATAGGTGTGTAATACACGTATAAAATACTTGCACATATAGAAAGCATAGTGTAGTGCATTTCCACTGTGCAGCATTGTGACTGCTGAGCGGTTCTGCAGCGATACTACAAAGAGTGACAAACACAATAAAAAAAAAGTATTATAACTGGTGTGATAGACCAGTGGCCCCCAAAAACGACAGATTGAAGCGGGGTGTTATATACCTTCTTCCACATACATACTGCACTTCTCTAGAGACTTTTGTCACAGGGTCATTTAAAAAATGACAAGCAGAGGAAGAGGCAGGCCCTTCCGCAGGGGTGGTAGGGGTAGGGCAGGAGCAACAGGCTTGAGCCAAAGTGGCAAATTGCAGAAGGTGCGTGTGATTACATCAAAGGACGCAGTAGACTTGGTTGAGTGGCTCACTCAGCCTTACTCTTCTGCACCCTCCTCATCCTCTCGATCTGCACCCTCTTCTTCACTCTCTGCTATGTGCACCCCCAAAGACACTACCACCAACACCACCACCACCATATACCTTCCGCTTGAGTCACAGGAATTATTTTCTGATCCATATCAAGACATTTCCGATGCGCAGCCACTCTTGGCATTGGATCAGGAAGAGGAGGTAGCAACAACCGCCACTCAGCAGTCTGACAACAGTACCCAGATCAGCCCAAGGAGGAGGTTGGTCCCCGCTGTTGCTGCCTACTCCGAGATCTCTAATTATAGCGGTGGGGAAGGTGACAATGTGGACGCTCTGAGGAGTGATGAACCCCTGGACTACTGGGTGGGCAGGCTTGACCTCTGGCCAGAGCTTGCCCAATTTGCAATGGAACTGTTGGCTTGCCCCTTGTCCAGTGTCCTGTCCGAAAGGACGTTCAGCGCAGCAGGGGGGATCGTGACCGATAAGCGCACTCGCCTAGCTCACGACAGTGTTGACTACCTCACATTCATAAAAATGAATGAGGCATGGATCTCGGAGGAATTCAACACATGTGACCAGAAGACCATGTATATCTCTATAAACGATTTATTTAATCGAGCACACAGACCCTTTTTCTACATTTGGCTCACTTCCTTGTACAAAAAAAATCACACCGTACTATATGCCCGTACCCTCCTGTTTGAAGAGGTTGAGCTGTGTCATATTTTTGGGGCCCAGCAGCGAGTTGCTGGTATCAGTGCTGCTGTCAGTACTCTCTATCTTGGTGCTGGCGTCAGTGCTCTCTCTCTCTCTATCTCGGTGCTGGTGTGGTGTCAGTGCTCTCGATCTCGGTGATGGTGTGGTCTCAGTGCTCTCTATCTCGGTGCTGGTGTCAGTGCTCTCTATCACAGTGCTCTCTATCACGGTGCTGCTGTCAGTGCACTCTATCACGGTGCTGATGTCAGTACTCTATATCACGGTGCTGGTGTCAGTACACTCTATCACGGTGCTGGTGTCAGTGCTCTATATCACAGTGTTGGTGTCAGTGCTCTATATCTCAGTGCTGGTGTCAGTGCTCTCTCTCTATCTCTGTGCTAGTGTCAGTGCTCACTATCTCTGTGCTGGTGTCAGTACTCTATATCACGGTGCTGGTGTCAATGCACTCTATCACAGTGCTGGTGTCAGTGCACTCTGTCACGGTGCTGGTGTCAGTGCTCTATATCACAGTGTTGGTGTCAGTGCTCTATATCTCGGTGCTGGTGTCAGTGCTCTCTCTCTATCTCTGTGCTAGTGTCAGTGCTCACTATCTCTGTGCTGGTGTCAGTGCTCTCTATCACGGTGCTGGTGTCAGTGCTCTCTATCACGGTGCTAATGATCATCTCCTGCACCCTCTTCATAGCCTACCCTGACCTTTCCTCTCCTCCATTGCCTTCATGCGCTCCTGAGTCCTGAATTGTCAAAATTTCACAGATAAAAAAAGAATGCTTGTAGTTGTCGATCCCAGATTCACTTCATACATTTATCATGTCAGTGGCCATGTGGTGGGACTATGTGTGCACAGCTAGTAAGTATTTTGTGGCTGAAAATATGGCCTGTAGGTTTTTAAGGTTCGCCTGCCATTGAAGTCAATGGGGCCCGCCGAACTTTTAGCCGCGCTCGCGAAACGTCCCGTTGGAAGTTCGTCCATCTCTACAGTTAACAAATTTGATCAAATTAGAAGAAAAGCCTAACTGTAACTGTTCTTAAAAATGCCCCCCCCCCCCCCCACCTAATCTGCCTAACCTGTATAAAACAAAGATCTGTATACTTACTTATTTTCAATTCACTCCCCTCCGGTTACATGATTTCACACCTCTGTGTAAGGGAGCAATTGACAACAGCTGTAAATTCCGTCACCCGTAGGTTTCCATGGCCGTTATCAGTGCTCTCTCTTCTCTCCTGTAACGGCTGCTCACGTGTAGGCAGGTGTCTACTAGGGGAAGGTTTTATGTTAGTAAGTAAGCTAGACTGCCCATGTTAGAGAAGAGTTAGGTTCTAGATTGCCAGTTTCCCTACATTTTGGGTTCTACCTTTCTTCCCAATCTATATATAATTTGGGGGAAGGCTGTTCTCTGGGAGCTTCTGAACTGGACTGCATGGGAGCTGGAGGGTCCATGTGACCTAAAAGAATGTAGCCTTCATCTGCCACACCAAGGGAACTCATCAGCCATGGACACCAATAATGGACTCATACCTATGCAGGTATGCCTGGGCAGCCACAGAATAGATAGGAGTTGGACTGTGCTGCACTTCCAGTTGTTTACAAAGGTTTCAGTAAAACTTTGTTAACCGTTGCCAGCCTGGTCTGAAGTTATTCAAAGGGATGCATGGTGGTACATGGCCTATTGAAGGAACAAAGCCTTTAAAGCACACACAGTGTATAAAAGCATAGCCACTACCAAAGGTTGACCTGGTGGGAACATTGGACAAGGAGAGCAGTTGCCACGGGTAACCATGAACTGGTGGAAATGTATAGCGGTTGGTCATGAAGGATGGCACCTGGTAAAGGTAATAGGTCTGCCAGTAGCGAGGGGGTTGGTGTTCTGGCTCTTTCCCTTGCGGTCCGTACCCCAAAGTAACTTGGACTGAACCCATGGTATGGAAACCCCATGTACTTGGCTGCATGGAACGGGAGAGCTGAAGAAGTTAATTAAGTGAGGTCCGAACTAGGTGCATGGGAGAGCCCCATTCTGTTACTGGGAGCGGGGTGACAAAGTTACGCTGGACTGATGGAAAGGGCATGGGCTCAGTGGTGTCCCTCAAAAATGCAGCATACATTGAGGAAGGTGTGTAGTAACATGGGTCAGCATGTTTTACAGAAGGACCCTGTACATGTAACTACTGCACGCAGTGTATGGCACATCTCTAAGCCAGGGTTCTAACCTAACGTTGCCTTTCACATGAATGTGGCCCCACCAGGTCCCACCCATTGATGAACATGTACATGAATACAGAGGTACCCCCCGAGAGTGCACGGGTGAGGTGGCCCCGCCCATACACTGATACAGGGAAGCCAGAGCTGCGGGATCATGTGACCAAATCAGACTAAATACAGGTAAGTACGCAAATCTTTTTTATTCAGATTAGGCAGCTCTGTGTAAGGGTGGGCTCAACAACGACTGTGAATTCCCAGAGCCATTGTCATCCATAGGTTCCCATAACCTTGCTGTTGGAGCTCCATCCACTCCCCTGCAGCAGCCACTTACTAACACAGAGTAGCTGGAGCTGCAGAATCATGTGCCTGGACCGGAGCGATTAACAATAGGTAAGTTTTTTTATATACAGGTAAGGCAGGATAGGTAGAAGGAGGGGTAAAGAAATATTTTTAAGAATGGTTATAGTTAGGCTTTTCTTCCATTTTAAGGCTTCATTTAGACTTGCAGTTGAGGAGGGTGGAAAAAATGCGCAGGTGAGGCATGATTTGGCTGCTTGCCAACCGCCCCGCTTAAGCTGCAATAGGCAGTAGGCGAGGATGTTTACATGCCGGAGCTGCAATGCTTTGTTTTGTTCACCCGACATGTAGTGATCGACAGGCAGCAAGCCCACTGAACGCTACACAGTCAAACAAATAGGGAAATGCTCCTCAAATCACATGCAATGCGTTTGTGAGCAAAAATGAGGTTAAAGCAGGTGAATCGGGGTTCACAGGAAAGAGAGATTTAGACGCATATCTAAATCTACCCTTAGTTCTATTGGCCGCAACATGGTGTGATGCAGTGGATTGAGTCTGCATGCATGGCGTGAACTGGCCTTATAGAAAACAATGCATTTTGTCTCTTTTTGCACTGCCAAGCACAGTCCCATCACACCTGGTATGAATGAGCCCTAAAAAGTGCAATCATTTTTACTAGGTGCATGTAGAATAAAAATCACAGCCAGTCAGATGCGGTTGGCTGTCTGTTAAACCCTATGTAATGTTGGTGGTTTATCAATAAATAAATAAATTGCCCTGTAAGTCAGTTTAAATGGCACATTTTCATATCAGCGCGGGGTTTCATCTATTAGTGCCGTGCTGTGGCCAGATTGAGGCAGCGGAGAGAGGATGCAATAGGCTGTGAGCAATGGTTCA
This sequence comes from Lithobates pipiens, assembly GCF_037356315.1. Lineage (NCBI taxonomy): Eukaryota > Metazoa > Chordata > Amphibia > Anura > Ranidae > Lithobates > Lithobates pipiens. Next base: position 150,720,648 of record NW_027507685.1, read on the forward strand.
CACGGGCAGCTGCTTTATCTAAGGTCAATGTCAATCCATAGCTGTAATTGTCAGGGAATTAACTACTCCACCTTGTGGTCTTCTTCACCTTTCTCTGTCTTTGAAAAGACCTGCTGAGAGAAGACGGGATGAATATGTAGATGAGCAGTCAGGCACACTGAAGAGTGCAGCTGTTTGCTGAGAAGTCAGCAAAAAGCTGTGGCTGCAATTCACAGGGCAAACATGAAATCCTCGCCAGATAGAAAATACAAGTGTCAGACGGAACAGACTCTGAACTGCCAGGGTAATTCCAGCAAGACAGCATAAAAAAAAAATAGTTGCTCGTTGTGGTTTTGGCAAGAATAAAGTAGAATTGTTATCATGATTTAGGCAGATTATAAATCTAGTAAAAACATTGGATTTATGTGTCATGCAGACGGGAATATCTTTTATAACAAGACTTGTATACGTGTGCTTACCCCCCGCCAAACTTATTGATATTGGGAAGAGCCAGGGCAACACCTTTCTTGGCCAACATTTTAGGTCTGTGGTATACTGCTGCACCATCCTTGGTCAAATTTTAATCATTTCAGATAAGTCAAGCATACCAGTTTCAGTGTAAAAGATGCTAACAACAGTCACATTTGAAAGAAATAGAGATGTTAAAGCTGAACTCTGGGTACAGTACCTTTTATTCGACCCCTTCCCACCTCCTGGCCCTTTAAGGGTTCTAAACACCAGGGGGCAGAGGCGAGCATTCAAGTCATGTGACCGCTCTGATTGACTGTCACAGAGGTCACATGATTGGAAAGCTCCCAATCGCTAGTACTGATGTGAATGTACAATGTATATGTAAAGCACTGCATAAATTAATGGCGCTATATAAGTACCTTAAATAAATAAATAAATGGTATGCATTGGGAGCTTTCCGGTAACCGCTGGCTATCATACTGGGAGCGTGAAGGGAGTGCACTCTTAGCTCGGTAAGTGGTTTACACAGGGCAGTTATGTGTGCAGACGGTGTGAAGAGGTTAAATGTATTCCTCAATAGCCACAAAACATGTAAATTTGTGTTGTGTGCAACAAATACCTTTGCCAATTCAGATATTACCTTGTAAAATTCGCAGTGATATCACTTTTCTGTACAAAGCCTGTGCAGAGAGCAGAGCTATGGAGTGAAATAGAAGGCCCCTCCTACTAGAGGCTGCATGCAAAAAAATACAGGAGGGGGGCGGATACAAGACCAGTCACCCTGCAAAAGGAGAGTGAGCAACAGTAATTGGTTTTTATTGCAGGAAGCTCTTGCACAGAGGTAAAGTTCCACACTGGATTACTCTCACAGATCTGGAAGAAATACAGGCAGAACAACAATATTTTTAATAAGACTACACACAAATATTTTATTTAGACAATATTTGCTTATCCTGGAAATTCATTTTAAAGAATGCAAGTCACTTTATGCAAGCTAGTGCTTTGGTCATTTGGGAAAACGTAACAGGTTCTCTTTAAACGAGGGCAGTAATCGGTCTTTAAGGCTGTGTACTGTCACATGGGGGGTGTGCTAAAGATTGTACAAATACCAACATGGGACTTGAAACTTTGATTAGGGTCATGCTCCAGTACTAAGAGGGTACATACTATGTACCAGGCTTATTTTGTGTTTCATAACTATGTGACAAGTGTTTAAAGTGATGTTGGGGCTTTGTAATTGGCCCAGCCCTGTCACATGGAGTAGGTCACATGGTCCTCTATACACAGAGGTACCAAGTATTCCCTTCAGTCCTGGGGAAAGTTCGGACCCGAATAACGAACATTGTTAAAGTCCCGACCCGAACCCAAGCGTCAAAAATCAAAAGTGCCCATTTTGAAGGCTTATATGCAAGGCTTATGGGCATACAATGGTTATAGGGGTCCGGGTCCTGCCCTGGGGACATGTATCAATACAAACAAAGTTTGTGAAAAACAACATTTTTAAATGAGCAGTGATTTTTTGATTTTTCAAGTGAAAGCCTAAAAATCTAAAATTCCTTTCAATATAGTGCCTCTACCTGTAAAGTGGCAGATTTGTACCATGTCTAGAATCTGCTACAGCAATAATTGCATTTATAAAGACCAACAAAAATTAAATTTTCCCTGCAAGCTGCCTTTATTTTGCTCAGAAACTGCTGGGGAGACAATGTGTATGATGAGGCCATAGTGTAGTGCATTGGGAACAAGATTAGAGATTTTTTGGATACATTTGGGTGTCACTTTGACTTTGTATAAAAGTAACGGTGCGTAAAAATTGGTCTTTGGGTGTCAGTGGCACCTTCCCACCGTAACCCTATAGAGGTAATCTTGATGAAAGCAAAAATTGACCTTTCTGTAAAAAATTGCAATGATATGCACCTGTCAAACAGGTGTAAAAAAAATTGGTCTTAGGGTGTTGGCACCTTTCCACCGTAACCCTATAGAGGTGGTCTTGATGCAGGTAAAAAAAAAATCGAACAGGTGCTGAAACATTGGTCTTTGGGTGTTAATTGTGCCCATGAAACCTATGCCAAAAACATTCTTTCAGATGAAATGATTGAACACCTTCAAAGCTAGGCAGCCTCGAAGTCCTGCAGAGATTCCACATTCAAAAAAGATTTAAAGCGGGGTTCCACCCTAAAGTGGAACTTCCGCTGATCGGAACCCTCCCCCCCTCCGGTGTTACAATTGGCACCTTTCAGGGGGGAGGGGGGTGGAGATACCTGTCAAAGACAGGTATTTACACCCACTTCCGGGCATAGACTCCCGTGGGAGTCTATGTCATTTCCTGTCCTGCCGCGCTGTCTGCTGGGACACACACGGGTCCCAGAGACAGCGCAGACAATTCCTATTGCGCTGCGCGGTAGGGAACCAGGAAGTGAAGCCGATTCGCTTCACTTCCTGATTCCCTCACCTAGAATGGTGGCGGCAGCAGCCGAGAGCCGAGCGATCGATCGGCCTCGGCTGCCGGCATCACTGGACCCCGGGACAGGTGAGTGTCCATTTATTAAAAGTCAGCAGCTGTAGTATTTATAGCTGCTGGCTTTTAATATTTTTTTTGTAGGTGGAATCCCTCTTTAACCAGTGACATCGGCATCAGGGGCTTTATAGCTGGTAATTGAGGACTGATTCCTTTTTTATAAAAGTCAAACAATCCACTGAGTCTGTGGACAGATGCCTTCTGGGATCAGTAACGAAACCTCCTGCAGCACTGAATGCCCATTCTGAAAGCATGCTGGATTCAGGGCAGCCCAACAACTCAATAGCATACTGGGAAGTTCTGGCCAGTGGTCTATTCTCATGACCCAGTAAGTCAGTGGAACATCAACTGGAAAGCTCTCCATCTCTATTTTGGCCCAAGGTAATCGTCTACTATGTGATGCAGATGCTGCTAATGGGATGTGGAAGCTGACAGCCCTGGGCAGTGAGGACTAAAAAAATTCTGAAATGCCTCATTTAGGCAGACACCTCCTCCAATGCTCCTCTCTTGACCAACAGAACTCAAAACGACGCTTTCCACGACATTGTAACCTACTGGAGTCAGGAAAAATGTTCAATTAAATCTTCTTTAACGTGTACTCAAGAGATTTTATCTTCTGCACTCTCTGTGGGGACGAGATGAATTCTGAGACCTTCCCCTTATAACAGTTGTCAAGGAGGGTTGCCAACCAGTAATCATCCTTCTCCTTTATGCAATGTATTCTTGGGTCCTTTCGCAGGCTTTGAAGCATGAGGTTGCCCATGCTCCTCAAATTTGAGAGCATACTCCTTGGGGTCCCTCAGGATGACAGCATCTGGAACTTCCTCCTCCCAGCCACGTAATACTTCCAAGGGTCCTGGGTTTGAAAAGCCATTGCTTACAGATTGACGAATGTCTTCCTCTTCTTCGAAGCCTATGAAAGTGCCAGAATCCTCCTCCATATCCCCCTCCCCCTTCTCCTCCTGTGTGTTCTGTGAGGAATGATGGTGTCTGGATAAAGTGGGCCTTGAAAGGAAATGCTTAGGGGGTACCTGATGTTCATAGGACAATTCTGCAGAGGAGGGCATCGAGGTGGCGGAGGAGGAGCAGGGGGTAGAGCTCACAGGTCTGGCATCATCACCACCAGCTGTATGGAGACGTGGGTGCACAACAAGCTGTAGCACCGAGCCCTGTCCTGCATCCTTTCGAGTTGCAAGCAGCATTATCCAGTGTGCTGTGAATTAAATATATCGTCTCTGTCCATGCTTGCTGGATCACGTGTCAGCAGTAAGGTGGATTTTAAGGCTGACTGCCTTGCCCAACGATGCCAGAATATTCCCTTCCATGTGATGGTAGAGAGATGGAACAGCCTTACGTGAAAAGAAGTAGTGATTGGGATCCTGCCATTGTGGTACAGCACATTGTGTGAATTCACGGAAGGGGGTAGAATCCACCAGGCTGAAAGGCAGAAAGTGGAGACACTGGGCATGTGGGTAGCAGAGACTGTATTTTTTTTCCGGTGCAGCAGATGGGGCAGAGAAATTTGCAGGCTACAGTCTACGGCTGGTGGTGTGCTGCCTTCAGATGTGCTGCTAGGACCTGGGACACCCTGTGCTATACCATCATCCCTGTCAGTGGAGGCTGCTGAGAGGTAATGACTCGGTATAGCAGGGGCAGACTGAAGTGGGTAAGGAGGAGGAGGAGGGACAGATTTGTGCCCCTTTTGTATGGCTTTTAGGTGCTCTTGCCAATGGGCTGAGTGGTTGGGCGTTAAGTGCCTTGTTAAGCATGTGGTACCCAAATGGTTGGTGTTTTTGCCACTTTTGATGTGCCTGAGACACAGTTTGCAGATAGCAACAGTGCAATCTGCTGCAGATGTGTTGAAAAACACCCAGACAGCTGAGCTTTGGGGAGTGGGCCAGGAGATAATAGCTGCAGAATTTGATGGAATAGGGTGGCTCTTCTCTACTCTTTCTTGATGTCGGCCTCCTTGGGGTTGTGCCGCCTCACCTTCAGTTTCCTCCTCTGCTCTATCTGGCACCCAAGTCACATCAGTGACCTCATCATCATCATCATCATCTCGATCTTCTCCATCTTCATCATTACCACTGGAGACAACTTGGAAATACCCTGCGGCTTGGGGAACACGAATGCCAATTTGTCTACCAGTGATCCTCCCTCTCCCTAGGCTCATGTTCCTGTCATGAGGAACAGAGAAAATTTGGCCCGAACTTATGCTCGGGCCGAACCATTCACCCATTCCTGGTGCTGAGGTACATGATAAAAGTAAACCTGTTTCTTCTGCATGGCTTAAACACTTTAAAGGGACCCTGCAAGTAACGAATGCCCCGTACCCACGTTCAGAAATTCCGCCAGCAAAAGACAGATGAGAGCTTTTGGTCAGAAAATGCGACCGTGTGTATGCTCCATCTGACTTTTTCTGGCCAAATTCCCACCAGCAAAAGATTGAGAGCAGGTTCTCAATATTTTGGTCGGAAAAAGTTCTGATCGGAAATTCCGATCGTCTGTACAAATTCCAACGCGCAAAATTCCTACACATGCTCAAAAACAATTCTGATAGTGTTGTACATCACTGCATTCTTGATGGTCGAAAGTTCCAGTGTGTGGCTGTATGTATGCAAGCCAAGCTTGAGCAGAATTCAGTCGGGAAAACCATCCAAGTTCTTTCTGACGGAAAATCCACTCGTGTGTACGGGGCATTAAACAATTGCAGGTAAAAGCACAGAAAAAGCTAAGATTTTAAATGCTTGCTTGTAATGTTTTTTCCATAAATTATTTTTTATTGACTTGCAATCTGACTTTGAACTTGCCAGAAAGTCTGACTGCTCCAGGAAGAGTCAAATTCTTAGCACAGCCCCCTACCTATTCTCTTGCACATGATAGCCCTCTCCTCTTCTGGGGTATCTAATTATTCTCTGTGCTGGGCTTCTCCAGCCCTTCTTCACCTCCCTACATAACCTGTTGTGTAATGCTTGCGGAGGAATGGAGAAGAATACTATAGGGTGTTACTACCATGGTGGCAGTGTCTCAGCTTATGCATGCCTATACAAGGAAGGCTTTACAGATAAATAACATACAGTCACCGATCACGTTATTAGGTACACCTTGCTAGTACCGGGCTGGAACCCCTTTTGCCTTCAGAACTGCCTTAATTCTTTGTGGCATACTGTAGATTCAACAAGGTGTTGGACACATTCCTCTGAGATTTTGGTCCATACTGACATGATAGCATCACGCAGTTGCTGGGGGAGGGGCTACGAGCACAGAAGAGGGACCCAAGAAGAGGAGGATCCAGGCTGCATAGAGCACAGGGGCGGGCTGGGCTGGGGGGCAGGGATGCAATCGCCCCCTGGGCTGCTCTGATATGCTGTGGCAAAGGCTGCTGTGCCGTCAGCTCAAGAGCACACATGAGCTGGCCAAGTCCAGTACTGTGATCCAGCGATGTCTTCTTGTCAGGGCTGGCAGTCTGTGTTAAGCCCCATACACACTATCAGATTTTCTGCTGATTTTTGTCTTCAGATTTACCAAAACTATGTAGTGCAAGGGCCTGCCTGATTGCATACACACTGAAACTCCTAAGGTTTGACCCCATATTATATGGTTTTGGTAAATCTGAAGGAAAAAATCAGTAGAAAAATCTGATAGTGTGTATGGGGCTTAACACAGCACAGCCCACCCACTTCCTACTCCTCTCCATTGGCTGGCAGAGGCTGGACCTGCTTCTTTCCCCGCCCACACTCCGGGCAGCCCGTGTGCTGTCTGTGAAGAGGATGTGTGGGGTGGGAAAGTTCAATCTGAGCAGTCGGCTGGAATCCAGTGAGGCTCCTGGGAGGCTGAGACCATCGAATTAAGCGAGCTCCTCCCTCCCCCTCTCTGCAGCCAAAGAGGTTTTTTTTTCTAGCAGCCTGAGCAGTACCTTCTAGGTGGTATGATCTGGGCTCACACTGGCATGCTGCAGTTTGGCTGCAGTGCTGGTGTCCTGGCAGTCTTCCTGCACGTTGTCCCTGGTCCCATAGAGGTTGCACATTTTTACTGCATGTTCTGAAAGTGCACAAAACACCCTGCATGCTGCTTCTTTGGTGCAATTCCAGAAAATGCAGCAAAAATGTGCACCCTAAAAGAAGTCAGGGGGACTGTGAGAGCCGCCAGTACACTCCCATTGTAGCACACTAAAGGCTTGTATTCACTTGCAGCAGCCACTCCTCTAAAAAGTGATCCATGCTCAAGTCACTTTTCAGAGGCATTTGACAGGCAGTGAGGAGTTGATATTACATTTCATCCCTGCCTGTTTTAACCCTCTAAATGTCAATCCCTGCAGTTAATGATACGGTTCACTTTGAACTCCACCTCATTTCCATTACTCTCTGTAGGCATTAGATGTGCTCTCAACTTATTGTTTGCACATCTAATATCCAAGGGTACTTTTACACTGGGGCAGTGTGGGCAGTAGTGGTAAAGCACTGCTCGTTTTAGCGGCGCTAGTGGGGCACTTTTAACCCCCGCTAGCAGCTCAAGAAAGGGTTAAAACCGCCTGTGTTGCTCATTTCAGTGGGCAGGGCACCTCTCCCAAACCGCCCCAATAATGCTGCTTGCAGGACTATTCAGAATGTCCTACAAGCGCACCACCCCAGTGTGAGATCACTCTGGGGCTTTCACACCGGGGTGGCATGAGAGACAGTTTACAGGCGCTATTTTTAGCACTAAAGCACCTGTAAAGCGCATTCAGTGTGAAAGGATCCTAAAAAGAGTTCTGGAAATAAGGTGGAGTTCAAAGTGAATTTCTACACCTAAGTGGAGCCCCCCTTTGAGGATTTGGATTTGGGGATATCATCAAACAGAGACTGGTGGACTTAGGCCACCATAGACAGATTGAAATTCTGCCTGTTCAGCAGAAATTTCAATCAATCTATGTGCAGACTGGTTGCACAGAATTCGATCTATCAACTGACAATACAACCAGCGTGTCTTTATTTATTTTTTTGCGATCACTGCTGGCTGCTAAGCTGCCGGCAGTGATCACTGTATTCTGATGACTTGAAAACTTTCATCTCAGAGCTCACACCCACACATGGCTCTTATGGATGCTTAGTAAATCAAGTGCCAGGCTTTCCTAGTATTACACCTGTGTGACTGCGACTAAGTCTGGGCACAAGCTAGCACAAGCTCCTGGAAACATGGGAGGGTGGCCAGTAAGAGGAGAGCTGGGATATAACATTGCTTGCCTCATATTCCTGCCACTCCTAAACCTGCTCCTCTGCAGCACCAGGCCCATGATGCCCTTAATCTGGCTTGTGCTCCGGTGTGCAGCTGCATGTGCTTTTCTCACTACCCGCAATTGACACAGGAAGAGCCTGCACCCTGGTGAATCTGGTGGTCATGCCAGGTAGAAAGCAGGACTTGCGTGTTTAGCCTGCTGAACTCGCTGTGACTTTCGGCTACTCTGCTGGCTTGGCTTGCCCAGTGGTGTGGTGCTCACTCACCAGAGAAGCTCCAGACTCCACAGATAGCACTTAGTGTGGCGGCAGTGACAGCACAGTCTTTAGTCTTCATCTTCCTGCAGTCTTATTGGTCTTTGTACTGGGTGAGGGGAAGGGCCAAGCTCTTTTTCTCAGTCTCTCTGGGGGCAATCATGCAGTCTCTCTCTGAGAGACTGCTCCAAAATTATTGCCCCCACAGGGAGTGACTGCTTCACACTGCCTGCACAGAGAGAGTGACTGCTTCACACTGCCTGCACAGAGAGTGACCGCTTCACACTGCCTGCACAGGGAGTGACCGCTTCACACTGCCTGCACAGGGAGTGACCGCTTCACACTGCCTGCACAGGGAGTGACCGCTTCACACTGCCTGCACAGAGAGTGACCGCTTCACACTGCCTGCACAGAGAGTGACCTTTTCACACTGCACGCACAGAGTGACTGCTTCACACTGCCTGCACAGAGAGTGACCGCTTCACACTGCCCGCACAGAGAGTGACCACTTCACACTACCTGCACAGAGAGAGTGATCGCTTCACACTGCCCGCACAGGGAGTGACTGCTTCACACTGCCTGCACAGAGAGTGGCCACTTCACACTGCCTGTACAGAGAGAGTGGCCACTTCACACTGCCTGTACAGAGAGAGTGACCGCTTCACCCTGCCCACACAGAGATTGACCGCTTCACACTGCCTGCACAGAGAGTGACCGCTTCACACTGCCTGCACAGAGAGTGACCGCTTCACACTGCCTGCAGAGAGAGAGTGACCGCTTCACACTGCCTGCAGAGAGAGAGTGAATGCTTCACACTGCCTGCACAGAGAGTGACCTTTTCACACTGCCCGCACAGAGAGTGACTGCTTCACACTGCCTGCACAGAGAGTGAACGCTTCACACTGCCTGCACAGAGAGTGACCTTTTCACACTGCCCGCACAGACAGTGACTGCTTCACACTGCCTGCACAGAGAGTGACCGCTTCACACTGCCTGTACAGAGAGAGTGACCGCTTCACACAGCCTGCACAGAGAGTGACCGCTTCACACTGCCCGCACAGAGAGTGACCGATTCACACTGCCTGCAGAGAGAGAGTGACCGCTTCACACTGCCCGCACAGAGAGTGACCACTTCACACTGCCTGCAGAGAGAGAGTGACCTCTTCACACTACCTGCACAGAGAGAGTGATCGCTTCACACTGCCCGCACAGGGAGTGACTGCTTCACACTGCCTGCACAGAGAGTGGCCACTTCACACTGCCTGTACAGAGAGAGTGACCGCTTCACCCTGCCCACACAGAGAGTGACCGCTTCACACTGCCTGCACAGAGAGTGACCGCTTCACACTGCCTGCACAGAGAGTGACCGCTTCACACTGCCTGCAGAGAGAGAGTGACCGCTTCACACTGCCTGCAGAGAGAGAGTGAATGCTTCACACTGCCTGCACAGAGAGTGACCTTTTCACACTGCCCGCACAGAGAGTGACTGCTTCACACTGCCTGCACAGAGAGTGACTGCTTCACACTGCCTGCACAGAGAGTGACCTTTTCACACTGCCCACACAGAGAGTGACCGCTTCACACTGCCTGCACAGAGAGTGACCGCTTCACACTGCCTGTACAGAGAGAGTGACCGCTTCACACTGCCTGCACAGTGACCACTTCACACTGCCCGCACAGAGAGTGACCGATTCACACTGCCTGCAGAGAGAGAGTGACCGCTTCACACTGCCTGCAGAGAGAGAGTGAACGCTTCACACTGCCTGCACAGAGAGTGACCTATTCACACTGCCCGCACAGAGAGTGACTGCTTCACACTGCCTGCACAGAGAGTGACCGCTTCACACTGCCCGCACAGAGAGTGACCACTTCACACTGCCTGCAGAGAGAGAGTGACCTCTTCACACTACCTGCACAGAGAGAGTGATCGCTTCACACTGCCCGCACAGGGAGTGCCGCTTCACACTGCCTGTACAGAGAGAGTGACCGCTTCACCCTGCCCGCACAGAGAGTGACTGCTTCACACTGCCCACACAGAGAGTGACCGCTTCACATTGCCTGCAGAGAAAGAGTGACCGCTTCACACTGCCTTCACAGAGAGAGTGACCGGCAGTGTCAAGCAGTCTCTCTCTATCTCTCTCTCTGGGGCAATGTGGAGCAGTCTCCCTCCTTCTCTGTATGGGGAATGTGGTGTAGATGGATGGTGAGCTGATTCGGGGGTTCAATGGGCCACTTGACTGGACTTGCCCCCCAGGCCTAAGGCTGCCAACCCTCCCCTGATAGAGCAAGGCTCTTCTTCCTTTTCCAAAACCATATAATATGAACTAAACAGTTTCAAATTGTATACAATCATGGAGGCCCTTACACTACATAGGTGAAGGTAAATCTAAAGGAAATGAAACAAACAAATTGTATAATGTGTAGCCAGCTTTAAAGGTCTAATTTCCGAGTTAAAAACACTGATCTAAACCTGTGCTGGAGAATAACAGCTGTAGAATTAGAACTGCAAATGGCTTCCTGTTGTGGTATTTATTTCAAGGGTTTTCCTTTCCATGAATGAAACACAAAATGAGTTATTTAATATAACAATACTCTTTGTGCATTACATTCATGAGGCTGCATTCACACCTGAGCAGTGTCTTTCTGGTGTTGTTTTGCACTTTTTTTATACAGTGTTTTTGAGCTTTGGCATTTTATCCAATAGAGAAAAATATTATCTGTTGCATCATCTGTTGCTAGGTATTCCAGCTTTTTTAGCTTTTTTATTTTATTATTATTATTATTCTTTCTTTTTTTTTTTTTTTTTAGGGTAAGAGGTTAGGGTTAAGATTAGGAGTTGGGGTTAGGATTAGGGTTAGTTATTTATTTTTTTGTTAGGGTTAGGGTACTACTACTACTTCTAATAATAATAATAATAATAATAAATGAATAAATACATGTAAAATAAATACACAAATGAATAGAAATAATCAAAAATAATTAAAAAATAACTTAAATAAAATGAATAACAAGCAAGAGTAAATAATCAACACATAACCTTAACCCCTAACCCTTAAAAATAATAATAATAGTAATAAATAACTAAACACCCTCACCCTAACACTAAATAAATAATAATTATTATATATAATAATTATAATATGAATAATAATTATTATTATTCATATTAATAATAATGTTTTTTTCAGGGTTCAGGTGTTTATTATTATTATTATTATTATTATTAATATTTTTGGGGGGTTTAGATGTTTAATATTATTATTATTATAATTATTAGTTATAATAATAATCATTTATTTCATATTTTTTACGGTTAGGGGTTAATTATTATTTATTTATGTATTATTACTTATTATTAATTTATTTATGATGATTTTTAGTTATTTGTGTATTTATTTATATATTATTACCGTTTTATTTTTTAAATGTTTTAATTTGAGCAGAAAATTATGCGAAAACACACGACAAAACATGTGAATGCATACAAAATTGCACAAATGTCATGTTTCCATTCCTTTCAACAGGAATAAAACGCGCCAAAAATGCTTAAATTCAAGCTACAAAAGAAGGTCCAGAGCATTTTTGAGCTTTAGGCGTTTGGCTTCAGGCGACTTGGAGTGGAGATGTGAACCATCTCCATAGACAATATTTGATTTTTTCTCCTCCAGCATTTTGGAGCTTCAAGCTACAAAATGCTGAGGTGTGAATGGTTCCTGACCGCTTCATGCACTTGAAGTGATTGAAAACTAAAGCTAGCCAGCTGAGAATAAAGGCAACCATAGACAGTCAATGTTTTCAGCTGGGTGGGGTGACAATCTCATATCTATCAGCAGAACCCTTTTGAGACAGCTTTGTAGACTTTGCAAGATTGTTATTACTCCTTATTAGATGAGCACCTGGCTACTCTACTCATCTTACTAGTAAGCTCAGCCATGCAACAGCTTAGCCAACTGATAGTCAGCCCTCCATGTGGCTGGATGGTGCCAGGATGACCAATTACCCCTGCATGCCTTTACCCACAATCTCAAGTTCCATGATATAGCAGACAGATTTTACAAGAAAGTGGGTGATGTCAGGCAGGCCAGATAATGGCGTGGATAAAGTGCATTTACTTCTCTACACAGTCTCATAGGGTAACATGCCCATCTGAGGCTGTCAGCCACCTGCTGTGTACTAGAGGTAGAGGTGGCCATCTCCCTGGATTGCCTATTGTCTGAAAAAATTGTCAGAAGTGACAGATGCAGATAGCAGAGTAAGGAGTGAGTAGACAGTCTCGCTCTAAGTGTTATACTGTGGCCCGAGGGTCAGATGCTAGCCTTTATCCGGCCCTTGTGGCACTACTTCTGCCAATGATATAAGGCCCTATTCCTCCCACTGACACCAACAATGGGGCACTATTTCCATTGATGCTGAGGATATGGTACTATTACTCCCACTAATACCAATGATGGGGCACTACTCCTCCTCCTACTGACCACAAACCCTGAGGCCATATTTATTCCCAACGATGTTGGGATCTGGACATATTCTACCCTCACTGGCCACTATCCAACCCCTGTAAAGTCTAAAGAACAGTAATCTGACCCTTTTTAAAAAGTTTGGAGACCCCTACAATAGACTGAGACAAGCACATACTGTATGAGCATATGCTTTGTTTATTTTTCATTTTAGATGTTCACAACCATTTAAAAACATATATCATTCCAAGCACAAAAAATACTACAATGCATAACATGCCTAAAATAAAAACTTTCCATTTCCAAATCATGTGAGATAATAAATGTTTGGGAGGCCTGCTCCAGAGTGTTCTTGTTCTGGGGCCACTGCCTCTGGGAAGCAGCCTATGTACTGGAGTTACTGTTTGGGTTTCAGGAGGTGTTGGGCTGAGAGCTTGAAGAAGATGTTCCTAAAAGGAAAAAGGAAAGAGCTTCATCTTGGAGTCTTGTCTGGAGAAGGATCTTCGCCCACCTCACTGAAGAGTGTCACGTGAAAGCTGAGTGGTAGCAGCTGACTCAGGACATGTGAGTAAGACCTGATTTTGGACACTGAGGTGTGAATGTGCTAGAGAGTATTGAGTGCCAGATATTAGTAGATAGACTGAGTCTGCTCTTATCTAGAATTAATGGCCAATCCCTATTACCTCGTCAAGGCTGTTTCAAGGGGATTTTGTCAGAAGCTTGTCCTCTTGTTGTTCTTGGAGTATTCCGAACCCTTAAATCCCCAACTGTTCAAGTTTCTGCAAAAAAAAATCCACAGACTAAGCCTGTGTTGTTGGTATGCATGGAACTGTGACTGTGGCAGGCAGCTTCTATACTAGCAAGGAAGACCTGGGCATCTTCTACCCTTCTGCCACCTAATAAAAAAGCATATCTATATAGGACTTGTGAGTATCAGGTATCCACAAAAGTAGATGAGTAGTCAGTAGTGTAATCCAGAGGTCAGGTCAGGCAGTAGACAGATCATAATCCATAGACAGGCTGTCAAGAAGGACGTTCTGGTCGTCCGGCTGTCCCCGGAGGTCTTACCTGTGAAACTTCTTGCAAAGGAGCCAACCGGTGCACGCGGGTGCATGCTAACGCTGGTGGATGCACGCGTGTGTGCGCTAATACTGGTGGGCGCACGCGGGTGCGCGGTGGAGTTGGTCTGAGCACTTGCTCGTCCCCACCCCCTTTCCTGACTGGCTGGACTGCATGCTCGGATAAGGGTCTGCAATGGACTTTGACGGGACGCCCACGCCGTTTTGTCGGCATAGGGGTTCCCCTTTAAATCCATACCTGGTGATGGGGCGAGCGAGGTGTTGATCTCCTTCGCTAGTTCCGTCTACCTGGAGCCACGTTCAAAATGAACGGACTTTTCTCCGTGTGTGGGCAACGCCGTTCGAACTAGCACACAGACGGGCAGATTGTCTGCTGGACTGCCGAGTCCGGAGGACAATTTTGAGTCAAAACTTCTTTCTAAGTCCGCCGGAGCCCACACACGGGCGGTCTGCCGGACCAAGTCCACCAGATCGTCTGATCGTGTGTACGTGGCATTACTCTAATGCCACGTACACACGACCGGACTTTTCGACAGCTAAGGTCCGACAGAGCGAATCCATCGGATAATTCAATCGTGTGTGGGCTCCATCAGACCTTTGTTGTCCAAAAATCTGACGGACTTTAGAAATAGAACATGTTTCAATTTTTTTCGCCGGAACTCTGCCGGACCCAGTTCCTATCAAGAAATCCACTTGTGTGTATGCTAGTCCGATGGAAGAAAACCGACGCTAGGGCAGCTATTGGCTACTGGCTATGAACTTCCTTATTCTAGTCCAGTCATACGTCATCACGTTTGAATCCGTCGGACTTCGGTGTGATTGTGGGTGGCTGTTCATTCAGAAAAGTCCGTCAGAACTCCGCCGAAAGTCTGTCGGGAAGACCGTCGGACCTAGTCCGTCAAAGTCCGGTTATGTGTCGCGGTATAAAAATTGCTAGCTGACTGGGAGTTATCCCAATTCTCCACATGAACAAAGTGATCCGGGAACAAGTATACAGCCAGTGAAGCCAGAACGCCCCACTTAGTCCTTTTTTCAGATCCAGAGGAATAGCATGACAGCCAGAAAACTAGCAGTTTGTAAAATCAGTCGTCAATGACAGTAGGCTTGTTTCTGTCGTGAAAATTTCACTTTAACAGAAGCCTGTGCCGAGAAAATACATGGGCTGTTAAGGCTGACTTATCCATTTTAACCACTTCGATATCAGGCACTTTCGCCCCTTCCTGCCCAGGACAATTTTCAGCTTTCATCGCTGTCACACTTTGAATGTACAACACTGTACCTAAACTAAATTTTTATCATTTTCTTTCCACAAATGGAGCTTTCTTTTGGTGGTATTTGATCACCACTGTGGTTTTATTTTTTGCTAAATAAAATAAAAAAGACCATATTATTATTATTATTTTTTTTGTTTCTGTTATAAAATTTTGTTTTCTCCTTCATTGACGGGCACTGATGAGGCTGCACTAATGGGCACAGATGAGGCGGCACTGATGGGCACTGATAAGGTGGCACTGATATGTAGAATTGATGGGCAATGATAGACGGTACTGATATGCAGCAGTGATGAGCGCCGATAGGCTACATTGATATGCAGCTCTGATGGGCACTGATAGTGGGCACTGATAGGTGGCACTGATAGGTAGCACTAATGGGCACTAATAAGTGGCACTGATAGGCGGCATTGGATAGGCAGCACTGATGAGGAGCTACTGACAGGCATTACTGATTGGCATCTGAAGGGCACTGACAGGCATTACTGATGGGGCACTGATTGTCACATTTATGGGCACTGATTGGCACTGCTATAGGCACTGAATGGCACTTTGATGGGCACTGACAGGCGTTCTTGATGGGGCACAGACTGGCAGCTTATGGGCACTGATTGGCAGCGCTAATAATCAATGTACTGATTATGAGCACAGACCTCTCCTCTGACAGGGAGAGCTGCCAATCGCTCTCCATGTCAGCGTGAACCGAGGAAAGTCGTTTACCAGCACTTCCTGGTTCACGCGATGATCATCTGTGATTAGTCACAGCTGATCATGTGGTAAGGAGCCTCCGATTGCCCGCCATGTTATTCTGAAAGACGTCATATAACGTCTAGTCAGGAAAACAAAACCACCGCCCGGCCCTCATTCTGCTTTAGGCCAGGGGAGAATTGTTTCTTAATG
This sequence comes from Lithobates pipiens, assembly GCF_037356315.1. Classification (NCBI taxonomy): domain Eukaryota; kingdom Metazoa; phylum Chordata; class Amphibia; order Anura; family Ranidae; genus Lithobates; species Lithobates pipiens. Next base: position 150,736,791 of record NW_027507685.1, read on the forward strand.
TGGTTGTAAATCTCAGACATGAGGAAATATGAAATATGAACAAATAAAATCCCTCTATACTGTGTACTTTTCTCAATTAAGAGCACTAAGTATAAATTATGCCTGCTGCTAAGGTCCTCTGCTATCAGCATGAATCTTTTCAGAAAGGTTTTTCTGATACTAAGGAAAAAAGTTGACAGGGGAGGGCTCTCCAGCTGATTGACAGTTCAGCTCTGTTCCTGTGTGCTGTGTGAAGGGGAGGGGTGTCCCTTCTCTTAAATCATCTCTCAGAGCTCTCCTTACTGCAGAGTGTAACTTCAGCTGTCCACCCCCTTTTTTTGACAAGCTCAGACAAGCTTAATCAATTCTCGACTTTGAACAGAGAAGAGAAGACTGCAGATAAACAGGTACAACCTACGTAGGGAGATTTGTTTCAGCTCTGTATATCACCTGAGACCAGTCACTTCACTGGGTTTATGTAAGGATTCACAATCCCTTTAAGGTTATGTTTTTAAACAAATGTTTTGTTTTATTTATCTATTTATATACTTTCTACAGGCAATGCACACAATCTTTGTTTAACAAATTACCATTTAAAGGCTTTTCAGAGCCCTATGGGTTAGTTAAAAAGCACATCAGGCATTGAATTGTCTAAATTTAGACTGGTTGTCCTCAGTAAATCCTTGAAGTCTGGTACGTGATAAGTCACTATAAGGTGTCACTGCCCTGACACATTTACTATAAATACCAACTTGAGCTACTGAGTTATGTGAACAATGGGATTGTTTCCAGCATGAGATAAGGAATTTAGAAAATATAAAAAAAAATTGCTTAACCACTTCCCGACCAGCGCACGACGATGTACGTCGACAGAATGGCACGGGCAGGCATATTGGCGTACAGGTACGTCCAATATTCAATGCCGCCCTGCCATCGGGAGCGCGCCGCCAGCGGCGCGCTCCCGCGCTGGTCGGGACCCCCGTGAGTCCGGTCGCGGGACCCGCGGACTCGATTGCCGCGGGCATCCCCGCGATCGTCTCACGGAGCGGCCGAATGGAGGAAATGCTGTGTAAACAACATTTCTCCATTCTGCCTAGCAACTAGTGACGCTGATCTCTGCTCCATGTGATTGGAGCAGAGATCAGTGTTCACTAAATGAAAGCCCAACCCCCCCACAGTTAGTAACACACCCCTAGGAACACTTAACCCCTACACTGCCACCCACTGGTTAACCCCTTCACTGCCAGTGTCATTTACACAGGAATCACTGCATTTATATAGCAGTGATTACTGTATAAATGACAATGGTCCCAAAAATGTGTCAAAAATGTCCGATGGGTCCCCCACAATGTCGCAGTCACAATAAAAATCGCTGATCGCCGCCATTACTAGTAAAAAAAAAAATAATAAAAAATTATTAATAAAAATGCTATAAAACTATCCCTATTTTGTAAACGCTATAACTTTTGCGCAAACCAATCAATAATCGCTTATTGCGATTTTTTTTACCAAAAATATGTAGAAGAATACATATCGGCCTAAACTGAGGGAAAAATATGTTTTTTTTATATATTTTTGGGGGATATTTATTATAACAAAAAGTAAAAAATAATGCGTTTTTTTCAAAATTGTCGCTCTATTTTTGGTTATAGCGCAAAAAATAAAAACCGCAGGGGTGATCAAATACTACCAAAAGAAAGCTCTATTTGTGGGAAAAAAAGGACGTCAATTTTGTTTGGGAGCCACGTCGCATGACCGCGCAATTGTCAGTTAAAGCGACGCAGTGCCGAATCGCAAAAAGGGGTCTGGTCTTTGACCAGCAAATTAGTCCAGTCTGCAAGTGGTTAAACCACCTGCTGGCCTAAATGAAGAATACAAAATATTATTACGTAATTTTTTTTGACAAAAATATTTTTCAAATTTCAATTCTTTTTAGCTGTGCCCATAAGAAAGAATATATGTATGACACTATATATTCCCTTAAATATTACTATGTTATACAAAATTCGATGAAGGCAATGTCGTTGGAATAATGCAGTGTCCACCCCATAGCAGTCTTGACAGCTCCATGCAGTTATCTGCTAAAGAGCCGGAAATTTAAATAGGAGGTGGCTGCACTTCAGATGTTTTACTGCTGATTATTTGGCTATGACAGCAATCTGTATGTCACTATTACACTATGAAGGGCTTTTCTCCCTGTTTCTTTTTATAAATCTGCTGATGAAGCCAATGTGTTGGTGAAGCATAGTGGGCCTGATTTACTAAAGCTAAGGCGCGTATGCCAGGGCATTGATTATGCATGGATGAGCAAAGCATATCCTCACATTATGTACAAGCGCCTGCTCCAGTGCACACACAGTGAATTTACTATTATGTGCAGTTTCCTATGATTATACACTTCAGCGTCAGAACGTATGGCACCTAAGTGTCGGGGTGAATGTTTTTTTTCTAATGCATATTTGAGTCTGACTGTCCAGGATTTTTATATATGCATCCCATATAGAAACACAATTACCTAAAGTGTGTACTGATAATATTAATGGTGATTGTAAAACAAAATACAGTAAAAGTAAAAAAAAAAAAAAGTTGGTTTACCTACAGGAGTACTTTCCATAACATGCAAATATTGTACAGCATACCTGTACATTATGACAAACTTAACCCAGGGCAGCTGCAATTGGGCTTGGTGCTACAGCCATCTAGGTGTGTTTGACTTTTTTTTTCTTTTTTAAGTCATACTTCTCTTTTAGAGTATTTTCACTTGGCACTCGAAATAGACTCTGCCAACATGGGCATCCGCAAAGGGGGCAAAGTGCCCCCCCTGGAAGTGAATGCACAGGGTGCACTGCATTCAGGCACCGCAAGCTGATGGAGAGGAGGGACGCCAAAGCTGTCAGTGCTGCCTGGCTCCTATCACGAGATCTGCACACAGAGATCCTCTCAGTCTCTGGGAGCTTCGGGCAGTTGTGTGGGGGAGGGGCACTGTTGTCATCATGCAAGAGCCCGGGAGGAAGAAGATCTACCATGCTGCTAAAATTAGGTCAGTAAACAGGGGGGGATTGTGCAGAAACTGACCTTTGGGGGTGAAATGATTGTACTGGGGGGGCAGACTGCTGCTTCCCCTCATGTCATGTGCAGTTGTCAGAAACCATGAAATCAGACCGAGACAGAAGTACAGTTAAATCACACTTGTTTAATAATAAAAGTAAAAAGAACAAACGTAGTCAAAACATAGCCAAAGTTCAGTAACCGAAACGGATAGTCAGCCAAGCCAGAAGTTAGGGATCAATGTAGTGGAACAGCAAGCAGGATCTGGAGCCAGAAGGGATGTCAGCAAAGCAAGTCTTTAAACAGGAATGTAGGAGAATGTCTCTGTGATGTTGACCAAGGCGAAGGCAGAGATCCTCTGGAATGGACGGCTTAAGTATGCAGGACTAATGAGCAGGAAATCATAAACAGCCGAGTAACTGTGGGAAGATAGGAGCTGGTAATTAGCCGACAGCTCAGCAGCCAGCTCAGAGAAGGAAGGGCTGAGCCCAGCACTGACAGCAGTGCAGTGAGCACTGTGTCATGTAATGTGCCCACCATGCTCAGTACTGTAACTGTGCCCACAATGTGATGTACTGTGTCCACATGTGGTGTAGTGTGCCCACCATGTAATGCTGAGTGGTGTGCCTCCATGTAATGTGCTGTACAGTGCCCACCATGTAATGCAGAATAGTGTTCTCTCTGTGTAATGTGCTGTGCCCACCATGTCATCTGCTGTGCTGCACAGTGCCCATCATGTAATGTGGAGTAGTGTGCCCTCTGTGTAATGTGCTGTGCCCACCATGTCATGTGATGTGGTATACCCATATATAATGTGGTGTGGTGTGATGTTCCCACTGTGTAATGTGCTGTGCCCACCATGTCATCTGCTGTGCTGTCAGTGCCCACCATGTAATGCGGTGTAGTGTGCTGTGTCCACCATGTCATGTGGTGTGGCGTACCCATGTGTAATGAGATGTGCCCACATGTGGTATGGTGTGGTGTGCCCACTATGTAATGTACAGTGCTCACTGTGTAATGTACAGTGCCCACCATGTAATGCAGAGTGGTGAAAAAAAAAGGTAAGCGAAAGAAGACTAAGTAAAGGGGGATTTATTCTATGGGGGACCTGCCCTGCCCTGCTCTAAAGGGGGATCTATTTGGGGGACCCTGGCCTGCACTTTGTGATCATGACTAAGCCACTCCCCTTCATGACATCATGACACTGTCAAAAGGGGCAGAGAATGGGTGACCTTATAATGACCCCCCCCCCCCCCCCCCGAAAAAAGTTCTGTGGATGCTAATGTCTGCAAATCACCTGAAAACCACCTTCCATTCATTTCAATATGTCTTTTCACACTGGGGCAGCCGTGGTGCGCTTACAGGACGTTCATGAAAAGTCCTGCAAGCAGAATCTTTGGGGCAGGTTGGGAGCACTGCATTTAGAACTTTCAGAACGCCTTAAAAGCGCATTCAAATCTCCGCAAACTATAATTTTTTGTGGGGAAAAAGCACCCCGCTAGCAGCCGAAAAGCAGTGCAAAAGTGCCGCTAAAACAAGTGACACTTTAGCACTAACAGCCATCGATTTCAGTGTGAAGGTAGCCTTAAACTTTTGCACTGTACTGTGTAGGTCAATGAAGCAAAAAAAAAAAAAAGGCCCTGGATCAGCTGAGTAGACTAGATACCAGCATTTCAAAAAAAGCAATGGTAGCGTACGCGTTCCCTTCCTTCCTGGGTTAGTACTTTTGTAAAGCTGGGTTCACACTTGAGCACAGAGCAGCTCACAGCAGGGAGTCTGGTGTGTCCCCATTCACTGTTTCAGGTCCGATTTCAGTCCGGATTTTTGGCTGAATTCGGACCTGAAACAGACCAGAAGACGCACAGGACTCCTGTGCAATTCACTCCGGAGCCGCTCCGAAGATGTGTGAACCTGTATGAATCTCCCGATATGCAAATTGGATGCAGGAAAACTCACAGTGTAAACCCAGCCTTAGTGTTTATTGAACTCAGACTTCACAGGTATTTTTTAGTAAAAGAACTAGTTGCAAGTTCAATTGGTGGACTCATTGTGACTGATTTACTAAAACTAGAGAGTACAAAATCTGACACAGTGGTGCATAGAAACCAATCAGCTTTAGGGACGTGCAGTCAGGGAAGGCAGGTGAGGCAGAGCTACTGTATATAAATCCTGTATAATAATAGTAATAACATTAATATACTACAGTTAACCATTTTTACCAATCAGGATGTTTAGACACTGGCAACCTGGATCACTTGCTTTCGGCACAGGGCTTTTATTGCCAAAAACAAATTTAAAGTTTAAGTTCACCTTGCAACATGTTCATGTTCCACCCATATTTAGGGTGGAACATGTTGCAGCCCCCCTCCCCCCTTGATCCCCCCACCCCCTTTGGGAGCAGGCAGGGGTTTTCTCCCCCACACCCATTGTGACAGATTCCTGTGAATGAATAAACTTCAAGTACTGTCTGCCACCGCAGATTTGTAGTTTTAATGGATTGCGGGGGTGCTGATGAGCGCTTTCACAGCCCACTGATATATCCTCCGGCTTTCAAACAGAAAGTCCATATACAGGTACAGGTTGAAAGTTGGTAGACATGTCTGCAGGAGCCCACATTGTACCCAAGAGCAACTGATCACAGCTGCAATTGTTTCCAGGCTGCTGCAGGAAAAAAATAATAAATGCAAATTTTTTTAATCTGCAAAATTGTTTGTATTTATTATTTTTTCTGTAAAGGTGAACTATAAAAAGTCTTTAAAAAGTGTGCATGAATCTCCTAAAAGAACAGCCTACCTGTAATCCATAACTTGAGACCAAACAAAATTCAAATTTAACTTTCCACCGATCTCTGACACTTCCTGGTGTGTTGATATAGCTTGTCCCCACTGAGCGCTGTGGCTCCTCCTGCCAGTAATACAATACATTACATACAAAATCTAAAATGTAGTATACTGTAGCTTACCAATCCTAAAAAATGTGTTGGCTGCATACACTTTTAAGCTTTTTTCCGTTATTTTCAGTATTGCCTCCTGAACGCATGCAAGCCAACTCTGAAAAGCAATCCACCATGGATCATTTATCAGCAAGGCGGAAGGGATTGCTGCCATTGTGAGAGGACTAAAAAAAAAAAAAACAAGAAATAAAACTGATGAGTAAATGCTGTTGATTTTTTTGTTTTTATCTTGCCTATAGTTACACTTTAAACCTAAAACCAAACACTTTGCATGACTGTGACTTCAATCGTAACCCTAACCTATACCATTACATTAAAGCTGGCCATAGATGGTTCAAATTTTGACTGGTCCTACCTAAAGCTGGCCATGGATCTCGGTTAGTTCAGCAGGGACTGGCTGAGATTCTAACCATGTATGGGTAGGCTGATTGTACCCAAGTTGGTCAGTCTATAAACTTGGGTACCACCAGACTGTCGGATATGTCATGCAATTATTGTCACTGGCTATAGCCCCTTGCAATAATCACTGTGGGTTCTCAAAAAATCACACTGTCTATCGCCAGCTTAATACTTCCCCGTCCCTTTAACGTCCCTTCCCCCAATAAACAACATTAAAGGTGAACTGGTCATAAAGATTTACATACAGACCTGCAGGCTGAATGAGAAAATCAAAAGGATTTCCTCTATCCACTCTACAGTGTAGATGAATAAATCTCAGGATGTTGGGTGGCAAGCAGCTGACAGACCACCCACTAAATTAATTTCAGCCAGTTCATCAGGTATGGCTAACTTTTCATTGGCTGTAATGATGATATCTTATAATGCAAAGATCTTGGAGGCATCATAAAATAATTCTGAAATCACAAGGAACTAATTGTCTAAACCTCCTTCCCATTATTTGCAGTGGTTGTTATGTGGTGCACATACAATACACAATTGTTTTCTATGTGTCATTGTGTTAAGCTCAGTTGACTATTGCGTATCAACACAGCTCAATGCACCTGGCGTGAATGAGCCCTTAAGCCCCGTTCACATTGGGCCGATTTTAGATGTAAAATCGCATGAAAGATTTTAGATGTAAAATCTGAGCCTATTGCCGGAAATTGTACCATTGGAATTGGTAGAACATAATTTCACGATAAACCAGACGCAACCATGTGCAACCATGTGCTCCTTGCAAGATTTGGGACAGGGGAGTGAAAAGATTTATCAGAAGAATTGTCCAAGAGCCAAGGACCACTTGTGGACAGTTTCAGAAAGACTTGAAATTAGCAGGTATAATTGTTTCAAAGAAAGCAGTAAGTAATGCACTCAACCGCCAAGTGCTGAAGAAAAAGCATGTTGAAGCTTGTTTAAAGTCTGCTCCTCAACATGTAGACAAGCCTGTGAAATACTGGAAGAATATAGTTTGGTCAGATGAGACCAAAATTAAACTCTTTGGATGCCATAACACACACTGTTTGGAGGTCAAATGGCACTGCGCATCACCCCAAAAACACCATACCAACAGTGAAGTTTGGAGGTTAGAACACCATGGCGTGGTGCTGTTTTTCAGCATACGGTATTGGCAAACTCCATGGCATTAAAGAAAGGATGACTGGAAAAATGTGCCTAGACATTCTTGATAAAAATCTGCTGCCATCCAGGATGATGAAAATGAAATGAGGGTGGAAATTTCAGCAGGACAATGATCCTAAACACAAAGCCAAGGCAACTCCAATAGAAAATCTATGGAACTAACTAAAGATCAGAGTTCATAGATGAGGCCCACGGAACCTTCAAGATTCGCAAACTGTTTGCGTGGAAGAATGGGCCAAAATCACACCTGAGCAATGCATGTGACTAGTTTCTCCATACAGGAGTATGTATGAAGTATTAAATAAATTTCAGTTAACGTGTTCAAAATTTTTCCCTGTGTGATTCCATTTTATTACACATAACTTAATTTCTGAACTTATTTTTTATTTTTCCCTGTGTGATTCCATTTTATTACACATAACTTAATTTCTGAACTTATTTTTTATTTTTATATGTATGGATTGCATGGGTTGTTTCCGACATGTGGTGAAAATTTCATGTCAATAGCACCTTTATAAATATATTTACCTAGAAAAAATGGTGACGTGTTCAATACTTATTTTACCCGCTGTATAGAATGGCCATTCCCCGCCTCCAAGAAGTTGCTTTTGGGAAGATTAGAGAGAAGCTAGTCCTCCTATTGTTGTTACTGATCATTTTGGAGTACACTCTGACCCTAAACCCTCTCCTGTTAAAGTTCTTTAGCAATAAATATATCCCCTACAGTGATCTTGAGTTGTCGATGTGCACAGGACTGAGCTTGCGTGACTGTCAGTCTCTATACTACTTGGGAGAACCTGTCAACAGCCCCTCTGGGTGTGAGCACTACACTTTTTATGTGCCTGGAGTTCAACTTTAAATTTCTTATTTTTTTGTGGGCTTGTGCACACTTTCTAAGTATCCACAGTGCTCCGTGGAGGCCAGATGTTAATTTCAAATAACAATAATGGTATTCTTAAATGAAAAACTGATTTTTTACGTTAATATCAATATTTTAAAATAGCAACACCAATAGGATAGCCTTACAGGTCCAGCACTATTTTCCCACTTTCCTCAGCTACAAGTGGCTGTCTGTGGACATCCACTCATAGTCTAGATAAACACAGGTTACTATAGAGCAGTGTTTTTTAACAGGGGTGCTGTTTGGGTCACCTTGGGATGCCGTGTACATGGGATATAGATCTCCATAGATCAGCATCCTAGGTAGTTATGGAAAGGGCAGGTAGGCCATCAGCACCATAACAACCATTGAAGCTCTAGGACCAACAAGTAGGTCACCCTGCCTGCACCATGGATACACATTACACTGATAAGGTGGCATGCAGAGCCTTCCCCACCATTCAGAAGAAAATAGACCTGCTCTGTCTTCTGCCATGCTGCTAGAGTAAGGTAAGGCTCTGAGTTGAAAAGGTGACTTTGTGATGGAGATCTTTGTGAAGGGGAGACTCTGATGTGAAGGGGAGTGCTCATGTCATGTAATGATAGTGTTGGTGGGGCTTAAGGCGCCCTAGCAGGGACACTGCAAAACTGCACTGGCTAATGACCGTAATACAGGCAGGAGCTGCAGTCATGTGAAATCAGCATTAAGGCATCACTCCAAACATAGATGAGAGCCAGACAACTTGCGCTGTTACCACCTTGCAATCCGTAGCCGTACTTCTTACACTGTTGACACAAATTCTGTTAGAGACCACTTCTTCCCAGATGTACAGCATTTCCGAGTCGGTACTGCCAAGCTTGTACCGGTCTCCACCAACTCAGCAATCCCATCACCTCACTCCCAGTGATAATGTTCTGTATGTTACAGGGGCGGACTGACAACTCATGGGGCCCTCGGCAACAGGAAAAGATTATGGGGCCCCCGGGCAATAGGAGTTTATGGGGCCCCCAGCAATAGATTATGGCCACACAGTATACACACACACATACAGTATATACACACACACACACACACACACAATATACACACACAGAATACACATACACACACTGAAAAGGTACTGGAGAGGTTGGGCAGCTATAATCTTGGGATTTTTTTTAAAAACAGAGATTTTTTACATACTGTCCCTGGTTTTATTGAGGCTGGCAACCCTGATGGGGCCCCTTGGTGGCATGTGGCCCTCAGGCAGTGCCCGAGTGCCCGAATGGTCAGTCCGCCCCTGGCATGTTACTATTGGATATAGGAAACACAATTATTTATAACTTCATGCTTGCTCTTTTGCCATGGGCCCCCATATACTTTTCTCTTTGTGACTCCAAGCTAGGTCCCTAGGTACTCTGTGCCTTGAGATCAGTCCCAGTATGTGGGGAACTAGCGGCTAGTGACAGGGTGAAGTATAATGCCCCTTCACTACTAGAGTATCCATCACCTCTGCCATATCATCAGTTTCCTGGCTGGTTGGTTGATTTTGAAATTGACACAAATATGGTAGTCATTCGCAACAGCAAAATAGACTCATTAGGACAGCTTCTCTGCTCATTAGACTTATGTACTATATCTTCTATAACCTTTCCAGTCCTCTCTTGTAAGCCACATTCTTTTTATATGCCTTACATGCCTTATATGCCCCTTTAAAGACTTCAGACCAGGCAGATTAGATGAATAGTAAATATGTTTTACTGAAGTAAAGGCACACATATTTAGATATACATATACAGTTGTAATCCTTTTTTGTTCTTTAGAATGACGACACTGAGTATGCCCAGATCTCCCCTGATTTACGGCACACTCTCTATGTGCTTATCTATCTGTTATCAGGACTTCCTACAGCACACAACACTGAACTTCCAGGAGGCTGCATAATCACTCAGAGCTTCCTCCTACACCTCATGTGACCATGTGACATCACATGCAGTGTAAAGCAGGGCATGGGACAGCATTACTGCAGTCTTATCAGAAAACACAGGCAAACACCTAGATAATCAGCACAAGTAAATACTATGAAATAAAACAAGTCAGCTATGAACAGGGAAGCAGGGTTGCCATAGAAACTTTGGATTGAGAAGGAGGCTTGGTTAACAGTACAGGAAGTGCTCAATGTAAGGGCGGAAATACACTCCACTGTGGACACAGAAAACAATACTTAAGATGGCGCTGCCTAACCCCTGGAAACAAGTTTTTTTAAAGTTTCTTTAAACAGTAAGTACCGTATATACTCGAGTATAGGCCGACCCGAGTATAAGCCGAGGCCCCCAATTTACCCCCAAAAAACTGGGAAACCTATTGACTCGTGTATAAGCCGAGGGTGAGATATGCCTGTCCATCCCTGTGTGTGTGTCCATCCATCCATCCATCCCTGTGTGTGTGTGTGTCCATCCATCCCTGTGTGTGTGTGTGTCCATCCATCCATCCATCCCTGTGTGTGTGTCCATCCATCCATCCATCCCTGTGTGTGTGTGTGTCCATCCATCCATCCATCCCTGTGTGTGTGTCCATCCATCCATCCATCCCTGTGTGTGTGTGTGTGTGTGTGTGTGTGTGTGTGTGTGTGTGTGTGTGTGGCCTTGTGTGTCCAGCCTACCTGTGTCCCGAGCGTCCGTCCGGTCCCGAGCCTCCGTCCGGTCCCGTCCCGTCCCGAGCCTCCGTCCGGTCCCGTCCCGTCCCGAGACTCCGTCCGGTCCCGTCCCGTCCCGAGACTACGTCCGGTCCCGTCCCGTCCCGAGCCGAGCCTCCGTCCGGTCCCGTCCCAGGATCACCGCTCTTCGTCGGCGCCCATTCCCCTGTTCAAATGCCGCGCCTCCCTGTCTGTGATAGGCGGAACACAATTTCCCAGCAGCCTGTGTTCCGCCTATCACGGACATCGTCTCATCCTCGTCCGTAGTACGAAGATGAGACGATGTCCGTGATAGGCGGAACACAGGCTGCTGGGAAATTCAGTGTTCCGCCTATCACAGGCGAAGGCGGAGCCGGAGGCGCGGCTTTTGAATTATAGAATGGCCGCTGTCTGTCTGCTCGACACGCTGATCGAGCAGGCAGACAGCGATGACTCGAGTATAAGCCGAGGGGGGCACTTTCAGCCTCAAAAAAGAGGCTGAAAATCTCGGCTTATACTCGAGTATATACGGTAATATGCAATTTGGGCTGGATTACAGTGGCTATAGTTTGATAATTACTTATTATAATGGACTAAATGAAAAAAAGCATCAGAGTGGGAGAGTTTACTTCCTCTTTAAGTCTGCACACTATAGCACATCCTCACGCCCATGAAATGGCACCTCAAACCATTCAAACAGGCACAGTATTATATTTTGATTATAGTTCACCAACTGAACATTACTGATTGTAGAGAATAGATACATCAGGGGCCTTAACAAGAAAAACAGGAAAAATAAAACAAATCATTTATGCTGTTATAAAGATATATTTGCTTTCTCTGCCTATCAATATGAAATGTGACAGAAAAATGGAGCTGCCCTTTAACAGTTGTTTTGTAGCATTAATTGTTTTCTCACACAGATAGAATTGATCTTCAGAACTGAAGGAAAGGAAAGTGTCTATATAACAGTTTGTAACCTGCAGGGTCCCGGATGATCAGATATACCATTAGTGATGGACGAACTTCCGACGGGACGTTTCGCGAACGCGAAACGCGAACGGGCACAAACGTTCGCGAAAACGACCGTTCGCCGCGGGCTCCATTGACTTCAATGGGAGGCGAATTTCGCAAACCTTTAGGTCGAATTTGCGGCCACGGGGTAATTATTAGGGGGTAGCACGTAGTCCCACCACCTGGACAATAGCATAATACATGTATGAGGTGAATTTGGGATCGATAACTACAAGCATTTTTTTTTTATTTGGGAAATTGTTCTGACAATTCAGGACTATGGAGCTAATGAAGGCAATGGAGGAGAGGGAAGGTCAGGGACCAGGGTAGGCAAACAAGAGGGTGCAGGAGATACAGAGCACTGACAGCAGCACCGTAATACAGAGCACTGACATCAGCACCGTGACATACAGCGCTGACAGCAGCTCCGTGACATACAGCGCTGACAGCAGCTCCGTGACATACAGCGCTGACAGCAGCTCCGTGACATACAGCGCTGACAGCAGCTCCGTGACATACAGCGCTGACAGCAGCTCCGTGACATACAGCGCTGACAGCAGCACCGTGACATACAGCGCTGACAGCAGCTCCGTGACATACAGCGCTGACAGCAGCTCCGTGACATACAGCGCTGACAGCAGCTCCGTGACATACAGCGCTGACAGCAGCTCCGTGACATACAGCGCTGACAGCAGCTCCGTGACATACAGCGCTGACAGCAGCACCGTGACATACAGCGCTGACAGCAGCTCCGTGACATACAGCGCTGACAGCAGCTCCGTGACATACAGCGCTGACAGCAGCTCCGTGACATACAGCGCTGACAGCAGCTCCGTGACATACAGCGCTGACAGCAGCTCCGTGACATACAGCGCTGACAGCAGCTCCGTGACATACAGCGCTGACAGCAGCTCCGTGACATACAGCGCTGACAGCAGCTCCGTGACATACAGCGCTGACAGCAGCTCCGTGACATACAGCGCTGACAGCAGCTCCGTGACATACAGCGCTGACAGCAGCTCCGTGACATACAGCGCTGACAGCAGCACCGTAAGCAGCCCCAGGAGGAAGTCAGCACAGCACAGGGATGGTGTGATCCCCTCATAATAAGAACCCCCAGGAGGAAGTCAGCACAGCACAGGGATGGTGGGAGCCCCTCATAATAAGAACACCCAGGAGGAAGTCAGCACAGCACAGGGATGGTGGGAACCCCTCATAATAAGCAGCCCCAGTAGAAATATGACACCGCTCAACCTCTTCAAAGAGGAGGGTAGGGGCATATAGTACGGTGTGCTTTTTTGGGTCAGGGAAGTGAGCCAAATGAATTAAGAAGGTCTGTGTGCTTGATTCCAAAAATTGTTTATAGACATATACATGGTCTACTGATCACATGTGTTGAATTCCTCCGAGATCCATGCCTCATTCATTTTTAGAAATGTGAGGTAGTTAACACTGTGGTGAGCTAGGCGAGTACGCTTATCGGTCACAATCCCCCCTGCTGCGCTGAACGTCCTTTCGGACAGGACACTGGATGAGGGGCAAGCCAACAGTTCGATTGCAAATTGGGCAAGCTCTGGCCAGAGGTCAAGCCTGCCCACCCAGTAGTCTAGGGGTTCATCACTCCTCAGAGCGTCCACATCGGCCGTTAACCCAATGTAGTCGGACACCTGACGGTCTAGGCGTTCCCTGATGCTGGATCCGGATGACACCTGTCGATGGGTCGGCTGAAAGAATGACCTCATATCCGAAGTCACCAACACATCTTCAAACCGGCCTCTTCTTGCAGGCGCTGTTGGATTGGTACCCGCAAATCCTTCTCTGGGAGTGGGAATTGCTCCTCTGCCAGCGCACGCAAAAGCAGAATGCAGCATTTCTCGAAGCAAGGCCTGGAAGTGCTGCATTCTGACAGCCCTCTGCGACGGCGGTAACATTTCCGCCATTTTGTGTTTGTACCGGGGGTCTAAGTACGTTGCCACCCAGTACTGGTCCTTGACCCTCATGCTTTTTATACGGGGGTCCCTATTAAAACACTGGAGCATGAAGGCCCCCATTTGCACTAAAGTGGAAGCGGTGTGGTGGCCTGGCTCCTGCTCATCATCCAGGATAATGTCGTCCTCTTCATTCTCCTCTCCCCATCCTCGCACAACAGGGATCCCAGAAAGGTTTAAAGCATGCTCTTCTTGCTCCTGCTCATCCGCCCCGGCACCATCCTCCTCTGACTCCTCATCAGACTCCTGTTGTTGACTTGTCTCAGATAGAGTAGCCCCCCCTGGGAATTCATCCAGCATTGCGACTTCCTCATCTTCCCGCTCCTGCTCCTCCACAGCCTGATCAATGACACGACGCAATGCACGCTCCAGAAAGAAGGCATAAGGTACCATGTCACTGATGGCGCCATGGCTGCGACTGACCAGTTTGGTGATCTCCTCAAATGGCCGCAGAAGTCTGCATGTGTCGCGCATGAGCAGCCACTGGCGCGGTGAAAAAAAACCCAGCTCCCCAGAACCGTTTCTTTCGCAGAGTTCATACAGGTAGACGTTAACTGCACGTTTCTGCTGGAGCAGCCTATCAAGCATATAGAAGGTTGAGTTCCATCGCGTCGGGCAATCGCAAATAAGACGTCTGACCGGCAGATGGTGTCGCCGCTGAATGTCAGCAAGGCGAGCCATGGCCGTGTAAGATCTTCTGAAATGGGCCGAGATTTTCCTTGCCTGCCGCAAGATGTCCTGGACCCCAGGGTATTTGACAAGGAATCGCTGCACGACCAAGTTTAAGACGTGTGCCATGCACGGCACGTGCGTGATTTTGCCCTGTTTCAATGCGCTAAGCAGATTGGCACCGTTGTCACACACCACTTTACCAACTGTCAAATTGAGCGGTGTTAGCCACTCATCTGCCTGTGAACGCAAAGCTGAAAGGAGTGCCGGGCCAGTGTGGCTCTTTGCTTCCAGGCACAACAGACGCAGCACGGCATGGCAACGTCTCACCTGGCATGTGGAATAGGTTCTGGGGAGCTTGGGCGGTGCAGTGGAAGAGACGCTAGCAGCGGAAAAGGAGGAGGCAGCTGAGGAGGAGAGGGAGGAGGATGGAGTAGGAGGAGGAGAAGAAGAGTCAGGCCTGCATGCAATCCGTGGCGGTAAAACCAAATCTACACGGGTGCCACGGGTTACATGCTTGACGGCCGTCAGAAGGTTCACCCAGTGGGCAGTAAAACTGATATACCTTCCCTGCCCGTGTTTGCTAGACCACGTGTCTGTGGTCAGATGTATCTTGGCACCGACACTGTGTGCCAGAGATACATTCACTTGCCGCTGAACATGGCCATATAGCTCTGGGATGCCCTTCTCTGAGAAATACTTCCTTCCTGGGACCTTCCATTGTGGTGTTCCAATGGCCACAAATTTGCGAAAGGCCTCCGAGTCCACCAGTTTATATGGCAGTAGTTGGCGGGCTATGAGTTCTGACAAGCCAGCCGCCAACCGTTGGGCAAGAGGGTTATCCGGCGTCATCATTTTTTTACGCTCAAACATTAGGCCCACGGAAGCCTGCCTTTTTGCAGAAAAATGTGAGCTTGGCGTGATGGAAGGTGGAGTGGAGGACAATTGTGAGGAGAGAGGAGAAGGAGAAGTAGAAGACGAGGCTGGACGGTGAGAGCCTGCAGTGTGGCTTTGTGTGTTCCGTTGCTCCCACTGGGCTCGGTGATGGCTGCTCATGTGCCTTCTTAAGGCGGTCGTCCCTAGGTGAGTATTGGGCTTACCGCGACTAACGCGTTGACTGCAAAGATTGCAGATGGCAACGCTATTGTCAGCAGCGGACACGTTAAAAAAAGCCCACACTGCGGAGCCATGTGCCGGTGTCCTGGGAGCGCCAGATGTGACCGTACATGGTCGATGACTCGCTCCTGATACATTTGCAGTCTGCTTTGTCCCTGCTGTGCAATGTAAGTCATTGCTGCTTCTCCTCCCTATCTGCTGGTCCATATCTCCCTCTGAACTCCCCTCCTCTTCCTCTCTTGTGGGCACCCACGTGACATCACTAGACACGTCATCATCAACGTCACCTTCCCCACCGCTATAAGTAGAGTAGGCAGCAACACCGGGGACCAACCTCCTCCTTGGGCTGATCTGGGTACTGGCGTCAGACTGCTGAGTAGCGCTTGTTGCTACCTCCTCTTCCTGATCCAATACCAAGAGTGGCTGCGCATCAGAAATGTCCTCTTGATATGGATCGGAAAATAATTCCAGTGACTCAAGCGGAAGGTATGTGGTGGTGGTGGTGGTGGTCGTGTTGTTGGTGGTAGTGTCTTTGGGGGTGCACATAGCAGAGAGTGAAGAAGAGGGTGCAGATCGAGAGGATGAGGAGGGTGCAGAAGAGTAAGGCTGAGCGAGCCACTCAACCAAGTCTGGTGCATCCTTTAAAGTAATTGAACGCACCTTCTGCAACTTCCCACTTTGGCTCAAGCCTGTTGCTCCTGCCCTACCCCTACCACCCCTGCGGAAGGGCCTGCCTCTTCCTCTGCATGTCATTTTTTAAATGACCCTGTGACAAAACTCTTAGTCCCTATACCGCTGAAGGACTGCTGCAGTATAGGTGAGCGGTCAGCAGTGGTGCACGTCAACCCTATCTATTGTGGACCTATAGCGGTCCTTACAGAACAGCAGACTGTACCGCACTCAAGCCTATGTACCGTAGCACCCTATACCAAGTTACCAGTCCTTATAAGAACTTTTGTGGACCAAGCAGGTTGTGTATTAGTGTTTAGCAGACTGTACGTCAGTCCCTATACCGCTGAAGGACTGCTGCAGTATAGGGCAGCGGTCAGCAGTGGTGCACGTCAACCCTATCTATTGTGGACCTATAGCGGTCCTTACAGAACAGCAGACTGTACCGCACTCAAGCCTATGTACCGTAGCACCCTATACCAAGTTACCAGTCCTTATAAGAACTTTTGTGGACCAAGCAGGTTGTGTATTAGTGTTTAGCAGACTGTACGTCAGTCCCTATACCGCTGAAGGACTGCTGCAGTATAGGGCAGCGGTCAGCAGTGGTGCACGTCAACCCTATCTATTGTGGACCGATAGCGGTCCTTACAGAACAGCAGACTGTACCGCACTCAAGCCTATGTACCGTAGCACCCTATACCAAGTTACCAGTCCTTATAAGAACTTTTGTGGAACAAGCAGGTTGTGTGTTAGTGATTAGCAGACTGTACGTCAGTCCCTATACCAATGAAGGACTGCTGCAGTATAGGGCAGCGGTCAGCAGTAGTGCACGGCAACCCTATGTATTGTGGACCGATAGCGGTCCTTACAGAACAGCAGACTGTAACGCACTCAGGCCTATGTACCGTAGCACCCTATACCAAGTTACCAGTCCTTATAAGAACTTTTGTGGACCAAGCAGGTTGTGTGTTAGTGATTAGCAGACTGTACGTCAGTCCCTATACCAATGAAGGACTGCTGCAGTATAGGGCAGCGGTCAGCAGTAGTGCACGGCAACCCTATGTATTGTGGACCGATAGCGGTCCTTACAGAACAGCAGACTGTACTGCACTCAGGCCTATGTACCGTAGCACCCTATACCAAGTTACCAGTCCTTATAAAAACTTTTGTGGACCAAGCAGGTTGTGTGTTAGTGTTTAGCAGACTGTGCGTCAGTCCCTATACCGCTGAAGGACTGCTGCAGTATAGGGCAGCGGTCAGCAGTAGTGCACGGCAACCCTATGTATTGTGGACCGATAGCGGTCCTTACAGAACAGCAGACTGTAACGCACTCAGGCCTATGTACCGTAGCACCCTATACCAAGTTACCAGTCCTTATAAGAACTTTTGTGGACCAAGCAGGTTGTGTGTTAGTGATTAGCAGACTGTACGTCAGTCCCTATACCAATGAAGGACTGCTGCAGTATAGGGCAGCGGTCAGCAGTAGTGCACGGCAACCCTATGTATTGTGGACCGATAGCGGTCCTTACAGAACAGCAGACTGTACTGCACTCAGGCCTATGTACCGTAGCACCCTATACCAAGTTACCAGTCCTTATAAAAACTTTTGTGGACCAAGCAGGTTGTGTGTTAGTGTTTAGCAGACTGTGCGTCAGTCCCTATACCGCTGAAGGACTGCTGCAGTATAGGGCAGCGGTCAGCAGTAGTGCACGGCAACCCTATGTATTGTGGACCGATAGCGGTCCTTACAGAACAGCAGACTGTAACGCACTCAGGCCTATGTACCGTAGCACCCTATACCAAGTTACCAGTCCTTATAAGAACTTTTGTGGACCAAGCAGGTTGTGTGTTAGTGATTAGCAGACTGTACGTCAGTCCCTATACCAATGAAGGACTGCTGCAGTATAGGGCAGCGGTCAGCAGTAGTGCACGGCAACCCTATGTATTGTGGACCGATAGCGGTCCTTACAGAACAGCAGACTGTAACGCACTCAGGCCTATGTACCGTAGCACCCTATACCAAGTTACCAGTCCTTATAAGAACTTTTGTGGACCAAGCAGGTTGTGTGTTAGTGATTAGCAGACTGTACGTCAGTCCCTATACCAATGAAGGACTGCTGCAGTATAGGGCAGCGGTCAGCAGTAGTGCACGGCAACCCTATGTATTGTGGACCGATAGCGGTCCTTACAGAACAGCAGACTGTAACGCACTCAGGCCTATGTACCGTAGCACCCTATACCAAGTTACCAGTCCTTATAAGAACTTTTGTGGACCAAGCAGGTTGTGTGTTAGTGATTAGCAGACTGTACGTCAGTCCCTATACCAATGAAGGACTGCTGCAGTATAGGGCAGCGGTCAGCAGTAGTGCACGGCAACCCTATGTATTGTGGACCGATAGCGGTCCTTACAGAACAGCAGACTGTACTGCACTCAGGCCTATGTACCGTAGCACCCTATACCAAGTTACCAGTCCTTATAAAAACTTTTGTGGACCAAGCAGGTTGTGTGTTAGTGTTTAGCAGACTGTGCGTCAGTCCCTATACCGCTGAAGGACTGCTGCAGTATAGGGCAGCGGTCAGCAGTAGTGCACGGCAACCCTATGTATTGTGGACCGATAGCGGTCCTTACAGAACAGCAGACTGTAACGCACTCAGGCCTATGTACCGTAGCACCCTATACCAAGTTACCAGTCCTTATAAGAACTTTTGTGGACCAAGCAGGTTGTGTGTTAGTGATTAGCAGACTGTACGTCAGTCCCTATACCAATGAAGGACTGCTGCAGTATAGGGCAGCGGTCAGCAGTAGTGCACGGCAACCCTATGTATTGTGGACCGATAGCGGTCCTTACAGAACAGCAGACTGTAACGCACTCAGGCCTATGTACCGTAGCACCCTATACCAAGTTACCAGTCCTTATAAGAACTTTTGTGGACCAAGCAGGTTGTGTGTTAGTGATTAGCAGACTGTACGTCAGTCCCTATACCAATGAAGGACTGCTGCAGTATAGGGCAGCGGTCAGCAGTAGTGCACGGCAACCCTATGTATTGTGGACCGATAGCGGTCCTTACAGAACAGCAGACTGTAACGCACTCAGGCCTATGTACCGTAGCACCCTATACCAAGTTACCAGTCCTTATAAGAACTTTTGTGGACCAAGCAGGTTGTGTGTTAGTGATTAGCAGACTGTACGTCAGTCCCTATACCAATGAAGGACTGCTGCAGTATAGGGCAGCGGTCAGCAGTAGTGCACGGCAACCCTATGTATTGTGGACCGATAGCGGTCCTTACAGAACAGCAGACTGTACCGCACCCAAGCCTATGTACCGTAGCACCCTAGACAGACCAAGTTACCAGTCCTGATAAAGAGCTTTGTGGAACAAGTGAGTTGTGAATGATTAGCAGACTGCAGCAGAAGGGCAGCAGTCAAGTATAATATTCTTTCTATATTTGGAAGAAAGAATATTATACGTGTACAAGCCTATTACCGTACCACTGATACCAGTCCTGAAAAGAACCTTTGTGGAACTAATAGTAACAGCAAGTCTTTAAAATTATCCTCACTGCCTGACACACTGCTTCCTGCCTGTCCCTATACAAATTGGCAAAAAAGAGTAGGCTGGAACGATTAGCTGGAACAGCTCTTTTGTGGACCTGATAGTAACAGCTAATGATGATGATGATGATGATGATGAAGAAAGACTAATCTGGCTGAGCTGTCCCTAAAATAGCAGCATACAGCGCTCTGTCCCTTTATCTAAACTGACAAAAGAAACTCAGGCTGCTGACCTAACACCTATACCAGTCCTGAAAAGAACTTTTGTGTACCAAATAGCTAGCGTTTTCTCTGTCCCTACTCCACACAGGATCCTTTCCCTACAGTGACAGAAGAAAGAATGTAAAATGGCCACCGGATCGGGTGTATTTATAGGTTAGGGGGAATGTCCAAGTGTCCATGAGCTGTCATGTCTCAATTGGTTGTCCTGTAACACATGATAAACGTGTCACGAAAGGTTAAAGTTCTTGTATACATTAAACACGTAAGTCCGCCGGGGCGAACGACGGAAAAAGGCGTTCGAACCCGCGGACGGCGAAAGTCGGAAATTCGCCGCGAAACGACCGCCGGGCGAACCGTTCGGCCATCACTATATACCATTCATTTTATTAGATTTTAGTGATTCTGGCATTATGGCAAGCTGACATTTGTGATCTCAGACAAATATCACATTTGCACTTGGAGCCACATGTTAAAAAATTTGAGCAGCTCCTCCACCCTTTAATTTTTCCAGTTTTCATAAATCAATCTGCTTATATTCCTCCTCCATTGCCTTAACTTACCCCGAATTTCTCATGCTTAAACAAGTTCTGCAAAGTTTATAGATTTCCAGATATATTCATACATGGCAAGTATGCTTAAAGAGAGGATTTTCAGTGAGCACAAGTTTTGATTCTATACTACTGTAACATGGAACTGGTAACTTTTGATTTGACTTTTCCATTTTTTACATGCTTTTCTATATTTACAGTAATATATTTCTTACAGAATTTAAAATTCTGATGATAACCATCTACATCAGATGACAATCACCCAATCAAGCCTGCTACTATTGGGACAAATAATTTGTCATTGTGGCCCCCACACTCCTCCCTGCCAAAATAATCAGTGCCTGGCACACTTTTTTTTTGTTTTTTTTCTTCCTTTTCCACTTCTTTTTAAACTTTTTAAACTTGAATGTACGTTTTTTTCACGCTGGGCATATACAAAAGTGACCTCACATTTTTGTAAGTATTTTATTATATCTTTTTAGGTGACAACACCAAAGAAATTACACTTTTCTACAATGTAAAGTAGTGAGTGTACAGCTTGTATAACAGTGTAAATTTGCTGTCCCTTTCAATATAACTCAACACACAGCCATTAATGTCTAAACTGCTGGCAACAAAAGCGAGTACACCCCTAAGAGAAAATGTCCAAATTGGGCCCAATTACCCATTTTTCCCTCCCCAGTGTCATGTGACTTGTTAGTGTTACAAGATCTCAGGTGTGACTGAGGCAAATCAGATGTGTTAAATTTGGTGTTATCGCTCTCACTCTCTCATATTGGTCACTAGAAGTTCAACATGGATAGAGAACTCTCTGAGGATCTGAAAAAAATAATTGTTGCTCTACATAAAGATGGCCTGGGCCAGTGATGGCGAACCCTGGCACCCCAGATGTTTTGGAACTACATTTCCCATGATGCTCATTCACTCTGCAGTGTAGTTGAACATCATGGGAAATGTAGTTCCAAAACATCTGGGGTGCCAAGGTTCGCCATCACTGGCCTAGGCTATAAGAAGATTGCCAAGACCCTGAAACTGAGCTGCAGAATGGTGGCCAAGCCAATACAGAGGTTTAACAGGACAGGTTCCACTCAGAACAGGCCTTGCCATGGTCGACCAAGGAAGTTAGTGCACATGCTCTGCGTCATATCCAGAGGTTGTCTTTTGGGAAATAAACGTATGAGTGCTGCCAGCATTGCTGCAGGGGTTGAAGGGGTAGGGGGTCAGCCTGCCAGTGCTCAAGTGACCATACGCTGCACACTGCATCAATTGGTCTGCATGGCTGTTGTCCCAGAAAGAAACCTCTTCTAAAAATGATGCACAGAAAGCCCGCAAACCGTTTGCTGAAGAAAAGCAGACTAAGGACGTGGATTATTGAAACCATGTCCTGTGATCTGATGAGACCAAGATAAACGTATTTTGTTCAGATGGTGTCAAGCATGTGTGGTGGCAACCAGGTGAGGAGTACAAAGACAAGTGTGCCTTACCTACAGTCAAGCATGGTAGTGGGAGTGTCATGGTCTAGGGCTGCATGAGTGCTGCCGGAACTGGGGAGCTACAGTTCATTTAGGGAACCATGAATGCCAACATGTACTGTGACATACTGAAGCAGAGCATGATCCCCTCCCTTTGGAGACTGGGCCACAGGGCAGTATTCCAACATGATAATGACCCCAAACACACCGCCACGACGACTACTGCCTTGCTAAAGAATCTGAGGGTAAAGGTGATGGACTGGCCAAACAAGCCTCCAGACCCAAACCCTACTGAGCATCTGTGGTGCATCTTCAAATGGATAGTGGAGGAGCGCAAGGTCTCTAACATCCACCAGCTCCGTGATATCATCATGGAGGAATGGAAGAGGACTGCAGTGGCAACCTGTGAAGCTCTGGTGAACTCCATGCCCAAGAAGGTTAAGGCAGTGCTGGAAAATAATGGTGGTTACACAAAATATTGAAACTTTGGGCCCAATTTGGACATTTTCACTTAGCGGTGTACTCACTTTTGTTGCCAGCGGTTTAGACATTAACCAGTTCCCTAGCGCCGTATTGTAAAATGACGGTGGCAGGAACTGTTCCTCCCTCTGGGTGGGCATCATATGACGTCCTCTACATCCCGGCATTTTGAAGAGCGCTCATGTGCCACCGGAGGTGAAAAAATGACTGTTGATGGACTTTAAGCCTAGACTACCTGTGATCATTTTCAGATGATTGCAAATCTACCCCAGTTGGTTATGGATTGTGCAATTGTTCAATGGAATCTTTGACCAATCATGGATGACTTTCCATGTGATCAAAATCACTTTAAAATTGAGCCAACCACCAGCTCATGGTGCAGTTTTTATTCCAGTTCAGTAATCTGATCTTTTCAACATTGTCGTCAGATCTATGAAAAAGTAAATCACGTTCAATCTACCTTCTCACGCATTGCTTGGACATAGTGGTAAATCTATAATGTTTTTTATTTGAGTTGTGGCATGCGTGTTATCATTTTTAAATTCTCATACGCTGCTTTTTTTTTTTTTGTCTCATTTATTAGGACCATTGGTTGCCTGGCATCTGGAATTGCCATTCTTCAATAAGTGCACATTTACTGTACAACCTAATTCTATGTTAAGGTGGCTAGTAATTTTTTTAATAAAAAAATGTCAAGTAAAATAATAAAAAAAAAAAAAAAATTCTGCATTTTAAAGAATAATTAATCTCAAAACACTTAAAGAAAGTATGAATGTGTTTAAAAGGATTGAACAAACACAAATTTACAGCTTGACCTAATTGAAGCTTAAGACAAAACTGTCTGCACCTTTTGAGCAATTCTCTTTCAATCTGCAGTAAAAATAAGATCAATATAGCTCACCTGGCACTGTACACATTAGCTTAAAATTCTCTTTTGCATATGACTGAAATCACTCCCTGCAGCCAGTGCAGTAAATGGCGAATGACAGCAAGTTGGG
Source organism: Lithobates pipiens (assembly GCF_037356315.1). Lineage (NCBI taxonomy): Eukaryota > Metazoa > Chordata > Amphibia > Anura > Ranidae > Lithobates > Lithobates pipiens. Next base: position 150,760,612 of record NW_027507685.1, read on the forward strand.
TGTACACATACTTTAAGTCTGCTGAACTGGACACATTTCAGTCTGTGTGTAGTCTTCTCTGTTCAACAGAGACGGTCTAAAGACTGGCTTCTGATGAACAGTCATGCTGGTAAACCAGCTAATGGCTGCAGCGCTGATCATTGTATTCTGACGGGGGAGGAGCTCTTGTTGTCTGATAACAATAGCATGGTGGGGTGGATCCCTGCATCCACATTGTTTATGTGGATACAGTGATCTTCAGTTTTTATTCAACAAAAAAAAAACTGTGTGTGCAAACCCAGTTTAAAAGAAAAGTTTGGGATTTAGAAAAAAAAAAGATTATACTCACCTAGGTGGATGATGCATCAATCCGATGCTCCATCTGTCCCCCACTGGCTCTGCACTGAGAACTGAGCGATCAAAGACAGCTGATCACTCAGTTCTCAGCATTCTGTCTGCTGTCCCCCACTCTCTGCTCTGACCCTGCCTCCCCTCACTGGAGTGCTGAGATGTGGAGGGAAGTGGCTGGCTCAGGCTTTCAGCGGCTCGCTAAGAGGCTGAGCCAGCTGCTGGTTATGGGTGGATCTAGTCCATATGGTCTGGATCTTTTCAGAGCCTGGACTGGCGCTGCAATGTCAACCAACAACGGGCCCTCTGTACATGGAATACAGATCACAGGAGTGCAGAACTAACTGCATTCCTATGAGCTATAGGAGAAATTGCTTTGGCTATGCTTCTTCTTTAACCACTTAAGCCCCGGACCATCTGGCTGGCCAAAGACCAGGCCGTTTCTTGCATTTCGGCACTGCGTCACTTTAACCACTTAAGCCCCGGACCATTTTCCAGCTAAAGGACCAAGCCCCCTTTTGCGATTTGGCACTGTGTCGCTTTAACTGACAATTGTGCGGTCATGCAATGTGGCTCCCAAATAAAATTGGCGTCCTTTTTTTCCCACAAATAGAGCTTTCTTTTGGTGGTATTTGATCACCTCTGAGGTTTTTATTTTTTGCGCTATAAACAAAAATAGAGCGACGATTTTGAAAAAAATGCAATATTTTTTACTTTTTGCTATAATAAATATCCCCCAAAAATATATAAAACATTTTTTTTCCTCAGTTTAGGCCGATACGTATTCTTCTACATATTTTTGGTAAAAAAAATTGATTATTGATTAATGAATAATTAGTTATTGTTTTTACTAGTAATGGCAGCGATTTTTATTGTGACTGCGGCATTATGGCGGATACGTCGGACAATTTTTACACATTTTTGGGACCATTGGCATTAATACAGCAATCAGTGCGATTAAAAAATGCACTGATTACTGTAAAAATGTCACTGGCAGTGAAGGGGTTAACCACTAGGGGCAGTGTAGAGGTTAAGTGTGTGTGTGTTTTTTTTAACCTTAGGGGGGCGTGGCTTGGCGTCTGACGTCACTGATCGTCTTTCCCTATAACAGGGAACAGGCGATCAGATCATTGACAGCCTCAGTAGGAAGCACGAGGAGAGGTTTGTTTACCTATGTAGCATAACAGCGATTCGCCCAGCCGAGCCATGCTCCCACAGTAAAACTGCGGCGGCTGGTCGGCAAGCGGTTAAAGGGTAACTCCACTTTTGTGGGCAATAAAATAGCAAATAAAGAAAAAAGAATATAGCATATACAATTGCGACACAAGTCGTATTGTAATTGAATGTTATTAGAAAATTACATTCCTTTTTAATCTGCACCCACTGAAAGTTTCTGAGAAAGCAATATGGTTACCCTGAATTGTTCTGTATACAGAGTGTGTACTGACCACTCCCCAGAAACATAATTTTCTGCTTGTGTGATTGGCTCACCAATTTTCCCAGAAGTCTGCACTAATATACAAATCAGATTTCAGGCATCCCCTGCAACAAAATGTCATTTTTGGTGAGACACTCCCAGTAGGAACACGTCTGAGGCTGGATTAACACCTATACATTTTTAGTGCTTTTTGCATTTTGCAGATCTGCACTACAATCCATTTACCATGGTTTCCTATGGAACACGTTCTGTAGTGCAAATCTGCAAAATGCAAAAAGCACTAAAAATGCATAGGTGTTAATCCAGCCTAAAGGGATGCAGGTCCAGCAGATTTCCTCATTAGAGCCCTCCAGATGCACACCTGATTGATAATTATGAAGCTACTCCCATTAGACCCACTCAGCACTGAGGCTCAGAGGAACATACATGGATTACTTCAGAATAACAAAAGGTAAGAATCTGCAACAAACATTGTTATAATCCCTGCAATGTACATAGATCACCCAGAGCGGAATGTTTTTTTTTCCTCAACAAAAGTGGAGTTAATCTTTAAGATTTGGTGGGGCTACCTATCTCTGCAGTGATCAGAATCAAACATCCCTTGTAATAGAAATAAGGGATGACAGGTCCTTTTTATGGTGAAATCTAATGCTGTGTACACACTATTCAGCCAGCAAAAGACTGATGAGAGCTTTTGGTCAGAAAATGCCATGGTGTGTATGCTCCACTGGACTTTTGCTGGCCGAATTTCGGCCAGCAAAATATTGAGAGCAGGTTCTCAGTTTTTCAGTTGGAAAAAGTTCCTGTCCGAAAATGCGTTCGTGTGTATGCAATTCCGACACACAAAAACTCACGCATGCTCAGATTCAACTACGAGACGGATGCTATTGTCTACTGGCTATTGAACTTCCTTTTTCTAGTCCCGTTTTATGCGTTGTACGTCACCGCGTTCATAACAGTCGGAATTTGGTGTGACCATGTGTATCTAAGACAGCTTGAGCGCAATCAGGAAAACCATCCAGAATTTTTCGACCATAATTACGATCATGTTTACATGGTATAAGGTTTATAAGACCCCAAATATCTCCTCTACCTTTAAAAAACAAAACATCAAAAAACATTTTTTTTTTTGCTTTTGCTATCGCTCTAAACCGGAAGCGATGTCATGACGTCCTCCTAGATGATAAAAGTGATTAAAAAGAGATCTGGTCTTTGTTCATTTAAATGGCCAGCCAGGCAAATCATCCTAAACCATCAGATTGTAAAGTAAATTATTATTATTATTTTTATTTTTTTTAAATAACAAACATGTTATACTTCCACTGTGCAGCTCGTTTTGCACAGAGTGGCCCCGAACCTGCTCTTCTGGGGTCCCTCGGCGGCTGTCTCGGCTTCCCCCCCCGCAGGTACTTCTCACGTTCATGCGAGCTCCCTCGCATGGTGAGAAGCACCTGCGGACGCGCTCCCGTGATACAGCCGGTGGCTATAGCCGCTCGCTGTATCACACGGCCCCACTCCCCTGGCGCTCCGCATCAGTGGATGTGATTGACAGCAGCGCGAACCAATGGCTGCGCTACTTTCCATCCAATCATTCTAGCCAATCAGCGGCCAGGCTGAGTGGTGAAGAGGACGTCGGGGGCAAGCACGGGATTTTCGAGGGGTCAGGTAAGTAAAATGGGGGGACTGGGGGCGCAGGCTGTGTCAGATGTTTTTTCAAAAAACATTTACCTTTACAACCCCTTTAAAGTCGTATTAAACCAAAAATGTTATATATTTCAACTTACCAATCATTAGATGTGGTGGCTGCTGGCACCTGGTGCTCTGGAAAGTAATACACCTCCTGTATTAGGCTACTTTCACACTGAGGCGCTGGGCGCGCTTGCAGTAAAGCAGCGCTATATTTAGCGGCACTTTACCGTCATTTTAACAGCGCTTTTCAGCCGCTATCGAGGCAATTTTAACCCCCCACTAGTGGCCGAAAAAGGGTTAAAACCGCCCGCAATTGCAGGCGGGTTTGGAGCGCTGCCCCATTGTTTTCAATGGGAAGTGGCACTTTAGGAGCGGTAAATACAGCGCTCCTATGATGCGGCTTGCAGGACATTTTTCAGCGTCCTGCAAGCGCACCACTCCAGTGTGAAAGCCCTCGTGCTTTCACATTGGAGAGACAGCAACGGTTGTTTGAGGGCGCTTTGCAGTCGCTATTTTTAGCACTCTAGCCCTTGCAAAGCGCCTCAGTGTGAAAGGGGCCTTAGAGCGTCCCCACTCTGGATGAATGAGAACAGGGGGTACATTTGGATGGCAGCATTGTCAGTCTGGAGGGAGGATTTAAATACACTAACAAACTGAAGCCAAACTCCAGCTCATGCTTTATAATAAGTTACAGCAAACATTTTATTTCTTTTTTTTTTTTAGTTTTATGGAATTGAATAAAAGCTGATTATTGTAAGAACTCCTGTCAGGGTTATATGGTTTGTCTCATCCCTGTAACTGATGCATCTGGAAGAGAGCTTGTTCTTTTGAAAAGCAACAGTACTCACTGGCAAGATCACCAGATGAAAATAGAAAAAAAAGAATGACAGATATTTGCCAGTTAAAAAAAAAAAAAACGTCCGACATTCTGCCAGTGCGTATGTCGGTCTGTTCTGACGGCCGGCTTCTATCGGACATGCATGCTGGAAAACCAGCAGACGACCGACTACTGATCAGCACTCTCAGCCAATGGCAGAGAGCACTGATCGAAGTGTTCTGGTGGGGGAGGGGCATCCCCCTGTCAGAACACAACAACTCAGTGGGGAGATCGCTGGACTAACCCTGCGTGGTTAGTACGGTGGTCTTCCGACCGGAGCAGACAGGTTTTTTTCGTGCAAAAAATAAACTAATACCCGGCTTAAAAAAGAAAACTAAGAAAATCTAAGAATTTATAAACTGTTTTGGGTTTAATACTGGTTTATTAAACTGGGAAAGAGACTGAAGAAATGCTTCCTCCTGATTGCAGCAGACTGAAGGTATCATCTCAGCTTTGGCAAAATGATGGGGTTGAAACTCAAGGAAACCTATTTAGTATTCAATTCAGGTGGAGCTTTTAAAACAATCCTGTTATTGCTGTATATTTTGACATATCAGAATGTTATTCTTGCAACCTTGCTGAAAGGTCCAAATTAACCTGTTAATGTTTATATGAGATTTGAGTCATTTGGCTTGGATCTGCTCTAAAGAGATCATTTGTGTACTGTCTACTAGTGCTGATGCATTGTGCTATGTTTGTTGTGGTTGTAACCATTTGGTGTTATACTGTATATTGTATACTTTTTGTTAAAAGCAATAAACAAACAAAAAAGATAATTTTGTAGCTTTTTTTTTTTTTATAGTGGTGGCTTCTGAAAGAGCATCAGCAGAGCCTCTCACTACCCCTAGTAATGCACAGTAAAATATTTCTACGATATGGCCAACCTTACAAAGCCATGTATTATTGCCGTATGTTCAGAAAGATTCTGATGCAGCAGTCGTATGACATTAAAAACATCCATAGACACAAATAGCCACATTTAGTTCAGTACATTGAGACGTGAGGAGAGAACCACCCTTGGCCACCACAGTGGAGGTAAGCCTTGTACACACAATTGGATTGTTGGCCAACAAAACCGTGGACTTTTGTCCAAAGGGCGTTGGCCCAAACTTGTCTTGCATGCAAACGGCAAGAAATTTGTCAGCCAACAAAGTGACGTACTATGTTGTTTTTCAGCTCTTTAGCGCCACTTTAGGCTCCTTCTGCTAAATTTGTGTTAGTAGAAATTTGGTGAGAGGTTGATTCATGCTTTTCATTTTGCACTTTTCATTTCATGCTTTACAGTTTGTTCCTGAACGGCCGTTCGCCAACCAGACATGCTGCGGAATCGGAGGAGATAATGTGTTATTTATTATTGGCCTTGGAGTTATTGTTTTGACCCAAGTCCAGTCCAGGAACAGGAGGAGGAGGATTTCTTGGACCAAGAATTGGTTGCTTTATTAATCTTGACCTATTATGTCATATGCTTTTGCTGCGGGAGCTCCAGGAGAATAGTCCAGATGATTTTCGGAATTATCTCCAGATGACGGATCCCTGCTTTCACCAACTCTTGGCATTGTTATATTAAGAAGCAGGACACATGCATGAGGTTTTTATTTTATTTTTTGGTTGAATAATAATGATTTGATTTGTTATATTTCCTATATTTTTGGATGTATAGAATGCACTTTTTGGTTAAGTTCTATTTGCAGATAGCATGTCTAATTTTATTTATTTAAATTTTTTTAATGCACAACAAAAACAATGTGGAGAATAATACTTGGCTATGGGGGTTATTTATGAATGGCAAATCCACATTGCACTGCAAGTGCACTTGGAAGTGCAGTCGCTGTAGATCTGAAATGAGTGGAAGCTCTGCTGATTTTATTATCCAATCATGTGCAAGCTAAAATTCTGATTTTTATTTTCCTCGCATGTCCCCCTTGGATCTACAGCAACTTTACTTCCAAGTGCACTTTCAGTGCAAAGTGGATTTTCCTTTAGTAAATAACCCCCTATGTGTTTTACTTCAAATGACAATTTAGGAGTAGGCAGTTACATTAAAAAAAAAATACAATGTAAAATTGACAAGGGACACCAACATAGTTGTATCTTTGATCTTAAAAACTATGGGATAATGGTGTTGTGGTAACTTTCCCAAAGAAATAAATAAAAGCAAGCAAGCATAATAATATTATTCTTGATATCACAAACAAAAAAGCCTTTGAAAATTCTTTTGCAATAACTCCATCCGTATCGCCAACAAAGCAGCTTCGTTATTATCCAATTAAAGAAGAAGAGAATGTGCGCTGCATTTCGAGATTTCAGAATTTGCCACGCCACGAATGTTCTCCATTACGAACATTATTTTACAAGACCGATCACTTCTGGCATGTCCTTGCTTCTGAGCATGCATGTTTGTACTTTTGTCCGACGGACTTGTGTACACACGCTTGGAAAATCCAGCAACACACATTTGTTCGTGGAACATGTTAAAACCTGCGATCCAACATTTGTCCATGGAAAATCCGACAACAATTGTCCGATGGAGCGTACAAATGGTCGCATTTTTCCCAAACAACCCGTCATCACACAATTCCCGTTGAAAAATCTGATTGTGTATACGAGGCTTTAGACTCCCCTTAACAGATGAAATGTGCTACTGCAAAACCCCCCATATGGTTTTCTCTTCTGTATTGTGGCTGATGCAAACCTATACTAAACATATATAGAAGACAGAAAATAACAGATGAGTGCCAGCTCTGTTTATATTGGCTGGCCAGGTGGAATATAAGGCCATCCCTGTCTACAGATTGTACGTCCTGCATCTAGAGTCCATGTTAGGTGCATGAATCATCATCTGAGTATTTGATTTTTCTTGATGAAATGATCATATCCGGGTGGATGACATATGGGCGATTATGATCAAGCCCTCCATGATTGTTACAGCAACTTGTCGCAAAGAAAATCGTATTCTATGGAATTGCTAACAGTGACATTTTTAACGCGATTTGTCGCTCTGTTGCTTAGCGATCAAGGATCATCAGCCTTTCAGCTTGTCGGCAACATCGCCAGCGATAATCAGCCTTAATGCTTTTGTATGAAATGTTGCAGAAATTAAAAAGCTTAGATACGTATTGCTAAAGAAAAGCCATTTGAAACCGAGAACAAACCCATGCTTGCAGAAAATCGCTAGCGACTCTAAGAATTCAAATGCTGGCTATATATCGCTGTTAATCCTTGCATTAGCGATTAGCTTTTTCCTAAAAATTGCCTGTGTCACCAAGATTGTAAACTGTCATAGGCAGGGCCCCTTAAAGTGGTTGTATACCCAAATTTTTAACTTTTTTACCTACAGGAAAGCCTATAATAAGGCTTACCTGTAGGTAAAAAAAATATCTCCTAAACCTGTACGGTTTAGGAGATATTCCCCTCGGGTTGCGCCGCTGACTGCAGCGGCGCATGCGCACAAGGGGGCCGGACTGAAATCTCCCGCGCGCATGCGCGGGAGTGACGATATCGCGGCTCCGGCCACTCACAGCGCCGGAGCCGCGATACCCGGAAGAAACGCCGAGGGAGCATGTCAGCTCCCTTGGCGTGGATCGGGCCAGATGTCGGGGCCTCGTTCTAAGGTAAGTATTTCATAATGAGCTAGTATGCGGTGCATACTAGCTCATTATGCCTTTTTGCTTTGCAGGTTTAAAAAAAAAAAAAAAAAAAAAAATAATAATAATTTGCGGGTTTACTACCGCTTTAAGCTGCCCATCTTGAGTTGTGTTGTAACTGTACTGTCATCCTTTATTTTGTTAACAACCATGCAGTCTGTTGGAGCTACTGTATCCACTCGCCATCCGGAAGATTTTGTGATATGACAATGGCGCGGTCATGCAACGTTGTACCCAAACTTAATTTGTGTCATTTTCCACACATACAGCTTTCTTTTGGTGGTATTTGATCACCACTGTTTTTTTTATATTTTGCACTATAAACAAAAAAAGACTAACAATTTAAAAATATATATGTTTTGTACTTTCTGCTATAAAAATGTATCCAATAAAAAAAAAAAATTGAAATTTGAAATCTTTATAAATTTAGGACAATATGTATTCTGCTACATATTTTTGGTAAAAAAAAAAATCCCAATAAGTGTGTGTGTGTGTGTGTGTGTGTGTGTATATATGTATTTAGGTTTAGGCAAAGGTTATAGGGTCTATATTATGGGATATATACTGGAATTTTTTTTTTTTATATACTAGTAATAGTGGCGATCATCGGCTTATAGTTGGACTGTGATATTGCAGCGAACAATTGGACACTAACGGACACTTTGTGGGAACCTGTGACACTAATACAGTGATCAGTGATAAAAAAAATATGCACTGTCACTGTATTAATGACACTGGCTGGGAAGGGGTTAAACATCTAATGGGATCTAAGGGGAAAGGGAAAGAAAATCCATCACATCCCCGCTCACAGGATGGTGCTCTGTCTTGTTTACATTGACAGAGCTCCATACTGTGTCTCCCCTCGCCAATCAGCCGGTGTTGGACATTCATTGGCCAGTATCTGCTGAGTGACATCTTCTACTATGACCAATCACAGCAGAAGCAGGGCGCCAGCAGTGTGCACACACGCCCCCTAGGTGGAAGTGCAGAATCACGTATATATACACATGATTTTCCACAGAATGGCCATCCTGTAGCAGTACATCTGCTATGGGGTGGTTGTTAAGTGAGTATATTAATCCTGTATTATATTATAACAATAATACTCAGATGCTTTTGTGTATGAATAGTTCCAAGATCAGGCCACCTAACAACTAATTAGATATGTGCATGTATTTCTGAACCCTATATTGTACAGGGAATAAAAAATATAACTTGATTCTCCCATCCACACACTCGATTTGGGGGGGAGGTCAGAACACACTGATCAGTGCTGTCAGCTATAGCCAGTGGTACTGACTGAACAAGGAAAATCCGACAGGCTACAGATCAACTTCTATACAACCAGCCTGGCCATACATGGATCTAAATCTGTCCGGTGGCTTGCTGAACCAAACTAATTTTGATCCATGTATGGCTGACTTAAGTCCTGAAAGGTGGCAACATTTCCTACTGAAGCCAGTTATCTGGAGACATCTGAAGAACTTTGTCAATAATAATCCTTTGTGTGCACACTTCAGGTACAACATAGACAGGATAATGCTGTCAGAAGATCCAATTGCTCTCATGATCATTCTGTAGAGTGAATGGTGGATAAATCCATTGCCCTTATGTGCCATTGACTGGCCATACATGGCTCAAATTTCGAATTCTGGGTGACGCTGTCAGCTCCACCCAGCTCAATAGAAGTCATGTTAACAATTGACTGATCCGGGTGGAAAATTAGCAGCCTTTCAGATGCAGTCACTGTTGGAGCATTCAGGCAGGCGCTGGTATTACTGCCCTGTGAATACAATTGCTGGCAGGAGAGATTTCTCCTTCTACACTGCTTAGTGCAAGGGATCCATTGACTCCTGCAGGCTGAACCCATGTATGTATGGCAAACTTGGCAGAAATTCAAGCACTATACAGCCCTGCTGCACGGTTTAGGAGATATTTACCATATACACTTGCGTTGACATCATCGGTGCATGCGCACTGAAGAAATGGGCCACTCATGCCGTTCCTTCAGCAGCCGTGCCGGGATCTATGGTTGTCACCTCATACCTTTTAATCCCCAACACATAGTAATTACACAGGTTCTATGGCTGATGAAGGTGGTAATTAAACTCACCTGGTGCCTTATCTGCATTTAATTAGCCTCAGAATCTGTGTAATTCAAAAGTGTTCGGGGTTTAAAGGGATGAGGTGGCGACAACTCTACCGTGAACGGCAGCTCCCGCGCACATGCATGGGAGTGATGTCATTGCGGGTTCCCGGCTAATCGTAGCGCTGGAGCCTGCAAACCCAGAAATAACTAGGTCACAGTGGTGTGCGGGACCGCTGCAACAGCTTTGATCTAAGGTAAGTTATTCATAATGAGCTAGTATGCGCATATGGTGCATACTAGCTCATTATGCCTTTTGTCTTACAGGGGTTTTTTTTTTTTTTTTCGGGTTTACAACCACTTTCATTATTTTCTATGAAATGTTGATTAAGGAGTGTGATTTGTAGCAGACAACCCAGTGCTGTAGCAAATTGCTAGCTGATGATCGCTGGCATTAGTGATTTGTAGAATTTGATTAATCTCTAGGTAAAAATCTTCTGTGGGTATTCACCCTGCTGGCTGAACAAAAGGAATCTCTACGTGTATGGCAGGCATTGCTTCCAGCATTGTATCCCATTGCCCCCTCCCCATGCTTCACTCCTTATCTATAGAAGAAGGAGCCTGTCTGTAGACAGAGGGATAGGGAGCAAGGCTCAGATTTCATGACATTACAGAATAGTGACTCAGACCCTACAAAAGTGATTCACCCTACAAGAAGCTCTTCCTGCACTATGACTGCGTACTGGCCATTGTGAATACAGCTCTGCTCACGTAGCGTAGACAGCCCTGCCTTGTGCTGGAGCTGTTCTTCAACTTCCACTACTCCAATGTATGGGAGCAAAGCAGGACAGAGAGCTTACATTCCATACAGAGGAACAAGACGGCCCAGAACACGGGATGGAGCTTCTTTTCTTGATTAGTCAAATGGTGGACATACGTGCTTTGATTTCTTTACTCGATAAAAGTATGATTCGATCAAAACAACCAACTAGCCCATAATGATGGCCATACACGCTTCGATAAACTATCAATTACCTTCTAATCAATCTCTTCTGATAAGAATAAACAATCTATAGTCGACAGCCCATCCGATCAATATACCTCACTCAGGGAAGTGGATTTTGATCCAGAGTTAGTATACATAACGTATGAAGGTAAATTATTGATCACATCTGTTTCCACCATGTAATCTCATAATCTGATTAATCAAAATACAATCATATTCCTTGATCATTCAGTCTATGGTCAATAACCCATTCGATTGATATGCCACACATGGGGAAGTGTATTTTGATTGATACGAACGCAATTTATGATCCTCTGCCTCTTCAAATAACCTTAAGCCTCATACACACGATCGGACTTTGTACAAACGTTCCCGTGGATTTTGTTACAAAGGGCGTCGGCCGGGAAATTGTATTGCATACACACGGCAGGACTTTTTCAGCCAGCTTTTATCAAATCCCGTGGTTTTTCTGCTCTTTACCGCCACCTTTGGTCAACTTCTGTATTGTTGTCTGATCTTTTGCATTGGTTCTGAGCATGCGTGTTTGTACTTTGTACAAAAGTCTGATGGTTTTGTGTACACACGATCGGACTTTGCTCCATCAGACTTTTGTTGTCGGAAAGTTTGTCCGTTCGCACAGCCAACAAAAGTCCGATGAAAACCGAAAGAGTTTGTCCGATAGAGAGTACACGCGGTCGGATGTTGCCTTAAAACAGCTAATTTGCATGTTTGTTGTCAAAAAGTCAGATCGTGTGTATGGGCCTTAATTGTGTAAGCTGAGGGTAGGGACTGATGTGAATGTACAATGTATATGTAAAGCGCTGCGTAAATTGATGGCGCTATATAAGTACTTTTATAAAATAATAATCTCATAAAAAATGGATCGATTGATCGAAATATGATTGTATTCATGAACAAAGTATCTCAGTACTGCCGACTAACGCAAAACATTCATCAAATCAGTTTAAGCCCTCACTGAACACGGCCTTGAAATCGTGCGAGTTCATCTGCACAATTTCAAAGCCGCATTTCAGTCCAACTTTGGGGCGACTTAAAGGACAACTGTGCCGGCTTATGCACAGATGTCTATTGAACTCGCCCCGAAAGTCGCCAAAAGTAGTGAAGGAACTACTTTTGGAAATCGGTGAGGCGCTGCAAATTCGGCGTTGCACCGATTTTGGGACGCTTCTATTGCTGGCAATAGACTCCGATTTGACATGCAATTTGACCTGTCAATTCACGCCGAAGGGAACGGGGGCTAAATGTGATCAAAATTAAATTAAGTCTAAATCGATCAGAGAATAAATAAATTATGGTTATTTGTTTTGTGGATTCAGTTGTTTTGATCGAATCGAACATCAATAGGATAAAATAATCAAAGCATGTATGACCACCATCGATTCCTCTTCCAAATGACCAACCAGATTATGAGATTACTTGAGGAGGTAGACTCGAACGATAACTTAAGATCGTAAATTGTGCTTTTATCTTGCCTGTCCACCAAAATCCACTTCCCCATGTGTGGCATATAAATCAAAAGGGTTGTTGATTATAGACTGATAATTCTCTATTGGAAGAGATTGATCGGAAAATGATCATTGAGCCCTGGTTCACACTGACTGCGGCAATTAAATCGTGCAAATTCAGCTGAACTCGCACAATTTCATTCCCACATGTCAGTCCTGATTTCGGGGGCGATTTCAGAGACATCTGTGCGGGTTTCTGCACAGATGTCAATGGAAATTGAACCCCGAAATCTCCAAAAGTAGTACAGAAACTACTTTTGGAAATCGTACAGTGACATTTCTGGCAATTTGACATGTCAAATCGCATCAATGTTAACCAGGGCTCAGGCTACATTTCCACTTTGATGCAACTTGAGGTCCATAGACCTCAAGAATACACAGGCATTGTTTCAAGTTGCATCAAAATCGTGCAACTTTCAGATCGCAATAGTGGAAACCTAGGCTCAATGAAGTGTGTATGGCCACAATTAGCCTAGGTTTCCACTATAGCGACTTGAAAATCTCACGATTTTTTTTCCCCCGATTTTATTTATTTTTTTTTGCCTCGATTTTGATGCGACTTGAAGCAATGCCTGTGTATTCTTGAGTTCTATGGACCTCAAGCCTCATCAAAGTAGGACCAAAGAAGTGCAGGGACTACTTTGAAGTCACACAGATATGAATGTTACTCATTGGAAATCATGGGATACGACTTGTCATGCGACTTTTCAGTCCCAAGTCGCACTAGTGGAAACATAGCCTCAGACTAATGTTTACAAACTTCACATTTGTTCATTGCAGGAACATGCGCAAAATTGCGAATGTCTCTAAAACGCATGAAAATGTGCAGTCCCTTTTGCCCCACTGTGGTGCCATAATTCTTAAAGTGATTGTAAAGGCAGAATCTTTTCTTTTTAACTTAATGCATTCTTTTGCATTAAGATAATAAAAACCTTCTGTGTGTAGCAGCCCCCCTAATACTTACCTGAGCCCTGTGTCTATTCAGTGATGTACACGAGTGTCTCGGCCGTCTGGGACTCTCTCTACTGATTGGCTGAGACACAGCAGTGGTCCCATTGACTCTGGCTAACTGACTTTGACAGCAGCAAATCAGAAAAGAGAAGGGGCAGGGCCAAACTGCAGCTCCATGTCTGAATGGAGACAGGGAGCTGTGGCTTGGGTGCTCCCACAGCAAACTGCTTTCTGTGGGGGCCCTTGACAGGAGGAGGGATCAGAACCCTGAAGAGGGACCCAAGAAGAGGAGGATCTGGGCTGCTTTTTGCAAAACCATTACACAGAGCAGGTAAGTATAACATGTTTATTTTTAAAGAAAAAAAAAACAAGACTTTAGTATCACTTTAATGGCACCCCCATGCACCTTTCTAGTGTGCCCCAACATATGGTAATGTTTTTAAAACCAACCATTCTCTGCTTTTGGGCTACGTTCACACATTTACAAATGTTTTTTTATTTACCGATCTGAATGCAGCTTCGTTGTTTTCAATGGAGACATCCACACACGTATGTAAATATGCACTGCGTTCAGATCCATAGCACAAAATCCAAAAATTTGCTTTTAGGGACATGCATACATATACACATCCGCCTAATAAAAACAACAATTTAGCTAAAGTATTCACTGATTATTACACAGGAAATTTTGTGCTAGAAAAACGTGTAATAAAGCCAGTCAATTTTTACACCCGTGTGAATGTAGCAGGGTGTGTTTTACGCGTGCCTTAAATGCGACACACAAAATTGTCTGGAATTGCACAAAAAGTGCACGTTCTGTCGCACCTGCGTAGGTGTGGATGGAGCTTTGAACATAGTCACTTAAAAAAAGATACACTGCCAGGAACTGCTCTCTGTGGAACTACAAGTCTCAGCATGTAATGGCAGATCTTGCTGGGGGTTGCAGCTTGAAGTTATTTGTATGAATATTCACATGTATGCTCACCCATAATTGGGAATTTGCATTCCTCATTCAGCGGTCCCCGATGTCTGAGTGACATTTGCTGTGATCCAGCCAGCAGCAGTAGATGAGGCTGTGGGGTTGGGGATGGATACGGAGTATGGAATGTACAATGTTATCAGTGGGAGTGACAGGGTGACACGTGCTTGTGTTTACACAGAGATGATCAGCAGCATTTGTGAATTCCTCTCCCTCCCTCCTTCCTCTCTGATTCCTCCATATCTCATTCTTCTCACTAGTGATGGACGAACTTCCGACGGGACGTTTCGCGAACGCGAAACGCGAACGGACACAAACGTTCGCGAAAACGACCGTTCGCCGCGGGCTCCATTGACTTCAATGGGAGGCGAATTTCGCAAACCTTTAGGTCGAATTTGCGGCCACGGGGTAATTATTAGGGGGTAGCACGTAGTCCCACCACCTGGACAATAGCATAATACATGTATGAGGTGAATTTGGGATCGATAACTACAAGCATTTTTTTTTTATTTGGGAAATTGTTCTGACAATTCAGGACTATGGAGCTAATGAAGGCAATGGAGGAGAGGGAAGGTCAGGGACCAGGGTAGGCAAACAAGAGGGTGCAGGAGATACAGAGCACTGACAGCAGCACCGTAATACAGAGCACTGACATCAGCACCGTGACATACAGCGCTGACAGCAGCTCCGTGACATACAGCGCTGACAGCAGCTCCGTGACATACAGCGCTGACAGCAGCTCCGTGACATACAGCGCTGACAGCAGCTCCGTGACATACAGCGCTGACAGCAGCTCCGTGACATACAGCGCTGACAGCAGCACCGTGACATACAGCGCTGACAGCAGCTCCGTGACATACAGCGCTGACAGCAGCTCCGTGACATACAGCGCTGACAGCAGCTCCGTGACATACAGCACTGACAGCAGCTCCGTGACATACAGCGCTGACAGCAGCTCCGTGACATACAGCGCTGACAGCAGCACCGTGACATACAGCGCTGACAGCAGCTCCGTGACATACAGCGCTGACAGCAGCTCCGTGACATACAGCGCTGACAGCAGCTCCGTGACATACAGCGCTGACAGCAGCTCCGTGACATACAGCGCTGACAGCAGCTCCGTGACATACAGCGCTGACAGCAGCTCCGTGACATACAGCGCTGACAGCAGCTCCGTGACATACAGCGCTGACAGCAGCTCCGTGACATACAGCGCTGACAGCAGCTCCGTGACATACAGCGCTGACAGCAGCTCCGTGACATACAGCGCTGACAGCAGCACCGTAAGCAGCCCCAGGAGGAAGTCAGCACAGCACAGGGATGGTGTGATCCCCTCATAATAAGAACCCCCAGGAGGAAGTCAGCACAGCACAGGGATGGTGGGAGCCCCTCATAATAAGAACACCCAGGAGGAAGTCAGCACAGCACAGGGATGGTGGGAACCCCTCATAATAAGCAGCCCCAGTAGAAATATGACACCGCTCAACCTCTTCAAAGAGGAGGGTAGGGGCATATAGTACGGTGTGCTTTTTTGGGTCAGGGAAGTGAGCCAAATGAATTAAGAAGGTCTGTGTGCTTGATTCCAAAAATTGTTTATAGACATATACATGGTCTACTGATCACATGTGTTGAATTCCTCCGAGATCCATGCCTCATTCATTTTTAGAAATGTGAGGTAGTTAACACTGTGGTGAGCTAGGCGAGTACGCTTATCGGTCACAATCCCCCCTGCTGCGCTGAACGTCCTTTCGGACAGGACACTGGATGAGGGGCAAGCCAACAGTTCGATTGCAAATTGGGCAAGCTCTGGCCAGAGGTCAAGCCTGCCCACCCAGTAGTCTAGGGGTTCATCACTCCTCAGAGCGTCCACATCGGCCGTTAACCCAATGTAGTCGGACACCTGACGGTCTAGGCGTTCCCTGATGCTGGATCCGGATGACACCTGTCGATGGGTCGGCTGAAAGAATGACCTCATATCCGAAGTCACCAACACATCTTCAAACCGGCCTCTTCTTGCAGGCGCTGTTGGATTGGTACCCGCAAATCCTTCTCTGGGAGTGGGAATTGCTCCTCTGCCAGCGCACGCAAAAGCAGAATGCAGCATTTCTCGAAGCAAGGCCTGGAAGTGCTGCATTCTGACAGCCCTCTGCGACGGCGGTAACATTTCCGCCATTTTGTGTTTGTACCGGGGGTCTAAGTACGTTGCCACCCAGTACTGGTCCTTGACCCTCATGCTTTTTATACGGGGGTCCCTATTAAAACACTGGAGCATGAAGGCCCCCATTTGCACTAAAGTGGAAGCGGTGTGGTGGCCTGGCTCCTGCTCATCATCCAGGATAATGTCGTCCTCTTCATTCTCCTCTCCCCATCCTCGCACAACAGGGATCCCAGAAAGGTTTAAAGCATGCTCTTCTTGCTCCTGCTCATCCGCCCCGGCACCATCCTCCTCTGACTCCTCATCAGACTCCTGTTGTTGACTTGTCTCAGATAGAGTAGCCCCCCCTGGGAATTCATCCAGCATTGCGACTTCCTCATCTTCCCGCTCCTGCTCCTCCACAGCCTGATCAATGACACGACGCAATGCACGCTCCAGAAAGAAGGCATAAGGTACCATGTCACTGATGGCGCCATGGCTGCGACTGACCAGTTTGGTGATCTCCTCAAATGGCCGCAGAAGTCTGCATGTGTCGCGCATGAGCAGCCACTGGCGCGGTGAAAAAAAACCCAGCTCCCCAGAACCGTTTCTTTCGCAGAGTTCATACAGGTAGACGTTAACTGCACGTTTCTGCTGGAGCAGCCTATCAAGCATATAGAAGGTTGAGTTCCATCGCGTCGGGCAATCGCAAATAAGACGTCTGACCGGCAGATGGTGTCGCCGCTGAATGTCAGCAAGGCGAGCCATGGCCGTGTAAGATCTTCTGAAATGGGCCGAGATTTTCCTTGCCTGCCGCAAGATGTCCTGGACCCCAGGGTATTTGACAAGGAATCGCTGCACGACCAAGTTTAAGACGTGTGCCATGCACGGCACGTGCGTGATTTTGCCCTGTTTCAATGCGCTAAGCAGATTGGCACCGTTGTCACACACCACTTTACCAACTGTCAAATTGAGCGGTGTTAGCCACTCATCTGCCTGTGAACGCAAAGCTGAAAGGAGTGCCGGGCCAGTGTGGCTCTTTGCTTCCAGGCACAACAGACGCAGCACGGCATGGCAACGTCTCACCTGGCATGTGGAATAGGTTCTGGGGAGCTTGGGCGGTGCAGTGGAAGAGACGCTAGCAGCGGAAAAGGAGGAGGCAGCTGAGGAGGAGAGGGAGGAGGATGGAGTAGGAGGAGGAGAAGAAGAGTCAGGCCTGCATGCAATCCGTGGCGGTAAAACCAAATCTACACGGGTGCCACGGGTTACATGCTTGACGGCCGTCAGAAGGTTCACCCAGTGGGCAGTAAAACTGATATACCTTCCCTGCCCGTGTTTGCTAGACCACGTGTCTGTGGTCAGATGTATCTTGGCACCGACACTGTGTGCCAGAGATACATTCACTTGCCGCTGAACATGGCCATATAGCTCTGGGATGCCCTTCTCTGAGAAATACTTCCTTCCTGGGACCTTCCATTGTGGTGTTCCAATGGCCACAAATTTGCGAAAGGCCTCCGAGTCCACCAGTTTATATGGCAGTAGTTGGCGGGCTATGAGTTCTGACAAGCCAGCCGCCAACCGTTGGGCAAGAGGGTTATCCGGCGTCATCATTTTTTTACGCTCAAACATTAGGCCCACGGAAGCCTGCCTTTTTGCAGAAAAATGTGAGCTTGGCGTGATGGAAGGTGGAGTGGAGGACAATTGTGAGGAGAGAGGAGAAGGAGAAGTAGAAGACGAGGCTGGACGGTGAGAGCCTGCAGTGTGGCTTTGTGTGTTCCGTTGCTCCCACTGGGCTCGGTGATGGCTGCTCATGTGCCTTCTTAAGGCGGTCGTCCCTAGGTGAGTATTGGGCTTACCGCGACTAACGCGTTGACTGCAAAGATTGCAGATGGCAACGCTATTGTCAGCAGCGGACACGTTAAAAAAAGCCCACACTGCGGAGCCATGTGCCGGTGTCCTGGGAGCGCCAGATGTGACCGTACATGGTCGATGACTCGCTCCTGATACATTTGCAGTCTGCTTTGTCCCTGCTGTGCAATGTAAGTCATTGCTGCTTCTCCTCCCTATCTGCTGGTCCATATCTCCCTCTGAACTCCCCTCCTCTTCCTCTCTTGTGGGCACCCACGTGACATCACTAGACACGTCATCATCAACGTCACCTTCCCCACCGCTATAAGTAGAGTAGGCAGCAACACCGGGGACCAACCTCCTCCTTGGGCTGATCTGGGTACTGGCGTCAGACTGCTGAGTAGCGCTTGTTGCTACCTCCTCTTCCTGATCCAATACCAAGAGTGGCTGCGCATCAGAAATGTCCTCTTGATATGGATCGGAAAATAATTCCAGTGACTCAAGCGGAAGGTATGTGGTGGTGGTGGTGGTGGTCGTGTTGTTGGTGGTAGTGTCTTTGGGGGTGCACATAGCAGAGAGTGAAGAAGAGGGTGCAGATCGAGAGGATGAGGAGGGTGCAGAAGAGTAAGGCTGAGCGAGCCACTCAACCAAGTCTGGTGCATCCTTTAAAGTAATTGAACGCACCTTCTGCAACTTCCCACTTTGGCTCAAGCCTGTTGCTCCTGCCCTACCCCTACCACCCCTGCGGAAGGGCCTGCCTCTTCCTCTGCATGTCATTTTTTAAATGACCCTGTGACAAAACTCTTAGTCCCTATACCGCTGAAGGACTGCTGCAGTATAGGTGAGCGGTCAGCAGTGGTGCACGTCAACCCTATCTATTGTGGACCTATAGCGGTCCTTACAGAACAGCAGACTGTACCGCACTCAAGCCTATGTACCGTAGCACCCTATACCAAGTTACCAGTCCTTATAAGAACTTTTGTGGACCAAGCAGGTTGTGTATTAGTGTTTAGCAGACTGTACGTCAGTCCCTATACCGCTGAAGGACTGCTGCAGTATAGGGCAGCGGTCAGCAGTGGTGCACGTCAACCCTATCTATTGTGGACCGATAGCGGTCCTTACAGAACAGCAGACTGTACCGCACTCAAGCCTATGTACCGTAGCACCCTATACCAAGTTACCAGTCCTTATAAGAACTTTTGTGGACCAAGCAGGTTGTGTATTAGTGTTTAGCAGACTGTACGTCAGTCCCTATACCGCTGAAGGACTGCTGCAGTATAGGGCAGCGGTCAGCAGTGGTGCACGTCAACCCTATCTATTGTGGACCGATAGCGGTCCTTACAGAACAGCAGACTGTACCGCACTCAAGCCTATGTACCGTAGCACCCTATACCAAGTTACCAGTCCTTATAAGAACTTTTGTGGAACAAGCAGGTTGTGTGTTAGTGATTAGCAGACTGTACGTCAGTCCCTATACCGCTGAAGGACTGCTGCAGTATAGGTGAGCGGTCAGCAGTGGTGCACGTCAACCCTATCTATTGTGGACCGATAGCGGTCCTTACAGAACAGCAGACTGTACCGCACTCAAGCCTATGTACCGTAGCACCCTATACCAAGTTACCAGTCCTTATAAGAACTTTTGTGGAACAAGCAGGTTGTGTGTTAGTGATTAGCAGACTGTACGTCAGTCCCTATACCGCTGAAGGACTGCTGCAGTATAGGTGAGCGGTCAGCAGTGGTGCACGTCAACCCTATCTATTGTGGACCGATAGCGGTCCTTACAGAACAGCAGACTGTACCGCACTCAAGCCTATGTACCGTAGCACCCTATACCAAGTTACCAGTCCTTATAAGAACTTTTGTGGACCAAGCAGGTTGTGTATTAGTGTTTAGCAGACTGTACGTCAGTCCCTATACCGCTGAAGGACTGCTGCAGTATAGGGCAGCGGTCAGCAGTGGTGCACGTCAACCCTATCTATTGTGGACCGATAGCGGTCCTTACAGAACAGCAGACTGTACCGCACTCAAGCCTATGTACCGTAGCACCCTATACCAAGTTACCAGTCCTTATAAGAACTTTTGTGGAACAAGCAGGTTGTGTGTTAGTGATTAGCAGACTGTACGTCAGTCCCTATACCGCTGAAGGACTGCTGCAGTATAGGGCAGCGGTCAGCAGTGGTGCACGTCAACCCTATCTATTGTGGACCGATAGCGGTCCTTACAGAACAGCAGACTGTACCGCACTCAAGCCTATGTACCGTAGCACCCTATACCAAGTTACCAGTCCTTATAAGAACTTTTGTGGAACAAGCAGGTTGTGTGTTAGTGATTAGCAGACTGTACGTCAGTCCCTATACCGCTGAAGGACTGCTGCAGTATAGGTGAGCGGTCAGCAGTGGTGCACGTCAACCCTATCTATTGTGGACCGATAGCGGTCCTTACAGAACAGCAGACTGTACCGCACTCAAGCCTATGTACCGTAGCACCCTATACCAAGTTACCAGTCCTTATAAGAACTTTTGTGGACCAAGCAGGTTGTGTATTAGTGTTTAGCAGACTGTACGTCAGTCCCTATACCGCTGAAGGACTGCTGCAGTATAGGGCAGCGGTCAGCAGTGGTGCACGTCAACCCTATCTATTGTGGACCGATAGCGGTCCTTACAGAACAGCAGACTGTACCGCACTCAAGCCTATGTACCGTAGCACCCTATACCAAGTTACCAGTCCTTATAAGAACTTTTGTGGACCAAGCAGGTTGTGTATTAGTGTTTAGCAGACTGTACGTCAGTCCCTATACCGCTGAAGGACTGCTGCAGTATAGGGCAGCGGTCAGCAGTGGTGCACGTCAACCCTATCTATTGTGGACCGATAGCGGTCCTTACAGAACAGCAGACTGTACCGCACTCAAGCCTATGTACCGTAGCACCCTATACCAAGTTACCAGTCCTTATAAGAACTTTTGTGGACCAAGCAGGTTGTGTATTAGTGTTTAGCAGACTGTACGTCAGTCCCTATACCGCTGAAGGACTGCTGCAGTATAGGGCAGCGGTCAGCAGTGGTGCACGTCAACCCTATCTATTGTGGACCGATAGCGGTCCTTACAGAACAGCAGACTGTACCGCACTCAAGCCTATGTACCGTAGCACCCTATACCAAGTTACCAGTCCTTATAAGAACTTTTGTGGAACAAGCAGGTTGTGTGTTAGTGATTAGCAGACTGTACGTCAGTCCCTATACCGCTGAAGGACTGCTGCAGTATAGGTGAGCGGTCAGCAGTGGTGCACGTCAACCCTATCTATTGTGGACCGATAGCGGTCCTTACAGAACAGCAGACTGTACCGCACTCAAGCCTATGTACCGTAGCACCCTATACCAAGTTACCAGTCCTTATAAGAACTTTTGTGGACCAAGCAGGTTGTGTATTAGTGTTTAGCAGACTGTACGTCAGTCCCTATACCGCTGAAGGACTGCTGCAGTATAGGGCAGCGGTCAGCAGTGGTGCACGTCAACCCTATCTATTGTGGACCGATAGCGGTCCTTACAGAACAGCAGACTGTACCGCACTCAAGCCTATGTACCGTAGCACCCTATACCAAGTTACCAGTCCTTATAAGAACTTTTGTGGACCAAGCAGGTTGTGTGTTAGTGTTTAGCAGACTGTACGTCAGTCCCTATACCGCTGAAGGACTGCTGCAGTATAGGGCAGCGGTCAGCAGTGGTGCACGTCAACCCTATCTATTGTGGACCGATAGCGGTCCTTACAGAACAGCAGACTGTACCGCACTCAAGCCTATGTACCGTAGCACCCTATACCAAGTTACCAGTCCTTATAAGAACTTTTGTGGAACAAGCAGGTTGTGTGTTAGTGATTAGCAGACTGTACGTCAGTCCCTATACCGCTGAAGGACTGCTGCAGTATAGGTGAGCGGTCAGCAGTGGTGCACGTCAACCCTATCTATTGTGGACCGATAGCGGTCCTTACAGAACAGCAGACTGTACCGCACTCAAGCCTATGTACCGTAGCACCCTATACCAAGTTACCAGTCCTTATAAGAACTTTTGTGGACCAAGCAGGTTGTGTATTAGTGTTTAGCAGACTGTACGTCAGTCCCTATACCGCTGAAGGACTGCTGCAGTATAGGGCAGCGGTCAGCAGTGGTGCACGTCAACCCTATCTATTGTGGACCGATAGCGGTCCTTACAGAACAGCAGACTGTACCGCACTCAAGCCTATGTACCGTAGCACCCTATACCAAGTTACCAGTCCTTATAAGAACTTTTGTGGACCAAGCAGGTTGTGTATTAGTGTTTAGCAGACTGTACGTCAGTCCCTATACCGCTGAAGGACTGCTGCAGTATAGGGCAGCGGTCAGCAGTGGTGCACGTCAACCCTATCTATTGTGGACCGATAGCGGTCCTTACAGAACAGCAGACTGTACCGCACTCAAGCCTATGTACCGTAGCACCCTATACCAAGTTACCAGTCCTTATAAGAACTTTTGTGGAACAAGCAGGTTGTGTGTTAGTGATTAGCAGACTGTACGTCAGTCCCTATACCGCTGAAGGACTGCTGCAGTATAGGGCAGCGGTCAGCAGTGGTGCACGTCAACCCTATCTATTGTGGACCGATAGCGGTCCTTACAGAACAGCAGACTGTACCGCACTCAAGCCTATGTACCGTAGCACCCTATACCAAGTTACCAGTCCTTATAAGAACTTTTGTGGAACAAGTGAGTTGTGAATGTTTAGCAGACTGCAGCAGAAGGGCAGCAGTCAAGTATAATATCCTTTCTATATTTGGAAGAAAGAATATTATACATGTACAAGCCTATTACTGTACCACTGATACCAGTCCTGAAAAGAACCTTTGTGGAACTAATAATAACAGCAAGTCTTTAAAATTACCCTCACTGCCTGACAACACTGCTTCCTTCCTGTCCCTATACAAATTGGCAAAAAAAGAGAACGATTAGTGGTTACTGGAACAGCTCTTTTGTGGACCTTGATAGTAACAGCTAATGATGATGATGATGATGATGATGATGAAAGACTAATCTGGCTGTCCCTGTAGCATACACCGTCCTTTCCCTTTCTCTAAACTAACAAAAGACACTCAGGCTGCTGCAAGAATCAGCAGCACAGCAAACCTATCAACACCTAACACCTATACCAGTCCTGAAAAGAACTTTTGTGTACCAAATAGCTAGTGGTTTATCTCTCCCTACTCCACACAGGAACCTGTCCCTATCTTAACAGAAGAAAGAATGTAAAATGGCCACCGGATCGGGTGTATTTATAGGTTAGGGGGAATGTACAAGTGTCCATGTGCTGTCATGTCTCAATTGGCTGTCCTGTATCACATGATAAACGTGTCACCAAAGGTTAAAGTTCTTGTATACATTAAACACGTAAGTCCGCCGCGGCGAACGACGGAAAAAGGCGTTCGAACGTGCGGACCGCGAATGTCGGAAATTCGCCGCGAAACGACCGCCGGGCGAACCGTTCGGCCATCACTACTTCTCACCTTATATAAACTCGCCACCAGCTCCAAGAGCTCAGTGTGGGGGAAATATCTGTCAATGAATAGTACTCTGGAGATGGGATCAGGTGATGCATGTTACGTTCCAAAATGCAATTGTATCTTTTTCTTTTAATTAGTTATTTATTTATTTTCTTCCATCTACTCTTGACAAAGGAAACATTTCAGATGTCTGATCTGCATGGACACCAGAGGCTCCCTATACACTGCTCAAATTGTGTCCAATTCCCGCAGATCTGCCGAAATTCGAGACGTTGGTGGTAGAGTTGCCACCTCATCCCTTTAAACCTGAACACGTATGAATTACACAGGTTTGGAGGCTAATTTAATGCAGGTAAGGCACCATGGGGGTTATTTACTAAAAGAAAAAACACTTTGCACTGCAAGTGCACTTGGAAGTGCATTTGCTTTAGATTCGAGGGGGACATGCAAGGAAAATAAAAAAAAACAGTATTTTAGCTTGCACATGATTGGATGATAAAATCAGCAGAGCTTCTCCTCATTTCAGATCTACCCCTTAGATTTATGCCGCGCACACACGATCAGACTTTCTGGCAGAAAAGGTCAGACTGTCTTCCCGACGAACGGACTTGCCCACACACGATCGGACTAAAGTCCGTTCGAAAGTCAGTTTTGAATGTGATGACGTACGATGGGACTAGAAAAGGAAGTTCAATAGCTGCCCTTGCGTCGTATTTGGTCTGTCAGACCAGCATACAGACAAACGGATTTCCCGATAGGAATTATGTCCGTCGGAAAGATTTGAAACATGTTCTATTTCTAGGTCCATCTGATTTTATTTTATTTTTTAAAGAAAAACGATCGGACTATCCCACACACCATCGGAATATTGGACGGAATGATTTCGTCTGACCTAGTCTGCTGGAAATTTCAGTCGTGTGTATGCGGCATTAGAGCGACTGCACTTGCAGTGCAAAATGGATTTGCTTTCCGTAAATAACCCCCAATGTGTGTGTTAATTACCACCTTAATCAGCCACAGAACTTGTGTAGTTAATATGTGTTCGGGTTTAAAGGGATGAGGTGGCCATGCTGACACTACCCAGCATGACAACACTGAATCGATTAATTGAAGATGGGGGAAAAAGTTGGCTGAACAGTGACTACAACCAATCAGATGCAGCTAGTGTTTGGGGTTTCTGAAAGCTGCAGGTTCTGGTTGTCAGAATACAAAAGCTGGAAGTGGAAGCATGGTTACCAACCTCCCGCAGCATTTTTTATTGACAAAACATGGAAACTTTACTGGCGGAGCATATTATTATTATTTTTTTTTTTTTTTTTTTTTTTTTTCTGGTAACCTGAGAAATGACAGAACTCATTGAAAACGAACACCAGTGACTATTTTAAACAGTATAACCATGATATGGAAGCGCTGCCTATACCTATAACAGTCATTTGCTTGATTTACACTTAAAAAGTCAACACCGCATGAAATGATCAACCCCTGATATTTACTGGCAGCTGTAAAAAAAAAAAAAAAAAAAAAAAAACAAAAAATCACAGGTTTTTCAAACTGTCAGTAAATTTACTGACGGTTGGCAACCCTGAGTATAAGACGTATGCTGCCCATAGATGGTTTGAAGTTCCGCTGACTGAACAGGGACTGGACAAATTTCGATCCATGCATGGGCACTGTGGTTGTACAGAAGTTGATCTACGAATGGGCTATAGACTGCAGCGCTGATCAGTGTATTTTGACAACGGGCAAGCCTGCCAGAATACAAACACACAGCAGGAGCATTTGCCTATACATTTCACATCTGTGTGGATGGGAGAATCAAATCCGTTTTTTTTCGTTCAACCTGGTTGAATGAGAAAAACTCATCTGTGGGCAGCTTAAAGTGATTGGAAAGGATTTTTTTTTTTTAATAAAAAAAAAACAAACATGTCATACTTACCTACTCTGTGCAGTGGTTTTGCACAGAGCAGCCCCAATCCTCCTCTTCTTGGGTCCCCTGATGGCATTCTGCCCTCCCGCCCTTGCCGAGTGCCCCCATAAAAAACTGCTTGTTGTGGGGGAACTTGCATGTGCTTGTTCTTGAGCCAGCTCTCTGTGTCCATAAAACACTGAGAATACGGCTCATCCTCTGGCCTTGTGCACAATGCTGGATCAAAATCAGGCTTGGGTAAGTATTGGCGAGGGGGGGGGGGGGGGGAGCTGCACACTGAAGGTTTTTTTACCTTCATGCATATAAAAAAAAAAAAAACCTTCATGCATAGAAAAAAAACAAACACCTTTAACGCTGACCACAGATGATCAGCTGTTAAAAAAATAAACAGTTTCCCCCAGCTACCCACTTCAGGTGGACTTCTCAGGTGCCAGGATACACAGATAAGCTCTACAGCCGATTGGCTGCATGTGCTGATCGAACATACATTTTCCAACAGTCCTTTCTGAAAGGAGATGATCAGTAGGTTCACGCCCCTCAAACAGGAATGGCTGCCCGCTGCTGAACTGGCCAAATTTAGATCCATTTATGGCCAGTTTTAGGGCTAATTTACACCAGGTGTTGAATTGCAACACAGCGGCTGATGTGCAGTGCAGTCTGGGGGGATCACTGAAGTACCCATACACTCATCTTGGTGTATGGCACTTTACCCATTTTTTTAATTATTATTCCTCTTGATAAATAACAGTACACTGCCTGGCATGTGAGGGTGCTTAGGCTCTCCTGTGCCCAACAGTCTCATAGCTGTGTATCTGCAGTGTGAGATTTAAGGGACTGCTGGGCTCAGGAGATCTAGAGAAGTCACTGTTCTGCTCATGGTTCTCCTTGCTGGAGGTGACACAAGGAAGCAAAGCTCTGCCTCTAAAAAGACAGCTGCCTCTACAGACAATAGAGAAGAAGGCATTGCAAGTCTACTGAAAGGAAGAGATCCACTACAGGGAGACCTCAGACAATACCAGTGACTAGTTTTTTTTTTTTTCCTGTCTTTTTTTGGTGGTCAAAGTTCAGTTCCTCTTTAGGCTCTATTCATACATTTGTTTATACATCTAGAGCCACCTGGAAATGTATACAGGCTATGGACTTGCAACAAATTCAGTGTGAACTAAAATATTTAGGCATGCTATACAATTTTTTTCAAAGGAAATTTGTAATATTCTTTAGATTTGAAATTCTCATCATCCTGCCGTCCTTGTTTAGGTGCTTCCTGTTATGTGGTGACAATGCTCTCAGAGCAGGTACATGAGAACAGTAGTACTGAGTCTCGCCAGTAGCTGCCCCTGGCGGATGTCCATGTGAACTCCGCTAAGAATCCTAAAACTAAAAATAACAGCCTGTTCACTTTATTTGAATTTTTAGTTAAAGTTGTTCTAGATTTAGTAAAAAAAAAAAAATATATATATATATATATGTGTGTGTTGGGGTCACATCTGAATGTATTGGGAACTTGCCTTCCTGTTCAAAGGGTTTTTCTTTTCTTTCTTTCTTTTTTTTTTGCACATTTTGGAACATTTCCACTTGTCGTTCATAGGGCAGCCCATTCGCTTGAATGGGCTGCTCTACGCATGAAAAATGCCCCAAAGAAGCTCTAAAACCTTTTTGGAGCAGAGCTTGGTACGTTTTTTCACCACATGTTTTAGCTCCTTTTGTAGTGTGTTTGATACGTGGCAAAACATGCGCCTGCTACCTGTGCTTGGGGTGCCATTAACAATTAATGGCACCACAAGCACAACGGGCATTTGCAGCGTGTTTCTGAAACGCATGGTAAAACACGCATTTTCTGCACACTTTGTCATGCGTTCCAGAAACATCAAATGTCATTGCAGCCTGAAAGACAAGTTCATCCAAAGCTTTTTTGGCCATACATCTCTTGTGGGTCACAGAAGCGCCCTTACTTTTGCTCTCCTGTGACCAAGAGTCAGCTGATAACAGGCTTTTGTCCACTATCAGCTGGTGTGGCAGAGCCTGTCCAATATGCCTTGCTGCCTGAATGACAGCTGGCTCTGCCTCTCAGTGCATGGGTTTGCCAGTTGTGCTTGCCCCCCTTTTCTGCCAGTGAGCGCTAGAGGAGTAGAGCAAAGAGCAGTGACTGCTCCCCCCTCAGAGCCAATAGTTGGACTAATCTGAAGACAGCAGACTGTTTTAAAGAAGCAGCATTTGTGGACTCTTTATTAAAAAATTGGGATCCCTTTGAAACCAATGAATATCTGTGACTGTATAGGCTAATTTCACACTAACTCCAAAAGAAGGTGTTTCATGAGTGTTTTTGAAACTCCATAAATGCCTGTGATTGGACCGCTTAGTGTTGTTCACATGGTGGTAGTAGAACTGTGTTGTGTCAAAATTACCCCAACGTGCTGTTTGCCAGGCTTTACTGCTCCCCAAACCAGTGGCGGCCCATCCACTAGGGGTGCAAAGGCACCCCCCCTCCCTGATCCAATGGGTCCAGACACCTGACCTACATTCAGGGGCACCGGATGAATGGAATTTCAAAAAAAGGAGGTCTCAGGGCACAGAGCACAGTTGTGTTAGAATAGCGAATGTATATTTGTTACTGTAACACTGAATCTCCTACCGGCCAATCAGGAAGCGACCTGTCACTTCACCGGCTGAAAGGAGATCCGATCGGATTTGCCGGCAGGAGTCGCACAGAGGAAAAGAGAACGAAGACGCATGCAGAGGAACTGAGCACCAAACAAGCAGTCTGGAGAGAAGCCGCCGCCGCCCACGAGATGGGGGTAAGTGTGTGTGTGTGTGTGTGGGGGGGGGGGGGGAGATTGGGGGGCTGCCATCCGTGACGCATCTAAATGAGCCCCTATTGTATGGATTTTTTTCTTATCATCTGAGCTAGTAATGCTTTCTAAAAGCATCTCAAAAACGCGCTGTAAATGTCATAGGGACGTTTATGTTGCGTATGCAATGAATTTACATTGACAGCAATGGAGGCGTTTGGGGCAGTGGTGGCTGGTGTTTTTTTTTTATTTTATTTTTTTTGGGGGGGTGGCAGTGGGTGGATTGTTTGCCGCCCCCCCCCCCCCCCCAACCAAATAATAAAAACAGCCGCCACTGCCCAAACAAAACTCCTCCATTGGGGGGTGGCAGCAGGTGCATTATTTGCTGCCCCCCCCCCCAAAAAAAAAAACAGCCGCTACTGCCCTAAATGCCTCCATTGCTATCAATGTAAATTCATTGCATACACAGCACAAATGCCCCTATGACAGTGATGGCGAACCTCGGCACCCCAGATGTTTTGGAACTTCATTTCCCATGATGCTCATCCATTCTGCAGTGTAGGTGAGCATCATGGGAAATGTAGTTCCAAAACATCTGGGGTGCCAAGGTTCGCCATCACTGCCCTATGACATTTACAGTGCGTTTTGAGATGCTTTTAGAAAGCATTACTGTTTACCTCCCAACATTATGAGATGGGAATGAGGGACACCTACTAACAAACATATGTAGCCATAGAACGCACCTCCTGCCACACCCCCTTAAAGGAGAATTAACCCGAAAAAAAGCTTAATTAAATGCACTTTTAGGATTTTTCTTTTTTTTTAACCACTACTATTCCTTTATATTGGCTTTTAAAATGTACAAATGCAGTGATTTAGAAATTAGATTAAAGGTTTAACATTGGGAAACAATTTTTGCTAGATAAAAAGTGCATTTTATATACAACTAATATGGATCAGACCAAAATGAGGGACGTTGCTCCAAATCAGGGACAGTCCATTAAAATCAGTGACAGTCCCTCCAAATCAGGGATAGCCCATTAAAATCAGGGACAGTTAGGAGGTATGTTACTAGCTGAGATGATAATAGAAAAATCCATAGCAAAGGGTCTAATTTCGTTGTGAACCCCCCATTAGGGCATCAAATGCGTTAAGAGGCATTTGTATACGTTCGCTGAGTATTGTTTCCGCCTTAATGCGTCAAAAAACGTGCTGTTAATGCATTTATTATTATTATTTAAGGTACTTGTATTGCACCGTGAATGTATGCAGCGCTTTACATATACATTGCACAGTCACATTGGTCATTATGTGACATTTATGGGCGCTCAGGTTTCTTTGCATGTCTGAATGAGCCCGATCAGTGGGAATGTGGGGTGAATGAGGGGTCTGGGGGGGAGCTGTCAGGCTTTGGGGTACTGAGATTTGGGGCCCCTCATCTCCCCCGGACATCTCGTCTCCGAAGTGTCTCTAATTCCCGGCAGCGCAGCTCACTTCGCTATTTGAATAGCACAAAGGAACCGCCGCGCTTCTATTGGCCGAGCGAGCCCGAGGTGGGCTGGGGCCGTCTATCCATCAAGGCTAACCGGCGTGTGTGATTGGCGGAGCGCGGGTGGGGCGGGAGCAGGCTGTCCGTATATAAAAGTCAGGGAGCCCAGGAAGAGCAGCACAAGCTGTGTATGAGCAGTGCGGAGTTGTATGAGAGGTGAGCGGGGGAGAAGCGGCGCACTCTCTCGCTCTGTGTGTATATATGATCGGAGACAGCCGGCTCTCCTCCTCCCCTGGAGCCCCCGGCAGGATGGAGTGCGCCCTGGACGCGCAGAGCCTGATCAGCCTATCGCTGCGGAAGATCCACAGTTCCCGCACCCAGCGGGGCGGCATCAAGCTGCACAAGAACCTGCTGGTCTCCTACGTGCTCCGCAACGCCCGGCAGCTCTACCTGAGCGAGCGCTACGCCGAGCTCTACCGGCAGCAGCAGCCCATGGAGTGCGGGCCGGAGCTGGAGGAGATCCCGGAGCTGAGCCCTCTCCAGATCCCCGAGGAAGGAGAGGACGAGATGCACCACCAGCTGCCCCGGATCCAGACCGGCACCGAGCTCCTGGAACCCGGACTGGACGAGCCACTGGAGCTGCCACCGTGCGCCCACACTCCGCACCCAGCCAAGGAGCTGCTCCACCACCCGACCGGCACCGGCTTCTACCCCCGGGGCTGCTGCCAGCAGGAGGACATCGAGCCGGCACACTGCAGCCAGACCACCGTGCTGGACTTGGACACTCACGTTGTCACCACCGTGGAGAACGGATTCCTCCACCAGGACTGCTGCGCTTCCCAGTGCCCGTGCCAAGGCGCACCGTCCCCCGCGCTCCCCTCCGCACCCACCGCTGTCGCCGCTGCGCCTTCACCGCTGCCGGCCAAGCGCAGGTACCCCCCGTCGGGGTACAGCTACAGCTGCTCGGTGGTGGAGGAGGAGGACGACGACGAGCTGGAGCCCCACTTTGTGCCCTGTAAGAGGGGCAGATACGAGGACTACTGCCCACAGCTAGCACCCCCTGAACACTCTCAGCACCCACCGCTGCAACTGCAGCAGCACCCCGCCGACTCGTCCAACATCTCCAACCTCATCTCTATCTTCGGATCGGGCTTCACCGGACTCATGGGCAGGCAGGCGGACTCGGAGCAAAGCCTCAACGGGCACTTGTGTGGCAAGCAGGCGCTGGCCAGCCTGGGCGCCTGGACTCGAGCCATAGTGGCTTTCTAGCAGAGGGACCCCCTCTTTGGCATGGATGGTTGGGGGGGTGTCTAATTAAAGGGGGTGTCTTCTCCTTTTTTTTGTGAAGGGCACTGAATTCAGGACTTGTACATAGAAAATGTTTTATAGAGACTGTACAGTAAAATATCTTGGACTTTATTTTTGCAAAGAAAGAAGAGCACCTATTTAATGATTTCTTTTTTTTGTTTTCTATTTTATTATTTTCTTTTAAAAGTGGTCTGTTATTGGTGTCACCTAAGGCAGAGGCTGCAGATAGAGGGGTTGCAAAGAGTCACAATTTTTTTTTCTGGGGGGGGGGGGTTCTCCTTGAAGCTCGCAGGGTGGGCTGTAATGGGAACTTCAGACCCCCACAACTCCATAGAGAGTTATATGCGCGCTTAAAGGGGGAGTCTGCCTGGTGTGTGCTGGGGTTAAATTAACCCCATCATTACTGGCTTTTTTTTTTTCCTGTGACTGGCTCAGTTAGCCACTTTTTTTTTCTTGGCACATCCTGAAACCACTCACAAGATTTTCTGGGGAAATGGCTAAAATGTTGTTCATATTCCTGGTGATCTCTTTCCTTCTCTTGTCTGCAGCCTTTTGTCCTTGACTATGAAGGCAGAAATAGTAACATTTTAACTTTATTCCTGTGTTTTTTTTTTTTTTGTTTTTTTTTTTTTTTTTTCCTCTACTGTGTTGTAACTTCAGTAGTGTGCAGTGTTTTAATGCAGTTTTTGCTACATTAGGAGGGTTGGTTTGGGGGTCTGTCAGGGTTGGAGAACAGCTTTCAGGGTTCTCCAACCCTGGCACCTCAACCCAAACCCCCTACTTCTATAGCATGTGGGATAATAATATTTTTTTTTTTTTTTGTTTTTTTGCTGAATTCTAAACACTATTCTTAGGACCATGTGCAGTACCCCCTCTCCACCCCCCCCCCCCCCTTTATATTTTATTCTAGAGTTCACTTGTTCTACTTTCAGCCTTCATTTAACTTTCATGAAACCAGCATTGTATGGTCTTGTGATCTGTCCATTTTTTATTTTATTTTTTTTGTTTTATATATATTTTTATATAATTTTTTTTGGCATTTAATCCTTTTGTTGTAAAAAGGTGGTTTAGGATAAAGCCTGCCATGCCAACATTCACATTTACAAGCACTATGTGTATTAAAATACGTTGCCAAACGTTTTTATTTTTGTGCTAACGACTCCTGTATTTTGTGTATATTGAACTGTATTATCACCGGGTAAACTGTTCAGATTTATTTGTTTAAATTTATAATCTTAAATAAAACAAAAACTTTATGCAATTCAGCTGGAGTTGTCACTGTCTCTCCTTCAGATCAAGTCTGGGCCAAATATGAATTGAATACTGAGGTTATAAATCCTAGGGTCTATTAAAACAAAACTTTTATTAAACTTTCTGAAAGTTCTGAGCGGAAATATGAACTGTGCCTTAACACTACAGAAAATGATGTACAAATTGTGGTATGCCATGGCAACCAATCAGCCTTCAGCCATTTTGGAGACATACTGAATCTTTGAAAGATTGCCCACCATGGGTACTACACTTTGTACATTCTTCTTATTAAATGATCTGTTGGGTGTCAAATGGTTGTAATTTTCAAGGGTGATCGAATTCGGTAATCGGCTATACATTTGGTTACCTAGATTCAGGAATAAGGGTGCTGCAGTGGTCTGATGGACTTTGAACAATATCACACAACACCCAAATGTTCTACCTTCACTGCAATTGTCAAGTCACCAACAGAAGGTTTCTATTGGTGACTTGAAGGTGGTGTTAGGGTAGACCATAAACTTTGACACATACACCAAAATAGTTCTTTAACCTAAAAACTATTGTCAAGTCACCAGGAGGAAATTTCTGCTGGTGACTTGAAGGTGGTGTAAGGGTGGACTATAATCGTTGAACTATACATCCATACTCAAATTTATTCTTTAACCTAAACTCTATTGTCAAGTCACCAGGAGAAGGCTTCTACTGGTGACTTGAAGTTGGTTTAAGGCAAGGGTGGATAATAAAAAAATAAAAAAAACTGAGCCATTTCACTCATAAACCAAAATGTTCTTCAGCCTGAGCTCTAGTCAAGTTATCAGGAGAAGGCTTCTACTGGTGACTGTACCTTGGTTTAAGGCAAGGCTGCAGCCATTTCACCCATACACCAAAATGTTCTTCAACCTGAATTCTATTGTCA